>NC_139227.1:121639416-122239416 GCF_055691185.1 Crinia signifera | reverse complement strand
TAGGATCTTATACTGGGTTGGGCTATGGAACATTAGCATCATTTGTCCTCGTACATTCAGTGGCAGAGTACTAAGATGAGAGCTCTATTGAAGATGGGATGTTGCTATGGCAACCAACCTATCTGTTATCTTCTAGAAGGTGCTAAATAAATAAGTCGATTCTGACTGGTTGCCCATAGCAACAGCCCAATGTGAAATAAATCTCCCATCTCAGTAAATGTCCCCCTACTTATTTATTTAGCACCGTCTAGTACAGGGCTGGGCAAAACCGGCCCTCCAGATGTTGATGAACTACACATCCCAGCATGCCTTGCATCAGTTTCAGCATGGCCACATAGCAAAACTAATGCAAAGCATCCTGGGATGTGTAGTTCACTAACATCTGGAGGGCTGGTGTTGCCCAGCCCTGGTCTAGTAGATATTATATAGAATCTGAATGGTTGCTATGGGCAACAGCCCATCTTCAATAGAACGCTCCTCTTAGTAAATTAACCCCTCAGCCTCAATACATCATGCACCGCAAGTGGTTGGTGCGATGATAAAATGCATCACTGTGTGAATATGACGCACAAGCAGCTTCTCCGGATTAAAATGATATACAGCATGCCTATATTCTGTGTGCAAGTGCGGCTGTATCTGCATACAAAGTGGTAGGTTCCAGTGTTTTTCAGGAAACCACTGACATAGCATTTCGTATGTAGACAGTTGCAGTCACACACAGAATATAGGGATGCCAGATATCATTTTAATCAGCAGAAGCTGCTTGTGCATCTTATTCCTACAGTGATGTGAATAAGACGAATTTTCTGGAAAGCAATGCACAAAAGAGGTCAGTAAAATTAGTGTTAGTAAAATCTCTTACGACTAGATGTAACTAGAAGGGCAGATGAGGACATATATACATTACAGTTAGCGAGGGAAGACCGCAATCCATTAAACATGGAAAGAACAGAATATATTGGTCCTCACGCTGAGGTAGACACAACAGTGTTGGTGAATTTATGCAAATTAAGCTACGTGTTCCTCCCCTGGGGTACATCCGTGCGTATGACATGCCAGGCTGAGATGCTCAATGTCAGTATCTGTGTAATACTGATTGGTGCATCCTTATGCGTCACCATTGGTTGCACCACCGGAAATTGCATTAGCCCTAGGGCAGGAGCAGTTTCTCCTCTGCTGATGGTACTATGCATGGGGCTCGGCGCCTGAGGTGTCATAACAGTTGTGATTTTACCTAAACTTTATAGCTACATATGATGGGGGGTCATTTCGGTGAATTCGGGTCCCTACGCGTTCGAACAGGGACCAATGTCTCTTATCTGCGCATGTGCAGGGTCCCTGGGCGAACTGACTTGCGTAGTCGCCGATCTGTTCACATGGACCGATGCGGGCCGGGACCAGGGGAGAACGTAGTCAGGTGTCCTCCACAGGCTTCCCCATGAAAACGCTGGGCCTTACCATGGGATTGCAGGTGGGAGGCGGGACTGATTCCTCCGGCAGCGGGACATGCAAAGGGATGTGTCTTCCACGGCAGCAACCACGCAAGGGGACACAGTGGCATGGGGGGGGGGGGGCGATTTGGCGGGGTGGGCCCTCTGGGACTGCAAGCTTCGCAGCTTACCGAGTCAAGCAGAATCAGGACCATGGTCAGATTTACCCGAGGTGCTACGCCACGTCCCAAATGTATCTGACCACAAGACACCGTAACCATGAGACAGCCCTATTTACATAAACCAATTCAATAATTCAAATCTCCTGTGTCAGTCTCCCACAAAGGATGCAATTGGCTTTAGCAGACTTCATCTTCATAGCTGTGCTCTATTGTCAGTCTCCAGTGACCATTAAAGGCCCATTCTACCATCTCACGCAGCTGGTTCTTCATATGCCAGATCTTTTGTGATGCAAAGGCAGAGGCCCATAGGGTGTCCGGATTAACGGCTACAAAGACATTTAAAAGCACTTCACCTCCTTTTAGAAAGGTTTCCTTCAAGTATCTAGGGCCATAGAAAGCCCCTATGGTTTCCCGGTTGGATGTGAACCCGGGAAGGAGGTCAGAGCTGGCGCCTTCCTCCCGCACACCCCAAACACTCAGCGCAAATTGATTCCCGCAACATCATTTACAGGTTTTACACAGTTCACGGACTCGGCTGAGGAGACGCATTCAGGGATTTAGGTCTTAATCTACTGTCCATACGGCACAACCTCAACCTTCCCGGCTGGGCGTCTAGACTCGGCGAGATAAAATATCACGCCAGCGACTTCTCACTCTAGCCCCATGTGTGTTATATCAGCAGCAGACTTATCCTTATTCCTGAGGGATAAGACACATCTCTGTGGTCCGATTCAGGGTCGCTCAAAACGTGCAAACCCCAGCACTGAACGGCTTCAGCGCGTTATACACTTGCCAAGTGGTTCGTTGCGGGGGAGGGAGGGCCGGGGGGTGGACGGGGGCAGAAACAAAGCTGGACCATAGGAAAGCCCAGTGTTTTACGGGCGTCCCCATGAAAATGCTGTTCGTTCCCCTGGGAACGCTGGTGAGCTGGCGCAAGCCGATGCGGGCGGTTGACGTCACATGACATCAGCGCCTGCCCCCTCTTCGGCGGGCACCGACGGAAATAAAAGTCAGTTCAGACTGACTTTGATTTTTAAAGGGGAAAGGAATCATTTGATGGTCAGTGAACATCGAATGACTTCTCTTCGGCCATATGCGAGGGGGTGTGAACGACCTCTGGTTAGCGAGCCTTGCTGAATCAGGCCCCAGATACCATTGTATCCAAACATCGGTTTAGTAAAGCTTCCCAAAATGAAAAAAAAAAAAAGGTGATGTTGCATAGCAACCAATCAGATTCAGACTGTCATTTTCTAGGTTGCTATAGAGAAATGATAGACTGAATTTGATTGGTTGCTATAGGAAACATCACCTATTTTCATTTTTAGAAGCTTTAGTAAATGTACCCCTTTGTGTCATATCCAGTACCAGGGAAATCGATAAATCCTCCTGATGACAGGAAGACGAGGCTGAAAAGCACAGACGTGATAGAATGGCAGAAACAGCAATACTTATAGGAAAGCTTGTATGAGGGTACATATATAACACGTATAAGCCTAACTGTTCTGTAAAAGAGCATAAATAAAACAAAACCTATGGATTGTAACACTTGCATTTGCAATAAAAGCACTATTTTGAAAAGGATCTCCGTGTGACGCCCTTGCTTGATTCAAGCCTTTGGACCGTGTGTGTATATATATATATATATATATATATATATATATATATGGCTAACTACTCCTCACCTCTATGAGGTGAAGTACCGCCAGTGACCACTACTAGACGGACCAAATTACTCCTTTGTGTACTAAAAGATGTCTTAACAGAAAGTGAAAGCAATTTTGAAGGGACGCTGATCTGTTCAAACTTGGAGAGAGGGAGATGTGAAGACAGAGATTGGAGGTAGTAGCAGATAGGGACGGAGGGGGCGGAGAGTTTGTGGGCTAAAAACTGTCACAGCTCAAAGTGAAAGTAAAAACCTGAAAGTGAAAGTACATTGCAGAAGCCGTCTTTTTGACGGGCTTTTAACTAGTAAAGTAATAAAAGGGCTGTAGGTGGAATGTGATTACACCAGCCCACACAGATACCAGTACTATCTGCCATACTAAGAATGTCTGCTGGACTGGGAGATAGTCATACGATGGAAACCCAACACGCAGGGTTTGTAGGTAAGTGCATCTGTTCTGACGGCAGGAAGGAGTCTACTTGTAGACTTTTGGGGAGATCCGGGGAGACCCGTGACTGCGGTGCTGACAGAGGTTTGTGGTGGCCTCGATCTGCTTCTGCCAGATTGGGGCACGGATGTTATTAAAGATTTGTATCGCTGTGGGTTAATCTGATTGTTATTGCATTATATTTGAGAAAACTGAATTATAAAATGAATATAAAACTATCAGCTCCTAACTGCCACTGCCTGTGTTTGGGAAATGACAGAAGCTGATTGTTCTCTCCAAACTGCGTGGAAGCAGCAGTGATAGCGCTGTACGGAAATGCAGCAGGAGGAGTCTATTATGGTAATGCAGCAGGAGGAGTCTATTACGGTAATGCAGCAGGAGGAGTCTATTATGGTAATGCAGCAGGAGGAGTCTATTACGGTAATGCAGCAGGAGGAGTCTATTACGGTAATGCAGCAGGAGGAGTCTATTACGGTAATGCAGCAGGAGGAGTCTATTACGGTAATGCAGCAGGAGGAGTCTATTACGGTAATGCAGCAGGAGGAGTCTATTACGGTAATGCAGCAGGAGGAGTCTATTACGGTAATGCAGCAGGAGAAGTCTATTACGGTAATGCAGCAGGAGGAGTCTATTATGGTAATGCAGCAGGAGGAGTCTATTATGGTAATGCAGCAGGAGGAGTCTATTATGGTAATGCAGCAGGAGGAGTCTATTATGGAAATGCAGCAGGAGGAGTCTATTATGGTAATGCAGCAGAAGGAGTCTATGAGGTCCACCACTAAAAGTCAACATAACTTATATCGACACATGAAATAAGTCGATGGACCTAAGGTCAACAGTCAGAAGGTCAACATGATTTTTTCACTTTTTTGTGTGTCTATGTCGACCCTAAGTCGACATGGACACCGAGTCAGTGTACCCCGTCCCCTCTCATGGCTTGGCACTCTATTCTATTCCAAGCCCTAGTGGCTGGTAGGGTATACCGTCTGTTTTGAAAAAAAAAAATGCAAAAAATTCATGTCGACCTTTTGAATGACAAACTTGCCATTGTCAACGTAATACTAGTGTCGATCTTCCGAACCTGTTGACCCATTTCATGTGTCCACCTTCATATTGCCGACCGCAGTCTACACAGTCATTCCCAGCAACACTAACAAAACGTAGGAAGAAGGAGGATATTTATCCGTCCATAATAATGCAGCAGTCACAGCGGCAGGACGCGGCGGCAGTCACAGCGGCGGGACGCGGCAGCAGTCACAGCGGCAGGACGCGGCAGCATCACCGTGCAGCACTCACTATACGTGACTACACCAAAGTGCCCATTTATCCATTAGCGCACGGGGGAGGATAATATTATAGTGGAGACAGACGCCAGGACGGGAACATGGCTGGTGCGCCGACTTCAACTTCATCCAACGCTACTATTTACTTAACTCGGGTTTCCCGACAGCCTCTAAAGATATTTCCTCCGTGGCCCATTTATGTGTCATGTGCGCGGATGATAAACGAGCGTGACGTGCAACGTGTTAGGGATAAGCTTCAGATGTTATCTTAATAAAAGGTCTAAGAACCTCTGGGGATTATTGAAACCATACTGAGCGTTCGGCTTGTAATTGCCTTTTGCTGAAGAATACCTGTCAGATCCCATTAGCCGCCTTGTACGGGCGTCCCGGAGCTGTTTACACGGCAGGACCGCTGCGGCGCACTGGACAGTTAGGCTACTTACACTTGGCTTACAGAAGTTTAGCTTAGATTACACGCGGGTTATGTGCGTGTAAATGGATGTGAAAATAAAGATCATTTAGCCTGATTCAGATGGTCGGGGTCTGACACAGGGGGCGGCATAGCGTTTTATAGGTGACCCCATAATAAAGCTGGACGTGGGAACGCAGGTGGGTTGACGCTTATCGCAAGAGCTGTCCCTTGCATTAATAACCGCATGTTAGAACAGATGCCGTTATTAATAATGCGATGCCCGGCGATACAGGGCTGCGGATGTTACAACATCCCGCCCATAGCCCTCTTCTCCTCACACTTCACTTACTGCTCTCTCCTACTCAGCAACCATCTTTGCCCACATACTCTCCTACTGGTAAAAGCACCTCTCCCGCCTTTGGCCGCAGCAGTGTACGGATACCCCATACCCTGCGAGCCGCCAGGACCTTCCCGGTCGGCAGGGACGCATGTGACTGTGACGGATCGCATGCGTCCCTGCTCCCCGCCAGCCTCGCCACCGGGAGGGAGGTCCCAGGACGGTCGGTCGGACGGGCAGCCTTTCCGACCACCTGCTTGGGTCCTGCACAGGACCGCGCATCGGACCCGACGGCATGTCAGATATGGTCCGATTTAACGGCACGATTGGTCAAAATCGGACCAAATCGGCTCAGTGTGTGGGGCCTTTACCTTATTTATTTACTGTAATGTTACATTCTGTCTCCCTGTACCGTTCTCGTGTGTGCCCTCTGTACGGTGCTGGGTAACACTTGTGGCGCCTTATACATAAAATGTAATAATAATAATAATTAGCAGATTTCACTCTGTGGGCGGCCGCCATCTGATCGCAGGACTCTGCAAATTCACCTATCAGCGATCAGAAATTATGACGCGATACACTCCCCCCCCCTTCCTCCTTCATTAACCCCTTCAGTGGTAATCCTGAGAATTTTCCGGGCCATGCCTCAGAGCCCAGACTGGCAAGCCCAGAAAATTCTCGAGATTGCCGCTGGTTAGAGACGGGCTGCGCCGCTGAGCTGATGGCTGAACTCAGCTTCAGCGCAGCCTGGCTCCAGCTGCTCGGCGGACTGTCCGGAGTGATCCTGGACAGGTAGTGGTAACCCTAGTTACCGCTGCAGCGTGCGTATCGTGCATACACAGAGCGACATGCCAGTCTGATCTATGTCTGACTGATGGCGTATCGCCAGTGTGCACCCAGCATTACTTCCTGAACAGTTCCTAGGTGAATTCTGTTCCTGGACTGAATTCTGCACTGGCGTTTGGCCAATCTGGTTATTTATGGTACATTTCTATGTATCTTACCAATGAATTTAGGAGAAGGCATTTCTCAGTCAATGATAAAACAAAAACCTGACAGGGTATCATTATTTGTTTGTTTGTTTTTTTTCATTGAAAAAACTATGGATAGGAGTGCAACAGCGCGCAACATTATCTTTGCTAGCAATTGTAGGCCGTGTGCAATAAAAGCCAACGCCCCAATAATAGTTCTGTTTGCTACCATAACTTAATTTTCCTAATTAGTTTCCAATGTTTTTCCAATATAGTTCAGAGAATGAAGGTGTACGTCTGGTTGCTATGGGTTACAAACAGTAACTTTTCACCCTTTGCCACCTCCTGATGCTACCTCCACTGCTGTCGCTTACCACATCGGCTGTCCACACGTACTTGTCCGGTTCCACATGAATCCTGCACTTCCGGCGTCCTGGCAGTTTTTCTGGCCACCTCAAAGTCCTTTCCTGACAGACGGACGTAAAAATGTTCCTTGGTAATTGCTTTCCGCAGGGTCCGGATTGTCTTGCGCAAGCGCTTCTCCGCTTTCCTCCGCACGCAGCTGAAGCTGCACGACTCTGTAAACGTGCAAGGAGAAACAGCTGTAACAAAATGGCCGTCAGAGAGAAAGTTGACAAACTGCAATGCATTGTGGGTGTCAAAAGTTCTTGTCACAACCCTGGGCTCTCGCTAACCTCATTTTATTGCCTGAAAACCATCAACCATCACCTGTCCACACCAAATATCACAAAACAGGAGATACTTTATTTTTTATATTTTTGCAAGACAGAGAAGCAGAAAAGTTTGGAGAGAGAAGAAGTTCTTTCAAAGTTCATCACATGCCAACCAACCTGTCACCTCCTTATGGTTGGCTTCCAGCTCAAACTGGGCGGTTACAAAGGTCTCCTTCGCCGCTGCCTTGCGTCCGCTCTGCCCCTTCTTACACGTGATATTTACGAAGGAGAAATAGTCATGGAGAAGTGTTTGTTTCTCTGTGCGGAAAGAGGAGATGAAACAGAAGCCGAAGGCTTGGGATGGGTTTTTCCACATTTTGTTAATGACAGACTCCACTCAAGAGAAACCAGGATACGATAACGTAACGCCCCATCTGTTCTCAGCACCCCCCTGTTACCGCTGCCTCTTATTCCAGTCAGAATCCCTCCCGGCTATCACTGAAATAGATGTTTATGTTCTTATATCCTGCTCATTAAAGTGTTTTCATGTCTGCTTTTAGGCAAAGTACCGTTTATAAGGGACGTATCATTAAAACGTTACCTCTTGTTATTAAGCTTTAACAGTATAATCACACAGGTAAATGTCTGTTTGGTTTCCTGTATGTACTAAGCAGAATTCAGATTTATTTTTTTCTCACTTTGACTCCTCGGTTTGCCTGCGTCCTGCCCCCGTCTGCAGAAAATAGGCTGAATCATTTAGAACAGGCATGTCCAAACTGTGGCCCTCCAGCTGTTGTGCAACTCCACATCCCAGCATGCCTTGCCATGGTTTTTGCATTCCCTAATAGCAAAACTGTGGCAAGGCATGATGGGACTTGTAGTTTCACAACAGCTGGAGGGCCACAGTTTGGACATGTCTGGTTTAGAGAAACGCATTAGACGCCCAGAAATAAATAATGACTGGCAAGCTGGGAACTGTAATTAGCAGTTGACCACCGCAGTCTAGACCTGTGTGTGACGTCATGTTCTGACCACGCCGACGGGTAACGTTATAGTCATAACAATGAGGCCTATCACTAGGTACCTCATGCCTCAGCGATATCAGTAGTATCTAGGATCTAAATAGGCTCGAAATTGGTTCTGCCGGCAAAACTGCTCATAAAAGCCATAGGGGGATATTTACTAGGGGAAACCAACCAGATACTATCTATTATTTTATAGAAGGTGCTAAATAAATAGGAAGTAGTTTCTGATTGGTTCCCCCCATAGGCTTCTGTAAATCCTAATTAGTACATGTAGGATGCATTGGACCAGTTCATACCTGATAACCTGGGCTGGGCGTGACCCTGGAAGAGATCCGTTCTCTTCATTCTGCAGACGCCGTCGTTCAGCTTAAACGCGACGCTCGTCCTGACTGTGGAAAGTTCTGCAGAGGAAACAAAAATAACATTAAAAGTTAAGATTTGGTTTTATGAAACAAAGACAGAATATTGTAGATTAACCCTTTGAGCGCCGAGGGAAATTGTCGAGCTAGGTGTGAAAATTGCCAAGCAAACCTTTTTGTTATTATTAATCCTTTGAGTGCCACAGCGACTGTTCTCTTTTTTGGTGCAATATTTAACTAAACTTTAATGAATTGACTTGGCTGTAATTGTATTTATATATATATATATATATATATATATATATATATATATATATATATATATATACTTATACTAAAGGAACAGTCGCTGGGAGCGGCGCTGGCATTTTTAGCGGATATTTTGAGGATCGCTCACAGCAATGTTGGTGCTCGAAGGGTTAATGCGACAGCCCTACTCCCACAGCTGCAGAGATTTAACCCTTATAAAAGACTAATTACCAACCCATCCAAATGACGAAACAACATAACAGCAATATCATCGACGGCAGCTGTGTGCGCTCCAGCAGGAGCTCCAGGAAATGCTCTGTCGGGTGTCATCTGGTGGCCGCCTGCACGCAGAACAACCCCCATAGAGGTGAGGAGCAGCGGTAGTCTTGTATTATATAGGATGGTTCGCTGAACATTTAGTGGAGGTTCCATATGACAGATTTGTGTCTCATGCAGAAACGCGGTGGAGGTTCTGTATGACAGATTTGTGCCTCATGCAGAACCGCGGTGGAGGCTCCGTATGACAGATTTGTGCCTCATGCAGAACCGCGGTGGAGGTTCCGTATGACAGATTTGTGTCTCATGCAGAACCGCGTTGGAGGCTCCGTGTAACAGATTTGTGCCTCGTGCAGAACCGCGTTGGTGGCTCCGTGTGACAGATTTGTGCCTCGTGCAGAACCGCGGTGGAGGTTCTGTATAACAGATTTGTGCCTCGTGCAGAACCGCGGTGGAGGCTCCGTATGACAGATTTGTGCCTCGTGCAGAACCGCGGTGGAGGCTCCGTATGACAGATTTGTGCCTCGTGCAGAACCGCGGTGGAGGCTCTGTATGACAGATTTGTGCCTCGTGCAGAACCGCGGTGGAGGTTCCGTATAACAGATTTGCGTCTCATGTAGAACATTAGAATATAAATGTGACATTATACACATGTTCCCCTTCTGTGTCACATGATGCAAATTGCTGGAGCGCAAGTCTGCAGAGAGTGTTACATTTGGGTGGGGTGTGTTCAAACTGAAATCTAAAATGCAGTGTAAGAATAAAGCAGCCAGTATTTACCCTGCACAGAAACAAAATAACACACCCAAATCTAACTCTCTCTGCACATGTTACATCTGCCCCACCTGCAGTGCAGCATGGTTTTGTCCATTAAAGAAGGAATTTGCTTTTGCAAACCAAC
The DNA here is from genome assembly GCF_055691185.1 of Crinia signifera. Classification (NCBI taxonomy): domain Eukaryota; kingdom Metazoa; phylum Chordata; class Amphibia; order Anura; family Myobatrachidae; genus Crinia; species Crinia signifera. The sequence goes on along the minus strand of NC_139227.1, from coordinate 122,229,206 downwards.
CAGAATCACCACCATAGTGTACTAGTGGCCAGCCAGCCATTACTCCGAGCATCTGCGGAATGGTGCCAGGTGCCATCTCGGCCATCACAAAAGCCAGACAAACAAGAATTAGGAACTAGGTGTTTGGGATTAGGGTTAGAGAGGACAGATGTGTGAGAATAAATCTGTAACAGGGAAAATAAATTCTGAGGGCTTCATCAACTTTGTAACATTCTTCAGAAACAAAACCTAATTTTTGCTATAATTACTTGTCTCCAAAATTACTCTTTAATGTTATTTAGGGCGGGATGTATTAATATACATCGCCACCCTTCGCCGCGATGCCAGCGCATATGTACTAACATATGCGTCTGGCATCGCAGTGCAGTGACGGAGGCCCCCCGCGATACCTGTAATGTGGTGTGCGGGGGTCTCCATCACCTCCCAGCCGCCTACTGCTCCCTTCACGCCGGGACAGCTCAGCGTGGCTGTCCGTGGCGCCTCCGCCTTCCCTCTGGAGCCAGAAGGACGTCCGGGTGCCTTGCTAGGGGGAGGAGAGGTTTACCTTTCCGGGGTCCAGGAGGACCTTTCAGGAAGGTAAGCTGGAGGTAGGGGGAGAGGCGGCGGGGTTGCGGCGGAGGCAGCGGGCGGCGAATAGAAGCCCATAGGCCTCTATAGGGTATCACCACCCAAAGGTGACGATACCCTGCCCAGCGTTATCGGTGCGGCAGGGTTTTAGTACATAGGAAATGCGGTAAAACTGGGTTTTACCGCATTTTCCGCTTAATACATCCCGCCCTCTTTCTCAGTGGATTAAAAAAATCAGATTTTCCAAGCTTTATTTGTACTGTTGCGTTCCGTAAAGTGCACATTATATAATAGATCCAGAGATCACAACAGTATTGTATGCAATAAAATAACGCACTATAAAGTTGTTTCAGTTACCTGAGCTGAGCGTTTCGTTGCCTCTGGAGCGTTTCGCTTTTCCACAGGTGACAGTATAGGAATCTTGCAGCCCTAAACAGAAACATATGACAGTCTTACAGATGGAGGCTTGAATCAAACACCCCAGGCGACATGAGCAGTACTTGCTGGTGCTATAGCGTTCATTTTGTGCTACTGAGTACCGTTATAGCGAATAGAGTAGCGGCACTCTGCAGAAGGGGCGGGACCACAATATCCCACCCCTGCGCCGCATGCAGGAGACTGGCTCACTCTTCAGGGAGTCCGGGAGTGCCCCTGGAAATTTGGGACCCACCCAGGCATTCTGGGAGATATAGCAAGAATGACTCTAGCTAGCATCTGATTGGTTTGCAGGGCACGATATGCTAATTACTACAATCAGGTGACATAACACATAGGGGTATGTTTACATAAAGTGCAGGTTTTTAGAAGTTGAGCCTTTGCCCAAAACAATCAGATTTTACTTATCATTTATCTAGCACCTTCTAAAACATAATAAACATACCGCCATTATAACTGATGTAGAACTTTTGGATGAAATTGGCTGTTGAAATCTCAGAAACAGCTTGGCTGACGCTGAGTTTGAGATGTAATTGCACCTGGTTTGTATTAGGCAACTTAGATTCACTCGCTTTCAATTTCCGATCTTCGTTTAGCCTTGTGCACTTTTATTACTGATCCTGAATAAGATGTAAAGCAGCCCATACACGCTGCGATGCCGGGCTGTGCGTTCTGTGCTTTGAGGTGCGCGCTCCCGCGGCACCTCATCGCACAGTACAAAAAGTATCTGCTTGCACATACTTTTTGTACTTGGTTCTCATCACATTGCATCGCACTGCATACACAACGCATGCACAGGCAATGCAATGTGATGTGATCCGTGATATTTAAGCCCACAGCGCACGCCCGTATCGGGGCGTGTATGGGCTGCTTTAGTCTTCAAACTGTTTCGCCCCTTACTGTACTTAGCCTACATTAGACCACCTGTTCCTGCCTCCACCAGACTCTGCTGACCCAGGTGACTGCTACAGACACTGGGCATTGGCTAATGATGTCATCATCCTGAGACCCAGTGAGGAGCCACAGATTCAGACTGGTGCACAGTTGTGGGACAGCTAGAAGCAGCATTGCTTCCTTCCCTTTTGTGACCTCATCTTTGTGAGCCGCTTTTTTTTTTTAATGTTTCATATTTTATTTACAGATCTGATTCGAAAAGGCCACTTTTAATGACATGCATAGGTTTTGTAGGGCTCACCGTGTTCCTTGTAAACAAAGCCAACCCAGGAAGAAAAACCTGGGTCGAGGATGCAGTAAAAAAGAAGTTTCAACCAGGTCCAACCCGATTAAGGGGCGGTTCAGAAATACGAGGTCGGACCTGGGATTTTGATGGAAGAATGATATATATATATATGTATGTATGTATGTATGTATGTATGATGTCACTTGGCAGGAACAGTAACACCCAACCAATCAGCAGTGAGCTTGTATCTGCCTAGTGCATATAAGATAAGGAAAGTAAAAGTCTAATGGATGGTTCCTACAACCAATGAAAACTCTTCAATCAAGATATAAAATAAATAAATCCTGAAAATGACACAAATGACCATCCCGCGCCTCACTACATTGTACTCACCTGGGGCGTAGTAGACACGAGACTGGCAATTTAAGAAACAGCGCTCGCTTCCCCCATTCTTAATACATTGCAGAAATGCTTTATGGGACTCAGACTCTGAGGAGGATCTCTCTACCTCTAAACAAGAAACACATGGAAGCACATTGGTGACATTTTATTATACCCCACCAACCGATCGAAGGTTGCCCGTTGCCGTGGGATACAAGTCATTTTTTCCAGTATCCCAATAATGACAAAAAATTTTTTTTACATTATTGTACATTAAAAAAAGGACTTTTGAATGCATGCCCAGCATGCAAATCAGAAAGTGACCTGGGGTTTGTAGTTCCACAGCACCACAACAGTAATTTTGTCTGCCCGTATTTTAATGTTTGACAGCATTGTAAGTACATTAGGATGGAATTATTCACATTTCTGCTAAAAATAAAGCAGCGAGAACCCACCACGTACCTACCTTCTCTGGGCCGTGTACCTGGTAGATAAATTCCTTTTAGTTTCCCTTTATTTATTTGGCGCCAAAAAGGGTCTGCAGCGCCGTACAAAAAAAAAAAAAAAACAGTATGAAAAGAACAAGAAATAGGTGATTTACAGAACAGAGCCTTACAGCACATGGATTATAACCATTGCTGCATCAGCAGTACAATTCCACATCAGCAGTGCCGGCTGAATACTCAGGTGCAGTTATAGGTAGTAAGGGTATGATAAAGAGAAGGAAAAGCACCAGGGAGGAGGGCCCTGCTCGTGAGAGCTTACAGCTATGAACATTGGGGTGATGAAACTCAGAGCAAGATTCCAGATAGCATCGCCTGGTTTTCGTCTCTGCCCGGATTCCCAGGATGCAGCATTTTTCTGTATTGACCTCTGTGAGGAAACAGTTCCCCTGCCCCATTGCTGGAATCTTGCGAATGCCTCACATAATGTGTGAAGTCTTTGTTGCTGGCTGACCCCCGAAAACGAGGCACAATGCAGAAAATCAGTCCGAAAGGTTACAGCTGACCAGCGCCTCAAGCAAAGGCTTTTCTGCTATATTTATTGTCATTTATTCCTATAGAGCCAGTTATTCTATTTGCTGTTTACTTGGTTGTAGGCAGACCTGGGGAATCTATATTGTAGTTTTACCCAACATTTTTCAGTCACAACAAAATGGCGGCTTGAGGGAGGATTCCCAGCATGCAGTGCAAGAAACAAGCATCTAGTGATCATGGAACACAGACCGACATTATTACAGATATCACAGACATGTGTGCATACATGCAGACCATTCATAACTCACAAGATGAAGAGAAAGATTGCAAATATGAAGTATCTCCTGTTTTTTTTTCCATATAAACCAAACAAATAATTTCAGTGTTTCTAACACGAGAAGACATATGTGGGAGGATATTCATGCTGATTTACTAATCTACAATGTCACATATACAGGAAATGTTGGGGTAACAAGAGGAGGGGGTTTATATCCAGGTGAAGACGGCTGTGGGGAGGGGTCGAGGGGTCTTACCCACACAGTCCTTGCGGTTCCAATGCAGTTTGTAGCGGAGGGGACACTGGCAGTAGTAGTCGCCCACTGTATTCACACACGTTTGTTCGCAGCCCCCGTTGTTGATGCTACATTCGTTGATGTCTGGAAAAAAAAAAAGATTAAGTGATGTTTTCCCAAAGTGCAGGCAGATTCAGACAGATTCCCCTCACAGATCACCAGATCACCAAACAAGATATAACACGGAGCGAGACTCTAAAAATAACTCAAATGTACAAAATTTGTCTACTAAAAGGTTGCTTTTGAAAGCAACACCATGGATTTCCTGAAATACTCTGTGTTTCTAGGGGCCCTGCTCCTTCCACTATATATTTTTAAGGCTATGACTTTCTGCTGCCTCCATTTCCCTCCTCACATCATATCCTGATAATACTTTGTGCTGCTGGGGTCCCTATGCTCATTCCACTATATAGCTCTCGGTCTGTGGTTTCCTTCTGCCTTCATTTCACACTCACATGATGTCACATGTAGCTTTGTCCTTAATAACACCTCACTCATCTCCTGATATACTCTGTGCTGATGGTTACGCTGCTGCTTCCACTATATAACTTTGTCTGTGGCTTCCTGCTGCCTTCATTTCCATCCTCACACAAGTCACTGCCCCTGTCACATGTAGCCCTGTCCTAACTGACACATCACTCATCTCCTGATATACTCTGTGCTGCTGGGGACTCTGCTCCCCCCACTATATAACTCTCAGTCTGTGGCTTCCTGCTGCCCCCATTCCCCTCCTCACATCATGTCACTGCCCCTGTCACATGCAGCACTGTACTCACTGACACATCCCTCAACTCCTGATATACTCTGTGCTGCTGGGGACCCTGCTCCTCTCACTATATAACTCTCAGTCTGTGGCTTCCTGCTGCCTCCATTCCCCTCCTCACATCATGTCACTGCCCCTGTCACATGCAGCCCTGCCCTCACTGACATATCACTCATCTCCTGATATACTCTGTGCTGCTGGGGACGCTGCTCCTCTCACTATATAACTCTCAGTCTGTGGCTTCCTGCTGCCCCCATTCCCCTCCTCACATCATGTCACTGCCCCTGTCACATGCAGCCCTGTCCTCACTGACATCACTCATCTCCTGGTATACTCTGTGCTGCTGGGGACCCAGCTCCTCCCACTATATAACTCTCAGTCTGTGGTCTCCCGCTGCCTCCATTTCCATCCTCACACAAGTCACTGCCCCTGTCACATGTAGCCCTGTCCTCACTGACACATCACTCATCTCCTGATATACTCTGTGCTGCTGTGGGCCCTGCTCCTCTCACTATATAACTCTCAGTCTGTGGCTTCCTGCTGCCTCCATTTCCATCCTCACACAAGTCACTGCCCCTGTCACATGTAGCCCTGTCCTCACTGACATATCACTCATCTCCTGATATACTCTGTGCTGCTGTGGGCCCTGCTCCTCTCACTATATAACTCTCAGTCTGTGGCTTCCTGGTGCCTCCATTCCCCTCCTCACATCATGTCACTGCCCCTGTCACATGTAGCCCTGTCCTCACTGACACATCACTCATCTCCTGATATACTCTGTACTGCTGGCGCCCAGCTCCTTCCACTCAGTAACTCTCAGTCTGTGAACTCTCCAACCTGCAGGGAGGAGGAGTGGTGGGGTGGTTGTTGGAAGGCCCACCACTCTTCCTCCCTGCAGATGGGAGAGTTCCCAAAAAGTGGGACAGTTGGGCGGTATGGTGATTTGATGCGATGATGGTAATGGAGGCAGCGGGAGCCCACAGACTGAGAGTTACTTAGTGGAAGGAACAGAGTATCACCCACTTAGCAACGAATAGGAGCCATGTGCATGTAGGTGGCATCTATTCACTAGAAAGTGGGACTGAGGGCATAGCTCGTGGGTAATGTTTTGTGGGGTCACGCCCCTATATGCTAGGCCAGACCCTTTCAGGGTCCGTCTTCAATATTCTCTTCCTGTGTCCTTACTAACACAATTACGATGTATAGGTATTTTGTTGCTGAGTCTTGGCAGGAGTATTTCATGCTGTACTATAGAGACTGTATAAAGAGCAAAGAGGCTTTTTTCTGTCTTATAAAGCTTAATATACAAACTGGCGATGAAGGCTGTAAAATGCTGCATGTGTGTAGTTAGAAGTCTATTTAGGATACGTATGGCCATTCTGGGGGAAGTAATGAATATACAAATAGAGACACTACCCCTTTAAACTAAGAGCCCCTCTTTCACAGAGGACACACGGACTTTGCCAAGTTTCCAGAGTGCTCAGTTTTAGGAGAAAGTTCAGTGAATATTTTGGGCTCTGGGAACAGGACAGCTCACCCCGCTCCGCCGACAATCGGCACTTTCACAGAGCCGGGGATTTTCCAGCTACAACAACCGCTTCAATAACTGACTAAACGCAGAGTTTCTGCACCGCAAGGAAACACTTGGCATTTGCAAACGATATTTTTGGCATTTTATGATTTCATTGTGGTTAGTGGCTGCACCGGCAAAAGTCTACAATGCGGTTACGTCAACACTTTATTTCTGAAGAGGGTGCGATAACCAAGGCTGTAACCCCTCCGTCAGGGGAGATAGATTTGTATCGCATTACGCTTCTTTTATTGTTGTGTTTTGAGGTTTGGGGTTTTTTTCAAGTATAATATTGGCTTTGGTTGTATATATTGTAGTATTATAAGTACTTTAAATGATGTCATTTCTCCCTATGACACTAGATACTCAGTGATATATCCTGCAGATTATGACATCACTGACCTCACTAGAGATCTGCAGAACATCGCTCTGTCCCATTTACCCCCTGACAGTAATATAGTGATATATCCTGCAGATTATGACATCACTGACCTCACTAGAGATCTGCAGAACATCGCTCTGTCCCATTTAACCCCTGACAGTAATATAGTGATATATCCTGCAGATTATGACATCACTGACCTCACTAGAGATCTGCAGAACATCGCTCTGTCCCATTTACCCCCTGACAGTAATATAGTGATCTATCCTGCAGATTATTACATTACTGACCTCACTAGAGATCTGCAGAACATCGCTCTGTCCCATTTAACCCCTGACAGTAATATAGTGATATATCCTGCAGATTATGACATCACTGACCTCACTAGAGATCTGCAGAACATCGCTCTGTCCCATTTAACCCCTGACAGTAATATAGTGATCTATCCTGCAGGTTATTACATTACTGACCTCACTAGAGATCCGCAGAACATCGCTCTGTCCCATTTACCCCATGACAGTAATATAGTGATATATCCTGCAGATTATGACATCACTGACCTCACTAGAGATCTGCAGAACATCGCTCTGTCCCATTTAACCCCTGACAGTAATAGAGTGATCTATCCTGCAGATTATTACATTACTGACCACACTAGAGATCTGCAGAACATCGCTCTGTCCCATTTAACCCCTGACAGTAATATAGTGATCTATCCTGCAGATTATTACATTACTGACCTCACTAGAGATCCGCAGAACATCGCTCTGTCCCATTTACCCCATGACAGTAATATAGTGATATATCCTGCAGATTATGACATCACTGACCTCACTAGAGATCTGCAGAACATCGCTCTGTCCCATTTAACCCCTGACAGTAATAGAGTGATCTATCCTGCAGATTATTACATTACTGACCTCACTAGAGATCTGCAGATCATCGCTCTGTCCCATTTAACCCCTGACAGTAATATAGTGATATATCCTGCGGATTATGACATCACTGACCTCACTAGAGATCTGCAGAACATCGCTCTGTCCCATTTAACCCCTGACAGTAATATAGTGATATATCCTGCAGATTATTACATTACTGACCTCACTAGAGATCTGCAGAACATCGCTCTGTCCCATTTACCCCCTGACAGTAATATAGTGATCTATCCTGCAGATTATTACATCACTGACCTCACTAGAGATCTGCAGAACATCGCTCTGTCCCATTTACCCCCTGACAGTAATATAGTGATATATCCTGCAGATTATGACATCACTGACCTCACTAGAGATCTGCAGATCATCGCTCTGTCCCATTTACCCCCTGACAGTAATACAGTGATCTATCCTGCAGATTATTACATCCCTGACCTCACTAGAGATCCGCAGAACATTGCTTTGTTGCATATATACCCCCTGACAGTAATATAGTGATCTATCCTGCAGATTATTACATCCCTGACCTCACTAGAGATCCGCAGAACATTGCTTTGTTGCATATATACCCGATCAGTATTAGCTATTCTCTATACAGAAACTAACTCCAAAAAGCTTTAACAAATTGGATGATTGCACAAAGGAATAATCATCTGCAGGTCTACATCGGGCATGTGCGCCACAGCGTTAGATATTTCGCAGCAGCAGGCGTGATACAGAGCACTGGGGAATGCATATGTGTATTTAGCAAGACCCCTGGGTGCTCTGTGTGACATCACCAGTAGCTGTCTGTGTCTACAGGAGGATTGGGGAGAAGGTCACTGCAGCTACCGGTGGGAATGGAGCGGAGAGGCAGAAAATCTGTCACCCAGCAGTGAATGTTCTCCTCACCCTACTATAGTAGCCCCATTGTGGCGTGTGCTGCGCAAACAGACGCAGGTATAAATAGTCAACGTTTATCCCCCGGCTCGTCAGGCTGTTTACAGGAAGTGACTTGGACTTGCTAACGAGACTGCCATAATTGTCTGGTAATTACAATTAAACAGCCCTGAACTTCGCAGCTAAATTACTACCCAGTAAGTGAACTACATAGACTGGTGTCCTGTATAACAGGCCGCTCCTGGGGCTAATATTACCTCTGGTGAACTATCTGACCAGGTGAGAAACAGCCACGGGGCTGCTGACAGTCTGAGGTCCCGTACATGGAGACACACAGGGTTGTCGATTTTACATTCGACCTATTCGATCTTTCCGACTGTCGGAAATGTTCCATCGGTCGGAAAGCCTGTGGATCGTCGAAACTGGCCGCAGATTGTCAAAAAAAGGCAGCAGATTCAACATTTTAGCGGCTGTTTTCAACAACACATTTTCAACTAACGCTGAATAAGGACCTCTCTGTGCCAATGTTCAGGAGGAGGGGAAAGGTCGGGGTAGCGGGAATTTTTGCTTTCTTTTTTGATTGTACAAAAACAATACATGTACAGTTTTTAATATCAAACATAACTATTGATAAACTTCTTTTCACATTTTTTGGATGAATATTCAAAACATAGAGGAAACTTTTTAATTTATAATTTTGTTCCATCCCCCCCATAGCCCGGGTGGTACCTACCTCCACAATGTGTGACTCCATACAGAGTGTAACCCTTGTCACATGTGCAGGCAAAGGATCCTGGGTAATTAATACAGGTGTGGTCACATGTGCGTTCAAAGGAGCATTCGTCAATATCTGCAAATTGGAGGCAAGAAGGCGGAAGTCAGTCATTGGCCAATTCTATTTGCAGCACTACAGGTAATAATGCATTTCATACCAGTAGCGTGAGGGTAAAAACTATTGGGGCTTCCATATACATGGATTTACATAATTGGGGTTACTTGCATTAATAGGTTATGTATTTTTTATTCAGTTGACATTTTAAAAAATTGGTGCCACTTATATAATCTCTTTCACACATCCCCAAATCTTTACTTCAGGGAATTGATATCCTACAGAATGCCTATTACCTCAGAGTGACCCCATCACACACAGTGGAGGCTGCCATTTTGTCGGCTATCAGTGACATCATGGAGGCCCAACATGTTTGCTTCCACTGAGTGTAGGTGACACGTTCATTAGAAGGTGAGCAGGGAGGAGAGATTAATTGTTCTTTTAATGATTCCCTTTGTTGAAGATGGATTTGATTCCATGACTCAACAATGAAAGACCCCTCACTTATCTGACCATCCCAGCGGCCATTTTCTGAATGTCAGTAGATAGAGCTCCTACTGTACCTTGGCAAGACCTCTCGTCTGTAAGTAACTTATACCCGGCTCCGCAGCTGCAATCGAAACTCCCCACGGTGTTCCTGCAGAAATGGTCACATCCTCCGTTGTTGCCCTGGCATTCGTCAACATCTGAAACATCCCCATTGGGTAAAATTACGAATTATTACAATGACAAGAACAATGTTTATTTGGGGAAAACATTTAACAAACATTCTTATTAAAATTGTACTATAAAGTCCAGCAAGGATCCTATGATTTTGGGGAGATTTATCAAGTCTTAGGGGGTTATTCTGGTTCAATCCTTCTGGCAAATTCCTTCTTAGATGGACAAAACCATGTGCACTGCAGGTGGGGCAGATGTTACTTGTGCAGAGAGAATTAGATTTGTGTGGTGTTTTACTTCAAAGTGAGATCTATATTGCAGTGTAAAAAATAAAGCAGTCAATATTTACCCTGCACAGAAACAAAATAATCCACCCACATCTAACTCTCTCTGCACCAGTGCACATGGTTTTGTCCATCTAATAAGGAATTTGCCAGAAGGAGTGAACCAGAATAACCCCCTTAGAGCTTTCCCTCCAAGTTGTGGAGAGAGATAAAGGGGGGGATGTTCTAACATCCGCACCCCAGCTCCGCCCATCGCATACATAATTATCGCATATGCACTAACATATGCGATAATTATGGCAAAGGACAGCGATAGAATCAGCGGGTCCCATCGGGACCCGGCGGCTCTCCCCTCCCTCCCTTACCCGGCGCTGCTGCTGCGCCGGGATCTCCTCCTCCCTGCACCCAGAAGAGGATCAGTGCAGGGAGGAGGAGGTCACAGGGCTGTGCTGCCCGGACAAAGGTGAGGGGGGGAGGCGATGCGGGGCGGCGGGGGTCCGTGTGGGGCGGCGGTGGGTCGGTGCGGGGTGGCGGAGGGTTGCGGTAGAAGCCCATAGAACCCCAATGTTGAGAAGTTTTCAAAAGCCACCAATCAGCTTATAACTGTCATTTATCAAGCACAGCATCTGAAATGACAGCTAGAAGCTAACTTTGCTTTGGGAAACTCCTCCACTTTATCTCTCTCTACGGCTTGCTATATCCTCCTGGAAGAGACAAAGCAGAGAGAGATAAAGCACCAAACAATCCTCTCCTGACATTTTACAAGCAGTGTTTGAAAAAATTGCAAAAGCGTATTGGTAGGTACTTTATCTCTCTCTCCAAGATTTGAGACACCTCCCCCTCTGTGTGACAATGTGGTTAATAGGGTGGCTTTCTGGTCCATTATAGAGAGATAAAGTGGGCATCTGACTCTCCCTCAATGTAGCAGACAGTATTACACACCTTGGAGGTGATTCCGACCGGCTAGTTGCGGGCCGAATTTGCTCCCCCCGTCCGATGTTAGGGGTTTGTGCACGCAGGTGTGTTGATGCCTGCTTTTGACGGGCGGCTGAAGTCACATGATGTCAGCGTCGCCCCGAATTCATCCATCCCTGGCCACAATAAAAGTCAGTCTACACTGACTGTTATTAACGAAGGGGAAAAAAATCATTCGATGGTGAACGACCATCGAATGATCTCCCGCCCGTGCGGCAGCATGCGAGCGGATGTCTACGCAAACGGGGCAGGGTGGATGTTCGGCGGGTGGCATTTACCTGTTCGCTAGGCTGCTCTGAATCAGGCCCATTATTCTGCTAGATCTACAATGAGACCTGACTATAAATCATCCCCGGGCTGAGCGCATCCGCCTTCCCTTGGCACAGAGACGGGCATTTAGTATCTAAGTGCAAATCATTACAGGAACACCGCCTGGGGGTCACCGCCGTTCCCAGCCCTAATTACTTAATCACATCCCACCTTTGCACGTCTTCCCGTCAAACTGCAACGTGAATCCGACAGGGCAGCTGCAGCGTACGCCCGTCGATGTGTCCCGGCATGTGCGGTCGCACCCTCCGTTATTTACAGCGCAGGTTTCTAGAAGAGAGAATCATGGGTAACTATCACAACTGTTACTTTGCATTAGCCTTAAATGGCGCACAATGGGGGAATTTACTAAGGTGGGAGTTTTACTGAAATGGGATGTTGCCCATAGCAACCAATCAGATTATATTTATTATCTTCTAGAATGTGCTAACTAAATAAGAAGTAGAATCTGGTTGGTTGCTACGGGCAACAGCCCATCTTCAATAGAACTCCCATCTTAGTAAATTCATGCAAATCCATTTAATACGTTTGCATGCAAGGTAAATACTGGCTGCTTTTGCATGTAGCACATAGATGCTAGGCAGATTTTCCATAGAGCTGATCTGGACTGCAGCCCCTCCCCCAATATAATCCACCACCTCAATGAGCCAGTTGCTCCGTGACTGAGCTGGCTTCTCTGAGGCTGGCAGTGACGTATTGTAAGTGCTACCTTTCATTCACACACACACACACACACGACAGATTTCTCCCTCAGGGACTGCCAGACCAGGCTGCTATTATCACAGAGCGTGCTTCCGGTAGGAAGACACTGCCTGTCTCATCGTTGGACCGATCCTTCTTCTAAGGGGCTGCAGCCTCTTCAGTCTATACAAGCCGGTGTTTTGCAGCTAGTGCGTACATTGCACAGGTGAGAGGACCCCAGGGCTGGTTGTAGCCTCTCCTCCTCTCCTTGCATGGGTAGGGCACAAGCAGGTAGCAGTCGCCGCTGGTTAGAACAAGGGCGGTCTGTAATATGAAACACTGAGGCTGTATCATTAGCAATCCGCTTACCCATCACCAGTCTGCGCTTCACCCTCTTATCCATCTCAGCCACGGACGTAGAATTGCCGTCAGTTTCCTCTTTCTCTGGGGGATAAAAAATAACGTATTTGCGTCAAGATGTTAATATCCTCTACGGGATGAGAAATGTTTCCTGACCGGTGCACGTGTTGCTGGAATTACAGATTCAAAATTGCAATGTAATGGGGATCATGGCTGATAGACACTGTCTATGGGCCACCAGGTCGACACCACACGGTCAACTCTGTCAGAAGCTCAACACAAGCAAAAGTTCAACGTGCCCACGGTCGACACATAAACAGGTCAACATGATTTTTTTTTAATTTGTAACATTTTTTTTGAACATTCCTGTAGACTCTGATTGGGAATAGGCCCACTCTGAGGGGCCGCAACACAATAATTGAGGGGTCCACGCGTGTGGACATTGACACCAAAAAAAGGTGAAAAACTCATGTCAACCCATTCAAGTGCCAACCTTTTTCTGTGTCTACCATTTTGCATGTGTCCTCTCGGTACTTGTTTCCTAGCACGGCCACACCGATCATGATCTTGGGCATCGCAGGTAAAAAAATCGCGTCGGTCGCATCGCATGCGGGCTAAAAAATCACATGCGATGCGACCGACGCGATGCCCGCGATTTCCCATAGGGAACAATGTTAAATGCCTCAATTTACCCAAATCAACATAGGGAACAATGTTAAATGGGCCAGAAACCCCCCAAAACACCCGTGAACAGTGAAATGGCCCCCCCAAAATTAGTTAACGCCACCCCACGATCAACGTGAACCCGAAGCGTGGCGAGCGCAGCGAGCCCACGAGGGGCGGCGGTACGCGTCCTCCGACCTCTTCATACCCCCACTATCCACGTCGACGTGGAGTTGAGAATAGATTAGTGTGGCGAGCGCAGCGAGCCACCGCGCCCGAAGCGTGGCGAGCGCAGCGAGCTCCGCGAGGGGACTCGGATACCTTCACAGGTAAACGCGTCCCTTCGCGGGCTTCACAGGTATCCGCTGCGCTCGCCACGCTTCGGGCTCGGTGGCTTGCTGCGCTCGCCACACTAATCTATTCTCAACTCCACGCCGACGTGGATAGTGGGGGTATGAAAAGGTCGGAGGACGCGTACCGCCGCCCCTCGCGGGCTCGCTGCGCTCGCCACGCTTCGGGTTCACGTTGATCGTGGGGTGGCGTTAACTAATTTTGGGGGGCCATTTCACTGTTCAGGGGTGTTTTGGGGGGTTTCTGGCCCATTTAACATTGTTCCCTATGTTGATTTGGGTAAATTGAGGCATTTAACATTGTTCCCTATGGGAAATCGCGGGCATCTCGTCTGGACCATTTAATGCTTTTTTAGCCGCCTGCGATGCGACCGACGCGATTTTGACTTTTTTCAATGCATTTCAATGGGAAATCGCGGGCATCGTGTCGATCGCATCGCAGACCACTAAAAATTACCCGCGATTGTGGCCGTGCTAGGAAACAAGTACCGTCCTCTCTTTTCCAGTGTCGAAATTGTGCATGTCGACCCAGATAGTGTCAACCTAATATACCACACTAGAAATCAAACACTGTTGTTAAGATGCAGTCGTATAATATTCACAATAACAGTAATAATCCCACTGACCGATGCAGGCCTTGCCATCCGTGTGCACGGCGTACTTGGGGTGACATACACAAACAGGCCCGACATCCGTTTCATTACACGTGTGTTGACATCCTCCGTTTCCATGGTTACAGGTCACTGTCAATAGAATGGAACATTTACAATGAATACAGCAATATTGGAACATAAATGCAAAGACCTATAAATCTCCTCTGAGTACATGTATAACGGGGAGCGCACACGATATAAGGGGGTTATTCAGAGTGGATCGCTGATGTGCGAATTCCCAAGCCTATCGATTATTGAAGGACAGCACAAGCGTGGTGCACATGCGCGAGCCCAAACAGCACCTAATCTAATCGCAATCCCCTCGCAATTTGATTGACAGGAAGCCGGCCGTTGGTGGTGATGTTTTCTGTGAGTGCCAGGGAAAATGCAGGCGTGCCCAGGTGTTTTAAGGGAGGGCGTGTGACGTCTGCGCCGGCCTTGATCAGCCTCATTCAGTCGCACAGCTTTGATCAGCCTCATTCAGAGTACATGGAGCACCAGGAATACTTGAAGTTCTGGATCAGAAGTACACAGCAAATACTGTTACTCTAGGCTTCCTATAAGAGGTGACAACAGAGACAATAACGGTATGCTGTCCGAAGAACACAGGATACACCAGAAATACCTGAGGTACCGGATCAGAGGGACACAGTAAATGCTGCTATTGTCTCTGTTATCACCCTTATAGGAAGCATTTGCTGTAGGGGGAGCACATGGTACACCAGGAATACCTGAGGTACCGGATCAGTGGGACACAGTAAATGCAGCTATTGTCTCTGTTACCCCTTACAGGAAGCATTTGCTGTAGGGGGAGCACATGGTACACCAGGAATACCTGAGGTACCGGATCAGAGGGACACAGTAAATGCAGCTATTGTCTCTGTTATCACCCTTATAGGAAGCATTTGCTGTAGGGGGAGCACATGGTACACCAGGAATACCTGAGGTTCCGGATCAGAGGGACACAGTAAATGCAGCTATTGTCTCTGTTATCACCCTTATAGGAAGCATTTGCTGTAGGGGGAGCACATGGTACACCAGGAATACCTGAGGTACGGATCAGAGGGACACAGTAAATGCAGCTATTGTCTCTGTTATCACCCTTATAGGAAGCATTTGCTGTAGGGGGAGCACATGGCAGTGTTGTTATGACAGAAATGTTCTCCACACTCCAGCACTCGCTGCTGTTTACACAACCCCCTGTCTGCTCGCTCACCCCATTCATTACACCCCAGACCCCCACTTATCTCCAATCCACAAGCTTGTCGAAACATCTCCCCCTTCACCTACTTAATGTAATATTACCCTCCCCCTCCAGAGACAGCCATTTTACAACCACTTTACCTAAAAGGGAAGGCCTCTAATGTAAGTGTAACTGATGCCGTAAAGCTGTCTGGGCCTATTATCGCCCTGGGATTTGGTGCCCTTGTAGTTCCCACAGCTCGTGTCTGTCAGCTTATGGTTAAAGACTATGGGGCCCAATTCAGCTTGGATGACTGATCTGTAAGGTTGCCGATGACTGGGAGCAGATAGGCGCTGCCCATGCAGAAAGAAAACCCGCCCCGTACAAATCTGCAAATGGATTGCTAAGCGGCTTTGACTCGCAAATGTATACGCGATTCCCGAACCATCGAAAGGTTTTAGCAGTCTGTGCAAATAAGTAAGTCTGACCCTTCCACTGATCTGCAACACAGACAAGCTGAGCGACGCCAACGCTGATGTCAGAGACCCTCCCTGAAAACGCTTGGCCACTCCTACATTGTTCCTGCCACTCCCAGAAAACGTCCCGTTACCACCCCCAAACACCGGTTTCCAGTCAGTCAAACTCCGGCAGCTTTGTGTTTACAATCCATATGCATTCTCTGTCCCTAATCGGCCTTACACGTGTTCAGTGCATACAGGGGGTTATTCTGGTTCACTCGCAAAGGCAAATTCCTTCTCAAATGGACAAAACCATGTGCACTGCAGGGGGGGGGGCAGATGTAACATGTGCAGAGAAGGTTACAGTTGGGTGAGTTATTTTGTTTCTGTGCAGGGTAAATACTGGCTGCTTTATTTCTACACTGCAATATAGATCTCACTTTGAAGTAAACCCCCACCCAAATCTAACTCTCTCTGCACAAGTAACATATGCCCCACCTGCAGTGCACATGGTTTTGTTTGTTTGAGAAGGTTTTTGCTTTTGCAAGTGAACCAGAATAAGGGCCACAGAACGCACGCCAGCACGGTAACTTACATATACAATCCCGCTGGTTCTTTGCCAGTTCGTATCCCGGTCTGCAGTCACACGCCACGCCGCCTCTGGGGATCTCCCTGCAGATGTGAGCGCAGCCGTGCTCCTTGTTCATACAGCTGAGCCCCTCTGAAACACACACAGAATAGCGTTAGGGAAGACACGTGCCCACGGGAGCGGTTTCAGAATTTGGCTAAGCCTCAAAGTTCTTATACAGATCCAGATTTGTACAAAGGGGGTTATTCAGACCTGAAGATGGGGGATGTTGCCCATAGCAACCAATCAGATTCTCTCTATTAAAAGGTGCTAAATAATAAGTCGAATTTGATTGGTTGCTATAGGCAACATCTCATAGTCAGTAGAACGCCCATCTTAGTAAATAACCTCCTAAGTCTACGGAAGATACATCCTCTAACAAACGTAAATCAGACTGAGTGACTTGGGTCACCACACCGGCCCTTCACGTGCAAGTATAACGGAAACGCCACACTGCGGGCATACGGTTTGTGCCAGTTGTACTTTTACATCCAGTTCTATATTACAGTGTATATGAGAAGACAAGGGGCTTGAGTCGGACACAACGTAGGACAGGTGCCTGGAGGTGTAATGATGTGGGACAGGTACCTGGGGGTGTAATGTGGGATAGGTACCGGGAGGTGTAATGTGGGACAGCGACCAGGAGGTGTAGTGATGTGGGACAGGTACCTGTAGGTGTAATGTGGGACAGGTACCTGGAGGTGTTATGATGTAGGACAGGTACGTGGAGGTGTAATGATGTGGGACAGGTGCCTGGAGGTGTAATGATGTAGGACAGGTACGTGGAGGTGTAATGTGGGACAGGTACCTGGAGGTGTAATGATGTGGGACAGGTACTTGGAGGTTTAATGTGGGACAGGTACCTGGAGTTGTAAAGTGGGACAGGTAACTGGGGGTGTAATGTGGGACAGGTACCTGAGGGTGTAATGTTGGACAGGTACCTGGAGATGTAATCTGGGACAGGTACATAGAGGTGTAATGTGAGACAGGTACATAGAGGTGTAATGTGAGACAGGTACCTGGAGATGTAATGTGGGACAGGTACCTGGAGATGTAATGTGGGACAGATACCTGGAGATGTAATCTGGGACAGGTACATAGAGGTGCAATGTGAGACAGGTACCTGAGGGTGTAATGTGGGACAGGTACCTGGAGATGTAATGTGGGACAGATACCTGGAGATGTAATGTGGGACAGATACCTGGAGATGTAATCTGGGACAGGTACATAGAGGTGCAATGTGAGACAGGTACCTGAGGGTGTAATGTGGGACAGGTACCTGGAGATGTAATGTGGGACAGGTACCTGGGGGTGTAATGTGGGATAGGTACCGGGAGGTGTAATGTGGGACAGCGACCAGGAGGTGTAGTGATGTGGGAGAGGTACCTGTAGGTGTAATGTGGGACAGGTACCTGGAGGTGTTATGATGTAGGACAGGTGTGTGGAGGTGTAATGTGGGACAGGTACCTGGATATGTAATGATGTGGGACAGGTGCCTGGAGGTGTAATGATGTAGGACAGGTACGTGGAGGTGTAATGTGGGACAGGTACCTGGATATGTAATGATGTGGGACAGGTGCCTGGAGGTGTAATGATGTAGGACAGGTACGTGGAGGTGTAATGTGGGACAGGTACCTGGAGGTGTAATGATGTGGGACAGATACCTGGAGGTTTAATGTGGGACAGGTACCTGGAGTTGTAAAGTGGGACAGGTAACTGGGGGTGTAATGTGGGACAGGTACCTGAGGGTGTAATGTTGGACAGGTACCTGGAGATGTAATGTGAGACAGGTACCTGAGGGTGTAATGTGGGACAGGTACCTGGAGATGTAATGTGAGACAGGTACCTGAGGGTGTAATGTGGGACAGGTACCTGGAGATGTAATGTGGGACAGATACCTGGAGATGTAATCTGGGACAGGTACATAGAGGTGTAATGTGAGACAGGTACCTGAGGGTGTAATGTGGGACAGGTACCTGGAGATGTAATGTGGGACAGATACCTGGAGATGTAATCTGGGACAGGTACATAGAGGTGCAATGTGAGACAGGTACCTGGAGCTGTAATGACTTTCCTTATGGTCACAGTTGTCTCAGCATTTCTAATTGAATCTTACATCTCGCGGGTTCACGCACTGCTGCTATATATGGAAGTTTCATGTAACAAACTCGCTTTCCTAAACTCGCCCCTCATTGTACTGACCCCCATGTCTGAGACACAGACACTTCCTTACATTTCTTCCATCAACCTCCCCTTTATCTTTCCCCCCAAAATGCTTCTGTTTTCCGAAGACGTAGACAAAAACCGCAATTTTGCTCCATAAAGACCCAAGCTTACGTACCTGCCAGGGTAAATGTAACGCAGATACTAGGAGATTTGGAAGTTCAGGCCACAGAGATTAGACTGACCTGCCACCACTGAAGTTACGCACCCCAGCCTGAATCCAAAGCGTAAGGTGATCTCTTTCTCGTACACTAAAAAGCAGCTCTTGTGTATAAATCATGGGAACTAGACCCATTTCTCTGATAGTTAAACCCTTGCTACAATACGCACATTCTGCATTAGCAGCCCCCGCCGGTTCTCTCCCCTGTCTCGAGAGTTGACCGTCTGTATTTTGAGGATGACCACAGATCGAGCTGCTGGAAATATTGCAAGTTGACGTTGGCTTCATAACAGCGAGGATAAATATATGGGAAAATGCTGGGAACTTGTATATCCATCAGGCAGCTTTTCTGAAATACTCAGTTTCTGCTAAAGAAAACACCAAGTCCTCCATGTAACTGAACCCGGCATTGTAACAGCCTATAAAATAAAGACCTTGGCATCTGAAGTACGGTTCACAAAGTCTCTGGATTGTGTTAAGTTTCATTCTGCTTCATAATCATAGGGTCAAAAGTTGAGTGTTAGCGGGTTAGGGTCTCCCAACGACCTGCCAGGTTCAGTAAGTCAATATCTGACATAGGGGGGAGATACAATCTTCGGAATAGGGGGTGGACACTAAAATGTGCTCAGTTTCCCGCCCAAATGCAAATGTAATTCCAATTTTACATGTTGTTAATCTCAAATACAGGAATTGCTAAAATTGTGATTTGAGGGTCTCCGAGTGTCAATTAATACCCCTTTCACACTTGCAAAAATATCCCGGGTTTTTGCACATGAACGCGCATCAACCCGGGATTTAGCTCAGTGTGGAAGGGTCTTGAAAGAATATCCCGGGATGAACATTCCGGGATTGCTACCCAGGTCCCGACCTGGGTAGATTCCGGAATCGACCCGGGATGCGGTCAGTGTGAATGGTCCCGTATCCGGGATTGGGTACATGGGAATTTAAAAAAGATGCTGATTGGAGCTTTCTTGGGCTCACAAATGCTGATGTCATCTTTCAGAGCCCTGGAGTCCATTTCTAATGACATGCATATGTATTTGCAGGGATTTCCCAGGATCAGTGTGAATGGAGCTGTCCTGGGTCTATTCCAGGTCTTAGTGCAGCGTGAAAGGGTACATTCCCGGGTAGAGTACCGGGAAGCATCCGGGAACACATTCCCGGGTGTGACCCGGCTCTGCGAGTGTGAAAGGGGTATTAATGTTACTCCCCCTCTAATCAGTGCTAAACATTTACTGATTTACTGATTGTTCCGTTTTATGTATGTTTCCTAGTAACAGAAGGAGCAGCGTTACACATATTACTGTAATCCAATACGTTTGGTACAGACACATGAACAGTGAGGAGGGCTGGTGCAGATCCTTGTACAGCACACAGGGAGGTACAGGCCCACTGCAGAGCTCCCCAACAAGAAACATGCCCCTCTTACCTGTATCTCTTCCCATTTTTCTAGCTCAGCCCTCTACTACCCCTTCTATCATGTCTCTCTCTCCCCCTTTCCTTCTTTCTAACTTAATCTGTTTTCTTTTCTCTATCCCTCACACTCCCCCTCTTTACTCTCCCTGATCTTTCTTTGGATGGAATTCAATTGTTTATCACCCCCTGTTCTACCATCTAAAGCAGGCATGTCCAAACTATGGCCCTCCAGCTGTTGCGAAACTATAAGTCCCATCATGCCTTTGCAATTTTGCTATAAAGGAATGCGTAGTTTCACAACAGCTGGAGGGCCAAACTTTGGACATGCCTGATCTAAAGTGATGGGAGATCGCAGGGCCATATTTAAAGCGCCAGTGGTAAATGCAGGATTTTTAGAGGGGGGGGGGGGGGGGTCCATATGTAATGCAAAATCTCCTACTCTGCAGCGCATTGGAGTAAGTATGGGATTCTGGGGGAGTGGTAAAATCCCTGAATATTGGTCTTTTTACAACGGATACTGTAAGGAATACAGTATTCATATTTAACAGTACAGATGGTCTGTAGTTCAGGCTGTTTCAAACATTTAAATCAGTGGTCAGCAAAAGGTTAAACAAACATAATAGAACCAGTGCTGCACTTTCTAAGCTCACAATCTCCCACTTCATGGTAAGGCTCCTGTCTCTTCCTCCTGGCAGCTGCTCTCTGGTCCAGTGCAATATTGGGGGCTCAGATCCACACATACAGTAAATGTGGTAGAAGAAGCTGGTACACTGCATAATGTGGCACAGTTCTAATAATCATTGTTGTCATCATTTAAGGCACTTCCCTATGCACGCAAAGCTAAAAGACCGATTTGAGCCCTCAAACGGGTCACCTTTTGCTTATTCCAGCTCGCCACCCCCAGGGAGTACAAACTGAAATGCCGGCAGATGATTGTGCCTGAACAGAGCAATTGAATAGCACCATTGGGTGCCCTCTGCTGGCTTCCAGCATGCTAACAACTGAATTCCCCCCTTTGTCTCCAGACTGTCCAACTTGTTTTATTGTGTTTTTTTAGGTCCAATGTATTTTACAATGACAGCAGCCACACGTGCTGCACACGCGTTGTTGACTAGCCGCGGTTAATGGACAAACAATAGGGTGGGCGCGACGCT
This sequence comes from Crinia signifera, assembly GCF_055691185.1. NCBI lineage: Eukaryota > Metazoa > Chordata > Amphibia > Anura > Myobatrachidae > Crinia > Crinia signifera. The sequence continues at coordinate 122,207,561 of NC_139227.1, read as the reverse complement.
AAAGCTGGCCCAGCAGGACGCACACCACCCGCCTCTAACGGTGTATGTCATAGACACAAACTTTTACAGCTTTACAAAGTTGGACAAAGTTATCACCAATGCCATTTTTCTGTATGTTTTTATGTTTCTACGGAACCATCACAATGCCATCTGATAACACAACGGATGCCATGAAAAACACTCCCACACCAGAAATCTATAACATCTTAATAATATCCCGTGCTCACTGCCTCAAAAACTCGGGATTTTGCCAGGGCAAGCGGTAATTTCCTGTGTCGTGGCTCAGTGTGAATGGGTGTGAGTGAATTTCCCGGGTGTAATGCCCCTGGAATTTCACATGGGTTTTTTGCAGGGTTATTCCTGTGAATTACACGTGTGTACGCCAGTGTGAAAAGGCGCAACTTGGGTTTTTCACACAGGACTTGAAAAAGCAAGCTGATTGGGTAATGAGATCATGTGACATGTGGAGGGATGAGGAGGTGCTAAAGCTGCTGGCTATGAGAGGGGAGGATGAAATACAGAAGCAAGTGACTGGCACTGTCAAGGATTCGACAGTGTACTACAACATCTCAAATATACTGTCTGCCCGCGGCATCCATAAACCCTGCAACAGGTTGTGAACAAACTTAATGCACTTTGTAAGCAGTACTCCAAGGGGCATGATCTCAACCGGAGGAAGAGTAGTGGTGTCCGTATGTCCAATCAAAGATGCTCTTTCAACAGCCAATAAAATCTGCTCTTAGATTCCTCATACTTGTTGGCAGGGCAGACTCGGGATCCAGTGTGAACGGGGCAGACCCAGGAATTTCCCAGGTCCAAGGTGCAGTGTGAAGGGGGTCTGTGAGCTGAGATGTTCTGTGCCCTGGCAAAAAAACGGGATCAAAAACCTAGGATTGTGCACGGGCGGCAATGAGAACATGGTATTACTGCACTCTGCAAAGTGACATCTTGTTATTGCTCTGCACTTTGCATGTAAATGACCCAACTCCTACCAGATGGCGCAAATCTCACTGCGCCTCAGCCAGCCCTTTTCAGCACTATAAATATGGCCAAGTCTCTTCCACGCAGAACAGCGTCAGTATTGGTTTTCGGGGAGATAAATGCCGGAGTGTAAGAATTAGAGTTGGTGGTTTATGCTCTGGGATGCTCTGCAGATGTTTATACAGTGGAACCACAGGGTTTTCTGGAAGAGAAACTTTAGCTCTGCTCCGAGCACAACACCTGCTCTCATCCAGCCTCATTTCCTCCCTTCACCGTCTACTGATCAAGCCAAGTCCATTCGTCTCAATCTGAGCCTTCAAATTACACTTAATGTGCCCTTTAATCATCCACTGACTGACCTCCGAGCCCTGGAGGGACTGCAACAAATTGCACAAAATCCCAGGGCGCCTCTGGCTGGGCTGACAACCAATCTAAGCCACCCCCCCCCCACACACACACACACACACCACAGACCCCCCTCATCCTTCATAGCTTGTAACAATCATCAAATCAACTCACTGAGGCTATAGTGTTCAATGATGCGCAGAGTTACACTACACTGCAATAATATCATTACAATGGCCCAACCCACTCTATAACCTGATCCTGCAATAACACCCCCTCGGCTTCCTGGCTCCCCCACATTACACTGAATGAGGTGGAAGTCAACTGTCAATATTAGTTCAGCAAATGTAGCTTAATTGGAGGGTTAAAATAACTCACTGAGTTATTATACAATCCACGATTCAGGGCTGATTTATTGAAGCCGGTTTAGTTTGTATATAATTAAAGTTGGGAAAACGCTTTTCGTTTTCAAAACAATAATATGAATGTGAATATCAGTGTGTGTTGGTGACTGCACATTGCCATATTTCTGTGAAAGTCAATTTTTGAAGTCATTTAAGTCAATGAGAAAAATAAAGTAAGTCTGCCCTGTTATTACCAGTAACCCCTGCGCCGCGTCGTCATTCCCACACGCCGTCTCTCCCTCCCTGCTGGGTCCTGGCGGCCTCCGATATCGAATCGATCCCCACGTTGCACCATGTGTTCACACCTTAAGTGTTTAATCTGTTTTGTTTGTTTCATGGCAGCAACAATGTTACAACAAAAGTATAAAAGAGGAAGTAGACACCAGCTGCATTCAGGAACAGAAGGAGAGAGACGGCACGGATGGCCATCGGTGTAGTTACCATCGATAGCGATATGGCAAGCGGCCAACTGTGGAATGCATGACCATCGATGGCCATCCCTGTTCTCTGAGTGACTGGCCCATGAGCCAAGCAGAACCTCGGAGTGGGACTTCAGAGGTGTCAGGGGCAAATCAATGCTGTGTCTGGCACATTGATAAAAACAAAAAAACAAGTTGGTTATGTTGTGCCATGGATGCAGGGAGACCTTCCGGTTCTCCCCCATCGCTGGCACAAACCATTGATGATTATGAATCGTCGATGGTCGTTAGGCATCCCTGAGGCTGGGAAACTGTAATCTGGTAATACAACCATGGTTCCGACAGTAAACTAAAAACGGGTGACCTCTTTGAGGCATGAGCCACCCAATGGCTGCCCCCTACTACATGGAGGAAACAGATCCGCTTAAACCGGCAAAAAAATAATAAACTGGAGGAAATTCTCAGAGAAAATCACCATCAAACAATTTCCCCCGTATGCGATCCCAGCAAGGGCTACGGGCTGCGACAAATATATATGGCAGCCCGTATGATCTAAAACCGCGAGGCGCAAAGGAATCGCAAGAAATGGACCTGCGATATGACATTTTTCATGCGATCCATCGCAACAATGCGTCGGAATCAAAGTGCCCATATCTCACTAGTGGATGCAGGTCTTCAAACTGAAAAATCCATCAAGTGCCTGAAAAATGTCAGTGAACGCACCATGATAGGACGACGTCCCGCAGACCGCCCCCCCCCCCCCCCCGCTGCGGCATGGACGAGGGGGACACACACACAGGGCCTTATTCTGGTTGGAGCGGCCGGGCCGTACGCGTACGTCCCGGGGTTTTTCATGATCTGCGCATGCGTAAATTCGCTAATGCGCAGGCGCGACCACTCCACAACGCTTACGGACGGGTCTCTACGTGCGAAAAAACCTGTACGCGAGTGTACGGCCATTGGGGGCGGCATAGGGGCGTGATGAGGGGAGCGGCCGAAATAATGAGGGAAAATGGGCGTAAATATGGGCGTACACGGGGGTGTGCACCAAAAATGACTAAAGCACCGTTCATTTCGGACACCAGACAAGCGCCCGCCAACCGCCAGCTCAGACCACCCCTACAGATACCGCATGCCAGCGTGCGCCTGAGTTTGCTAATTAACGCTGATTACTACTCAAACACATACACCTGAATGTAATAAGCAATGCTGCAGTCTATTAAGTCCAAACCATTATTTCACTGCCTGCAAGCCACACACAGCACGCAAACACATTGGAAGCTTATCTTTCTATACTTCTCCACATTTAAAGGTTTGTTTAATTTAAGGTAAGAATCTTTTTAAGACCTGCTTATATATGCTAAGGTAGCTATTTGCTAAACAGTTAGACACATTCACTACGTGCTTTCATAGACTTTACACAGTAGCACACTCAATCTACACAAGTCGACATGTGTCAACGTGTTCACTCTAATACTAACATAGGTTTTGTATTTAGGATACAATAACATAAACCACATCTAACACCTACAAAGGATGTTTCAGCAATGTTTAAAGCCCATGACCACTATTTTGCACACAATCTTTGTATAGTACCCAAAATAATGACCTGTACCACTATCTCATCTGCTATGATTTGGATTTGACTACACTCTGGATGTAAGATGCCACCAATCACATTATTGCACTCTCATCTCTCTAACAAAGGATTCCTACATCTGCTTATGACACTGTAAAATCATATATATTTAAAAAGTTATGCATGTTTGTTCACAAGCTATTTTATCATGTTTGGCCCATTCACACATCTTTTTTTAGTGAGGACACATATGCATTCCTACACAAATGTACCTTTTCACCCTTGTTTGTCTGCCTCACCCACTCCATGAGGAAAGCATTGTTCTGGACCTGCTTTTACCTACTACTGTAGGAGCTACCTCACCTGCACACAAACTGCTTTCTCACCTATTAAGTTGCTCTGCACATGTGCTGACACAAACTAATTAGCAGGGAAAAGTTGGATAGGAACATGGGAATGGCCATGGAGAGGGTTACACATGGGAAACTTCTACCACACTTCAACAAATGTTCAAAAATACCCTGGTCAGTAAGTACACATAGATCTAGTATTTTTTTCACACAAGAAATGACACATACCACAATGTTGATTTAATTTGTAAAATAAATTTATTTGCTGTTCAGCATCACAGCTTATTTCACACTTTAATGTGAGAAATCAAATAAACAAATAAAATAGACACACAAATAATAAAACAGCCAGAACAAGAGGTTGCATATCTCCAAACATGTGTTACCCTGCAAATGCAATGGTGAAAGAAATGGGGACACCAGAATACGTACTGCAACAACCAGGGTGAATACTAAGCAAGATACACACCACCAAAAAAAAAAATCCTGCATTTGTAGAGGTCAAAATACGAACTTTTATGCCCATGGCACGCAAATGGATAGATGACCAACTCAGGAAGCGGATGTCCAGTGCAATTTAAACATTTGGGGTCCAACTACAGAGGAAGTGAACCAGGTCTCATTATTTGGGCCCTTTTTTCCCCCTTTTAGATGGGGCCTTGGGGACAGGGGCCTTTGGCTCAGCTGCCTTGCGGCGTCTTCCCCTAGTCGACACAGGAGGGTCAGCAGAGGTGGAAGGTTGGGAAACAGCTTGGGGTGGGGCAGCAGATGGGGGATTGTCCCTTAGGGACCTGGCGGTGGACAGCTGCTCCGCAAGAAGTTCATTCTGGCGGCTGAGGTGTTGGCCAATGCTTACTATGCCAGCCGCCAGAGTGTCGTTAATGCGGTTCAAGGCCTCACACTGCAGCCTGTTTGTGGCCTTCCACTCCGCCAGAAATTCCGCCACCTGCTGCTGACGGATCGCAGCATCCACCCCTTGCTGCTCGATCCTCTCCAGTGTCACCAACAGGCTCTCATCCCATGTCTCCTGTGGCTGGTGCTGGGGGCGACGTCTTGGTGGAGGCTGGACCACTTGCTCCACCTGTGGCTCTGCAGAGGAAGATGCTGCCGGTACATCCTGGGTTTCTGCTTCTTCTAGGATAAGAATTGAAAACAATGTCACCATCACATACGCAATAAAAAATATCTTTCTAAATACAATGCATTACTGTGACTTACCATCAAAAGCAGCAGCAAAGACCTCCGCCGGGAGCTCACTGTCCATATTGGAGATCCCCCTGACCTCCCCCACATCAATCACGTCCAAGGAGTCCTGCTCCAGGGGGGTATACTCCAAATGGTCGGGCATAGGACCTCTCCCGGTGGACATGCTGTGGTTGTACCGGTCAGTCATCTTCCTCTTCATTGCCGTTTTGAAGTCAGTCCACCTACAAGTTTAAAAATACAAATATCACCATGAGATATGTGCACCACTGTGCTAGGTGTAGGGTTACCACCTAGTCCCTTAAATTCCGGACACATGTTAATTACACAGGTTCTGTGGCAGTTTAAAATTAGGTGAAGTGGAGTCTTGAAGTCAGCCAGCCACAGAACCTGTGTAATTAATATGTGTCCGGAATTAAAGGGACTATGTGGTACCCCTAGCTACGTGACATTTCCTAGTGTGGGTGATCTTATGTTTTTTTGCCATATGTGTCCCACACACACATTCATGTCTCAATTAGGAGGCATTTCAGTGTCTCATCTCATTCATTAGGCCACTAAATGCACATACATACATCACTATGCAGACATGACATCATCCATGGCCAAATTATGCACCTCCACCTGGTGTGAAACTACACATTCCACCATAGCTTGACAATGTGGTTATTATGGAGTAATTTAACTATGGAATGGCATACTGGGATGTGTAGTTTCTCACCAGCTACATGTGCACAGTTTGGTCATTCTTGTTTCAGTAGCATCATATGGAACATGTTACAACAACTCTTTCAAAAACACACTTTCTCTTGTCCCATCACATACTTCACATGAGCAGAACTGTGCCCATAACCTCACATCACACCAATGGTGCATGTTTCATATATCAATGTGGGTTATTAGACATGGTTGTGTTCACATGTGACATTGAAGTGTAGCACTATCTACAAACACACCTTTCTATTAGTCTCAAAACATACATGTAACATATGTACACACATATGACATCAGGGGGACAAAGACCAGGGCAATTTTTCAGCAGTCTCCAGCAGGAACTGAGGCCCTTATTCTAGTTCACTCTTTCTGCCCAAATATTTCTTTGATGGACAAAACCATGTGCACTGCAGGTGAGGCAGGTGTAAAACCCCACCCAAATCTGATTATCTCTGCACAAGTAACACCTGCCTCACCTGCAGTGCACATGGTTTTGTCCATCTAAGAAATATTTGGCCAGAAAGAGTGAACTAGAATAAGGGCCTCAGTTCCTGCTGGAGCCTGCTGAAAAATAGCCCTGACAAACACACTAACCTTTTCTTCACCGCGTCCCAATTTCTGACCACTGGTGCCACCTGGTTCACTTCCTCTGTGATCTTGTCCCAAAGTTTTCTCCTTGCACTGGCACCCGGCTTCCTGGTTGGCAATTCAATCCATTCGCGTGCCCTGGGCACTAGAATTCGCATTTCGGCCTCTACAAATGCAGGGTTTCTCTTTCTGGTGGTGGTATCCTGCTCAGTCCTCACCCTAGATGTTGCAGCTCGTTTTCTGGTGGCCCCAGTTCTCTCACCATGCACCTGCTGGGTCACACCTGTTTGGAGAGATGCAACCTCTTGTTCTGGCTGGTTGCTTGGCCCTTGTGGAGCTGGTGGAGGTTGAACAGGGCCTGTTACTGAGGGGCCCGCTTGGTCTTGGGTCCTCCTTGTCCTCTCCTGCTCCCTCTGCCTCAACCTTTCCAGCAAGGATTCTGCTCTGGCTCTCTGGAGAGCGTCCTCAGCTGCGGAATCGTCTGAACTAGACATGTTTGCAGCAATTGTGGCCTGCATCTGACTGAATATTTATATGTTAATCTCCCGCCATGAACAAGGGGGCGTATATTTTTTCCCGCAATTGACTTGCTAATTTACGCCGATATTTCCCGCCGATAACTGCCGCTTAAATTCCGCAGGTCTCCGCGCACCTGATCAATCACCTGTATATGCACATACACAGGTTGTGGAGCATTGTGTTCTGCATCGTGAAATGTGTGCACCTGTCATTCCAATGATGAGTGTTGTCAGCTGGTATCTGTTGGAGTTCGTGTATGCTTTGTGAGTCACATTTCAAAACATCACGTTATAATGCTTTCCTTACATATGTAATGAGTCTGAAATTGTCATACACCAACATGTTGCATTGTGCCCCTTTAAGCAGCGTATTTGTAAGTAGACGCTTGCGTGTATTATTTTCCGCACACTGTATATACAGTACGTCTCTCCATGGAAAACGGTGTATTGTGCCCCCTTTAAGCAGCGTATTTGTAAGTAGACGCTTGCGTGTATTATTTTCCGCACACTGTATATACAGTACGTCTCTCCATGGAAAACGGTGTATTGTGCCCCCTTTAAGCAGCGTATTTGTAAGTAGACGCTTGCGTGTATTATTTTCCGCACACTGTATATACAGTACGTCTCTCCATGGAAAACGGTGTATTGTGCCCCCCTTTAAGCAGCGTATTTGTAAGTAGACGCTTGCGTGTATTATTTTTCGCACACTGTACATACAGTTCCTCTCTATACATTGAATGCATGCTGTTGGTTTTGGTCTGTGTATATCGGAACGGTCCGCGTAAGTTTCTATTCGCATCCAGTTTGTTAATGTAAGAAGGATTAATAAAGTTAATACCAAACAAACAATTTTTTACACCAATCAGCAAGCACCAAAAGTGATATATGTACCTGCAATTAATAACTGTGCCATTGCCACCATGACTTCAACCAGGGCTAGGGCGTTTTCTACCCAGGAGCTATTGGCCTTGGTTGAGGTCATGGACCGCCGCCTGGGGCCCAGGGGCCCTTATGTGTCAAATAATGACAAGCGGCGGGCATATAATGCTGCCCGCCAGCTAATCTTCGCCCGGACCGGCGTTCACAGGAGCCTGGGCCAAGTTGAGCGGCGCTGGTCTGACCTGCGCCGGCGGCAGCCAGTGTTGCTATCATCACTTCGCCGCCATATTGCCCGATGTAAGTTTTTATTTACTAGTATGCCTGCGTTTTTTAGCAAATGTTTTCTGTACTTTTTATAAATATGTTCCTGAGTATGTGGGTGTATAGGGGGTGTATATGGGGTGTATAGGGGGTGTATATGGGGTGTATAGGGGGTGTATATGGGGTGTATAGGGGGTGTATATGGGGTGTATATGGGGTGTATATGGGGTGTATAGGGGGTGTATATGGGGTGTATAGGGGGTGTATAGGGGGTGTATAGGGGGTGTATATGGGGTGTATAGGGGGTGTATATGGGGTGTATAGGGGGTGTATAGGGGGTGTATAGGGGGGGGTTTAAGTAGTTGCTCAGTTTTTGGGTGTAGCATATCAATTAGTTTGCATGATAAATGTCTGAAATATAACAGCAATGATAATTTGGATGGTTATGAGCATGACTAATGTGAATTTTTCTTTCCCTCTTTTTTATGCAACCCAATCTACGATTTCGATGTCATCAACATGAACATTTCAGCACGGGCAAGGGCACGCATGGAAGCCCGGGAGCAGGCAGCCCGGGACCAGGCAGCCCAGGAGCAGGCAGCCCTGGAGGAGGAAGAGGAGGAGGAGGAAGAAGAGGAGGAAGAAGAGGAGGAGGAAGAGGAGAAGGAGGAAGAGGAGGAGGAAGAGGAGGAGGAAGAAGAGGAGGAGGAAGAGGAGAAGGAGGAAGAGGAGGAGGAGGAAGAAGAGGAGGAGGAAGAGGAGAAGGAGGAAGAGGAGGAGGAGGAAGAGGAGGCCGAGACAATGGCTCAAGCTGGGGCCCACACAATTTCCCCATCCCCTTCCCCCACCCCCTCCCCCACCCCCTCCCCAACCCCCACCCCCTCCCCTACCCCCTCCCCAACCCCCTCCCCTACCCCCACCCCCACCCCCTCCCCACCCCATTTCCTACCCCCCTACACCTCTCCACCACCCACCCCCAAACCTCTCCAATCCCCACTCACACCCACTACCTCTATCCAAATTCCCATCCCATCCCCCTTGCTCCTGATCCCCCCAACCACCGCACAGCCAACCAGCGGCGACCAGGATGGCTCAAGTAGCCGTAAGTAAATAATGTGTCTAATGTTTACCTACACATTTCTACACATAAACAATCACAACAACCACATATGTGTATCCAACATCAACATTAGTTGCAACATATCACTGCAGGGCGACCATGAGGTGTGTCCTGTCCTTCTCCAGGAACAAGGGTCCCCTTGGTGGTTTTTTGGAGTGTGGCCATGCCTCACCCCTTGAATAATTGACATAACAGTACATCCAATGAGATATCCGACATTAGTGGTGTGGTAGTTATGTGGCTCCAGGTGTTGGGTAACTCCAGTTCCCAGCATGATGTGCAACACAGGGCCGGATTATAATGGAGGCACAAGGGGTCAGTGCCCCTGGGCCCCCCTCTAGCTAGGGGCCCCCTGTGGTTGTCATGTATTTAAAAAAAAAAAAATTAAGTTTTTATTTGTTTTTTTAGCTAAAGGTTTTGTGCATGGGTGGGGTAGTTCTGCAGCTTCACCTATCTGCCAATGTGACAATGATTTATGGTGCTGAGCATCGGGAGCCAAGGCACACTGATTGCACAAGTGTGCAGTGCATTTCTGGGAGTTGACTAAGTCCCATGACACTTTGCACCAGAGGACAGAGGCTGAGAAGTTTGTGCTGAGCTCTGATTGGTGGAGCTCATTACATGCTTCTCAGGTCCATGGAGAACAGCAGCAGCAGCTTAGTCATGTGAGGGTTTTTAATCAGAGGCAGCACTAGGACTGTGAGGTCTCCTCCAGAGGGACAAACACAGGCTTTTCATGTGGTGTGTGTGTGTGTGTGTGTGTGTGTGTGTGTATATATATATATATATATATATATATATATATATATATATATCCCCTGCAGTTAACCATTGACCAAGTTTATTCTGCCTTTACTCTGTGTTTTGACAGTATAATATTCTCCCATGCAGTGTGCGGCCAGTAATGACAAGTGCAAGGGGGCCCCCCGGTCTAAAGTACCCCGGGCCCCCCGAAGGCTTAATCTGGCACTGGTGCAACATAAATGTAGAGATTGTTTTGGTAATAGTGTGTGAGGCCATGCGGATGCATGCTTTACAAACATAGCTGTAGGCCTATAATTTGTACAGCAATGTCCGAAATTTAAAATAGTAAGGAGTGCTTAAGCCACAACAATGTCATAACCCTTAAATAGCACAGCCTAATTGTGAGGTTAGAGGACAGTCCCCCAAAACCAAAGTACCAATTGGGATACAGCATACATTCATCCATGAAGGAGTAATTGAATTAATGTTATTTACTATGTACAGTATGTGTGTGTTAACATATTATTTTTTAGTACTGTGTTTACAGCAGACCCATCTTCAATGTAGTTTAAAAATGTATGTGGCCTTCACACATAACTCTGAACTTTTTATTATGTACAAATACAACAAACATTTGTGTATGTTATATATAATTTTTTTTTTTTTATCCCTTCACTACAGACACTGAACAGCAGCAGGAGGAGGTGGCAGCCCTAATGCGGGAGATCGTTCTCACCCTCCTGTACCTCCAGATCCTGTTTGGCCTTCTGGAGGCCCACATTTAATTTTTTTTTATCCCCCCCCCCCTTATTATTTTTGTTATAAATAAAAGTTTATGTACAGTTCGAAATTGCCTGTGTTTTTAATCAGAAATATGTTAGAGGGCTTGTAAGGGTAGGTACATACAGATGTGTACTGTAAGTTATACTTGTAATTTGAGGTGAGGGGTAATGATTGATGTGTAAATGTGTGTGTTTTTGAGTAAAATAACACATAGTGAAAATGCATGAATGTTTAATGTTGTTCGATTAAAACATCACACATAACATCAGGGTAGGTATACATGTTACACATTGTGGACAAAGTAATTATGGACATAATTTAGTACATATACTGAAACACCAACATAACTTGATTTAAAAGTAACAGCAATATGGGGACACATAGATAGTGATTAAAATGCCACATTAGAACATAACAAATATACATGTAATGAGGGTTCAAATGTTGTTTTATTAGGTCTTTATTAAGGTAGACAATTGAGTTAATAGAAAACAATAATAGATTAACAAATAGATTAATTAATCAATTGTCAGAATTGTAGTTGAAAGGCAAGATTTGCAGGTCCATATATGTGAAGGGTATGGCAGCGTACACGGACGTACGCTCACTCTCACGAGCGGTGACATAAGCTGTGTTTTCCATTGAAAACAATAGGGACCCGTCCGTGCAAGCTGGCGTACGCTCAGATCTCTGCAAGAAGTCGGTGGGAAGACGGACGAAAGACGTCCGTAAACGGCGCCGTACGCTCAGTTGTACGCCTGTTGTCGGAGTGCAAGGGCTGAGCCGTCCGCGTACGTTGCCGTACGCTCATTTGTACGCCACTCCCCTTCTACGTTGTTACTGCCCGTACGTAAGCGGCTGATTTGTGGGTGGACTTAACCCCAACGGCCGCGTACGGCTAGCGTGCGTTAATAGTGAACGTACGCACATTTGGCCGCTCCGTTCAGAATAAGGCCCACAATCACTTAATGAGTTTGCAGAACTGTGCACGTAGATTCCAATCACATCTTAATTAGTCACTTAGTCTGAATGCCGGACAGAGCGTCAGCCCCTCTCTCCCGCTATTATACGAGTCTTAGTGCACAAAGGAGCTGACGTTGGACCCAGTGCGATTATTCTACCCAGATGGCTTTTTGATCCTCTTTCCCACACTGAGGACTTTACACAAAACAAAGATTCCTGAAGCCCAGCGAAGTACAAAACATGAAAGTCCGGTCACCACCCCGCTGTCAATCACCCACCCGGCCAAGACAGAGGATCACAAATTAGCCCTATTAATTCCCCCCGTTCCTGAACTAACAAGTGCAATGTGATCTGTCAACCAGTGGAGAGACGCTGGGGGGACATTAATAGAATTAACTGTTTCGTTTGCACTCTATTAGCGTAGTAACGTTCTCTCTGCGCATCGGGCTGTGGGGTACGAGGGCCCCTCTCTGGCAGGGAATGGGATAAAGTTCACTGGCCATAGATAAAACAAGTTGGAAAATGTAAAGCAGGCGGCTCACGGGCAACGCGTTTCTCCCGCACCCTGAATACACCGCAGGCCCAAGCCTGAAAGGAAACCTTTGGCCCTGCGGCTGTTGTTGAACTACGCACCCCAGCATGCCCTGCAACAGCTTTAGCGTGGCTAAATAGCAAAACTGTAGCAGGGCATGCTGGGATGTGTAGTTCAACAACAGCTGGAAGGCCAAAGGTTCCCCATCCCTGCTTCAGTCCTGGAACAGAAGAAGAGTATAATTGATGCTGTAACAATGGAGTCTGATCAGCCTGTACCCTGTGCATTGCAGAACCCATATGAACAAGGACAATACCAGCACAGTAAAACAGCCTGCACTTCATCAGGGTCCAAGTTTAAATACCGGCGGGTAAAAGAAAAAGGGTCCGACTAGATCACAAGTCTGGGATTCCATCACGTCCGTATTTTTTAAAGCGGCACTCCATTACAGAGCTAAAAACAGGTTGTAAATGATTTCCACTTTAAAAATACGCCCATACTTGGAAGAAATACTGGGCCTCTGGTTGGTTGCTATGGGCAACATCCTGTCTTTAATAGATCTCCCATAATAGTACATTTACCCCATGGGCTCACTCAGATAGGTGTTATGGGGCAATACGGATGGTGTAATGGTTACATTACTGCCTCACAGCACTGAGGTCATGGGTTCTATTCCCACCATGTGTTATATATACGGGGCAGTACGGATGGTGTAATGGTTACATTACTGCCTCACAGCGCTGAGGTCATGGGTTCTATTCCCACCATGTGTTATATATACGGGGCAGTACGGACGGTGTAATGGTTACATTACTGCCTCACAGCACTGAGGTCATGGGTTCTATTCCCACCATGTGTTATATATACGGGGCAGTACGGATGGTGTAATGGTTATAGCATTACTGCCTCACAGCACTGAGGTCATGGGTTCTATCCCCACCATGTGTTATATATACAGGGCAGTACGGATGGTGTAATGGTTATATTACTGCCTCACAGCACTGAGGTCATGGGTTCTATCCCCACCATGTGTTATATATACAGGACAGTACGGATGGTGTAATGGTTATAGCATTACTGCCTCACAGCACTGAGGTCATGGGTTCTATCCCCACCATGTGTTATATATACGGGGGCAGTACGGATGGTGTAATGGTTAGCATTACTGCCTCACAGCGCTGAGGTCATGGGTTCTATCCCCACCATGTGTTATATATACGGGGCAGTACGGACGGTGTAATGGTTATAGCATTACTGCCTCACAGCACTGAGGTCATGGGTTCTATCCCCACCATGTGTTATATATACAGGGCAGTACGGACAGTGTAATGGTTACATTACTGCCTCACAGCACTGAGGTCATGGGTTCTATCCCCACCATGTGTTATATATACGGGGCAGTACGGACGGTGTAATGGTTACATTACTGCCTCACAGCACTGAGGTCATGGGTTCTATCCCCACCATGTGTTATATATACGGGTCAGTACGGATGGTGTAATGGTTACATTACTGCCTCACAGCACTGAGGTCATGGGTTCTATTCCCACCATGTGTTATATATACTGGGCAGTACGGACGGTGTAATGGTTATAGCATTACTGCCTCACAGCACTGAGGTCATGGGTTCTATCCCCACCATGTGTTATATATACGGGGCAGTACAGACGGTGTAATGGTTATAGCATTACTGCCTCATAGCACTGAGGTCATGGGTTCTATCCCCACCATGTGTTATATATACGGGGCAGTACGGATGGTGTAATGGTTACATTACTGCCTCACAGCGCTGAGGTCATGGGTTCTATCCCCACCATGTGTTATATATACGGGGCAGTACGGACGGTGTAATGGTTAGCATTACTGCCTCACAGCACTGAGGTCATGGGTTCTATTCCCACCATGTGTTATATATACAGGGCAGTACGGATGGTGTAATGGTTATAACATTACTGCCTCACAGCACTGAGGTCATGGGTTCTATCCCCACCATGTGTTATATATACGGGGCAGTACGGATGGTGTAATGGTTATAGCATTACTGCCTCACAGCGCTAAGGTCATGGGTTCTATCCCCACCATGTGTTATACTGTATGTACGGGGCAGTACGGACGGTGTAATGGTTACATTACTGCCTCACAGCGCTGAGGTCATGGGTTCTATCCCCACCATGTGTTATATATACGGGTCAGTACGGACGGTGTAATGGTTACATTACTGCCTCACAACACTGAGGTCATGGGTTCTAACCCCACCATGTGTTATATATACGGGGCAGTACGGATGGTGTAATGGTTAGCATTACTGCCTCACAGCGCTGAGGTCATGGGTTCTATACCCACCATGTGTTATATATACGGGGCAGTACGGACGGTGTAATGGTTATATCATTACTGCCTCACAGCACTGAGGTCATGGGCTCTATCCCCACCATGTTTTATATATACGGGGCAGTACAGACGGTGTAATGGTTATATTACTGCCTCACAGCACTGAGGTCATGGGTTCTATCCCCCCCATGTGTTATATATACAGGGCAGTACGGATGCTGTAATGGTTATATTACTGCCTCACAGCACTGAGGTCATGGGTTCTATTCCCACCATGTGTTATATATATGGGGCAGTACGGACGGTGTAATGGTTATAGCATTACTGCCTCACAGCACTGAGGTCATGGGTTCTATCCCCACCATGTGTTATATATACAAGGCAGTACAGACGGTGTAATGGTTACATTACTGCCTCACAGCGCTGAGGTCATGGGTTCTATACCCACCATGTGTTATATATACAGGGCAGTACAGACGGTGTAATGGTTACATTACTGCCTCACAGCGCTGAGGTCATGGGTTCTATTCCCACCATGTGTTATATATACGGGGCAGTACGGATGGTGTAATGGTTACATTACTGCCTCACAGCGCTGAGGTCATGGGTTCTATTCCCACCATGTGTTATATATACGGGGCAGTACGGATGGTGTAATGGTTAGCATTACTGGCTCACAGCACTGAGATCATGGGTTCTATCCCCACCATGTGTTATATATACGGGGCAGTACGGATGGTGTAATGGTTACATTACTGCCTCACAGCGCTGAGGTCATGGGTTCTATCCCCACCATGTTTATATATACAGGGCAGTACGGATGGTGTAATGGTTACATTACTGCCTCACAGCGCTGAGGTCATGGGTTCTATCCCCACCATGTTTATATATACAGGGCAGTACGGATGGTGCAATGGTTACATTACTGCCTCACAGCACTGAGGTCAGGGGTTCTATCCCCCCATGTGTTATATATACGGGGCAGTACGGACGGTGTAATGGTTATATTACTGCCTCACAGCACTGAGGTCATGGGTTCTATCCTCACCATGTGTTATATATACGGGGCAGTACGGATGGTGTAATGGTTACATTACTGCCTCACAGCACTGAGGTCATGGGTTCTATCCCCACCATGTGTTATATATACACGGGGCAGTACGGACGGTGTAATGGTTATAGCATTACTGCCTCACAGCACTGAGGTCATGGGCTCTATTCCCACCATGTGTTATATATACAGGGCAGTACGGATGGTGTAATGGTTAGCATTACTGCCTCACAGCACTGAGGTCATGGGTTCTATCCCCACCATGTGTTATATATACACGGGGCAGTACGAACGGTGTAATGGTTATAGCATTACTGCCTCACAGCACTGAGGTCATGGGCTCTATTCCCACCATGTGTTATATATACAGGGCAGTACAGATGGTGTAATGGTTAGCATTACTGCCTCACATCACTGAGGTCATGGGTTCCATTCCCACCATGGCCCTAACTGTGTGGAGTTTGTATATTCTCCCCGTGCTCGCGTGGGTTTCCTCCGGGTATTCCGGTTTCCTCCCACAATCCAAAAATATACTGGTATATTAGGTTAACTGGCTCCCAACAAAAATTAACCCTAGAATGTCTGTGTGTGCGTGTACATGTGGTAGGGAATATAGATTGTAAGCTCCACTGGGGCAGGGACTGATGTGAGTGTTTGAATATTCTCTTTACAGCGCTGCGGAATATGTGTGCACTATATAAATAACTGTTTGTTAATGGGACATTTCCTCCTGGCTCATATCCTATAGAGCGAAACGCGGGACACGTGCCATTTAATACACAGGTGCTAGAAGTACTGGCCATTCCACCTGTCGGAGTCTGGGACATGCACACTGCAGTGACGCTGAGGCCTACCCAGAATTACAGTAAGAATACTGAACCCAGTAAGTCTCTTTGAACGTAATGTGAGAAATGTTCTAACAGTAATCCTCAGAAGCCGGTTTCATTTTTTAGCTAATTTACCCATAATTCAGTGAAACAGCTGCAACTGCTCATTCGGATAATGTAATATAGGTAGTGTGTATTACTATCATTATTATTCACAGGTACCTATATAGCGCCAGCGTGATCTCCCACTCTTTACAACTGGGAACAAAACAGTAATAAAACAAGACTCAGGGCCAGATTCTCTAAGCTTCAAAAGTGATAAAATGGAGAGTGATAAACCACCAGCCAATCAGCTCATACCTGCCATGTCACAGGCTGTGTTTGAAAAATGTCAGGCAGGAGCTAATTGGCTGGCTGTTTATCACTCTCCATTTTATCACTTTTGAAGCTTAAGGCCCCCATACACTAGGGCGACTTGTCCTTAGGACAAGTCGCCCCCGACTTCCCCCTGAGCTTCCCCGGCTGCTCCCCGGGGGAGCTTGATTAGATTGGCACTTGATGTGCCATTTTTTACATGTGATAAATCGTCTCGATTTATCACATGTAAAAAACCCGGGGAGCAGGGGGGGGGGGGGGGGGGGTTTTGATGTCCCCTCAGATCCGATGCGCGGTCCCGTGCGCATCGGATCTGCGTCGGGTGGTCGGACCTGCTGCACGTCCGACCACCCGACTTGGGACCTAGTGGGGCGGTGCGGCGGTGGAGGGAGCAGGGGGGGCTGGGGACGCTGCGGGGGACACAGGCGGCATAGAGCCGGGCAGAGGGAGCCGGGAGCTGTCAGTGCTAGAAAAAAAGCCTACTGTATACAATGAATGGGCAGCCTGTGATTGGCTGAGCGCTCTCTCAGCCAATTGCTGACTGGCTGAGAGAGCGCTCAGCCAATCACAGGCCGCCCATTCATTGTATGGGCTTTTTTTTTTTAATTCAGTGCTGACAGCTCCCGGCTCCCCCCGCCCGGCTCTATGCCGCCTGTGTCCCTCGCAGCGTCCCCAGCCCCCCCTGCTCCCTCCACCGCCGCACCGCCCCACTAGGTCCCAAGTCGGGTGGTCGGACGTGCAGCAGGTCCGACCACCCGACGCAGATCCGATGCGCACGGGACCGCGCATCGGATCTGAGGGGACATCAAAACTAGCCGATTTTGGTCCGATTTAGGCCAGATCCGACTGATCTGGCCTAAATCTGACCAAAATCGGCTAGTGTATGGGGGCCTTTAGAGAATCTGGCCGTGAGTAATAACAGACAGACACCGAGGTCAGAGGATTCGGCATGAAAAGCCGGCGGTCGGGATCCCGGCGTTCAAAATCCCGACGCCGGAATCCCGAACGCCGAAATCCCGACAAGGGGGGGACGTGGATCGCCCCCCCTTGAGGGCTCGCTGCGCTCGCCACGCAGCGGGCCCGGTGCCTCGCTACGCTCGGCACACTAATTTATTCTCCCTCCGAGGGTGTCGTGGACACCCACGGGGGGGAGAAAGTGCCAGGATTTCGGCGTTCGGGATTCCGGCGGCGGGTTTTTGAACGCTGGGATCCCGAACGCCGGGATTTAAACTGCATCCCAGGTCAGAGGGCCCTGCTCATCAGCTAACAATCTCTGGGCCAGATGCACTAAGCTTCAAAAGTGATAAACAGCCAGCCAATTAGCTTCTACCTGCCATGTCACAGGCTGGGTTTGAAAAGTGTCAGACAGGAGCTGATTGGTTCGTTGTTTATCACTCTCCATTTTATCACTTTTGAAGCTTAGTGCATCTGGCCCTGTAGTAGTACAGCAAGAATTGGGCCTTGGTGGACATGAAAGCAGATTACTTACACACAAGGGACCTTATTCTGGTCCACGCGCACCTGTGCGAATTAGCATTTGTGCAGATTGTTCGCCGGGCACTCGCACGCAAGACTGCAGGCGGGGGGTGTGGGGGAGCGTTTCATGGGTGTTCCAATGAAAATGTTGGGTGCTCCCATGGAATTTACCCAGTGACACGGGTGCCGGGGTTGGGCAGCTGACATCACCGCAACGTTCTCCTCGCGAACACACGCAAAAACAAAAACACCGCAAAGTGTCTCAGTTTTGCGTGCACCTTCCCTCGACGACCATCGAATGATGCAGGTGTTTCTCCATAGCTGCGAATGGATGTTTAGCATCGCAGACAGGCGGGAGAATTCTCCCTGCGAATGGGGGCAGCGCCATATTAGAGATGTGCAGGTTCGCATTTACCCGGAAGTCAAAACGGGATCTTATTGGCTATCGGTTGTCACATGATTTGAAGTCAAAACATGTGACAGCCGATAGCCAATAAGAAAATCCGGGTAAATCCAAACCTGCACATCTCTACGGTATATGCAGTGCTCACAGTGCTCACGAACCTCGCAGCGCTGCGTGTCACCCAGAATAACCCCTATTGTATAGCATAATGTCATTTATACATTAAAGCAGAGGATTTGTGCAGACTGTAAAGATCAGCTCCCCCCATCCAGGAGCCCCCCTCATTCTATCACTCACCTTCCGAGCGATGAATGCATGTGTGCTGGTTATCGCTCAGGAAGAAGCCGTCATTGCAGCGACACTGGTAACTTCCCAAGGTGTTGACACAGGTTTGCTGGCAGCCACCGTTGTTAGACAGACACTCGTCCACGTCTAGGAGAGGACAGAGAATATCAGAGGGACGCCTCCACACATCATCCAACATGGCTACCAAACTCCCCACTTATCCAACAACCTATCAGCAGTGATGGGGTTAATCGGCTCTGTATAAACGCAGACGCTTCAGTGCTTTGCTGTTCTCAGTAGTCTACACAATTAACCTCCTCATTTAACAAAGCTAATAGCTTAATACTCCTCTCGCCCCCTCCTGAGATGTTTGCAGCCCAAACACAATAGCCCCTCTGCTATAAAGGGGATTCATTTGCATCCTTATAGAGAATTGACCTCATCAAACTTTATAGTTTCTCCCCGGCAAGGTCCGGTCACCCCTCGTCCTCTCATGTGTGAGCTGATTAACTCTAAACCCTCTATTCACTGCTCCAGTCCTCCACACAATGAGAGTCGCACATTCCTGTCAGCCGGGATGGGTGCGCTGAGCTGTGCCACCATATAACCCGGCACTCAGATAAATATACCACAGAGACACTGACTATCATCTGCAGAACTGATGTATTTGGGGCCACAAATTCCGCTATTTCAGTTTTTATTGGTATTGACGCAGTAACTAAAACATAGGACAAACAAGGAGAACAAAAGGAAATTGTGGAATTATTTTGATTAACAAAATATGGTACTTGTTTCCTAGCACGGCCACAATCTTGGGCATCGTGTACCTTTAAGTTAAGGTACACGATGCCCACGATGGACCCGATTTCCTTTGAAATCAGGTCCATTTTGTCGGCAAAGTAAAAATCGCGGGCATCGTGTGGGTCGGGACCATTAACATTGGCTCCGACGCGACCGACGCGATGCCCCCGATTTCCCCATAGGCTTCAATGTTAAAATAATTTTTAACATTGAAATCGGGAGCATCGCGTCGGTCTTGTGCCATTATAATGGCACAAGATGAGATGGACTTGATTAAGTCCATCTCACATAGTAAAAAATGTGAAATGGGCCAATATGACCCATTTCACATTATATATGTCCCCGTCATCACCCCACGATTGACACCAACCCGAAGCGTGGCGAGCGGCGTCCTCCGACCTTTTCATTCCCCTACTATCCACTTAGGCGTGGAGTTGAGAATATAAAGTGTGGCGAGTGCAGCGAGCCACCGAGCCCGAAGCGTGGCGAGCGCAGTGAGCCCCGCGAGGGGACGCGTATACCTGTAAAGTTATACGCGTCCCCTCGCCACGCTTCGGGCTCGGTGGCTCGCCACACTTTATATTCTCAACTCCACGCCGACGTGGATAGTAGGGGAATGAAAAGGTCGGAGGACGCGCACCGCCACCCTCGCTGCGCTCGCCACGCTTTGGGTTGGCGTCAATCGTGGGGTGGGGTTTACGGTGTTAAATTTGAGGGTCTGGGGAATATTTTACATTGAATCCAATGTAAAATCGGGTCCCAGGGACCCTATTCACATTTGATTCAATTAAAAAATCGGGTCGGTCGCGTCGGTCGCATCGCATGCGACCAAATCGCATGCGATGCGACCGACGCGATTTTTCCGACACGACCACCCCGATGGAAATCGGTGTGGCCGTGCTAGGAAACAAGTACCCAAAATATTATCTCCTCAAAGCAGCCGCCTTTTGCAGACGTAACTTCCGGCGGTCTTTCTACAATGGAAATTAGTCTGATTGACTCTAATTTCAAAGCAGGATCTTATTGGCTATCAACTGTCAACAACTCTCATGTGATTTGGGATAGCCAATAAGATCCTGCTTTGAAATCAGAGTAAATCAGAGTAAATCAGAACCTGCACATCTCTAATGGAAATCAGATATTGATGGGGATGATCACCCCGATACTGCAGCGGCAGTTCCTGCTTTGCCATCGCTGACTGTTTGCAGGGCAATTGCCAGCCGGCAGGCGTTAGTAGGGGGCACGTCAGCGTTTTTCTACGAGTATCCCGGAAACCGCAAGTGGCGCCCGGCCATTGGGAGCGAGGGCCGCTGATGTCAGCAGCAACATTTATTTACCCACGGCCGTCACAGCGCTGAGAATTGCGCTATAATTACTCTGTGGCTGCGGACAGGGAGAAATCCATTTGGCGGGGTGGCATTTACCTGATCGCCTGGCTCCGAAGGGTCGCAGTGATCAGGTGTGAATTTGGCCCATAGGGTTAGGCTGAGGGGAAGGAAAGTTAGGGTGCGGTGATGGGGGTTAGGTTTAGGATGCAGGGAATGGGGGATATATTTAGGTACTAGCAGAGAGGGTTAGGCTGCTGCATGAAAGGGGGGGGTAGGGGGAGAAGGTTACGGTATGTTTGGAGCCTCTGACGGGATTCTCTGTATCGGAAGGCCGGGGTCAGTCTTTCGACCGTGGGGATATTGCATGAATGCCATTTTGCTATAGTCTGGCAGTATGTCTTGGGCCATTATCACAGAGGAACCATCTTGTAGCCTGCTCTGTGCTGTACAAATACCTTCTGGGGTGGACCAATGATTCAATGCTTCATCAGTCCATAAGGGCCTCTCCCAGCCTCCCACCTGCAGGCTACGTGGCCTCTCCCAGCCTCCCACCTGCAGGCTACATGGCCTCTCCCAGCCTCCCACCTGCAGGCTACGTGGCCTCTCCCAGCCTCCCGCCTGCAGGCTACGTGGCCTCTCCCAGCCTCCCACCTGCAGGCTACGTGGCCTCTCCCAGCCTCCCACCTGCAGGCTACGTGGCCTCTCCCAGCCTCCCACCTGCAGGCTACGTGGCCTCTCCCAGCCTCCCACCTGCAGGCTACGTGGCCTCTCCCAGCCTCCCGCCTGCAGGCTACGTGGCCTCTCCCAGCCTCCCGCCTGCAGGCTACGTGGCCTCTCCCAGCCTCCCACCTGCAGGCTACGTGGCCTCTCCCAGCCTCCGACCTGCAGGCTACGTGGCCTCTCCCAGCCTCCCACCTGCAGGCTACGTGGCCTCTCCCAGCCTCCCACCCGCAGGCTACGTGGCCTCTCCCAGCCTCCCACCTGCAGGCTACATGGCCTCCGCTACTGCACAACACCTGTAAGTTCTTATCCCATAACTTGTTGTATATAAAAACTGGGAAGATGGGGCAAGTGGTTCCCTTGTCCCCATCTTACCTCACAGATGACATTTCTGTGGTCCCATGAGCACCGTGTCACCCTAGTAATATATCTGTGTCTTCACAGACCGGGACCCTCCTCCAGCAAGGAACAAAAGCTCCGTTCTGGGATTTCCCAATTACATTTCAGTCACACTGTGGCGATTTCTCAGTTCAGTTCCCTTATGTGACGGTCAATTGGCATTACCCTTATTATTATCTATCCTTATTTACTTTATCAATCTTTATTAGTTATTAGCATTTCCCTGTTATGCTGCACTGCAGGTGGGACAGATGCAACAAGTGCAGAGAGAGTTAGATTTGGGTGGGGTGTGTTTAAACTGAAATGTTAATTGCAGTGTAAAAATAAAACAGCCAGTATTTACCCTGTACAGAAACAAAATAACTTCACCCAAATCTAACTCTCTCTGCACACGTTACATCTGGCCCACCTGCAGCACAGCATGGCTTTGTCCATCTTGAGAAAAATGTTATCCTGCAATCAGGTCTGAATTAGGTCCAATGCACTGAGCTAATTAGTAATTACAAAGTGCTCGTGCCGTACAAGCTAGCCAAGTTTGGAGAGAGATAAAGTGGAAAAAGTGCCGGCCAATCAGCTTCCAACTGCTACATTACTAGCTGTGTTTGAAAATTGACTGGAGCTGATTGGTCTGTACTTGAACTCTTTCCACTTGATAGATAGATAGATAGATAGATAGATAGATAGATAGATAGATAGATAGATAGTATCAATCTAAATAGCTTACCAATGCAGTTATGCCCATCGTGCGCCAACTGGAAGCCATCATAGCAAGTGCAGCGGTAATTCCCGGGAATGTTGGTGCACTCGTGGACGCAGTCTCCATTGTACTCATTGTCACATTCATCAATGTCTAGGGGGATAAAGCAAGAGTGAGTAAGATGGATGCAGGCAGCGGTCACAGCTCAGTGACTTGTGAAAATACTCTGCCCTCTCTGTAAAAGCTGGATTGTCTTGCAAATAGACTGTTTTTGTTGCCGGCCCCTCAGAACTGAAGTGGATGTGGAGTGAGAGTTGTATCGAGTGACACTCAGGGAGGCTGATTAATGAGCATCCATGTCACTGACACCGAGGGGTTAAACCCACAATTTCTGTATTCCGCTTTGTGTCCCGCACAGATCTGACCCCTCGTTACATGTTTATTGTATGTAAGATGAACTTGATTAATTAAAGGTCATAATCCTTAAAATATTTGTAATTAGACACAAAATACAATAGTAATAAAACTGCGTGCTTAAATACGAACAAAAAAAGGTAATGCTCACTATAATTCAAATTCCATGTAAAATAAATATATATCACACCATCAAATAAATTTTTTTCCCGTTGATAATAAAATTCAGGCTAGACTGGCTTTCATTCTACACTCTGCATTAAAGTTCTCAGTGTGAAAAGTCTGACGATAATCGCTCAGTTCCATGACCAGTGGCGGATCCAGGAGTGGGGCTGCAGCATAGTTGAAAATTCAACTGCCAATGAGTCAGTTTGGAATGTCAGTTGGTGGCAGTGGGTGTGGTTCCCCTATTTGAATTTTGAAATGTGCTGCAGCCCCACCCCTCCAGAATCGCAGCGGTCGGGATTTTAATCATGATATTCTCCATATTAAACACTGCTGTGCCGGTCATTTTGTTTGCATATCTATAGTTACACACAGCAGCTAAACCTCAGAAATCCCACGTATCAGATCACAATGGACACTTCAATAGTTATCATCCGTTACATCGTGTTTCCTCTCCGCCTCCCCCACCGAGTATTCTGGGAGCCTGGACGGAGAACCCCGCTCACCTTCGCACGCTGTGCCGTCTCCTTTGAAGCCGGTTTTGCAAATACACTTGTAAGCGGTGGGGGTGTCCTGGCATATTGCGTCAATGTGGCAGCCATCGATTCCCAGCGCACATTCGTCGACCCCTGCGGAGAGAGAGCAGCGGAATCATGAAGCGTTTATGTGGAATTCACCAATGCTCACTGCACCCCTCGCACACTGGCCTGGGCCCCACTTTTCCTATGTGCAAGCGCCCCGCTGCCCATTTATTTTGGCACAGTTTTGCCTTGTAAGTAGTGACGTTTTTTACGGTAAAATCTGCCACTGTGTGGAGCCAGATGTAGTCCGTGACACTGCATTGGCTTCCCTGTGATTGGAAGTCCAACCTGCCAGTCACCAAGGCATTATCATTGGGAGGTGTTCCCTCCCTCTGGGACGCCTCTACGGGCTGCTTCAGCTGCAGCCCAAAGAATCCAGGGTGTGCGCATGCACAGTACCGAGGATGATACTGCGGTCACCGGTCCCGATGCCTGTTATCTGCAGTGTACAGACACCAGGGAGGTGATTAAGCATCTACGGGCTGCTGCCGAAGCAGCCAATAGAAGCCGGGTGCATGTGCTGGTCCTGCAGCCTATAGAAGCCGGGTGCATGTGCTGGTCCTGCAGCCTATAGAAGCCGGGTGCATGTGCTGGTCCTGCAGCCTATAGAAGCCGGGTGCATGTGCTGGTCCTGCAGCCTATAGAAGCCGGGTGCATGTGCTGGTCCTGCAGCCTATAGAAGCCGGGTGCATGTGCTGGTCCTGTAGCCTATAGAAGCCGGGTGCATGCGCTGGTCCTGCAGCCTATAGAAGCCGGGTGCATGCGCTGGTCCTGCGGCCTATAGAAGCCGGGTGCATGTGCTGGTCCTGCGGCCTATAGAAGCCGGGTGCATGTGCTGGTCCTGCAGCCTATAGAAGCCGGGTGCATGTGCTGGTCCTGCAGCCTATAGAAGCCGGGTGCATGTGCTGGTCCTGCAGCCTGTAGAAGCCGGGTGCATGTGCTGGTCCTGCAGCCTGTAGAAGCCGGGTGCATGTGCTGGTCCTGCAGCCTATAGAAGCCGGGTGCATGCGCTGGTCCTGCAGCCTATAGAAGCCGGGTGCATGCGCTGGTCCTGCAGCCTATAGAAGCCGGGTGCATGTGCTGGTCCTGCAGCCTATAGAAGCCGGGTGCATGCGCTGGTCCTGCAGCCTATAGAAGCCGGGTGCATGCGCTGGTCCTGCAGCCTATAGAAGCCGGGTGCATGCGCTGGTCCTGCGGCCTATAGAAGCCGGGTGCATGCGCTGGTCCTGCAGCCTATAGAAGCCGGGTGCATGCGCTGGTCCTGCAGCCTATAGAAGCCGGGTGCATGCGCTGGTCCTGCAGCCTATAGAAGCCAGGTGCATGCGCTGGTCCTGCAGCCTATAGAAGCCGGGTGCATGTGCTGGTCCTGCAGCCTATAGAAGCCGGGTGCATGTGCTGGTCCTGCGGCCTATAGAAGCCGGGTGCATGTGCTGGTCCTGCGGCCTATAGAAGCCGGGTGCATGTGCTGGTCCTGCGGCCTATAGAAGCCGGGTGCATGTGCTGGTCCTGCAGCCTATAGAAGCCGGGTGCATGCGCTGGTCCTGTAGCCTATAGAAGCCGGGTGCATGTGCTGGTCCTGCAGCCTATAGAAGCCGGGTGCATGCGCTGGTCCTGCAGCCTATAGAAGCCGGGTGCATGCGCTGGTCCTGCAGCCTATAGAAGCCGGGTGCATGTGCTGGTCCTGCATTCTATAGAAGCCGGGTGCATGTGCTGGTCCTGCAGCCTATAGAAGCCGGGTGCATGTGCTGGTCCTGCAGCCTATAGAAGCCGGGTGCATGTGCTGGTCCTGCGGCCACCAGCGGATGCGTGGGGGGCGGCATCGCAGCAAGGGGAAGCCCCCCTCCTACACTGAGGTGGGAGCCGCCGCTTCTTGTAAGTGATAGCCCCTTTAAAAATATATCCAAGTTCGTCCAGGATCCAGCAGAGCCACCGAGCTCAGGCGACATTACATCCCGGCCCAAAAGGTCGACTTGCACTAGGTCAACGCATCAAAATGTCGACATTAGTTTTTTATGGCATGGCTTTTATTGTTACCCCCCCCCCCCCCCCGAAAACCTGTTGTGTGAGTCACCCTTTTTTGTCAGTGTCGATAGTGCATGTCGACCTTTCGATGTCGACCTATTAATTGTCTACCTAGACATATTCCGCAAGTCATGTCCCAGCACAGGGCCGACGGGATGAATTCAGCAAGGTTCTCTGCTTTCACTCAATGTCTGGCAAACGTTCTCTCCTAGCTGAGGCTCATTCCCATTTCTGCTTATTTGGAGACACCAAGAACTTGATTCTTTAGTCACTGATCCAGCACAACTCTCAGTCTGGCTCTGTTCTCCCTCCAGAAAGTTCTAGAAGTAGCGCTGTACGCTGATATCTATGGAGGAGATTCCGATAGGGGGAGGGTCTATCCCACAGCCAACCGTATGCGCTCCATGGGGAACTCCCAGAAAATGCCCCCTACTGGCCGCAGGGTTCACATGCTCATTCGATCATCGCTCGTGCTGGCGTAACCGCGCCATCGGATGTGAATCAGAGTCCCAGAGCGTGGCGATTACAATAGGTTCCAGCCCTTTGCAAAATGCTGAATAATTACCCCTTTGAGTGCCAACATCTCTCTGAGTGATGTGGAAAATAGCCACCAAAATCGCCAGCGTCGCTCACATGTGTTATATAAATTCAAATAAAAAATGTTGTGTAAAAAAAAAAAAAAGATGATAAATTTCCTATATCAGGTCACATTACCGGTCATTCTGATGAATAAAACAGTTTTCTTGGCAATACTCACACCTATTTTGACAAATTCACTTGGCACTCAAAGGGTTATATAGATCCGGTGTGAAACAGGGGGCTTTACCCCATGCTCAATTGAATCCCCCCCCCCATGAGTCACGTTCCAGAATTCACAACACCGATGTTTATATTTCAGGAGCAGGGGCAAGCTCCTTTGCTAGAATTAGTGGAACGCAATACAGGGAAACCAGGATCACTGATAAGTCATACAACAGGCAAAATATATCAAAGAATAACAGATGTATCAACATTGTAGATGCTATTTATATTAGGATTACATGCAAAAACTCTAATCCATGCTCTCATCATCTCACGCATTGATTATTGCAATAGTCTCCTTATTGGCCTTCCCCAATACAGACTCTCACCACTACAGTCCATTATGAATGCAGCTGCAAGGCTAATCTTCCTAGCCAGACGTTCATCGTCTGCAAAGCTACTCTGTCAGTCACTTCATTGGTTACCTGTATTCTACCGTATTCAATACAAAATTCTTTTACTTACACACAAAGCCATAAACCAAACTACACCAACATACATATCTTCTCTTATCTCAAAATATCATCCAACACGACCTCTACGCTCCTCCCAAGATCTGCGTCTCTCATCCACACTCATTACCCGTTCCCATTCCCGACTGCAGGACTTTCTTCGGGCTGCACCCACTCTGTGGAATGCCCTCCCAAGCACAATAAGACTCTCCTCCAGTCTCCAAACCTATAAGCGTTCCCTGAAGACTCATCTCTTCAGGCAAGCTTATCAAATTCCAGAACCAGTCATAGAACCTTGCATTCTGGTGGAATCGATGCAATAAAGAATACAGTATATATCCATATGTATCAGTGCCTATTTCCCTATAGATTGTAAGCTTGCGAGCAGGGCCCTCCTACATTTTGACTGTCTGTAAATACCCTGTTTTGTTGTATCACTGTCTGCTATTGTAAAGCGCAACGGAATATGCTGCGCTATATAAGAAACTGTTAATAAATAAATAATAAATAAATAAAGTCCCAGCATTTTCCATAACCGTTGCAAACATTCACTTTTCTCGTCCTCTATGACTATATACCTGCAACAGTTTACTATACAACCCCAGCAGCGAAATAGTAATAAAGTTGTGGCCTCCAGTATTTATCCTCCTTTGTCTGCAACACCTGGCTGCACCTGCCTGCAATCTCCTCAGCTCGCACAGGAAGTAATGTGTGTACAGAGAGACAAAAGAACATCACTGTAACAGTATATAGATCACATCCTTATACAGGGCTCAACTGCTGTATTTCTTCTAGGACAAGTTTTAGTTACCTCATGAGAATTAGGATCCTATGACATCATGAAAATGCTAATTATCTGTTCACTAAGAGCGTTGGAGTTTAATAAACTTCAGTAGGGATGATGAAATTATATATTTATTAGTGACATCACTGAGAATTTAGACTATCTAGTCCAGGAGTAGCCAACTCCAGTCCTCGAGAGCTATCAACCTCACATGTACACAGGTGTACTCATTACTGACTGAAATATTTTAAAAGATCCACAGGTGGAGCAAAATACTTCAGTTGTGATTCTGTGAGGAGACATGGAAAACGTTAACTGTTGGTAGCTCTCGAAGACTGGAGTTGGCTACACCTGATCTAGTCACTAGGAACCAGTAACGCCACAAAGAATGTAGCCTATCCATTCGCTAGAAATTAGTGACATAACTGTGAATGCAGCCTATCCAGTCACTAGGAATTAGTGACATCACAAATAATGCAGCCTATCCAGTCACTAGGAAATAGTGGCATCACTGTGAATACAGACTATTTAGTTACTAGGAACCAGTGACATCACTGAAAATGCAATCTATTTAGTAACTAGGAAATGGTGACATCACTGAGAATGCAGCCTTTTCAGATACTAGGAAATAGTGACATCACTGTGAATGCAGCATATTTAGTCAGCGAGACCAGTGACGTCACTGAGAATGCAGCCTATCCAGCCACTAGAATCCAGTGACATCACTAAGAATGCAGCCTATTCAGTCACTAGAAAATGGTGACATCACTGAAAATTCAGCCTATCTAGTAACTAGAAAATGCCAGTGACATCACTGATAATGCAGCCTATTTAGTAACTCATTTCTCAATTCTCATTATGGCCCTTATTCAGATCTGATTGCAGTACAAAATTGTTCTCAAAATGGTCAAAACCATGGGCACTGCAGGTGGGGGAGCATGTCAACCATGGTGCGGCAACTAAGAACATTGAAGTTTACATACCTCTCGGAATGAGGCCCAGAATTAACCAACTAATTCATCTAATTCATTATCCTGCACATAATTATTAGTAGTCCTATATTGTCTAAACTTTATCAGTTAATATTTATTAAACATATATATATGCAATTCCAACAGTGTTATTATACCCAGGATAAGCGATGAAGAGACTTGTAATCCCCTATAATACGCACAGACAGTAACACGTGGAATTTACTTTCTCAGCAGCGATTATACCTGGAGATGACGCGTTACTGGGGCTCCGATGTGGCTCCGATGTGGCTGCTCTGGGCTTAAAGGTTTTAGTAATCTTGTATCGCAAAACAAGTCACCAAGTAAGTGCATGAGGCACCGTGTGCCTCACACCTCAGTGATGTCACAGGTTTCTAGCGAATATTGGGCCTGATTCTAGTTCACTCACAAATGCAAACTCCTTCTTTAATGGACAAAACCATGTGCACTGCAGGGGGGGGGGCAGATGTAACAGGTGCAGAGAGAGTTAGATTTGGGTGGGGTGAATTCAAACTGATATCTATATTGCAGTGTAAAAATAAAGCAGACAGTATTTACCCTGCACAGAAACAAAATAACTCACCCAAATCTAACTCTCTCTCTCTGCACATGTTACATCTGCCCCACCTGCAGTGCAGCATGGTTTTGTCCATTAAAGAAAGACTTTGCTTCTGCGAGTGAACCAGAATCAGGACCATTATTTCAGCCATTTGACGCTTTCTTTTAATCAAGTTCCCTGACATAGTATGCAATGACAGGCTATCAGGAAATGCTGGTATTTGTAGTTCCACCACAGCTACACAGTAACAAAATGATGTGCCCCCTCCTAACATAATTTGGATTAATATGGCAGCTTCTGTTCAGTCACAGGGCAACAAGCGGGTTCCACCTACTTGAAACATTAGAACCACTGACTCATAATAAGCAACGCGCCTGGAGACAACGTCACTGGGATGTGGAACTTGGCAATGAACTTAGATGGAAGTCTTATGTTTTGTGTGTGAGTATTGCGGAGTAATTCACAGCGAGCGGGAATACTGGCCGCCTTGTGAGGGTAAGTGGGAAAGGTTTTCTAGGCTCCACACAAAAAGTATCTGTGAGGGTTTAATTTACGGTCATCATTTCACTGGTAACTCCGTGTTCCCTGAAGAGTACATAGGGAGGAAGGGCCGGGGAATACTGGAATTTCGGGCAACCGTAAGGCATTACGGTGGTGGCGGTGCCCTGGAAGTCTCTGCACAAGAATATGCCACTTACACAGAGCAGAAGCAGTCACTTGGTAGCAATAGTCAGGCTTTGTTGTGTATCATGTATTATTGTGTCTGAAAGGAGATCTCTGTGTGGAGTTTGTATGTATCTCTGTGTTTGTGTTTTCTCAAAGCTTTTCAGAGCAGCTGTCACCAGTAGGGCCATCGGATAGACTCATGTAGAATACTTTTGCCATCGATGACACAGCAGAATATAATTTTTATATTCTTTTACAAAGGTGCAGGGCCACAAAGCATAGCCCCGCCCCCCAACAACCCAGAAGCCCCCCCCCCCCATGTTCTGATTGGCCTACAGGCCAGTTAATTAAAATAAAATGGATGATCATTGATGGCTAAAACTATCAATAGTCATCCATCACATATTATGTTACTATCGATGGCTAGTTGCAGTATCGCCATCAATGGCAACCATCGATGGTGACCACACCAATGGCCATCCCTAGTCACCAGGATCTGAATTACTTTGGTTGTTAAATATCCACCGTTACAACTCATGGCGAGTAGTAAACTTTATAATTGGGGGCCAGCCGAATAGGCCCTAAAACCACTAGAATACTGCTCAGTCTGTCTCCAAAACTACATTTGCGCAGAGGGCGGTCGGCATGAGGAATGTGTCGCTGGCAAATACTTGGCCAGGTAAGGAATCATGGGGCAGATGTATTAACCCTGGTGAAGTCATGAAATGGAAGGTTATAACGTAGCAGTCAATCAACTTCTAACTGCCATTTATCAAACCCAGCTAGTAACTTGACAGTAAACAGCTGATTGGCTGGTGTGTTATAACCTTCCACTTTATCACTTCTACTTCCACTTTATCACTTCACCGCAGGGTCGGAGTAAGGCTTCACAGCACCCTAGGCAAAACTTCAATCTACTGCACCACCGCCCCCCCCATACTGCCACTATCACCCACTTACCAACCCCTCAAGGCCTACTTGACTAACACTCCAGAATGGCAAAGAGGTTCCCAAAAATCAGGTGGTCCTCCCAGCCCCACCCCGGGAAGGTGGGCAAGTCCCCTGATTTCCCTGCAGGCCTTCCTTTGCCACCCAGACGAGGTCTTAAAAGTTTCACAGCAGCCACCTGCTTTAAGTAAAACAAAGATCCTCATAGACCAGTGTTTTTCAACCACTGTGCCGTGGCGTACTAGTGTGGCTTGAGCTGTTCTCAAGTGTGCCCCCAGATCTAGAGATGCCCAAACCAGTTTACAGCCACCACCAGTTCAACTATTATTTACTGGTCTCTTGTTTTCATTTAAAAGGGCCAATGTACCGGTATTTTATTTTTGTTACCTGTGGGGACCAGTGTGATCGTTTTTTATATGGGGGCCAATAGGTTTCATTTTTCTCCTTTGGGGGCCAATGTGTTTTACCCTGTGGTGACCTCATGGTGTGCCTTGGCAATAAAATTTTTTATTTGATATGCCGTAAGGTAAAAAGGTTGAAAATCACTGTCATAGACATTCTTTATTTTTGATAGGCAGACTTGGTGCCCTACATACAGCCCCCCCCCCCCAAATCCCAGCGCCCTAGGCAGCTGCCTAATGGTAGAGCCGGCCCTGCTTCACTCGGCTTAATAAATCTGCCCCCATACTGTAAACTATTGCAGTAGACTGAGCTGTAGAAATGGTTTAGGATTGCTAATTGCAGGTGAAGTAGCATTTATTGCATCTTACCTACGACTAGGTGGAGAGTTTGTGTTTTCCTGTCACAAATATATACTTAGTTGTGGTGTGGTATATGGTGCCGACAGTCGGGATCCCGACGTTGGATCCCGACTGGCCGGACTCAGACAGTGGGGCAAGTGCAACAAAGCCCCTTGCAGGCTCACTGCGCTCGCCACGCTGCGGGCACGGTGGCTCGCTACGCTTGCCACCTATTCTATTCTCCCTCTATGGGGGTCGTGGACCCCCACGATGGAGATTATAGCCGGTGGGGGACCCAGAGTGTCGAGGTTTTGACTGTCGGGATCCCAACTGTCGGGAAACTGTCCGGCACCCACTTAGTTGCTCACTGCTCACTTCCATAAACTGTTCCCCTTCTGCTGACGGAAGACAGTACCTGGGCTGTGTGCAGCAGTCCGGGCAATGTAAGTTTCCTTAGAAGCACAATACTGTTATTTGCGGACAATAGAACCACTGTAGGGACTCCAAAAAGATTTATAGGGCATGGCAATAATTGTCTGACTGTTGGGACTTGTGTCTGCAATGAGTGTAATGAAAAGGCCGAGTGTGTGAGCAGGGGATGCAGTTCTGGATGAGGGAGGCTGAGTAACAGCTGGATAGTAACAGCTTTGCTGGGACGCTGAGCACAGCAGCCCCCCTGGCTAACCCTGCGGGAGGAAGGTGAATCAGTCAGGGATATTGTGTCTAGTCTGTATCACACATCATTGCAGCTATGGAACAGGGCTCCTGTACTTGGGGCCTGGAGCCATAAATCACATTGGAATAATATTATATTTTCTAAAAGCCATAAATTAATAATATGTCACTTAAAGTATCATTGTGCAAATACACTTTTCATTTCTTTTTATAATCTGGTGGACTTTGGGACCACTTTGCACAGCTTCAAATTCACCCCACGAGGGAGCAGTCGGGATTCCGACGTCAGAGTATTGACTGTCGGAATCCCGACTTTCGGGGAGCCGAAATGGGGGGTCTGTGCATACGCCCAGGCAATAATGCGCATGTGCAACATTCCCGCAGCCAGCGCATTCAGCAAATGTTTCATTGGTGCTCGCTGCCTGATTGAGCCCTTTCTGCAATAGAGAAAACACTCCTTGTGTGTCAATGCCTAGTTCCCTATAGATTGTAAGCTTGCGAGCAGGGCCCTCCTACCTTTTTGACTTTCTGTAACTACCCAGTTTATCACTGTTTCCAATTGTAGAGGACAATGGAATCTTTTGCCCAATATAATAGCCTGTTAATAAATAAATAAGTGCTAGGAGGTATTGTTATCATGGCATGCTGGTACTTGTAGTCCCACATATTGTTGTCTCTCTCTCTGTTGTATATGAGCGGTATATCTAAGCAGTGGTGGAATGAGATGTTGCATGGGGATATACAATGCGAAGGACATTGGGTCAGGCTGTACTGGGTGGTCATGCAGGGACTTGTAGTTCTACAGCATTTGGCTGGGCTGAATGTGTATTTTCCTGCTGTATATGTAATTTGTGGCCTGCGTTAATAATCACCAGACAAGGGGTTAAACCTTGCAGGGGACACATACCATGCAGGACAATGGGGCACTTGCTAATCTCTCAGCTGGTGAGCTCTGACGTCACAGTGTCAATGTTACAGGATAAAAGTGACAAGTGAAATACTCTGCATTCCATTATAAAAGCAATACACCCCCTTACTGCAATGTGCTGCAGCCAGTCACCCCCAATATATATTCCCTCTCCCCACAATTGCCTTTGCTCTCTCTCTCATGCACAGACACATCACTGCAGAGCACAGGGGTACTTACCGGTGTGTGTCAGGGCCGCAGGGTGCGGAGCGGTGCAGAAGGGGAGGAGCAGCAGGAGGAGCCGGAGGGGAACCCCTAAGAACCCCATATTGACCCAGAGATAGGGGGCGCCCCTCCTTCTGCAGCTCCTACAGCCCCCCATCCTCGTGGGAGCCGTTCCCACTATTATTGCCCCTCCTACACTGTCCCCAAAACGGATAACCCTTCTGTTCCCTACACTGGAGACCCCTCTCCCAAACCCCTACTCCGGAGACCCCTCTCTAATGTTTGCCCCTACACTGGAGACCCCTCTCCCCTACACTTACCCCTACACCGGAGACCCCTCTGTCCTGACCTACACCGGAGACCCCTCTGTCCTGACCTACACCGGAGACCCCTCTGTCCTTACCTACACCGGAGACCCCTCTCCCCTACACTGGAGATCCCGCTCTCCTACACCGGAGACCCCTCTCCCCTACACTGGAGATCCCGCTCTCCTACACCGGAGACCCCTCTGTCCTGACTTACACCGGAGACCCCTCTCTCCTACACCAGAGACCCCTCTGTCCTGACTTACACCGGAGACCCCTCTCTCTTGCCCCTACACCGGAGACCCCTCTCTCCTACACCGGAGACCCCTCTCTCTTGCCCCTACACCGGAGACCCCTCTCTCTTGCCCCTACACCGGAGACCCCTCTCTCTTGCCCCTACACTGGAGACCCCTCTCTCTTGCCCCTACACTGGAGACCCCTCTCTCTTGCCCCTACACCGGAGACCCCTCTGTCCTGACCTACACTGGAGACCCCTCTCTCTTGCCCCTACACCGGAGACCCCTCTCTCTTGCCCCTACACTGGAGACCCCTCTCTCTTGCCCCTACACTGGAGACCCTCTCTCTTGCCTCTTGGGACCCCCCTCCTCATTCCCTTCCAATAAATACCCCACTCCTCAACCCCGGACCCCTCTCCATCTGCCCCTATTACTAATACCCCTCTTACTTACCTAGACACTGCTGCCCCCTCCTCACTGTGACACCTCTCTCCCCTCTGCCTCCGGCCGCCGTCACTTTATCTCTGGCCCCTTATCGGTCCCGATCTCCGGGAGAGGAGGCAGCAGCAGCCCCTCCCCTCCTCCTCCCCCTTCCCACCGGTCTGGCTGTGTCTGCCCCCTCTGCACCTTCCCTCCTCCCCCCAGTGTCTCATCCTCTCCCACCCCTTTACTGACTTCAGCAGCCAGCTCCTGTGGAACTACAAGTTCCAGCAGGGCAAAACTGGCTGGCACTTGTAGTTCCAGAGCTCTCTAGTTTCAGCCCCTCCCCCCTCTCAAGTGCAAATTGCTGCCCCCCCCCCCCCCTCCAAAACCCACTTTCACACCCTCCTGTGACAGTCTGTGGGGAGAGACTGACACTGACTATACTCTGTGTGCCTCCAACCTCCCAGGCCCCACAGGGTTAATGGGGGTGATGTACTAAACCCCCCCCCCCCAGACTGGCTGATACTATCTGGTGTACTGTAAGCACTGAGCTATACTACATCTTATCTCATCCACTTTCCTCTCCCACAGACCATGTGCTTATATACAGAATTACACACTAGTATTATTTCCCAGGAATTACTCTCCAGGAGTTCAGTTATCCCTCCTGTCCTGGGTTCCAAATGTGAAGTCTTCACTTCTTGCTACCATATTTATCAGAATATCCATCACACAGTTCAAATCACCTGTTTGTGTATATGTGCTTAGGAATAAATAGGTCAAATAGAGCCAATCATCTGTTATGCACTGCACACAATGTGCCAACGTTTTTTTCTTGGGGAGGGGAGGGGGGGGGGGGGGGTTTAGGAGAATGCATATTTGATGGTATAAAGCACTAAAGGCCCCTACATCTGCAATATCTGGATGGGGCAGAGGAATCGGGTGAAAGCCGCCCAAATCGCATGTGTATGCCATCCGATCCGGTGCGCTGTGCATCGGATCAGATCCGGAGGTCGGACCTGTCACCAGTCCGACCTCTGTCTCGCCCTCTCCCAGCTGCGTGGAACGAGGTAGCATGCGATACATTGTATGTGAAAGAACAGCATACGATGTATTGCATGCGATCCTGTCACTCAGGAAGGTCCTGGGTGGCTCAGGGGGGGTCGGATGGCCCCACACTGCTGCGATACATTGTGGGGGTATATGGCCACCTAACACGAGTGCTTTCCTTCTCTGGATTCACTTTAAGATAACAACGTCCCTGCTCAGATTTCCCAGTAACTTCCATACAACCTTCATACACCTCACTGCGCCCTTCCTGGGGCGGCACAAACATCTCCCTCCTCCTTCTGCTCACACCATTCGCTGTAGGGCTGAAATAGCCACGGCCGACTTTGTTCAAGGACGTTTTAGGTGGATTTACCAAACCAGTTCCCTTATACAGCCACAGTTATTCCCAGGGCCTAGCGAACAGGTAAACTCGGCCCGGCCAAAATAACCCCCCGTCCCTCCCTTCGGTTCGGCGAGTGTGAAACTAACCGAAGTCGTTCGCTCCTGAGGTTTGCACATGTGCATAATCGCACATACGCATGCACAAACCCCAAATATCGGGGGACGGTGCTGAATTCAGACCCAAACGAACAGGTCTGAATGTTCACTGTCGTGCTCCCATACCTGACCAGTAAGGATGTGCAGGAGTTCATTTACTAAAGCTTCTAAATATGAAGAGGTTATGTTGTCCATAGCAACCAATCAGATTCTGTCTTTCATTTTCCAGGATGCAATAAGGAAATGATAGACAGAATCTGATTGGTCATTATGGGCAACATCACCTCTTTTCATTTTTAGAAGATTTAGTAAATTTACCTCATAATCTCATGGCATGGAAAGTTCCGGCTCATTCAATAAGAGGCCGGAACATCAAGAAAACCTGGCACTGCCACGTCACCAGTTCCCCTCTCAGGCGTATACAGTATTCGTGTTAGGAAGCAAGCACAGGTAATGGACTGAGGGGACATATAAAGCACCAAAGCGGAATGAAAAAAGAAGACGCTGAAGTATTGTCGGCAAGAGAGGTGACGCTTTCCCCATTGTTGTCCAAGTATGGCCCATAGGGCCAGTCACAGTGCAGTAGTGCATGCTCCCAGGTGTCAGTGTATATGTGCAGCAGCAGATGTTAGGGTCAGTGTGCTGACTGTTAGTAGCCAGTATGGTGGTTGAGGTTCTCTTCAGACATTTCTTGTGGGAGGCCATCTTTATGCTGCATTGCCCATGCATTGCTCCTGGGTAGATAGAAGGGTGACAGCATCTTTTCTGGCCATCACACGTGTGTGTGAGAAAGGTGACCCGGGGAGCTCTTCTCACTGCATATGCATCACTGGGTCTACTGAGAAATGGCCGACAGTCCCAAGATGGCCGTCATACAGTCGGCCCACGGGGACAAAAGGCTGACAGAGTCAATAGGATATAAAAAGTGAGACTCCACAAAAGAGTCAACTGATATGAAAGATTTACACAGTAATGTCAACAGGAGAATGATTAACAAAGATTGTGTAAATGTAGCCACATGTAAGCCAAGCAGGTGAAGATTTCCAATCATAGCCCACATGGATAGTAGTAACTGATGAAAACATTTCCAAAATATGGGGGGAAAAACATGTCAACCAATTACATGTCAACCTTCTGTACCTGTCAACTTAATGCTGCACTATACACCCAGCTGTTTATTGCAGCATACCCATACACCTCATAACCAAATTAGCCAAGTGGTTTGCCGCACCTCTTGCTCCGCCCCCAGCATCTCATCTTCCTAACTTCCTTCCTCCTTCCACAACGATCTCTCTACCTTTCTGTCCCCCATTGACTTGCTTAGGCCTCATGTCTTCTGTCTCCCGTTGCCTTAGGTCAGTGGTAGCCAACTCCAGCCCTCGAGAGCTACCAACAGGTCACATTTTCCAGACAACCTAGCTGCTGCACAGCTGCACTCGTTACTGACTGACACATTTTCAAAGATCCATAGGTGGAGCTAATTACTTCACTTGTGATTAGGGTGACCAACTCATCCCTTTAATCCGGGACACATATTAATTACACAGGTTCTGTGGCTGGCTTTCACCTGGTTTTAAACTGCCACACCTCAAGACTCCATTTTACCTGGTTTTAAACTGCCACAGAACCTGTGTAATTAATATGTGTCCCCAGTGGCGTAACTATAGCACCGCAGCCCCCACGGGGCCGAATTCGCTGCTTACCCAACAGGCCTGAATCTCCTCCATTCTGCCATATTGATACTTTTGACCAATGTTCGATGTATATTGTGTATGCTCAATTTGTCGTTCATTGACTTGTCCCATTGGTTGAGCTGCACGGCCAATGGGATGATTCCACGGTTTATAAAGTGTTGTTACGTGTAGCAGAATGCGGCACTGCAACGTTGAAATGTATCATTGCATTACATCGCTGGGTTGCACCGCGGAAGGGATGTATCCAGCTTAGGGTCTGGTTCACATGTTGTAACATAACCCATTATCATGGTTAGCATCATCTCAGGCACAGAAAAGGGGCTTTGACTTAACGCTGCTCACATGGGGTTTGTATGTGTCCCATGTTAAAGCTGGGATTTGGCCAGTTTCCTATTCTATTAACATTAAAGATTTATTTTCTCAACAAATTTGGAAGGTGGATCTACAGCTAAAGGACACGGGGGGTTATTCTGGTTCACTCGCAAAGGCACAATCACTCTCTAACGGACAAAACCATATGCACTGCAGGTGGGGCAGATGTAACATGTGCAGAGAGAGGGCCCTCTTTCCTCCTGTTGTCAAAGCCCACTTCTCTTCACATGTCACTCACAGCTCTCCTATACTCCAACACTCAGTGACCATTTTCGTCTCATACTCATCCTCATCATTGGCCTCAAGCCTCTAGTTGTATGTTGATTGAGTCCTCACTACTTATATTTATGCTGTAATGTGTATTGATCTGTGGCGCTCTTTATTTGTACTGTATTTTTGTTATTTATTCAATGTTATGCCAAGTTTTGTCTCCCTGTACTGTTCCTTTGTACGGCGCTGCCAAACACTTGTGGCGCCTTATAAATAAAATTATAATAATAATAATAATAATAATAATAGGATCGCATTTTACAATGCAATCCTGAGCGGTAAGGTTCCTTGAGATATTGGCCCCTACAGGATAAGTAGCAATTGACTTTGCACTTATGCCTGGTTAAGTCGTTACTCTGAAGTAAACAGCGCCATCTTGTGGATGTTTTACAAAGCATTGTTTCAGAAAGCTAAAAGTTGCCCATACATAAGGACAGGCATGTCCAAACTATGGCCCTCCAGCTGTTGTAAAACTACAAGTCCCATCATGCCTTG
The DNA here is from genome assembly GCF_055691185.1 of Crinia signifera. Taxonomy (NCBI): domain Eukaryota; kingdom Metazoa; phylum Chordata; class Amphibia; order Anura; family Myobatrachidae; genus Crinia; species Crinia signifera. The sequence goes on along the minus strand of NC_139227.1, from coordinate 122,168,211 downwards.
CCTCAGTTTTGCTATTAGGGAATACTTAAACTATGGCAAAGCATGCTGGGATGTGTGGCTTCAGGAGCGAACAACTAAAAAGCGCCCAAATGGAGGGGGGGGGGGTCTGACCTCACTCCCGGCGGGGTAACCTCTTGGGCAGTACATGTTAATTGTAAACATAGTAAGGTGCCAATATTTCCTGACAAATATTGGCAGTCACCAATTCAATCCTGCCATTAACGACAGCATTGAAGAGGGTCAGCTCCGTCTTTTTAAAAAGCCGGATCCGTTTTGACCATACGCAGTCGTTTTCTACAATCCACGGCCTTTCCGATACTCGACAGCCGGAACATTGAATTCTTGCTGTCCAGTTACAGTCGGAAGAAACAAAAACAGCCGGGGAGTCCGACTGTCGGGACGTTCCAACAATTGGCATCCCGGATTGAATCCCCCCCCCCCCCCCCCCGAGGCTTGCAAAGAGAAATATGCAGGGTACACTTTCTAAATATGAAACGCTGCTATGGAAAATGATAATAAACTCTGCAATATAACAGATTCAGGGGCAGATTTATTAAGCTTGGTGAAGTGATAAAGTGTCTGGTTTTTATCACCGGCCAATCAGCTCCAAACTGTGAAGTTACAGGCTTGGTTTGAAAAATGACAGTTAAGAGCTGATTGGCCAGTGATAAAAACCAGACACTTTATCACTTCACCGAGCTTAATAAATCTACCCATGAGTTTGAGGTGCTTAGCATCGTTGTGGCCAAACATATGTTAAGTACCTCAAATGAACGTTGTTATATTACAGATCTCACTGTAATTATTCTGATTAGCAGTGTGTAGTATTCAGAGTACACCTGCATTTTTTCCTTTTTAGCGGCCAAATGTCTCATTTTTAACTAGAACAATTTCATTCGCACCCACAGAACAGAAACCAGCACACAGCGTTGTGTAAATGTATTTATTTACTTCTTTTTAACCTGATCTGTGCAAAACACCTCTTGCTTCTGAGTCGGCTGACCAGCTGGGGAGGAGGGGGTAAGAGGCGGGTGAGCAGCCCGATCCCCGAAAGTCCTTGTATTATTGCATGTCAAAGGAACATAAAGCAGCATTATTAAAGTAGCTTGGATATAATAAATCAAGGTTTAGCCATCATCTCCGTATGATGGGCGAGCTCAGGACGAATCTCCTGCAAGAGGGCGATCCGACGGGGGGAGGCGGGACTCTGCTTCCTCCGCCTTCATACGCTCTCTGCGCTGGGAACAGACTCCGAGCATTATGGGTAGTGCAGGTTGCAGCGTGATAAGGAGAACGAAAGCCATTCATAGTTAAATAAATAAAAAATAAAGCATATTTAAAACCATATTCTGTGCATTTGTGTAGCGATATATAAAGTCTCTCCACGTTCCATCACTCAGAAATTAATACTGATAATAATAATAATAATGAAAAAAAAAAAAAAAAACAAGATTCCGTAACACTGTGGTCTAGCTCAATAAGATTTAAAAATATACATATACATATTTTTTTATATAACAGCAAATAATTGATGACGTGCCGATAAAGCAAATATCGATACAATGTAACAGACGACTTGGGGGGAAAAATAAAAAAAATCTTCACCGTGATGCTGCGCCATCTGCAGAGCGAACGCGACAGGTTAAAGGCTCGGTAACTAGAACAGCTTCATAATAAGCCGTACGATATTCACTAGCTCTCTCGTATGAAAGATGTAAGAAGTCATAAAGCACTGTAGAAAAGAGATACTCTCTAGTATATTACAGGGCGCGGCTCCGGGTCGTTGTCGGACTGAGGCAGCGGAGGATCCGCTCTGTGCACAGTAACTATAAGATCTCTCTGGGGTTCTGGGTGGGCGACGGCTCAAATGTTTATTCCTTTGATGAGGGAACTCTCTAACGTTATGTTGAACTCCTGCAGCATCTGTAGCACACGGATTAATGAGTTGACGAGGGTGTGGTCCTTTAGTAAAGCAGTCTCCTCATACATTTGTGCTATGATGGGGCAGTCGGCCAACAAGGCGATCCAATGGTGCAAATAGTGGTCCCTGGGGGGAGAAGGAAGAGTTGGTTAGCGAGCTGCTTAGGCACTCCTCGGTGGTTGCCCCATGATCTAGCGCAAGGATAGAGAACCTTTGGCGCTCCAGCTGTTGCTGGACTACACATCCCAGCATGCCCTGCAACAGTTTTAGCATGGCAAATAGCAAAACTGTTGCAGGGCATGCTGGGATGTGTAGTTCAACAACAGCCGCAGGGCCGAAGGTTCTCCATCGCTGATCTAGGGGGCCGATTCAGACAGGTCTGAATTCGTCCCCGTCCCCAATGTTTTTGGTCTGCACATGCGGATGTTTAGGTCCCGCTGCGAGGGACTTACGCTTAGTTTCTCTTTGCCGGGGCGCCCGCAGCCTCAGTGACAGGCAGGGGGAGGGGCGTTTGCTGGGGCCCAGCCAGCGTTTCATAAGCGTGCCCACAAAAACAGTGGGCGTGCTCATAGGAACGCTGGGCGGACCGCAGCAGACGCAGGTGTTCTCCTGCCTGCTCGTGGCGGGTGCATGAGGTCACATGACATTAGCGCCCACCCCCAATTCAAAGACCAGGCATCTTAAACGTAAGGATTGTTTGGTGGGTCAAATCACACAGGACGGTAATCTCAGTTTTGAACAATTGGAAATGAGGAGAGAGGCCCCCCGTTAAGTTTGTGATTGGGTATCTTTATGATGCTCGGGGGTGTGCTACCACTGGACAAATTATTAAGGTAGAAATTGGAGGGAAAGAACAAGTTTGTCACGGTAGTGGTGCACCACAATATAATAAGACGACTTAAAAAGTAACCTTTAATAGTCTATTACATAAAAAAGAGGGAGCTGCGAAAATATGACAAACTACATGTAACATATAACAAGGACAAGTGAACAAATGGTGCAAGTTAAAAACTTGGGCTCATGCGGCGTCCCTTAGCACTTTATATTCCTATTAACTTTATTATAACGTCTCTTCCCTATGTGTCGGCTGGATCACCTGTTACCACTAGAGGGACGTGCTGTATTCATAAGTAATTCCCTGTCTGTGATTTTGTCTGACTGGTCACAATGTTGCCATATAAAGATATTACGATTTTGTATCACAATGTCTGTTTACAATTAAACAGTAAAGGGTGCAGCGTGGACCACAAATTAATGCAGAATTTCCATATATATAGATTGATACTGAAGATGTTTCACACTGTGTAGCGCACGGGTCCCATTGGGCGGAGCGACACAGTGGTATTGGGATCGGGCAGTACGCAAAAATTGCCTGGTGTGTACTGCTCCGTTTCACATTAATGAGTCCAACGATTACTGCATATCAGGTGAATACAATTGCTATGGGGCCTTCAGTATCGGCAGAGTTAAGGCACTAAGTATATGTCAATTGATGCCGTATAGAACTACACCCCGTGCATGCAGCACCAGGGTTGCAGGTAGTTCCCTGCACGGCTGGTCGGAACGGCTTGTGTCACGCTGTAACACCTTACATATGCCAGTATATATACCAGTAGTGTGAATTGGCAGGCAGTAGGGTGGAACGTGCCGCTAGGACCTCTTGAGTGCTGTATCTGACAGTACGGGTTAAACCCTGTTGCTTTCTTGCACGGTTTAAAGAGGGTAGCTAGCATTCGTTCAACACTTTATACTGCGCCGACACGGTGACCATACAGACATATATAATATTACGCTAAACATTAGAGTCCTTAAAAGGACTAGAAATAAGACAGACAGACAGGGACAAGGAAGGCTGAGGGAGCGACCGCACGGCTGTGGAGGTTGCCCTGAAGAAGAACTGCGAAGCGTACGCCCGCCTCCACAGCCGTGCGGTCGCTCCCTCAGCCTTCCTTGTCCCTGTCTGTCTTATTTCTAGTCCTTTTAAGGCCGCATGAGCCCAAGTTTTTAACTTGCACCATTTGTTCACTTGTCCTTGTTATATGTTACATGTAGTTTGTCATATTTTCGCAGCTCCCTCTTTTTTATGTAATAAACTATTAAAGGTTACTTTTTAAGTCGTCTTATTATATTGTGGTGCACCACTACCGTGACAAACTTGTTCTTTCCCTCCAATTTCTATCTTAAACGTAAGTCCTGGGCTAATTTTCACAAATCATTTGATGGAGAGTGTGGGCGCACGCGGGCGGATGTTTATGCGTACACATCCGCTGGCAGCATAGCAATTTGGGCGGCAGGGTGGGGCATGCTTTTGGTGGGGTGGCGTTTAACTGCTCTCTCGGAGGCGAATACACGCAGCCTAGTAAGCAGGTCCGAATCGGGCCCCTAGTGCCTTGCCAAAGGATGCGGCAGACATGGAGGGTCACCGAAACGTAATGACTATACTCCTACAGGAGCGGTGTAAGGGGGAGATCCACATGTGAATACCCTGCGTGGTGAAACCTCTGGTAATGCACGAAACCCAATGATTCTGCATGAAATGGGCATCTCTGCGGATTAAATACAGGTGTGGTTCGTCAGGCGGACAATGTCTACATCCAGGAGAACAAGGGCGTTTCTGATGTCGACATCCACACTGACAACTCTCTTCACTCGGCACAATTTACCAAACGGAGTCACGTGGAGCGGTAAAGGAGGAAAATGTTCCAATAATGAAAAAAAACCTCATGCCGAACTTACATGTGTCGACCAAAGACGTGTCATCCTTTTGACCATGTTGATCATAGTCTATCTGCCAACCATTACAAAGGGCCAGATGTATCCAGCTTCAAAAAGTGATAAAGTGGAGAGGGATAAATGACAGTTGGGGGCTGATAGGCTGGCTGTTTATCACTCTCCACTTTATCACTGTTTGAAGCTGGATACATCTGGCCCTTTGTAGTGGTGAATTTATCATGGGTTTTGTCCTCATAGCGCCTGATGTTGGGGATTAGCGGAGTACATTTGGCCACACGGATAATTAGGTTAAATCCAGCACCTAACTGCCATCAGCCCTTATGATCAGGCTACAGCTTCTCACAACGAATTGGATGAAAAATAGGATTTTGCCGTTAAAAAGCAGCATCACCCCCTATGGCTGGATTCCGTTATCATTGAGAGAAATCTATACATAGTATGACATTGACCTTCTCAAGGAAGATTACACATAGGTTACAGCTTTGTACATGCCAGCTGCTTTCACACTGGAGAATGAGGGAACATAACCTCATATCTCCCTGCTTCCATAATTACCTCATACACTGAAAGCCTTAATGACAAAGTCTATATACCAGGGCTCGACATGTACGGGAGGGAGGGAGCAGAATCTGGTCGTAGGCAGGTCGGCAGTAGGGGGGCAGTGGTGGCCGACCCCCGTCTCCCCCTCCTGACGGACCAGCGGCAGCGCAGGCAGCTGTACCCGGCCCTTCCTCTCCTCGCTCAGTTTGAGGACTGGCAGATACTTTTACAAGTTCCGTCCTCTTCTCCCAGGAGCAGCAGCCACACGGACAAGATGAAATCCAACGCAATGCATCAGCAGGGAGAAGTGGAGCAGCGGCTAGTGGTGCTGGAGAGATCAAATGACCAGCACTAGGGAGATGGAGAACCCGCCACCAGTGATCAGGAGACCCGCTGGCAAGAAGGACGTCTGTATCCTCTCCCCACCCTCTCCTTTTCCCCATCATCCCGTCACCTCTCCCCCTGTCACCTGACCCCACCCTCTTTTTGTCACCCATCACCTAACCCCCTCCACTCATTCCATTACTCTCTTCTGTCGTCCTGTCATCTCAACCCCTCTCGGCGGTGCAGGACCTGTAATGGCGGTGACCAACCCCCCCCCCATGCTTTTATTTGTGAGTGAGTTATGGGTGCCCATACACAGTCATGGTACATTTTGTTCCATGCAAGGCGATGCGCGCTCCTGTGCATCGCACAGTAGAAAAGTATGTGCAGCATGTCGTTTTTTAACTAGATTGTATCGCACGCGCCGCTGTAGCACACTGCATACGTTTCGAACTAGATGCGATATATCTAAATAAAAACGCACGGTGCCCATCACACTGTGTATGGCACCTTTAGCTTGTCTGGCTCCTACATTTAAAAAAAAAAAAAAATTGTTAAGCCCTACTATATACATTGTCCACACCGCCCCGGAGATTATTATTACAACTGTGCGTATTCCAGGGAACAGAGACATTACATCTGATGGTAGACACGTTGTTCACACTCACCGGGCTCCCAGACACACAAACATCTGGAACTTGCCGTCCTTGCCGATGTTGCGTGGCGTGCTGTTGATGGCGTTAATGAAGCGGCTGAAGATCCGCGCCCTGTGCTGCCAGTCTTCGTCCGGAGCCGGGTCATTTAAATCAAGTGCATTGTAATGTGCTTGTGCTTTCTCTGCAAACCGCAAGTTAGATGTAAGATAACAGCACACCGTAACTATACACAATGCAGGCTGACAATACTGTATCCATACCGAACACTGAAAATAACATACAACTAGGCAGATTACACAGTGCAACAACTAGAATGATAACAGCCTGACAAAAATTACACACAAATGAATGGAATGTTCCATAGCTGCCCATCCCCCTAACACTGCGAGGTCAGGCCAGAATACCCAGCCCTCACCCTCCAATGCCAAGTACTGACCAACCGGTAAATGGCACTGCCAGCACCAGCGCTATGACCTGGCATAACTTACTGTACTAGAACATTGGAATATATAAAATGTACATTGCTCAGATGTCAAATAAATAATAAATGTCATTTACTGATAAGCAGATGATACAGTGCAGAGATAAAAGGATATATTTAAAGCACATGAGTGTCACACACGGAGAGGGGTTCTTACCTAAAAAATCCCAGATGAACATACATTTAAAGAGCCGCGGAGACTTGAATCCATGCTGGAAAACTTGCTCCAGAGCCGACACCAGTCCAAACTCACCACACAGCAGCAGGGTCAGACTACCCCTCTGTAACACAAGCACCAATGTACCGTATTATTGGGAAGTCTGTGTACCCCAACATCTCTATTGTACACATTGCATATAACCGCCTCCTTAAACGCATTTCTGGAAACATGGCGCCAATAATGCCCGTGCTGCAACCATGTTGTGCCCAGAGCAGACCTGGAGTGGGGCGATACCAAGAGCCAGGCTGGTCACTCCGCCACTGTCACATGACCACCAAGAGTTCTGTAACATGCGGAATCCAAGTTACCTCTTTTTCCGGCTTGTGAAAATGTTTTACAATTCCATTCACAGCTTCCCCTATAGCCTCCTGGATCTGCCCGGTGTTTAATTCTAAGAGGGGAAGAGAACATTACAATGATTAGCGATCTTTGCTCTATGAGGACAGTAAATGGTACAAGTACCGGGACACAAGGTCATTTTCAGATTACTGCTTCATTATTCAGCTCACTAAGGGCCAGGTTCAGAACTGATCTCATTGGAACGGCAGCCGATTATCGATACACTGCGCATGGCCTACGATGATATCCTGCAAGTATTTTTATAAGCACCCTGTTCACAAGGTGATTGGCTGAACGTAGGAGTCCGGGGGAGGTAACTGGACATTTAGTAGGAGTGGGAAAAAAAACAAAAACACACACAGGCGCGCCATAGAAAAAGCTGGGAGTGTCTGGGAAAGCGCTCACGTGGCTGCGCGTTTTAGGGGAGGGTGTGTGACGTCAGCTTCAGCCTGGATATGCTTTTATCGGCTGCGAATGAATGTGTAGCCGTACAGTGATCACATTAATACGTAAGGCGGGATTACACTCTAGAAATGTATTCCAGCAGGTTAGAATTTTGCACGTGTGTATTCATACATCCAGCAGGGGGCACTCTATCACCACTAAACAGCAGCAAGAAGTCACCACAAGGGGGCACTATGTGTTGCATGTCATGTACACAGACTTGTCTCATCCGAGATCAGTGGTTCCCAACCTGGGGTACTAGTACCCCTGGGGGTACTCTGCAGACCAGTTGGGGGTACTTGAAAATAATATTGGTAATGGCGGAAATGAAAAAAAGTATTTCGATGGCAGAAGACCCATTGCCATCGAGAAGAACCATGTTGTCACGGTTCTGTCTTCAGTGTCATCAGCATCATCAGTGTCTCCTGGTGCCTGACCAGCAATCCACGGGGACCTTCCCATGCTGCCCTCAGACATCAGCAATCATCTGCCCTGCGCTGACACAGGTGGAGGAAGCAGCGGCCCTCAGACATCAGCAATCATCTGCCCTGCGCTGACACAGGTGGAGGAAGCAGCGGCCCTCAGACATCAGCAATCATCTGCCCTTTGCTGACACAGGTGGAGGAAGCAGCGGCATTAATCCTACAGGCGTTAGTGGGAACCCTGGAGACAATACTTTGGGTATTGTCTCCAGGGTTCCCACTAACACCTGTAGGATTAATGCCGCTGCCAGGGACCAGACATGGAAGGGCACGATTCCTGTCCATTACTCCTTAATATAAGGATATGCATACCGCTCACTTCCTCTCCACTTGTAAGTACTGTCTATATTTCAAATTTAGAGGAGGGGTACTCTTCAATGAAAAGCCTAAGCAAGGGGTACGGGAGAAAAAAAAGGTTGGGAACCACTGTCCTAGATTATTAACCTCTTTATATGGTCAGCAGGAGACAGTGCTAAATTAAACCATCATAAATACAGAAATTAAAGATGGAGAAGACTTCAGTGAACCTTATGCAATTCATTACATATAATGTGACAGTAAAGCTGGCCATACATCTACAGATCGATTGTCAGATTGGGCTGATTGGAACAAAAACCTGGTAATGGATTAGTGACAGTTTTTGCCAGTTTTCCAGCATTTCAAAGCAAATGGTCAACTGTCATTTATTCTCATCCATAACCAGGTTTTTGTTCCAACCAGCCGGATCTGACAATCGATCTGCAGATGTATGGCCGGCTTTACACTGAGCTACTTCAAGGCAGTAGAAAGATACAGCAGGCAAGACATGGCGAGCAATGTGAGCATTATGCTGCAATGCAGGCTGCTCCACCTGCTGCAAATATAGTTCCGTACATAAAACTGGAAAGACTGGTCTATGTGTCAGCAGGCTACCTACCCTGTCCAAGCAACGGGACGCACTATTTCACACGACAGAAGCAACAGTAGGAAAGGGCACATCTGAAATACTGGGACAACTACACAGATCGGTTAGTCTACTATCGGCTGCACCGCCTGCTCTCAGATAGGTCATCTGCACCGCCCTGGGGTCCCACTTACTGGGCCTACTACTGGGTGATATTGCCACAAGTCTGCGGATCATTCCGGGGGAGTGTTGCAGTGGGGGGGTCCGGCAGGGTCGCTCTTCACAGTCTGTGGCTGATGTGAGAAGGTCCCCAACCAAAACTCTCTCCAAACTCCCATCGTCCATCCCCTTCCCCAGCCAGCGGCCACAGGGAAACCTAGAAACACAGATTGAATAAAGAGCTATGTGGCTAAGAAGCAAGAAACAGATAGATAGACAGTAACCAACTGCAGTGGACACAGAGATTACAAATATACAGACACGGGGGGGTTTGGGGCACAGACGAAAAGCTTTGTTTGCCGACAATGGGGATCTGTGGGATTGTTCTTCAGAGAAAGCTACATTGTGAAATGAGTCTCAATAAGAAGCATGGTTTCCCTGACGCCCACAGTCACCCGGCTATAGCGTAAAAGCTGTGGCTTTCAGATTACTGCAAATCAGTCAGAGGGTTCTCACTTGTAAGTGTGGCCAGTAATCTCATTCCGCACCATGACGTGTTCCACCAGCCACTTGGCGTACAGCCCAGAGTTGTCATGTCCGATCTGCACGGTGGTCAGCTTCCCGAGATTCTGGCACTGTGCGGAGAGAGGAGAAGATGTTACGCAGGATAATGGACCTCAGCACGGCGGCAAGCAGCAGAAGCGCAACATTCAAAGATACATAATGCAAGTGTGATATGAGGAAACAGCGTTTGGGGCTCAGCGGTGTAAGGGGCCCTGGTACAATAAGAATCGGGACTGTTTGGGCCCATACTCAGGCAGCTATTGGAGCAATTCAAGGAAATTGCACGCTGCCTAGGCTGCATGCATACCCAAGGAGCGCAGTTGTACTCAGAAAAAAATAACAATAATAATTTTCCTTAATGGAATTATTTATTAAAAAACAATATATAACAATTTATACATAGAATAAAAATTCATTAGAAGTGCACTTCAAACATAGATCAGACAGACAGGACAAACAACATAAGACAAACGGCTGCTTGGCATATATGGTAACTAATATGCTTATTTCTCAATACAACACTGACAAGGCAGATTTGTGTGCATAGTTACCAGTCCTGCTCTTTAGATAGAGCTTCAAGCTGCACAGAAATGTCCCCACTCTGTGTGTGGTCAGGGCTCAGTCCTTCCTCTACTCAGCTGGATATTCTCAATTGCTGAGGAGGGATGCAGCTGCAGCCAAAGCAGTGTACCCACTTTGCAGACAATTTTTAGCAGCAGTATACAGGGGTCACTTTGCAATATCCTGGCATCAAACACAGCTCCAAAAAACGCGTTTCTCCGCCTCTTAGCAGTCATCAGCGGCTTCCTCAGTTTGTTAACAAACTGAGGAAGCCGCTGATGACTGCTAAGAGGCGGAGAAACGCGTTTTTTGGAGCTGTGTTTGATGCCAGGATATTGCAAAGTGACCCCTGTATACTGCTGCTAAAAATTGTCTGCAAAGTGGGTACACTGCTTTGGCTGCAGCTGCATCCCTCCTCAGCAATTGAGAATATCCAGCTGAGTAGAGGAAGGACTGAGCCCTGACCACACACAGAGTGGGGACATTTCTGTGCAGCTTGAAGCTCTATCTAAAGAGCAGGACTGGTAACTATGCACACAAATCTGCCTTGTCAGTGTTGTATTGAGAAATAAGCATATTAGTTACCATATATGCCAAGCAGCCGTTTGTCTTATGTTGTTTGTCCTGTCTGTCTGATCTATGTTTGAAGTGCACTTCTAATGAATTTTTATTCTATGTATAAATTGTTATATATTGTTTTTTAATAAATAATTCCATTAAGGAAAATTATTATTGTTATTTTTTTCTGAGTACAACTGCGCTCCTTGGGTATGCATGCAGCCTAGGCAGCGTGCAATTTCCTTGAATTGCTTTATCTGTATAGAGGCACACAACCTCTGTTTCCAAGGAGCTGCAATAGCCCTCAGAATCTCTTTATAATTTTAAAAAATATTTTTTTTATTTTTCTATTTGCTACAAGCACATATTCCTTCTATCCTACCAGCGCTCCTAGGTGACCCCAGGGTCACATTCCTCAGCTATTGGAGCAATTGTATGATCTGAATATGCCCGGGTCTGGATATCTGAAAAATACATTTTGGAATTCGCAATTCTGCCCAAAAAATGATCAGGACAGATTAGGCAGGGATCTTACATGCTGTATTTTGTCAGTTCCCCAACTAATTGCCATTCGATGATGTTGGCTGCTTTTTTAAAACTTTTAAAGATGGGAAAAAACAGCTCAGATTTTTGGCCCACAAAAGGCGGCTGCCCAAAGTCTGCGTTGCAAAGGAGCATTGCCTGGAGGTGGCTGCAATTCTTGGGTTCTGGGAGGATTGGAATGACAAATTGTCTACATCGTCTAGTGCAGGGGTGTCCAAACCGGTCCTCGAGATCTACCAATGGTCCACGTTTTCCAGATCCCCTAGCAGGTGCACAGCTGTAGTCATTACTAACTGTCACATTCCCCAGATCACCTAGCTGGTGCACAGGTGCAATAATTACTAACTGTCACATTCCCCAGATCACCTAGCTGGTGCACAGCTGTAGTCATTACTAACTGTCACGTTCCCCAGATCACCTAGCTGGTGCACAGGTGTAGTCATTACTAACTGTCACATTCCCCAGGTCACCTAGCTGGTGCACAGGTGTAGTCATTACTAACTGTCACATGTCCCAGATCACCTAGCTGGTGCACAGGTGCAGTCATTACTAACTGTCACATTTTCAAACCTGCTGCATTCATTCCAACTATAGATCCACATTGCATTATCTAGCACGTGGCCAATCAGAGTATATCAGATGTGAGGCTATGCATAATAATGAAGGACAGAACAAGCGATCGTTCTACTATTCATTAAATCATGTACTATGTACCGGCTATCTATGATGGTCCGAGGGGGAGAAGGCAAATTGCCCCGACCATCGGCACGGTTGGCAGTCATCCAGATGTGAACATATTGTCTATGTGGTACAGTGTGCAGGAACAATGCACGCTCCCATGGGTCACACACGATGTCTTCTGCTTGGCTGCGCTCCATGCTTCTCCCCAACACAGATCCTGCACAACATGTGTCTACAGAAAAATGTCCGACTTCCAAACCGTGCCACCATAAAACGTGCTAACATGAAGAAACCCAACCAACCTCATGGGTCTTTTCCAAGATGTTCCTGGGAACGTGAAGAACCCCAGTCTCCCCCAGTTCCCCCGAGATACAGATCCAGGGGTTGGCTGTGAACATGGAGCCCCCCAGCTTCTTGCTGGGTACGATGAGAATGTGGTAGGGGATCACTGAGGAGACACGAGAAGAGGTCAGTCTCACACGTGTTACGTGTAGTGGCTAGGAGCCCGTGAGTCACGTGTTATGTGTAGTGGCTAGGAGTCCGTGAGTCACGTGTTATGTGTAGTGGCTAGGAGTCCGTGAGTCACGTGTTATGTGTAGTGGCTAGGAGTCCGTGAGTCACGTGTTACGTGTAGTGGCTAGGAGCCCGTGAGTCACGTGTTACGTGTAGTGGCTAGGAGCCCGTGAGTCACGTGTTACGTGTAGTGTCTAGGAGCCAGAGTCACGGTCAGTGCCATGTGTACTCACTAATAGTTGTGAAGACATTGGTGAAGCAGAAGTAATCCACAGCGTTGAAGGACAGGAGGTGGTAGAGGAACTGTTCCTTCTCATCGTCACAGCGCAGGAAGGCGTAACGCTTGTACAGCTTCCTAGGAGACAGACACGAAGCAGGATACAGTGCATGTCAGACTATAGAACAGGAGGTAATGGTTACTGTGTGATATAATGCAGGTCACTGGGGACTATAGAACAGGAGGTAATGGTAACTGTGATATAATGCAGGACACTGGTGACTATAGAACAGGAGGTAATGGTTACTGTGTGAGCAGGACACTGGTGACTATAGAACAGGAGGTAATGGTAACTGTGTGATATAACGCAGGACACTGGCGACTATACAGCAGGAGGTAATGGTTACTGTGTGATATAACGCAGGACACTGGCGACTATAGAACAGGAGGTAATGGTTACTGTGTGATATAATGCAGGACACTGGTGACTATACAACAGGAGGTAATGGTTACGGTGAGATATAATGCAGGACACTGGCGACTATAGAACAGGAGGTAATGGTTACTGTGTGATATAACGCAGGACACTGGCGACTATAGAACAGGAGGTAATGGTTACTGTGTGATATAATGCAGGACACTGGCGACTATAGAACAGGAGGTAATGGTTACTGTCTGATATAACGCAGGACACTGGCGACTATATAACAGGTGATACTGGTTACTGTGTGATATAATGCAGGATATATACAGAATGCAGGACACTGATGACTATATAACAGGTGATAATGGTTACTGTGTGAGCAGGACACTGGTGACTATATAACAGGAGATAATGGTTACTGTGTGATATAATGCAGGATATATATACAGAATGCAGGACACTGATGACTATATAACAGGTGATAATGGTTACTGTGTGATATAATGCAGGATATATACAGAATGCAGGGCACTGATGACTATATAACAGGTGATAATGGTTACTCTGTGATATAATGCAGGATATATACAGAATGCAGGACACTGATGACTATATAACAGGTGATAATGGTTACTGTGTGATATAATGCAGGATATATACAGAATGCAGGACACTGATGACTATATAACAGGAGATAATGGTTACTCTGTGATATAATGCAGGATATATACAGAATGCAGGACACTGGTGATTACTTAGTAAGCTCATAATCCAGCAGAAGCTGCTTCAGGTGCCTGGACAAGAGTTTCTTCTCCATGGACAATCGGACCCAGGCTCGAGCCTTTCCCACATCTGTTTTGATCTCTCCAATGTTCTGGATGTGTCTGGAAATAGCAGATTGGAGAGCATGAGCCACATGGGGACACACACTTGTACAATTCAGACTATATAGTGTAGATCTGCACTATATAGTCTATGCAGCCAAGACTTTCAGGCCGCGATAAGGGACCGCGCATCGGGATCGCAGGGGTTACAACCCATACAATCTGCATGAGATCCAGATGAGATTTTGACACCATTATGGTGTGTACACACTTGTACAATGTGCATGAGATTTTGACCATGTCCCGCACCACTGAGACTACTGTTCCCTTAATGTAGTTTATTGACACTCACAGCATGTCCTGCACCAGTGAGATCTTCAGCGGCGCCATCACAGGATTGGGGTCAGATTTCCGTCTCTCGGAATCTAAAAACAATTCTAGAACAAAGCGGCAAATTCTCAGCCTCGGTCATAGAAGATACCAGTGGCATTTTGGTGATTACATCATTATAAAAGTGTCACATTAATTATCGCTCGGGCGGTAAATGTAAAATTCCACCAGTAAGAGACACAGAAAGATGGAAGCAGAGACGTGAAAGCTGCAGCAGTAACGAGGCGAAAGTGACATGGATAATAACAAATACAACATTCAGATACGAATGTGACGGATATTCCTTACCTGCGTGGCCAAAACTGCCGGCTGTAATTCTCCGCCGGTTGTCCTGATACTGTAACAGGTGGGACCACAAGGCAGACTTCCCCTGAAGCACAAACGCAGAACATAGGTGACGTCTCTGCAAGACGGGACACAGCAAGATCTACCACAAGGGGAATCAGAACCAACCTGCTTAACCAGGAGACCGTGGCTCCAGATCCTCTCCAGGAGGTCACAAAGGCTGGCAATCAACGTGTTCTCCTCCACCCCTGTAATGCTGACTTCTCCGTGGCCTAACTCTACAGCTTCCCGGCCCATCTTCTCCACCAGCATCCTCTTGGTCTGTAAGAAAAGACCAGTTGTGAACAGCTTGAACTGTTCATGTAGACACCGTCCCAGGGAAGCACAGATGTGTCCTGACTTACAGAGCATCTTACACACCTACAAGTCCCAGATGCAGCACAACAGGACTTGGCCTGAGAAGTGTTTCATTATGCGGTACTTGTGTAATATCACGGCGCCCGATATATCGCATTGCATGCCACTAATTAAGGCATGCGATGCGATGGGACCCGGTTTGAGGCTTTCCCGGGCAGAGTATACAATTTTAATATCGTGTTGCATTGCATGCCATTATAATGGCATGCGATGCAACGCGATTATACCCGATATTACATTGTACAGGCACCCTGATGCCCGATTCCAATGTTAAATGCACCCCCAGACCCGATTTTTAATTGTACACCCATCCTGATTATGTGAACCCACTATCCACGTCGGCGTGGAGTAGATTTTATATAGTGTGGCGAGAGCAGCGAGGGGACGCGGAATATATGTGAAGTAATGCGCTGTGCTCGCCACGCTTCGGGCTTGGTGGCTCGCCACACTATATAAAATCAACTCCACGCTGACGTGGATAGTGGGGGTATGAAAAGGTCGGAGGACGCGTACCGCTGCACTCGCCACGCTTCGGGTTGGCGTTGATAGTGGGGGGGGGGCCATTAACAATGGGGGCCATTTAACATAGTAATTACCTATCAGGGTGGGTGTACAATAAAAAAATCGGGTCTGGGGGGCATTTAACATAGGAATCAGGCATCTGGGTGCCTGCACAATTAAAAATCGGGTCCAATCGCATCGCATACGATGCGATTTTTTGCCCTTCGATTAAAAAATCAGGCGCCAGATAATACACAAGTACCCATTATGCAAATAAGACGTACATTGTGAGCTGCAAAAACACCGAGACACACCAGACCTGAGTTTTACACAATTTTTTCGCTTTCAATTTGTAGATTTCATCACGTGGACAATGAATGTACCGCATACGCTTGCCATGCTTCGTGCCCGACGCCTCACTGTGCTGGTCACACTTTACCGTTCCCAGCAGTGTCCCACATGTATGAAAAGGTAAAGAAAAAACCTTTTATGTGACAACTATTGCCATGGCAACCTTCTGCTTACAGTGCAGACCGATCATCCGGATCCGGACAAATACAAAGTGTGGTTTGTGGCTTATGCAACACATTACTGGATACTCAGCGGGGAGGCTGTTGCCTAGGAAACAATCCGATGAGAGTACCGCACCTTATTCCGACACTCTTTCAGCAACCCTTCCACAAACTTCCAGTTGGTCTGGGCGATAACGGATGGAGACAGGTTGGAGAGCTTGGGCTGGCGGATGGTGCTCCCCATATTTCGTGCTTCCTGGATGTATTTCTGCGGAATGGAAACACTGGGGTTTATTATTAAGGCAAAGCATAGACGGAGAAGCGGTCGGGCAGAGCCGAAGGGTTCATCCGCCTCATTACTATCACTATTTATAAGGCAGCACAGATTCCGCAATATTAACAGAAGAAAATACAAAGCAGTCAGGAGACGCAACAGCATCAGTGAGATTCCATAGAGGATGGAACTGCGCAAAAACTAGAACCAAGGAGACAAGACTCGGGGGAAAGCCACGTCCACATCTTCCCGCACTATATGTGTACAAGTGACTGGTATATGAGCAGTGTGCTTTCTGTGTCCTAACACACAATGGGCCCGATTCAGCTTGGCTCGCTAAGCACCGGACTTTTGCTGCTTAGTGAGCGTGCTAACACCACCCACCGGGCGAAGGAACGGAAATGTCAGAGAACGAGGCGGGCACCACCCCATGTAAATTTTGAAATGCCTATGTACGCATGGGGATGCCCAGGAAATGCTGGGCATCCCCATGCGCCAACCCCCTGTCCACCTACTGTCCACTCCCCTGTGCGAATGCCTCAGCGA
The DNA here is from genome assembly GCF_055691185.1 of Crinia signifera. Taxonomy (NCBI): domain Eukaryota; kingdom Metazoa; phylum Chordata; class Amphibia; order Anura; family Myobatrachidae; genus Crinia; species Crinia signifera. The sequence continues at coordinate 122,151,219 of NC_139227.1, read as the reverse complement.
CTGTGATAGTCTCCGAAGGCGTTTGCACAGCGGCCCTGCACATGCGGATCTTCTCCTATGTGCATGTGCAGGGCCGAACCGGAGGTGGATGCTGGGGACCGATCGCTACAGAATCAGGTACCGCTATCCTGTATGTACAGTACATGGTACCGCCATCCTGTATGTACAGTACATGGTACCGCTATCCTGTATGTACAGTACATGGTACCGCTATCCTGTATGTACAGTACAACAGTACATGGTACCGCCAGTTACCGCTATCCTGTATGTACAGTACACGGTACCGCTATCCTGTATGTACAGTACATGGTACCACTATCCTATATGTACAGTACATGGTACCGCTATCCTGTATGTACAGTACATGGTACCGCTATCCTGTATGTACAGTACATGGTACCACTATCCTGTATGTACAGTACATGGTACCGCCATCATTCTGTAGCTCAGCCCCCCCTGCAGGGTCTATCACAGTCTCTCATACACATCATTCTGTCTGCTTGATCATTACACTATACACAAATAAACCCACAATGGCTCCAGGTCGCTCGCCCTCAGCTTAAACATCTCAGAAAAATGTCAGTTAGTAGCTACAAATTTCGAAAGACCAGAATAATAATGATTAAATGTAATGAAGGAAACAGAGCTGGATGTCTCGGCGTGGAAGCCGCCAGACGCTAACAGTGGTCAGACACTTACCCTCTCTCTGGTCGTTATCAAGCCTAAGGTGCTCGGTGTGCTGCTTCTGTCTGTCCTTCCGCCTCCACTGCGCCGGCGCATTTCTCTTCGTCCACCTGCGGGAAACGCAAACATGAAGAACTAGCTAAAAGCCAAAACGCACAAGTAGCAATAAAACACATTGGGGGAAATTTAATAGGATGAGAGATTCAGAAAGTGAATGATTTGGTAAGAATCCCCCGGTTTTTTAAATCGGCAATCATTTAATCAAACTGGTTTTGCCGTGTAAATGATTGCCGCTTAAAAAAACAAACAAACGGGAGATTGAGGGAGGGAGATTATTATTAATTAGCGGACAGAAACAGATCATCGCCCTCACTTGTTGGTTGCCGGCCCAGTGGACAGCACATCAGACTGGCAGCTTCGGGAAGAACCCGGTCTCATATTTCCCCTGTCCGATCTTCATATCCAAAAGGTGCGGGTGGATGGCCGTGTGATCGATCTTGGACAGTCGCAGCTCTATGGCCTTTACTGTAGAACAGAAAACTCTATATTATCCATTGTATATAGGTTACAGTGGTTCCCAAAGCTGGTTTTCAAGGAGCACTAAGAAGTCCAGTGGGGCTGATTCAGACCTTTACGCACAGGTCTGAATTTGGTCTCTCTTCTGATGTTTGCCCTCCTGCACATGCACATAGTCTGGAATGCCCATGTGCAGGCCATGGCTGCAGCGCCTTCAGCACATTTTTCCTTTGCCAAGACGCCTGCAGCCTGATTAACAGTTCCAGGGTGGACCCACCCCCCCCCAGCGTTTCATGGACGTGTCAACAAAAACAGTGGGCACACCCATATAAAAGGTTGGTGGAGCCCTAACGAACGCAGGGCAGTAGTTAAGCCATCTGTGGTCAAGTAGGTATCCTGAACACCTGGTTGGGATTCCTTGATTACCGATTTTGGGAACAAATCAACATTACAAAATAAGAAAGAACATTTATTAGTTTTAATATAAAATTGTAAGCAATTTAAAAAAAAATTTTTTTTTAAAGTATAACGGAGGGATCTCGGATGCCCCTCCCCAAATGAGGATGTGTGAACATGCATGTAATAAAAAAAAAAAATGGGCAAAAACTTTTTAATCAATTCAATATAAGGAATGCATTTAACTAGAGAGTCCCGAGAGCATCCTCGTCCAGGGCCGGTGCCACCACTAGGCAGTGTTAGGCATTTGCCTAGGGCGCCGGCCACTGGGGGGCGGTAGTTGGGAGCAGGCAGGAGGGAGAGCTGGAGGTCTGGATTAGCGGGCAGGAGGGAGGACTCCCTGCACTGTGTGCAGTTCAGTCCCGGTGCATGTTAACTGACATTTTCCTCCACCCGCCACCGTGTACAGCCGCTCAGCCGGGCAGCGTCTGAAGGTGAGCCAAGTGCTCAGATGCTGCCCGGCTGAGCGGCTGTACACGGTGCGGGTGGAGGAAAATGTCAGTTAACATGCACCGGGACTGAACTGCACACAGTGCAGGGAGCCCTCCCTCCTGCCCGCTAAGCCAGACCTCCAGCTCTCCCTCCCGCCCACTGAGTTAGACCGTCACCCGAGCTCCTCCTGAAGGGTGAGTAGCATGGCGGCCGTATCCCTCTCCCCCCCCAGATCAGCGCGCCGCCGGCGGCATCACACATCACCCCCCCCCCAGGAGCAGCACGGCGGCCGTATTCCTCCCCACCCCCCACCCGTAGAGCGGGTGAGCGCCGGGGCGCGCCCCCCCCCGGGGCGCGACACCCACACCCCCCCCCCTCCCCGGGACGCTTCGGCGCCTTGCACCGGCACTGTCCTCGCCCACTCTAGGAAGATCCTCAGGGGGAAATTTACTAAGAAGGCCGATTACGTCGAACCCGTGTACTAAAGGGATCGGCCTTAATCGGGCCGAAAATACGAACAGAGACTACAGCTCTTATACGAAGCTGCCGTGTTCTCTGGAATCAATTTTTTTTCCGATGGTTAAGTAATTTGTATTTTGCTGCCGAATACGGATGAGCATGAAGCATCGCACGGATCAGCTAGATCTAAAAATTCTATTCTAAAAATAGAAAATAAATCATTTAAAAAAAAAAAAACTACAGAGGACCCTCGGCCAGGGCTGTGCCCAGCATCCCTGGGCGGTGTAGAACTACAGGGTCCAGCAAGCCCTTCCCCCCCTGGAAAATCAGGTCGTATTTACTGCTAAATTCGTAGCCGAATTCAGCAGTATGAATTAGCCGATCAGATAGATCACTATGGTCATATACGGCTGGGTTCGATCAGTGGTGTATTCATTCGTACAGAAGATTTCGGCTGAAGTTGCCGTTCATAAGGCAATTCAGCCGAATTCCACTGATTATAAATTAAACGGGCAGCGGGTCCCGGAAGTATTTAACATTGAATGTGTATGAAAGGGTGCAAATTACCCCCTCAGAATGCTGGATTGTTGTTCCAAAGAGGTTTTCCAATAGAGCCCCAGCATAATATTGACAAACAATGTATTGTTCTGCTTACCCGCTTCCTCGATCGCTGTGCATTTCTGGTACATAGATGTGCGTAGGGTTGGGGTCCGGACATTTAACAGTCGTATCTTGTCCACCCTTACGTCAAACACGCGTAACACGGGATCCTTGTCGTCCTCGTCGTGGCACATGATTTTATTGTCGATAAAGGAGGCGAACATCTGCGTTTCCAGAAATCGCGAGAGAAAAGGCAAATACGGCTCTGGCTGGTCGGAGAGGAACGAGGCCTGCGCAGAGAAAAGGGGTACATGACAGAGACATGAGGGATAATACACCGCTGGGAGTGACAGGGAAAACACAGGCGTGCCTTAGCAAGGGGCGGGTGTGTGACGTCAGTTTCAGGACAGATATTCCTGTTTTCATCACACCGCCGATTAATTCTCTGGCCCTGCGATGACCAGTAAATAACTTTGATGCTGAGCCGTTATGATGGCATTTGGACATATTCACACAGCTGCGGACAGATATGTCCATTCGCACAGCGCGTATATTAATTTGCAAGCGAAGAGTCGTCTACCTGAACGCTGGTCATTGCGAATTCACGGCTGTGTGACCGGGTCTGAACTGCGCCGATTGTCGTTCCCTAGTTTACATGATGTTCCGATGTAGGGCTGCCGGAACACATTATTACGTAGTGTTCACACTAGGCTGCTTTAGAGGGCAAAATGCACCCTTCCCCTTTAGCGGGGCCCTGCTAAAACAGCCCCCCCTCTGTCTTTCTGGTGCAGAGGTAGTTTATGATTGGTAGTCCTGCTATCCTATGGGAAGCTAGATTACCCAATATCAAGGACACTGCAGGAGTAAGAACATGCACTATCAGTAGTACAGTAAAGTGCCTGTAGGAAGTACAGTTGATGGGGTCCCGTGTCGGCTGAAGGGTTCAGTCTACTTGGCAGGAATGATGTAAGGAAGAAACGAGTTTTGCCACTTGGGCTTGGTCCTGCTTAGAGTTACCCAATATTGGGGATCACCCCAGCAACATCATCTAATGGAGCAATAGAAACCTTCTGCACATCTGTGTTATTGAGTAACGGTCAGAAGTGCGAGGAGTCTACAGAAATATGCAAATTGCCAATTTGGAGTTTCAATGAGAAACATTGTAAATATTGGTTTGTAGATAAGCAGTACATAGGGCAAATTCCCAATCCAACCCTGCCACCCCTACACCTGGTTTACCTTGTCGTAGTTCTGCATCTGCTCCCGGTTACTGAACCAGGACTCCTTGTCTTGGCTGGGCTGGATCACAAACGCTTCGTAGTCGGCAAACATCTGGGTGAAACGGTTTGCAAACACTTCCCGGATGTGTATGTTCAACCGGTGAACATGCAGCTCCTCCTCCTCACACTGGAACTTGGTGTCTTTCTTACTGGTGGTTTCTTCTCGAACCTCCACCTGTAGAAAAGGAAATGGGACATTTAAAGCGGGGGGGGGGGGGGGGGGGGAGGAAACAGAGTTAACAATGCCCCAATAATAACTTCAGTTAAACACAAAATAATACACAAGCTCTTAATATATAGTCCTGGAAGCTTATTCCCAACTAAAAACTCCCAACACCAAGACAGTGGCCCCTCGCTGACCAAAGTAGACACTAGTAGGGGTCTGACCTTCTCCAAGCTCACTCCCGTCCTTTTCACTAGAGCCTGTATGCGTGCCAGGGTCTCGTTTTCCTTCAGAAGCTCAAAGGAGTTGAGTGGTGACCCGGCCAGGTTCCCGTTCTTCTTGTCCGACCCCAGATCCGCAGCCTTGATGCTCTTCAACTTGGAGATGCTTTCACTGCAGTGCAAGTTCCCCTCTGGAGGAATCCCGAAGGACATCAGGACCTCGGACACTTCCTGGATGAACTCCAACTTGTTTGGGAACTGAGGGAGATCTTCAGGTAGCTCGATAAAGTGGTTGTCTATGTCCACGAAGCAAAGATTGGCCTGAGAGTAAAACACGTACAACCAATAAGGACAATTTTGTGGCGCTGACAAAAGTCAACATGACGGCAAGAAGGCAACTTTGCAGACAGCACGGATGAAGCATGAGATTTAACCTACAGGACAACCATCATTTGTCTAATTTCTATGTCAGTCGTTCCCATCCCTGGTTCATAGTACCCCCAACAGTGCAGATTTTCCAGGTCTCCACACAGAATCACAAGTGAAATAATTAGCTCCACATGTGGAGCTTATAAAATGTGTCAGTGAGTAATGAGTGCACCTGTCGGGTGACCCGGAAAATGTGACCTGTTGGGGCCCTTGCGGACCAGGGTTGGGAACTACTGTTCACAATTACAGAGCCTGTTTAGGTTTATATGTTTGTAAACCAGAGCCGACACGACAGGGAGAAGAGACAGCCAGTTAGGAAGCTCCGGGCCATGCAGCCATAAAAGGCTCTGTGTTTATGAGGACTCATGAAAGGCCCGGCTGTGTGTGACTGCCGCAGACAAGGAATCATTGAAAGCCCAGGAACAATCATAGAATTATTCGGGGCAGCTAATTGCAGGCCACTTTCTCAGGGTGACAAACTGTGCTCTTATATCCATTAGGGGAATTCTGTTATACGAAGAGGCTTTGTAAACAGGACCCCTGAGTGAGAACAACACATCAACTCCCCCCCCCCCCCCCCCCCCCCCCCAACACACACACAGCACACAGATGCACATTCCTGGAACCCAAACTTAACATTTCTAAAATGGTGCCATCTTTAGTTCTATAAATGTCTGCCACCCGGTCTGAGACAGCAATGGGGTGAAATGTAATAGGGTGAGAGAATCAGAAAGTGAGAGATTTGGTAACAAATTTTCAGGTTTTTTTTTAAAGCGGCAATCATTTACCCTGCTAAATGAAACTGGTTTTGCAGTGTAAATGATTGGCGCTTTAAAAAATAAATGGACATTTTTTACAAAATCTCTAACTTTTTGAGACTCTCATCCTATTACATTTCACCCATGGTGAGATTAGCCATTCGATTTGGACTATACAGCCAAAATCGAATAGGTATCGCATAAGACACCGAATGGAGATGGAACATGGCTTTAAGCTTTTGATCTCGATTCAATGCCAATGCGCCCTCCCTTTTAGCTGAAATCGACAGTGCAGACAAGACTATAGTACAGATCTGTACTATATAGTCAAAACCAAACGCGTGCATTTGGCTTGCCGTGCGATTCAATCCCAATCGAATAGAGATAGAATAACAAGGTAATCGCACCATGTGTACACAGCATTAAGCCCCCTACACACTGTGCAATTTGGTCTATTTTTCTATTCAATTTTGCTTATATAATCAAAATCAAATGGACATTAAGCAATTTTCAGCCGCATTGAAATTGAATAGAAAAATACACTGTGCAGGCGAGACAATAGAGCACAGATCTGTACTATATAGTCCAAATCAAAGGCGTTTTGCTTGCCGTTCGAGTCGATCCTGAATCTGATCGCACGTGTGATATTAAATTCCAGCGACTCCCGCTCCTATAGTGGCGACATCACACAGACCCATAATCCCTTCCCTACCTCCTGCGGCAGCTCGAGTTTAGACCGGTCATCCAGCCCGTTGGAGTGCAAACCCATCAAATATGGCACTGGGGCATCCAGGAAGTGGAGAAGCGAGGCTGGGAGGATCGGGACATACACGTGTTGCCACTGGAACGGAAACATGAGGCCGGTGATCGTCTCCGCCACCGTCATTAATCTCTGGTAATCTGCAAGTTCAGAAAACGTCTTTAGTGCGTGAACTGCGAAGTCTCCACCAGGAGAGCGGCTAAGGGTTTGCAGGCTAGGAGTGAAATTAAAGAAAATTAAGCCCCATGTTATATTTCTGCATAAAGTGGTTATTATATTACACGTATTTCACATATCTGATGTCCTTTCTAATGGAGTTGGTTCAGTGAACTTGTGTTCTAACATTACAAAAATACTAATGCTCTGATTGGCTGCAGGGTGGTCTAGTTATATGAATGTTCTAATGCTCTGATTGGCTGCAGGTTGGTCTAGTTATGTAAATGTTCTAATGCTCTGATTGGCTGCAGGGTGGTCTAGTTATGTAAATGTTCTAATGCTCCGATTGGCTGCAGGGTGGTCTAGTCCTATGGGTGTACTAATGCTCTGATTGGCTGCAGGGTTGTTTAGCCCTGTTGTTCTAATGCTCAGAATGGCTGCAGGTTGGTCTAGTTATGTAAATGTTCTAATGCTCTGATTGGCTGTAGGTTGGTCGAGTCGTGTGAATGTTCTAATGCTCTAATTGGCTGCCGGTTAGTCTAGTTGTGTGAATCTTCTAATGCTCTGATTGGATATAAAGTGACACCGTAAACTTAACAGTCTGTTAGTTATCTGTGTGAAAAGAAAACACGCATTTAGGCATTCACCCCGCTATGAAATAGGTCTAACTGCAAAATGGCCCTTATTCTGGTTCACTCGCAAAGGCAAACTCGTTCTTAAATGGACAAAACCATGTGCACTGCAGGTGGGGCAGATGTAACATGTGCAGAGAGAATTCGATTTGGGTGAGTTATTTTGTTTCTGTGCAGGGTAAATACTGGCTGCTTTATTTTTACACTGCAATATAGATCTAACTTTGAAGAAAAACCCCACCCAAATCTAATTCTCTCTGCACAATTTACATCTGCCCCCCTGCAGTGCACATGGTTTTGTGCATTTGAGAAGGAATTTGACTTTGCGAGTGAACCAGAATAAGGGCCAATGTGTCAATCAGAAATCTACAAAATAAAAACATATGAAATTCTGAGTCAGTTCTAATAATGGGCCTACAACATAAACCAGCCCATACGACATGAGCTGCACAGACAGGAACCAGATGGGCAGATGAGATGATAGTAGACCCTAATAAAGAAGGTTACTCAAAAGCTTACCGCAGCCATCAAACTGCACCCCGCCACCCCTAAGAAGCAGACAGCCCCCCTACACTTACGCTGGGAGTACAGCAGGATCTGGAACTCCAGGAGAGCGCAGGTGAACAGCTGCACCACATTTTCTACACCAAGCAGTTCAAAAACCTCTCTCACGGGAAAGTCAAATAACGGCAGCTCATTGGTGCTTGGCCTCTGGCATATTATAGGCACATAGACCCCTGAAAACTTCAAGGACCTTCCCGCTGGAGGTAGAGGCACCTCGTAGAGGATATTATATATATAGCTTTCTAACGGCAACGGAGGGGGCTGCGGGGAGGTCACGGCCTGGTGAAGCTGCTCGAGGGCCTTCTTGCAGGCCGTCATGAAAGACATGGGGGTGATGAGGCAGATGCACTTGGAGACGTACAAAGTATCGCGAGAAATGTCGTAGGAGTTAAATCTCTGCAGCTTGGTGACAGAAGAGTCATTGCAGTCCTCGGTGCAGATGGTGGCGTCCCCGCCGTTGGTGACGGACGTGTGAATGATGTCATATTCCGCATTGTGCATGTGGTACAGGGTCTGCATGGCACTACAGATCTGCTTGCTGGTGACTTCCTCGTAGAAGGTGAGGGAGAACCCAAATGTCCTAGAGCCATCTTCCCGCGTGATGATGAAGGAATGGAACTGAGGGTCTCTGCAGTCGGCCTGAGTCTTGAAGGACAAACCCTTGGGCATACACAGCTGTAAGGGTAACACAATGGTTACTGATCCTTTAGTGCCTTATATTATTTGGTTGCAGTCCTATCAGACAGTCACAGTGCCTGGGTTATTGCTGGGTTGACCCAGGTCATGGCTCACTGTAAAATGGTCCCGTCCCCCCCCCCCCAAAAAAAAAAAATAACCCTTCAATCCAACCCGGGCAGCAGCCACTGTAGGACATGGGAACTGCCAGAGTCATGGTACAGTGTAAACAGGTAACCGGGGTCATCCAGGTCTCGTGTACAACATGGGAAGAGAGCCTGCACCCGCGTCACAGTGTAAAGCTTGCCAACCCAGGTCAGAGTCGCAGTGAGTGATCTGAGAGGGGTATAAGCAAATTCTCTGTATTAACTGGTCCTCAAGTACAGGACACCAGGCGCCCCTCCTATTGGCCCGATTCAGAGATGGATGCCAAACAGATTTTTACATGGCTATGCGATTATCGGTTGACTGTGCAAGTGCCGTGTCTTGCACTGGTGGCCGCAGAGAGGATTTAATCACAAATTGACTGATAGTTTAGGGGAATGGTTATGGGGAATGGTGGTGATCGTTTTTGGTGCGTGTTCAGCCTTTGAGGGCAAACCCATACACAGCTGCGATGACTCCATCGTCTTAATCTCTGCAGCCACGCTGTGCGACCTTGTGACTACTCAGCATTTCGATAATGGACTGATCTGGTGCTGATGCTGCGTCCTTGTAGGCCATCTCTGCAACTTGCAAAGCCACCGGCGGGCTCCTCAATACAAGGCCAGGCAGCTGCGGGTTTGAATATTTTTGCACAGTCAATGCGGACGCATTCATAGCTGCGGCGATATTAGTGCACATCTCTGAATCAGGCCTTACATAGAATGGTGGAGATCTCACAACCAATGTAAGGGTGCAGAGGGTTATAGGTAGCATTCTTGTGCTGCTATTGGGGTAATTCCAGTTTGGGCTAATGCACTGGGACATATATGGACTTTATAATGGGCAGATCGTAAGACCAAGATCGCTGCAAACAGCACACACATGCACATACCATGCCCACTGCATCCTGGTCGAACGCATTCCACTCCACGTTTTCCGGGTACCGCGCCAGGACCTTCGACTTAAAGGTGCGCCTGAGCGGAGTCTGCTCAAAGTTCTCTCCTTCAATGTGAACAAACATATAAAAACAGCGGCACGTTAACAGGTAGACATCATTAATATCCCCTATAGGACAGAGGGGTCTATTACCAGTTAGAGATCAGCAATTCTCCTTTTCTGAGCTGCAAAATGTGATTTTCAAAACCAAATACCGCGGTTATCTGCCGCAGAGGCACCAGGGCCTGTAGCAGATGGAACTGGTCACTACATGGTGTAGGACGCAATAGGGAAATGATCGGCAGAATCTGTCTGGTCACCGCTGTCAATCTCCCTCCTCGTACAAACTGCTCATAGATCTGCCGGTACATTCACAGCACAGGGGAAGATTTCTTGTATTCGGATATATTCATCCAGAGAATATGCAAATGATAAATGTTAAATAAAACGAAGTTAAACTAGATTTAGAGCCAAATTAGAATGTTGCGCAGCTTGTAAGGATCACGCAATCACTTTCACAGCCCAGTAAAAGAGGAAACTGCCATCGTACAGGACGCTACAAAAACACTGCAGCTAAAAAAGCACAAATCAGGGCGAACGCGCACACAGGAAAGTGTGTGACACAAAGCAGAAGAAGACTGCGAAGGTCCTGCAATCGGAAGACGCAGCGTGAAATCCTAGACAGCTGTTAAACCACAGAAGAATAAACGGAGACAGGACACGGAGAGCTCAGAGTCAGTGAGAAACCTAGAAAGCAGAGGACAGGTCAGGTAGCTGGTTCTAGTTAGCAGCAGACCGGCTGCATGGAGGTGGAGCCCGGTTGTATAGTTGGGTGTACAGATAAGGAACAGTATAAAATAGGATGGCAGCGCTCATTAGAAAAATGCTATCCCTGACTAGTTTTTTTGCTGAGGGACGCCATCTTGGATCTGTTATTTCAGCAGGATCAGGACTTAAAAAACAATGAATAAATGGGACAGGATTAATCATGTATTCATCTTCGATTAGAAGATATAATCTTGCCGTTAACTAAGGGACTTTTCTAGACGGGAATTAATTATTAAAAATTACGGATAGAAGTATAATGGATAACGGGAGACTATACTGACATTTTATTAAAAAAAAAAAACATTGTCAAATATTTCCACTTATGACATAAAATAAAAATACGAACTGAGGTTTCTGGACAGCGCAGAGATCCGCGATGGCGGAATTATTGCGATCCTCCGGGATTCTATACTGCACCCTTATCTGCTTCCACTCGTGAGGTATTACACCCACAGAGTGGGAATGGCTTACACAACGTGGCTGCACCTTCCAGCAGGATCCGGCAGCCAATGGCTAGCCAGGTGTTGTGGAACTACAAGTCCCAGCATGCTCTGTGGGTTAATGGCTGGCAAGCCACCGGTAGTTAGAGGGCTGTCGGAGAGGTGGCCGGCTGATCAGGCCGGAGTGTTAGAGACATGAGGCTGCCATCCGCCTTGCTTCCGATTACCTTCAGCCGCGCAGGACACGAAGCGTCCAGCCCCATCTCTGCCTCTAGAAGCCTGTATGTACTCACATAGTGCTAAACAGTGATAAAACAACAGGATTACATGTAAAACACGATGGATTCCACAGTGTAGACTGAATGGAGACTACACAACTGGTTGATATTGAGGTGTATTCAATGTAGGCGGCGAGTGGCAGCGAGGCGGGTTTGACGGCGAGGATGGCTTTTTATTTGGCCAGGAAAAGCCATCCTCGCCGTATTCAATGTTTCCCTTGCTGTATAAATTCCTTAAGTCCCCCTAAAACGGCGAGGTGTGCCGCAAATGCAGCGAGACCACTGCATTTTGTGGTGAGCCTTCCATTTCCACCTCTCTGAAAATAACCAGCGCGGTGGAAGCAGCGAATGAAGGGGATGGCGTTGAATACTCTGGTGGCTAGCTATAGGCACTGCTCACCGTATAGCTTGCCGGCTGCATTGAATATACCCCAAAAAGGAGGTTAATGTGACATATTGCTGTAATGTGCATAAAAATATTCAAGCACAACACCCCTTGTCAAGTGCCCACCTTTCAGATTCTTTATTCTGTATATATAAATATAAGAATACAATTATTCTTGATTGTATTATGTCAACTTTTGTTATTTATATATTATTTGCATTGTTTTATGTGGCGAGACTTCATTTTCTGTATTTTTTCCCCCTGTCAATAAAGTATTTTGAAGAAAAAAAAAAAAAAACCTTAACGCATTTATTAAATGATTTTGTGACTAGATTCTCATTTATTTCTGGACGTTTTGGCCATAAAGACCAATTAGACGTGTGAATCACTATTGTTCACATTTAAAATAAATATTGTAGTAACCCAGATACGTGCTGTGCAGTACTTGCAGGGTCCTGTTCTGATGCATTCGCTTTGGTACATAACAGACATATGTTACCACAAACGCACTGACCCCTCTCCACCGTGCACTCAGACGGTGACGCATCATCCATTATGGAAGCCGGATCTCGGTACTATAGTACTTGGATTACGGAATACTACAGGGAATTAAATAATGGGGAAGGAGAGGTGTGTGTGTGTGTGAGGGGGGGGGGGGGGGTAATATATTACATATACATACACACACACACACACACACACAAAATGTACTCTTGGTGCAGCCTGATTGAGGGAAGCTAGAGAAACACCATTTTGAAACTTTCAAAATAACACAGGATTTCTTATTGTGTGACAGAATCCAAAATGGGACCTTTCCTAACATCTCTCAAAAAAGCAAATCCCCACTAAGGGCCTGATTCAGGGATAGATGTATGAAGCAGTGATAAGGGAGGAGAAGTGAGCCAGAGGAGGAGTGGCCCATGGCAACCAATCAGCACTGAAGTAAAAGCTATAATTTGCATAATATAAAATTATACAGAGCAGCCGATTGGTTGCCATGGGCCACTTCTCTTCCCTTATCACTGCATCATACTGTACATCTACCCCTCAGTAAACATGGCATAGTGTAAAGTTGCTCACAGCGATCATTAAGCAATGCAAATGCAGGAACAAGTGCATACCATCCCCTGCCTGCATAACATCCCCTGCCTGCACACCACCTCCTGCCTGCACACCCCCTCCTGCCTGCACACCACCCCCTGCCTGCACAACCCCTCCTGCCTGCACACCACCCCCTGCCTGCACACCCCCTCCTGCCTGCACACCCCCTCCTGCCTGCACACCCCCCCCTGCCCGCACACCCCCTCCTGCCCGCACACCCCCTCCTGCCCGCACACCACCCCCTGCCTGCACACCACCCCCTGCCTGCACACCCCCCCCTGCCCGCACACCCCCTCCTGCCCGCACACCCCCTCCTGCCCGCACACCGCCCCCTGCCTGCACACCACCCCCTGCCTGCATTTGCATCAAATTGCGATGCGATGGCAGTTCATGGGGAACATCAGGACCATTGTTTGCAGGGCCTCTCTGCCACTGCAGCCTGCTCCAGTCTAACCTTACTCCGGCTGCCTACCACACGGTGACTAGCAAGGTGACTTTCCCTGTGATCCCTGTGCGAGTGCAGCTCCTCCGCCATTGGACAGAAGCAATCCAAGCTGAATTAGGCCCTAACTCTGCAAGATCCAATCAGGAAACGGCTATCATAGACAAGGACAGCTGTGATTTTAGCACATATTTAACCTTTGAGCAATGTCAGTAACGAACCATAAAGACTTTTATATCTGCGCAAACTATTTCCTTCTGTACTTTCTGCTATTTTATGCCGGAAGAGTTCCGGTATCGTCCGTTATAGCGCAATAAACGCATATCCGCAGTACGAATGGACCGATTCTACTGCAGGGGGACAGGTAGGGCCCTTGGACTGGTGTAAGTTGCCACCTCAGGGACACACTAAGGACCTTATTCAGGATTAATTGGTCCCCCGCACTGGGGAACGATTCTTTTGCGCATGCGTATAGATTATTCGCCGGCCGCTTGCACACAACAGTATGGCCGGGGGGGGGGAGGGGGGGCGGAAGGCCGGGGATTGGCCCATGGGAACTCCCAGGGTTTCACGATGCGGGTGCGGGGGGGCGGGCTGCTGACTTCAGCTGCCCACCTGCAGATCAGAGACACTAGAGGTGTCTCAGATCTGCGACGCTTCCAAAATCATTTGATGGTCGGGGGCCGTCTAATGATTTTGTACTGGCACCCAAGGCTGCGAATAGATGATTATGCAAATACCCCATTCGCATGCCTGCGGGGGATCGTGCCGTGCGAGGGGGAAGCGGAGGTTTCACTTATTATTGCCATTTATTGATGTAATTGCCTATCACGCAGCACTGTCGAGTCATTCACCTCAGCCAGTGCCCATTGGAGCTTACAGTCACAGACATCCGATAGGGTCCACCTTAGTCAGCAGCCATCTAACCTACCAGTGCGTAGAAGCCTTTTAGCTGCCTCCGTCACAGTAAAAGCTTCCATCTAGGATCACTTTGGAAAATGGAACTTCCATACTCCGTCAGCAGGATGTGCTGAATAATGCAGCGTCCTGCCCTTCACTGAGCAATGAGGAGAAATGACAGAACTGCACCCGCTGAGTGTGAGAGGAAACTGGAGCAATCAGCGGAAATCCACGCAGGTTTCAACACGGGGGGGGGGGGGGGGGGGGGGGGTGTGCAATGCTGCGGTTCCAGACTTCCCGTTCCTATCCCCTCCACATTACACATGGTGAGCTCTTTCCCTGGTCTTTCTGTTATGTAGCTGGAACACGCTGTATTCTAATACCCTACTGTCACCTACATGCTGGGGGTTATTCTGATTCACAATCACTCTCTAATGGACAGAACCGTGCTGCACTGCAGATGGGGCTGATGTAACATGTGCAGAGAGAGCTAGATTTGGGTGGGGTTTGTACTTCAAATGGATGTCTATATTGCAGTGTAAAAATAAAGCAGTCAGTATTTACCCTGCACAGAAACAATAAAACACCCCCACATCGGTGTGTACACACTTGTACAATCTGCATGAGATCCCGATGAGATTTTGACTATGTATACAATCAGGCTATGTGCATACATATAGGGCAGATCTGCACGATATAGTCTATGCAGCCAAGACTTTCTGCATGAGATCCAGATGAGATTTTGACCATGTATACAGATTAGGCTATGTGCATACATACAGTGCAGATCTCCACTATATATTCTATGCAGCCAAGACTTTCTGCATGAGATCCAGATGAGATTTTGACCATGTATACAGATTAGGCTATGTGCATACATATAGTGCAGATCTCCACTATATAGTCAAAATCTCATCTGGATCTCATGCAGATTGTACAAGTGTGTACACACCATGACTCTATCTGCACATTATGGGATACGGTCATTTGGTCTACAGCATGATGGTCGACAAGCATTAGGACAACACCATTAGGTTGACATGGGCAAGGTCGACAGACAAAACATCAACATGTTTTTTTTTATACTGTTTTTGGAGCCGACATGTGCCGACAGGCGGTATTTTATGCCCTACCATCCTCTAGGGCGTGGAGGGAGAATAAAATAGTGTGCCGAGCGCAGACAGCCATGCGAGGGGACGGGGTGCTACATTGCAGTGTCCATGTTGACTGTGTCGACATTTGGCTGAAAAAAAAACCCAGTGAAAACTCCATCTCAACCTTTTCACTGTCGACCTAATGCTTGTGTCAACCTTATGACCTGTCGACCTACCTCATGTCGACCTAGACCCATGTCGACCTTGAGCCATGTCGACCAACTTGCTGTAGACCAAATGATCCACACCCCATTTTACATCAGCCCCACCTGCAGTGCAGCATGGTTTTGTCCGTTAAGGAGTGATTGTGCCTTTCCGAGTGAATCAGAATAACCCCCGCTGTCTATACAGAACTCCTGACAGAGCATCGTATAGGACCTCAGGTCTGACAGATATCACATACAGTAGCACCAGGTTTTGGGTACCCACAACTTATCTCCTTTCAACAAAGTCATATTTGTGCTTTTAGGCAGCCATCTTGGGTGCGCCTTGTGTCAACACCACCTGACTATGCTTTGGGTGCATCTCCATGGTCCAAAAAGTTGCATCTTGCAGTTATGACTATCTCTAAACGAGGTTCCTATCTAATGATATAAATGATTATCTGTAGTAATATTATCAGTATGCGCCATATATTGGCCGATTCTACACTTAAACGTAATACAAGTATGCAACTACTGGGACTATCCCTGGATAGGTGAATTCTATACAGGAGTCACCCCAGGGCTGTACGCAGGGCCGATGATCGCAAGGCCGCGCATGCGCATAGTACGCTGTGAATACTCGCAGCCCAGGGAGCCGGTATGAATCGGCCCTTAGTTCCCTTGTAATATTTAAATCGATCCTGCTAAATAATTGTGTCCAACTGACAATAGAAGAAGAAAAAAATAAGTCCGCGTCAGTCAAATTTGGGAAACGTTATAAACGCCTGTAATGTATTTCATCCACCGGCGACACAAATCATTACAAGGAAGCAGGGACAGCTCAGCGCTGGCTGACAAAGGGTTAAGGCGTGTCGGTGACAATTACACAGCGCGGCTGGCGACAGAGACCCCTCCGCAGTGCCAGGAATACAGATTGCACTGGGACGGGTTGCCTAGGCGCAGGGTGAGACGCTTCCTGACGTTATGGTGAGCGCGGACGCTTGTACAATATCATCCCCACAGCCGGCCGGCCCGGGAGATTATACACACAATATCTTATATACAAGAGCCACTAATAATATGGGGGTGCATCTCTAGGGCGACAGGAAGAAGACATGCGTTTTTTAGTTGTCTATTATTATGAACAGTTTCTTACATAGCGCAGCAAAGTCCGTTGCGCCAGCTTGTAGGCGTAATAATGCCGCCACTATGAGGACCACATTCTAACTATCGATATTATAAGGCGCAACAAAACGTACCAACCGGTATATGTACGGTAAACCCCTGGTTATTATAGGGCAAAGACATCTGGTCAGTATATACATTCCACAGATTATACGCATCATCTCATCGTGGTGTACCCGGCACGGATAACCTTCCCCAGGGGCCGCTTGGGGCCCCAGAAGGCTAAAGAGCAGGACTCCGGTGATTACATGTGATGCCAGCGTTACATATACCTAGCAACCGTGATCTCCGGAGACAGATACACAGCAGCGCTCCACCAGATACAATCTGTATCACTGCTCGCACCCACACTGCTATATGCAGCCCCAGGGGGCGGGGCTAGGAACCTGTGTGCACAGATATTGTTAGGACGGAAAGAGTCCTTGAGACTGTCGACCTTCCCATTGTCAACCTAATGCTTGTGTCAAACTTCCGACCCTGGCAACCTTAGTCATGTTGACCTATTTCATGTGTCGGCCTTTAGTGGTCAACATAATATATGTCAACCTTGATAGTGTCGACCTAGCAAAGTATAATAACCTTCTCCCTGCCCCCCTAACCCTCCCAGAACCCATACATAGGCCCCCTCCCATCCCGGACTAAAGCTACCGCTCCCTGCATACTTACCTGTGGGATGCCAGCAGCCGGTATTCTGGTGTCGGCATCCTCAGTGATCATCCCTATAAGATATATAAAACCATTATTTTGCTATGTAACAAACACTGGCCCTTATTCTGGTTCACTTGCAAAGACAAATTCCTTCTCAAATGGACAAAACCATGTGCACTGCAGGTGGGGCTGATGTAACATGCGCAGAGAGAGTTAGATTTGGGAGAGTTATCTAGTTTCTGTGCAGGGTAAATACTGACTGCTTTATTTTTACACTGCAATATAGATCTCACTTTGAAGTAAAACCCCACCCAAATCTAATTCTTTCTGCACGTTACATCTGCCCCACCTGCAGTACACATGGTTTTGTACATTTGACAAGGAATTTGCCTTTGCGAGTGAACCAGAATAACCCCCTCTGTGTATTACTGAGTATCATACAGAAGATACCTGGAGAATATACCCTACCTAGGGGCAGGGGCTTCTCTATCTGAGCAGGCAGGGTGTGACGAACAGCTTTGCAGACTTGCTGTGTAGAAATCCTGCGTGGGAACTGGAGAATACCCACAGGGACAGTGATACCGCAGCACATTACTCCTTATCTGACCCCACCAGTACACTGTGCCAAAATCCATGCTCGGGGGCAGATTTATTAAGCTCGGTGAAGTGATAAAGTGCCTGGTTTTTATCACCGACCAATCAGCTCCTAACTGTGAAGTTACAGGCTTGGTTTGAAAAATGACAGGTAGGCGCCGATTGGCCGGTGATAAAAACCAGACACTTTATCACATCACTGAGCTTAATAAATCTACCCCTCAGTCCCCAAACAGCTGCATCCTGCCAGTCAACCAGGTATCGGCGCCTGACCTCCGTGTTACTACAGGAGACGGGTAACCCGGAGTCACTAAAGAATTCAGAAACAGATACTAACAGCGACGTTGCTTCATATGTATCTGATCAGAAAAGAAATGTCGCAGCCGCCGTGTTCTAAGGAGGAGCCAACCACCAGCTGCTAAGATCCGTTCGATTGCGTGCAAAGACACAGCATTGGATGAACATCGGTCTCAGAACCGGAATTCCTTTAAACTTCTGAATCAGCCCCTATCTGCCAGCCAAGTGCGACCAGCGCATGATGAATGTAAATTCGCATTCAGCAGCAGCGTCTAATTATAGCAATGACACAATCTTGGGAGAGGGCTGCTTTCTATTATCTGCTGTCCTGCCAAATGTTCTTTGTCACCCGTGTAGTAATACAGATAGCGTGTCGGCAAGAGACACGTGAGCTCTATGGGCCCAGAAACCCGTTCATCAGTGTGACACGTTAAAGTGTCATGTCATTTAATGCAACAGACACAGGGGTTATTCTGATTCACTCGGAAAGGCACAATCACTCTCTAATGGACAAAGACATGTGCACTGCAGGTGGGGCAGATGTAACAGATGTAACATGTGCAGAGAGAGTTAGATTTGGGTGGGGGGTATACTTCAAACTGATATCTCTATTACAGTGTAAAAATAAAGCAGCCAGTATTTACCCTGCACAGAAACAATAAAACACCCAAATCTAACTCTCTCTGCACCTTTTACATCAGCCCCACCTGCAGTACACATGGTTTTGTCCATTAGACAGTGATTGTGCCTTTCCGAGTGCAACAGACACAGTCTGGCTGGTACAATAAGTCACAGTTATTTTGGGCTGTGAAATCCATCTCTGTTTAACTAAAGGCTTTCAAAGACTAGGACAGTATTTCCAGAAGTCTGCTCTCATGCCCACCCTGATCCCCACCCACAGCACCACAAAGCACACTGTGCCTAAATCAGACTTGGATCGTAAATCTGCTTTTTGTTATGTAAAAAAAAAAGTAAAAGTACAAAACCATGCTGCACTGCAGGTGTGGCAGATGTAACATGTGCAGAGAGAGAGAGTTACATTTGGGTGGGTCGTGTTGAAACTGAAATCTAAATTTGCTGTTTGAGAATAAAACAGCCAGTATTTACCCTGCACAGAAACAAAATAGCTCACTCAAAAGTAATCCTCTATCTGCACATGTTACATCTGCCCCACCTGCAGTGCAGCATGGTTTTGTCCATTTGCTGAAAAAGCAGCTTTTAGATCCGGTCTGAATTAAGCCCCTTGTACGTGAATTCCTGCAAAGACCGCTCCTGTTCATCTACTTGTCCTCCTTAATTTCCCTGTTGACGCAGCGGACTGCAAACGGCGAAATGCGTCACTCATTTATATTATTGGAAACACTAATGGCCCCCATCCACTACTGCGATATGGGCAACCTTTATGCGATTCCGACGCATGATAAGTGACACGCCGCACGCCATTTTCCTGCGATTGCAAAGCGAGTTTCCATGCGCCTCGTAACGCAGATCCTACGGGCTGCCATGAATATTTATCGCAGCCTGTAGCCATGACTGGGGTCGCATAAGATACATCGTAGGCAATGTACTGTATGCGATCCTGCTGCTGGGTGAGTTGGCGGGATGCTGCATCCGATACCTAGCCCTAGTGGCTGGGGGCCTTGACCGCTATCATGAAACATGGTCTACTCCAATATCGGAGAAATAAATGAAACTTATTTCAGTGTCAGATTAAGGGGCCCATACATTAGGGCAGAATTGGAGCAATCGCCCGTTAACCCGATGCCAAGGTTGGGTGATCAAGAAAATCCTCGATAAGACGATTCCTACCGAAAATTTATCGGGTTTCAGCAAGTCGGCTCAAATAATTTTTTTTACAAAAAACGTGAGAACTCATGTCGATTTTTTGACCGTCAACTTAGCCATTGTTGACCTAATGCTTGTGTCAACCTTCCAATCATGTCGACCTTAGCCAGGTCAACATAATGTATGTTGACTTAATGAGCGTATGCCACCACCCAGGCATGGGGAGAATGGGGTGGCAGATTACTTATATCAACAATAACTTGGCATGGGCCAAACATGCTGAGGGGTAGATGTGTGGAGCAGTGATGAGGGAGGAGAAGTGATAAAGTGCCTGGTACTTTATCACCGGCCAATCAGCTCCTGACTGTTAAGTTACAGACTGGGTTTAAAAAAGGACAGTCAGGAGCTGATTGGCTGGTGATAAGGATTCGGTATGAAATCCCGACCGTCATAATCCCGAATGGGTCATAATCCCGACAAGGACAAAATCCCGACATATAGAATGTACAGGTGAAACAGTCAACATGACTTTGTGTCGACAGGTCGACATGGGTTTTTTCACTGTTTTTTGACTGTCAACACGGTCAACATGGACATAGTTGGAAGTGAACCGCAGCGCTCGCTTCGCTCGCAATGCTTCGGACACGGTGCCTCGCCACACTATTTTATTCTCCCACCGCGCCCTAGTGGATGGTAGGACATGAAATACCGCCTGTCGGCACATGTCTGGTCAAAAAACAGTGAAAAAAAACCATGTCGACCTCGCGACCTGCCTACACAAGGTCATGTTGACTGTTTCGCCTGTACATTCTATATGTCGGTATTGTGACCTTGTCGGGATTTTGTCCTTGTCGGGATTTTAAATGTCGGGATTTTGTCCTTGTCGGTATTATGACCCATTCGGTATTTTGACCCTGTCGAGATTTTGACTGCATCCCAGTGATAAAGTGCCCGGCACTTTATCACTTTTCCCTTATCACTGCTTCATACATGTACCCCTCAGCATGCCTGGCCCATGAGACGTGCCGATAAACCCCACTAAGTAGACGTTCACAAGAGGGACAATGACACCCATTTGTCCTCATTCAAGAGGGCAGAGATCGCTTGTAAACTTGGAAGGAAATAACAGTTTGTCAGAAGGCGACTTAAGGACATCAGAGCGAAACATGGGACATGGATCTTAGCCCTTCACTTGGGTGTGTGAGAATGGAAGTTGTTTGCTCCAAACTAATTTGTTAATGTCCTTCTGCAACTTCTCTCACCAACTATATATATATATATATATATATATATATCTGAATCCAGCGCAGAGTGACGAGTTGTGCAGCAGATGAACCACAGCGCCACGTGATATCATAACGGCAGACAGAAAACCCCACCGTGCAGCACATTGCAGCCAATAGACACTTGGAGTTGTGTTTGGAGAAAGGAGAAAAACTAATTTGGGGTGGGGGGGGGGGGATATGCAGATTTAACCTTCACGATTGCCATTATTTCACAGGCCTCCCACTCACAGCAACCCGCCAGCTTAGAACCCACACCACAGTCACACACAGTAACACAACAGATGACCATCAAACCACAACCTGTTGAGTATACAGCTGTGAAAGCCTCTATAACACATGGTCCATACACAACAGGAGGACAATGAGGTCATCATATTATACAATTGTACACAATGGGACCAACAATAAAGCGCATTGAATTTAAATACACGCACATGGGCAACACGTAGCGTAGACTCTGCCCTCAAGAGCTTACAATCCAAGAGGGATGGTTTTTTTGTGAGAGGCATCACTCTGCTCTATTATATTCTTCTGATGGAATTCAGATCACCTGTGATCTTCAAGTCACAGCACCCCCTAATGGAAAAACAACGAAATCTCCAAATCACTTCTCCCCCCAACAGTCATCCTGCAGGATATTCAAATCACTGCTCTTCCTAACAGTCATCCTGCGGGATATTCAAATCACTGCTCCCCCTAACAGTCATCCTGCGGGATCTCCAACTCACTGCTCCCCCTAACAGCCATCCTGCGGGATCTCCAAGTCACTGCTCCCCCTAACAGCCATCCTGCGGAATCTCCAAGTCACTGCTACCCCTAACAGCCATCCTGTGGAATCTCCAAATCAATGTTCCACCGCTAATGGAAAAACAACAAAATCTCCAAATCACTGCTCCCCCAACAGTCATCCTGCGGGATATTCAAATCACTGCTCTTCCTAACAGTCATCCTGCGGGATATTAAAATCACTGCTCTTCCTAACAGTCATCCTGCGGGATCTCCAAGTCACTGCTCCCCCTAACAGCCATCCTGCGGGATCTCCAAGTCATTGCTCCCCCTAACAGCCATCCTGCGGGACCTCCAAGTCACTGCTCCCCCTAACAGTCATCCTGCAGGATCTCCAAGTCACTGCTCCCCCTAACAGCCATCCTGCGGGATCTCCAAGTCACTGCTCCCCCTAACAGCCATCCTGCGGGATCTCCAAGTCACTGCTCCCCCTAACAGCCATCCTGCGGGATCTCCAAGTCACTGCTCCCCCTAACAGCCATCCTGCGGGATCTCCAAGTCACTGCTCCCCCTAACAGCCATCCTGCTGTATCTCCAAGTCACTGCTCCCCCTAACAGTCATCCTGCGGAATCTCCAAATCAATGTTCCCCGCTAATGGAAAAACAACGAAATCTCCAAATCACTGCTCCCCCCAACAGTCATCCTGCGGGATATTCAAATCACTGCTCTTCCTAACAGTCATCCTGCGGGACATGCAAAATCACTTCTCCCCCTAACAGTCATCCTGTGGGATCTCCAAGTCACTGCTCCCCCTAACAGCCATC
Organism: Crinia signifera; assembly: GCF_055691185.1. NCBI lineage: Eukaryota > Metazoa > Chordata > Amphibia > Anura > Myobatrachidae > Crinia > Crinia signifera. The sequence continues at coordinate 122,128,337 of NC_139227.1, read as the reverse complement.
CTGCGGGATCTCCAAGTCACTGCTCCCCCAAACAGAAACTTCTTGGTACCCCAAATAACTGGTTCCCCAAAATTGCATTGGACCCCCATCATCACTGCCATCATCAAAACAGACTTCTCGATTGATTCCCAAATCACAGCTCTCCCCAAAACATTCATGTCCTGGGACCTCCAAATAACGCCCTCATAGCAGCGTGTATGGGCTGCTTAAATCAGAACCTGCACATCTCTAATATTAAGGTGCTGTTGAGATCAGAACAGACGGTCTCAGAAAGGTGAAGGAAAAGTGATGGGTGTTCCTGTGCAGTAGATAGTAGTGTTCCCAAAAATGGCCCATTCAGAGGGCGTGATATGGGAGAGTCGTGGGCATCACTGCAAGAAGCTGCATTCCCAAACGCACAGCCATAGGATGCTGCATTATATCCCCCGGTAGGACGGCACCCTGCCCAAGGGTCCCCCCCGGTAGGATGGCACCCTGCCCAAGGGTCCCCCCCCGGTAGGACGGCACCCTGCCCAAGGGTCCCCCCCCGGTAGGACGGCACCCTGCCCAAGGGTCCCCCCCCCGGTAGGACGGCACCCTGCCCAAGGGTCCCCCCCCGGTAGGACGGCACCCTGCCCAAGGGTCCCCCCCCCGGTAGGACGGCACCCTGCCCAAGGGTCCCCCCCCCGGTAGGACGGCACCCTGCCCAAGGGTCCCCCCCCCGGTAGGACGGCACCCTGCCCAAGGGTCCCCCCCCGGTAGGACGGCACCCTGCCCAAGGGTCCCCCCCCCCGGTAGGACGGCACCCTGCCCAAGGGTCCCCCCCCCCGGTAGGACGGCACCCTGCCCAAGGGTCCCCCCCCGGTAGGACGGCACCCTGCCCAAGGGTCCCCCCCCGGTAGGACGGCACCCTGCCCAAGGGTCCCCCCCGGTAGGACGGCACCCTGCCCAAGGGTCCCCCCCCGGTAGGACGGGACCCTGCCCAAGGGTCCCCCCCGGTAGGACAGGACCCTGCCCAAGGGTCCCCCCCGGTAGGACAGGACCCTGCCCAAGGGTCCCCCCCGGTAGGACAGGACCCTGCCCAAGGGTCCCCCCCGGTAGGACATGACCCTGCCCAAGGGTCCCCCGTAGGACGGCACCATGAACAAGGGTCCCCCGTAGGACGGCACCATGACCAAGGGTCCCCCCCGTAGCATGGCACCAAGACCAAGGGTCCCCCCATAGGACGGCACCATGACCAAGGGTCCCCCCGTAGGTCGGCGACTTCCCCAAGGGTCCCCCCATAGGACAGCACCCTGTATAACGGTCCCCTGTAGGAGGATGACACCCTGTATAACGGTCCATGTAGGAGGATGACACCCTGTATAACGGTCCCTGTTGGAGGATGACACCCTGTATAACGGTCCCCTGTAGGAGGATGACACCCTGTATAACGGTCCATGTAGGAGGATGACACCCTGTATAACGGTCCCTGTTGGAGGATGACACCCTGTATAACGGTCCCCTGTAGGAGGATGACACCCTGTATAACGGTCCATGTAGGAGGATGACACCCTGTATAACGGTCCCTGTTGGAGGATGACACCCTGTATAACGGTCCCTGTAGGAGGATGACACCCTGTATAACGGTCCCTGTAGGAGGATGACACCCTGTATAACGGTCCCCTGTAGGAGGATGACACCCTGTATAACGGTCCCCTGTAGGAGGATGACACCCTGTATAACGGCCCCCTGTAGGAGGATGACACCCTGTATAACGGTCCCCTGTAGGAGGAGGACACCCTGTATAACGGTCCCTGTAGGAGGATGACACCATGTATAACGGTCCCCTGTAGGAGGATGACACCCTGTATAACGGTCCCTGTAGGAGGAGGACACCCTGTATAACGGTCCCTGTAGGAGGATGACACCCTGTATAACGGTCCATGTAGGAGGATGACACCCTGTATAACGGTCCATGTAGGAGGATGACACCCTGTATAACGGTCCATGTAGGAGGATGACACCCTGTATAACGGTCCCCTGTAGGAGGAGGACACCCTGTATAACGGTCCCTGTAGGAGGATGACACCATGTATAACGGTCCCCTGTAGGAGGATGACACCCTGTATAACGGTCCCTGTAGGAGGAGGACACCCTGTATAACGGTCCCTGTAGGAGGATGACACCCTGTATAACGGTCCATGTAGGAGGATGACACCCTGTATAACGGTCCATGTAGGAGGATGACACCCTGTATAACGGTCCATGTAGGAGGATGACACCCTGTATAACGGTCCCCTGTAGAAGGATGACACCCTGTATAACGGTCCCTGTTGGAGGATGACACCCTGTATAACGGTCCCTGTAGGAGGATGACACCCTGTATAACGGTCCCTGTAGGAGGATGACACCCTGTATAACGGTCCCCTGTAGGAGGATGACACCCTGTATAACGGTCCCCTGTAGGAGGATGACACCCTGTATAACGGTCCCCTGTAGGAGGATGACACCCTGTATAACGGTCCCTGTAGGAGGATGACACCCTGTATAACGGTCCCTGTAGGAGGATGACACCCTGTATAACGGTCCCCTGTAGGAGGATGACACCCTGTATAACGGTCCCCGTAGGAGGATGACACCCTGTATAACGGTCCCCGTAGGAGGATGACACCCTGTATAACGGTCCCCGTAGGAGGATGACACCCTGTATAACGGTCCCCGTAGGAGGATGACACCCTGTATAACGGTCCCCGTAGGAGGATGACACCCTGTATAACGGTCCCCGTAGGAGGATGACACCCTGTATAACGGTCCCCGTAGGAGGATGACACCCTGTATAACGGTCCCCGTAGGAGGATGACACCCTGTATAACGGTCCCCGTAGGAGGAGGACACCCTGTATAACGGTCCCCTGTAGGAGGATGACACCCTGTATAACGGTCCCTGTAGGAGGATGACACCCTGTATAACGGTCCCTGTAGGAGGATGACACCCTGTATAACGGTCCCTGTAGGAGGATGACACCCTGTATAACGGTCCCTGTAGGAGGATGACACCCTGTATAACGGTCCCTGTAGGAGGATGACACCCTGTATAACGGTCCCTGTAGGAGGATGACACCCTGTATAACGGTCCCCGTAGGAGGATGACACCCTGTATAACGGTCCCCGTAGGAGGATGACACCCTGTATAACGGTCCCTGTAGGAGGATGACACCCTGTATAACGGTCCCTGTAGGAGGATGACACCCTGTATAACGGTCCCTGTAGGAGGATGACACCCTGTATAACGGTCCCCGTAGGAGGATGACACCCTGTATAACGGTCCCTGTAGGAGGATGACACCCTGTATAACGGTCCCCGTAGGAGGATGACACCCTGTATAACGGTCCCTGTAGGAGGATGACACCCTGTATAACGGTCCCTGTAGGAGGATGACACCCTGTATAACGGTCTCCAGCAGAACGACAACCGGTATAACGGTCACTGGACATCACCCAGCCCCGTTATCTCCCCGCCCCGGTCCTCCCTCCGCCCCAGCCCCACTCACCAGAGAGCTCGTCCGGTTCCAGGCCGGTGTCTGTGTCCAGACCGCTGATGACAAAATAGTCGGCTAGGCGGCCGGGGGCCGAGCTGTTCCCCCCTCCCCCGCTCATGTCTCCGGTCACCGGCTACCCGCACTGCATGATGGGAGGTCGGGACAGCTGTGCACCGAACGCGGGGCGGGGCCTGAGGCGCAGAAGGCGGGGCCATGGAGGCGCAGGCGCACTGTTGTGGTAAGATGACATCATTCTATTTACTACTATGGGAAGAGCGTGACTGTGGCTTCCCTATGTCTGCGTGATTGATACCCCCTCCAGTGACTGCCCCCATGTCTGTGTAATACCCCCTCCAGTGACTGCCCCCATGTCTGTGTATTACCCCCTCCGGTGACTGCCCCCATGTCTGTGTAATACCCCCTCCGGTGACTGCCCCCATGTCTGTGTAATACCCCCTGCCCCCCTCCAGTGACTGCCCCCATATCTGTGTAATACCCCCTGCCCCCCTCCAGTGACTGCCCCCATATCTGTGTAATACCCCCTACCCCCCTCCAGTGACTTCCCCCATGTCTGTGTAATACCCCCTCCAGTGACTGCCCCCATGTCTGTGTATTACCCCCTCCGGTGACTGCCCCCATGTCTGTGTAATACTAATACCCCCTCCAGTGACTGCCCCCATGTCTGTGTAATACCCCCTCCGGTGACTGCCCCCATGTCTGTGTAATACCCCCTCCAGTGCCCCCATGTCTGTGTAATACCCCCTGCCCCCCTCCAGTGACTGCCCCCATGCCTGTGTGATACCTCCTCCAGTGACTGCACCCATGTCTGTGTAATACCCCCTCCTGTTGCTGCCCCCATGTCTGTGTAATACCCCCTCCTGTTGCTGCCCCCATGTCTGTGTGATACCCGGTCCTGTGACGGCCCCATGTCTGTGTGATACCCCATCCAGTGACTGCCCCCATGTCTGTGTGATACCCCCTCCAGTGACTGCCCCATGTCTGTGTGATACCCCCTCCAGTGACAGCCCCATGTCTGTGTGATACCCCCTCCAGTGACTGCCCCATGTCTGTGTGATACCCCCTCCACTGACTGCCCCATGTCGTGATACCCCCTCCACTGACTGCCCCATGTCGTGATACCCCCTCCAGTGACAGCCCCATGTCTGTGTGATACCCCCTCCAGTGACTGCCCCATGTCTGTTTGATACCCCCTCCAGTGACTGCCCCATGTCGTGATACCCCCTCCAGTGACTGCCCCATGTCTGTGTGATACCCCCTCCAGTGACTGCCCCATGTCTGTGTGATACCCCCTCCAGTGACTGCCCCATGTCTGTGTGATACCCCCTCCAGTGACTGCCCCCATGACCCCTCCAGTGACTGCCCCCTTTTCTGTGTGATACCCCCTCCAGTGACTCGCCCCATGTCTGTGTGATACCCCCTCCAGTGACTGCCCCATGTCTGTTTGATACCCCCTCCAGTGACTGCCCCATGTCTGTGTAATACCCCCTCCAGTGACTCGCCCCATGTCTGTGTGATACCCCCTCCAGTGACTTCCCCATGTCTGTGTGATACCCCCTCCAGTGACTGTCCCCATGTCTGTGTGATACCCCATCCAGTGACAGCCCCATGTCTGTGTGATACCCCCTCCAGTGACTTCCCCATGTCTGTGTGATACCCCCTCCAGTGACTGCCCCATGTCTGTGTGATACCCCCTCCAGTGACTGCCCCATGTCTGTGTGATACCCCCTCCAGTGACTGTCCCCATGTCTGTGTGATACCCCCTCCAGTGACTGTCCCATGTCTGTGTGATACCCCCTCCAGTGACTGCCCCATGTCTGTGTGATACCCCCTCCAGTGACTGCCCCCATGACCCCTCCAGTGACTGCCCCCTTTTCTGTGTGATACCCCCTCCAGTGACTCGCCCCATGTCTGTGTGATACCCCCTCCAGTGACTGCCCCATGTCTGTTTGATACCCCCTCCAGTGACTGCCCCATGTCTGTGTAATACCCCCTCCAGTGACTCGCCCCATGTCTGTGTGATACCCCCTCCAGTGACTTCCCCATGTCTGTGTGATACCCCCTCCAGTGACTGTCCCCATGTCTGTGTGATACCCCATCCAGTGACAGCCCCATGTCTGTGTGATACCCCCTCCAGTGACTTCCCCATGTCTGTGTGATACCCCCTCCAGTGACTGCCCCATGTCTGTGTGATACCCCCTCCAGTGACTGCCCCATGTCTGTGTGATACCCCCTCCAGTGACTGTCCCCATGTCTGTGTGATACCCCCTCCAGTGACTGTCCCCATATCTGTGTGATACCCCATCCAGTGAATGCCCCATGTCTGTGTGATACCCCCTCCAGTGACTGTCCCCATGTCTGTGTGATACCCCATCCAGTGACTGCCCCATGTCTGTGTGATACCCCCTCCAGTGACTGTCCCCATGTCTGTGTGATACCCCCTGTATTATATGTATGGATGACCATCAATGTTTTTATGTATCAGTGGTCACCCATTTTCTTTGATTTATTGGCCGGAGGGCCAATAAAAATATAGGGGTGGGCTTGATGGGTGTTGTGGGTGGAGCTATGCTCCGTGTCCCGGCCCCTTGGGGGAAAAAGCAAAACTAAACTATTCATTTAAGCTATTCATTTTGCCATCACCTGTTGATGGCAAAACTATTCAACATTGTCCACGATTGATTTCTAATCATCGATAGTCTATGGTCCTCCCTAATTGTATGCCCCCCATTCAGTGAGTGCCATCATGTCTGTATTATATGCCCCCCGCTCAGTGAATGCCATCGTGTCTGTATTATATGCCCCCCACTCAGTGAATGCCATCATGTCTGTACTATATGCCCCCTACTCAGTGAATTCCATCATGTCTGTATTATATGCCCCCTGCTCAGTGAATGCCATCATGTCTGTATTATGTGCCCCCCGCTAAGTGAATGCCATCATGTCTGTATTATATGCCCCCCCGCTCAGTGAATGCCATCATGTCTGTATTATATGCCCCCTACTCAGTGAATGCCATCATGTCTGTATTATATACCCCCACTCAGTGAATGCCATCATGTCTGTATTATATGCCCCCTGCTCAGTGGATGCCATCATGTCTGTATTATATACCCCCACTCAGGGCCGGTGCAAGGCACCGGAGCGCCCCAGGCGAGTCGGGGTGGGGGCGCCCCGGTGCCGGGGGGGGGGGGGTACCTTCCTGCGGCGCTGTGTATTTAAATCTGGCGGCGGAGGCAGCGGGGGTCCCTGCAGTCCATTAGAAATCACGAGCGCTATCCGCCGGGCTATGCGGTAGCGCTTCTAGTGTGAAAACACTGGCAGCACGCTGATTGGCTGAGATCAGCGTGCGCCGTGCTGCCAGAGTTTTCACACTAGAAGCGCTTCCGCATAGCCCGGCGGATAGCGCTCGTGATTTTTAATGGACTGCAGGGACCCCCGCTGCCTCCGCCGCCAGATTTAAATACACAGCGCCGTAGGACAGGTAACCGGGCGGCACAAAATGCCGCCCTCCAGTGGCCGGCGCCCTAGGCAAATGCTTAGATTTGCCTAGTGGTGGCGCCGGCCCTGCCCCCACTCAGTGAATGCCATTATGTCTGTATTATATGCCCCCCGCTCAGTGAATGCCATCATGTCTGTACTATATGCCCCCCGCTCAGTGAATGCCATCATGTCTGTATTATATGCCCCCCCGCTCAGTGAATGCCATCATGTCTGTATTATATGCCCCCCCGCCTAGTGAAGGCCATCATGTCTGTATTATATGCCCCCCCGCTCAGTGAATGCCATCATGTCTGTATTATGTGCCCCCCGCTCAGTGAGTGCCATCGTGTCTGTATTATGTGCCCCCCGCTCAGTGAGTGCCATCGTGTCTGTATTATGTGCCCCCCGCTCAGTGAATGCCATCATGTCTGTATTATGTGCCCCCCGCTCAGTGAATGCCATCATGTCTGTATTATGTGCCCCCCGCTCAGTGAATGCCATCATGTCTGTATTATATGCCCCCCGCTCAGTGAATGCCATCATGTCTGTATTATATGCCCCCCGCTCAGTGAGTGCCATCATGTCTGTATTATGTGCCCCCCACTCAGTGAATGCCATCATGTCTGTATTATGTGCCCCCCACTCAGTGAATGCCATCATGTCTGTATTATGTGCCCCCCGCTCAGTAAATGCCATCATGTCTGTATTATGTGCCCCCCGCTCAGTGAATGCCATCATGTCTGTATTATATGCCCCCCGCTCAGTGAATGCCATCATGTCTGTATTATATGCCCCCCACTCAGTGAATGCCATCATGTCTGTACTATATGCCCCCTACTCAGTGAATTCCATCATGTCTGTATTATATGCCCCCTGCTCAGTGAATGCCATCATGTCTGTACTATATGCCCCCTACTCAGTGAATTCCATCATGTCTGTATTATATACCCCCCCGCTCAGTGAATGCCATCATGTCTGTATTAAGTGCCCCCCACTCAGTGAATGCCATCATGTCTGTATTATATGCCCCCTACTCAGTGAATGCCATCATGTCTGTATTATGTGCCCCCCCCGCTCAGTAAATGCCATCATGTCTGTATTATATGCCCCCCCGCTCAGTGAATGCCATCATGTCTGTATTATATGCCCCCCGCTCAGTGAGTGCCATCATGTCTGTATTATGTGACCCCCACTCAGTAAATGCCATCATGTCTGTATTATATATCCCCCCAATCAGTGAATGCCATCATGTCTGTATTATGTGCCCCCCGCTCAGTAAATGCCATCATGTCTGTATTATGTGCCCCCCGCTCAGTGAATGCCATCATGTCTGTATTATATGCCCCCCGCTCAGTGAATGCCATCATGTCTGTATTATATGCCCCCCACTCAGTGAATGCCATCATGTCTGTACTATATGCCCCCTACTCAGTGAATTCCATCATGTCTGTATTATATGCCCCCTGCTCAGTGAATGCCATCATGTCTGTACTATATGCCCCCTACTCAGTGAATGCCATCATGTCTGTATTATATACCCCCCCACTCAGTGAATGCCATAATGTCTGTATTATATACCCCCCCGCTCAGTGAATGCCATCATGTCTGTAATATGTGCCCCCCGCTCAGTGAATGCCATCATGTCTGTATTATATGCCCCCCGCTCAGTGAATGCCATCATGTCTGTATTATATGCCCCCCGCTCAGTGAATGCCATCATGTCTGTATTATATGCCCCCCGCTCAGTGAATGCCATCATGTCTGTATTATGTGCCCCCCGCTCAGTGAATGCCATCATGTCTGTAAAAAAACAGACAAAATCCCAATCTCAGCGCTTCTTAATGACTGCAGCTGTTACACCTATAAATAGTATACTGTATGTCTGTGTGAGACTAGAAAGTTCCAAAGCGCGGTAATCTATGTTCCAGATATATTCTGTCTTCTAGAAAATAAATAAAATGTATAATCTCACCGCAAGCTAAAGGTTAACATGGAAAAAGGTTGACACGAGTTTTTCAGGACTTTCTCTTTTTTTAAACAACTTGCGTATACTTTACCATCCCAGTGGCCATAGAGGATGGATATAATAGTGTAGCGTGGCACCGTGGCCGAAGCATGGCGAGTGCAGCGGTACACTAATAGTATCCATGTCGACCTATGTTGACAGACACAAAGCCGTAAAAACATCATGTCGACTTTCTGCTTGTCGACCAATAATGGTCGACCTAGACTCTGTCCACCTAACAACCCACACCCCCATACAAATTATTCCAATGTATTCTTATGTCTGGGAAAGGGACGTTGCCAGAGCTAGAAGGCAACGGACAAATACATCCTGAACAGCATATAGGGGCCGATTCAGGCCAGTTCGTAAAGGGCCGATTACGGCCCAGGTCCCGATGGCCAGGGGTTCCGAATGGGTGAATATGCGCATGCGAGTTTCGCACTTGCCAGGCCGTTCGCTCCATAGTGGGCGGAATGTGGGGTGTGCCCATAAAAACACTGGGCGTTCCCTGCAAACAATGTTGATGCCTGCTGACATCAGTGCCCGCCCCGAATTTGGCCATCTCCTACCAAGATAACTCAGTCTAGACTTTACGAAGGAGCGACCATCAAATGATATTTTGCCTGTGCGGCCGCATGGGGGTGGCTGTGTAAGTGTAGACATCCATTCTTATGCAAATGGGGGGATTTCCAGCGTTTACCTGTTCTGTAGGCTGCAAACATAAGCAGCATAGCACACAGGTCTGAATCAGGCCCTTAGTGTAAAGTGCCATACTAATGCAGCGTCATTGCATTTTTAGGACTCCCCAGGGTGCACCAGGAACACATAGCACCTCAGGCTTCAAGCTGGCAGCCTCTAGGCCAGAGGACCAGGTGTCGGCCTATTGTGCTCTGGGAGTACACCACAGCTTATTCCTGGTCTTAGCTAAGAGGACTTTGAGAACCTGCTTCCGTAGGACCAGTGATAGAGGTCTTTTGGTGACCTGTGATAAACAAGGACGTTGACCATTATCCAAGCCATTTGCCACGTGGGCTATGCTGAGTATTTGCATCAGGAAAGGCAAAAAGGTGCCAGTGCCTTTCCAAGTGATACAAACAACCTGGTTTTACTGTAACACTAATGTTCTCCTACAGGGACACACTGCTTTCGGGGTAACCGCAAATATTAAGTATTACCCAAATGTGATACATTCAGGTGATAGGATCGCATTTTGCAATGCAATCTTGGGTGGTAATATTCTATAAATGGGCCCCTAAATGGCCTCTTATTACTTTCCCAAATGACCGATATAAGTAGTGTGCATGAAACACTTCATAGGATCACAAACAAAGATACAAGTTGGGTGTCCTAATGTGTTCTCACCTTTGTATGTATCTCTGGGGCAGATGTATGAAGCCTTAGGGGCCCATTTATCAAGTAACTTTTGCGGCTAAAGTAGCAAGCCATGCAAGGGGACCCGGTACATTTAGACAGTGTTCATGTCGACCTATGTCGACATAGTTACAAAAAACATGAAAGCTCATGTCGACATTTTCAGTGTCAACCTTTGGACCCTGTCGACCATGACTGTATACCTAGACATTGTAGATGCTAAAATACCATAACTCAACCTGTCAGAGGGTAATGAGCAAACCTGCCGAGTGACCTGGGAAACGAGAGCTGTTGGGGTCCTTAAGGACCGAGGTTGGGAACCCCTGGTGTACAGAGACGACCTCTGGCCAGGAAAACAAATCTCTATCAGTGCCGCATGGAATGAAATAGAAATGTGCGGCTGATACAGCGTTGAATGCTAATGCCTCCGCCGCCGCAGCAACTGTGCAAATGCCGCCGCTGCCCGGATTAGCATAAAGACAGCAGCACAGCATGGCCGCAGGAGGTCTGAAGATGGAGCCATTGCAGCAGTGTATGATCCCTGACGGTCACTTTGAGAATGAATCCTTTCTGTGAACGCCTTCACAGACCAGTGAGGCAGCTGCGCAGTGCAGCTTAGTCCCATGTGCAGTCTGGCGATAATCATGTAAAAATCAGGGTTGAGTCCAACTGTAATTCCGTCCCTCGGGCAGGATAAGCACAGAAAGTGCAGGGTCTTCCATCCAATCACTTCCTCAGGGTAGGTAAGGGGTGTTGGAATGATATCTCCCTTTTTGGCAGAATGAGAGATATTTGGCTTGGTACCTCTATGTACTATGGGCCTGATTCTAGTTGGTTTGCAGAAGCAAACTCCTTCTTCTATGGACATAACCATGCTGCACTGCAGGTGGGGCAGATGTAACAGGTGCAGAGAGAGTTAGATTTGGGTGAGTTATTTTGTTTCTGTGCAGGGTAAATACTGGCTGCATTATTTTTACACTGCAATATAGATGTAAGTTTGAACACACCCCTCCCAAATCTAACTCTCTCTGCACATGTTACATCTGCCCCACCTGCAGTGCAGCATGGTTTTGTCCATTAAAGAAGGAGTTTGCTTTTGCAAACTGGAGGCACTGGACGGCGACAGGCATCACCTCTGGTGTCAGTGCAACATATCTTCTGGGGCGAGTAGGGGAGTGCAGGCTATTGCACCTATTGTTCCACTCCTCCCCCTGGCTACTGACCCGGGTGCTTCCATTCTACGTATTGGAGACCCATATATCCCTCTCCCACCCTAATTATACAGCCTGTATTGCCCCTGTATACCCCTCTTTCATATAAAAGTGTTTGAATTTAATGTACATTTGATTAGTTTGGGTGCATCCCCATTATTACTGCAGTCTCTCATTACTGTTACACTGCTGCCCTCTAGTGGCTGATTATATTTCAATACGCACAGGAGGCAGAGAGCAGTTCATGCTGGGACAGAACGCGTCTGATGTTTTGAAGGTAAAGTTTTCAAAGAAAATTTGAATATATTTCAATACAATTTTGAATTCCAATAATAAATTATATATGATTTGCTTCCTTCCCAAATTAAGGGGGTAACGTCGGCGTATCTAAATATTTATGGGGTAAAACAGTTCCCTGACCCCTGCTCTACCCCCTCCAATGGCTTCCTGTAACATGACGAATTACCTTTACGGCTTAGATCAAGTTACAACTGTGGCAAAGCATGCTGGGATATGAAATTCCACAAGTTATTGACCCTTGCTCTATTTGAATAAAATAGCATTTCATATTACATCACTGGTTCCATACCTCACTCATACTCCCGTAAGACTGGCTTCCTAGTCCGTACCTCTACGCTTAATTAAACACAGCTCGTCAGTTTTACACAGATACATAAACCTCATCACAGGACGGAAAAGCCTGGGTCCTGACCACTATTCTACAAATACTAAGGGGCGCATTCATTATGGATCCAGTAATCAATGTGATCTGGTCAGGATCTTACCACCCAGGATCCCATTGCAATATGCTATCCTCTCCACAGGACGTCGTTCTGCGCAGAGCCAGGAACTCCAAAAGGAGAGCGTCCCTGTAATCTGTGTTGCTGAGAGAGGGGTGGCCTGCACAGTTAACATTGCAAGGAAGCATCTCAGGTACTGGAATATCTGGCAGCATTGCATCCCCCATAGAAAATTCCTGCTTCGGTTCCTTCTGCTTACCTTCGATATTTAATATTTGTGGCAAAAACTGCTTTTTTTTTTTAATGATAAATGAGCATCTGTACCTGGCTGCAGAATGCTTCAGAGACATCCATCAGGTCTACAGGGAGATAATCCCATACTTCAGCCTGGTAACAGCGTTATGGTTACAGTATTTGGAAGATCTAATGACGGAACCAAATTCGACTGTGTACAGTGCTGTCTGTATATAAGATGGTCCAGAATTCCAGGATAAATATCCATAATCTCATACGGTTGGAATCAGACCGTAATATTATCATTGAGAGCACTCCCGTAATAACAGCATTCCAATCTGCTATTCTTCAGGGATGCTAACAGATCGTGGCCCTTATTCAGATCTGATCGCAGTACAAATTTGTTCTCAAAATAGGCAAAACCATGTGCACTGCAGGTGGGGCAGATGTAACATGTGCATAAAGAATTATATTTGGGTGGGGTTTTAATTCAAAGTGAGATCTATATTGCAGTGTAAAAATAAAGCAGTCAGTATTTTCCCTGCACAGAAACAAAATAACTCACCCAAATCTAATTCTCTCTGCACATGTTACATCTGCCCCACCTGCAGTGCACATGGTTTTGTCCATTTGAGAAGGAATTTGCCTTTGCAATTGAACCAGAATAAGGGCCACAATTAGGACATACTAGTATATAATATAAAGGGGCAGACCAGATGTAGCACATGGTTCTTACCTGCCATCAAATTGTATGTTTAGGTTGCTGCTTAATACAGGCTAATCATGAAAATCACAGCAATATCTTCCTATGAGATGGAGTCTAGCAGCAAGTCAGAAAATTGTTTATCCAAGATTACCCCATTTATTTTGTAGAATTTGCCCTTTAAATAATAAATTATGTTACATAAACCCATCTTATAAGGTTAGAGGAAAGCCTCTAGTTCTGTTAGATTTACAAGACAATTGGGGACCTTGAAAGTTCCCCCGGCTAAGGTAAAACAGTACCTATAAAACCCCATTCCAGTCTTATCAATGGGGGACATTAGAGCTGCCAGTGAATTTATTACAGGTTCATTCTTAATACTCTTGTATACTACAGCTAGGAGGAAAATAACCGGTATGCGGTATTTACACAGCCTCTATAGTGTTCCGTCATACAGAGGACATGCATCAGGTTTCTGCACTCCTTCTACGAGGAAAATATGAATGGGTTCAGTGCACAGTGCTTGCACCAGGTCCTTAATAAAGCAAGAGTTGGTCTTTAAAAGTGATGGGCAGTCACGTGGCAGACTCCACCCCACAAATAACTCCGCCCCAATTCCATCCCAGCAGGTTAATAAACCGTTAAAGGTCATCATTTTAAGGCTCTATCCATTGGGAACTTCTTGCTTCTGTAGTCCTCCTTACTAGGCGAGGGGAACCTCATTCCAGGCCTCGGAACCACGTGGAGCAGTAGAGAAGGCAGCCCTTAAAAAACGTTCCAAATAAAATGTTTTCATCCATTTAAAAAAAGGCAGTCGTAAAATGTTAAATACTTTTTCTGTAAGTCTTAAAGGAGCATCCAGAGAGGATGGTCTGGAGAGTGGAGCGGAATTATTCAAACTTCTTTTTCAACTTCTTCTGGAAAAGTGCTGGTAATATGGAGAGGACAGCAAGGACCATGAGGACGATGACGGAGTTCCAGGACACAGCCTCTCCCGCTGTGGTGAGTTGGTAGAGTGTAGTCCCGGCTTTGATCGCTACAAATGACGGCGGGGCCACACCTGTAGCATACAGAGAATGAAAGACTGATCAAGTACATGGAGTAAACACACATCTGGTAATCGCAGTGATGACCACATTAGGACAGGTGAACTGGACATTGAACAGGACATAAGGAATATAGCACTCAAATGGGTATGTTACCAGACCGCCCAATTTGAGACCTACAAGACACAAATAGCAGTATATGATATTTGCTTCATGAGTGCGATGGTATCACCCTTAAAGGGGGTGACAACAAAACGCCTGCTCCTCCACAGCGACAAGAGACAAGGTCTGCAGCGTGACATTACCCTGTAGCACATGGCTCCTGTCACCATGGAGGCAGGGGCGGATTTAGGGGTCCGGCCGACCCCTTGGCACAACATATTAAACACCCCCCCGCCCCCCCCCAAGCCCAGTCCCCTTGGCCGGTGTACTGCACACAGAGCTGGGGGGGAGGGAGTGTAGGGGAGGAGAGAGCTGCTGCCGCCGCCAATGCCCAGCCTGTACTCGGCTGCTGCAGCCTAATCTGGCGAGCACTGCATGGGATTACCAGGCTGCACACAGCCCCGCTCTCCCAGCCGCCACTTGCGTCTCCGCCGAGCCGCAGACATGGTGGACTGTGTTCCAGTAAGGAGGATCGTATGTCTTCTACATAGGCGAATCTAGGGGGTGGTCCGGGGGTGCACAGGACCACCCATTAGCCCATTTTGTAGCTGAGGGATGGGGCTTTCCAACGAGCCCAGCCCCGTGTCTCTAGCCCTCTGGGAACCGGAGATACGGCCAGGCAAAGCTGGAACGTTTTCCCTATAGGATAACATGGGACCCACTAATTCCGACCCCCACCCAGTTCAACGGCTGCCAATTCCCCCTTCGTCATCACTGAAGCTCAAGATTGATCTCAGTCGAACCCAAATCGCTGGGCCTTCAATCTGATACTAGGCTGGATCTATATGGATTAATTGGTTCCAGGGATATTGAGGTTAAACTGTTTTTTTTTTCATTTCTTAAATGTAATTTCATGACTGTTTATGTTATTTGAGGGCAGATTTCTCTGGAACCAAACAGCCCAGTTTCACGGGACCAAAATCATTCGAAGCCAACTCAAAAGTTCTTCAATATGATACTGGTCTCATGTAAATGGGTCAATTGGTTCCAAAGATATAGCTGGTTGGTTAAAGGGGGGTAGGGAGAGGGGAGTGGTTGTCTCTCCCCCTCACACCAGAAAATGCATGATCCTGGGACCATATTCCCGGGTAAATCCCTGCATTTTCTGTTGTGAAAGGGGTAGTATTTCAAAGGGGCATTATGGTGTGCAGCATCATGTGTAAGGGACATTATGTGTGCAGCATCATGTGTAATGGGTACTATGGTGTGTGGCATCATGTGTAATGGGTACTATGGTGTGCGGCATCATGTGTAATGGGTACTATGGTGTGTGGCATCATTTGTAATGGGTACTATGGTGTGTGGCATCATGTGTAATGGGTACTATGGTGTGCGGCATCATGTGTAATGTGTACTATGGTGTGCGGCATCATGTGTAATGGGTACTATGGTGCGTGGCATTTTGTAGCTGAGGGATGGGGCTTTCCAACGAGCCCAGCCCCGTGTCTCTAGCCCTCTGGGAACCGGAGATACGGCCAGGCAAAGCTGGAACGTTTTCCCTATAGGATAACATGGGACCCACTAATTCCGACCCCCACCCAGTTCAACGGCTGCCAATTCCCCCTTCGTCATCACTGAAGCTCAAGATTGATCTCAGTCGAACCCAAATCGCTGGGCCTTCAATCTGATACTAGGCTGGATCTATATGGATTAATTGGTTCCAGGGATATTGAGGTTAAACTGTTTTTTTTTTCATTTCTTAAATGTAATTTCATGACTGTTTATGTTATTTGAGGGCAGATTTCTCTGGAACCAAACAGCCCAGTTTCACGGGACCAAAATCATTCGAAGCCAACTCAAAAGTTCTTCAATATGATACTGGTCTCATGTAAATGGGTCAATTGGTTCCAAAGATATAGCTGGTTGGTTAAAGGGGGGTAGGGAGAGGGGAGTGGTTGTCTCTCCCCCTCACACCAGAAAATGCATGATCCTGGGACCATATTCCCGGGTAAATCCCTGCATTTTCTGTTGTGAAAGGGGTAGTATTTCAAAGGGGCATTATGGTGTGCAGCATCATGTGTAAGGGACATTATGTGTGCAGCATCATGTGTAATGGGTACTATGGTGTGTGGCATCATGTGTAATGGGTACTATGGTGTGCGGCATCATGTGTAATGGGTACTATGGTGTGTGGCATCATTTGTAATGGGTACTATGGTGTGTGGCATCATGTGTAATGGGTACTATGGTGTGCGGCATCATGTGTAATGTGTACTATGGTGTGCGGCATCATGTGTAATGGGTACTATGGTGCGTGGCATCATGTGTAATGGGTACTATGGTGTGCAGCATCATGTGTAATGGGTACTATGGTGTGTGGCATCATGTGTAATGGGTACTATGGTGTGCGGCATCATGTGTAATGGGTACTATGGTGTGTGGCATCATGTGTAAAGGGTACTATGGTGTGCGGCATCATGTGTAATGGGTACTATGGTGCGCGGCATCATGTGTAATGGGTACTATGGTGTGCGGCATCATGTGTAATGGGTACTATGGTGTGTGGCATCATGTGTAATGGGTACTATGGTGTGCGGCATCATGTGTAATGGGTACTATGGTGTGTGGCATCATGTGTAATGGGTACTATGGTGCGCGGCATCATGTGTAATGGGTACTATGGTGCGCGGCATCATGTGTAATGGGTACTATGGTGCGCGGCATCATGTGTAATGGGTACTATGGTGTGCGGCATCATGTGTAATGGGTACTATGGTGCGTGGCATCATGTGTAATGGGTACTATGGTGTGCAGCATCATGTGTAATGGGTACTATGGTGTGCGGCATCATGTGTAAGGGGCATTATGTGTGCAGCATCATGTGTAATGGGTACTATGGTGTGCGGCATCATGTGTAATGGGTACTATGGTGTGCGGCATCATGTGTAATAGGTACTATGGTGTGCGGCATCATGTGTAATGGGTACTATGGTGTGTGGCAGCATGTCTAATGGGTACTATGGTGTGCAGCATCATGTGTAATGGGTACTATGGTGTGCAGCATCATGTGTAATGGGTACTATGGTGTGCAGCATCATGTGTAATGGGTACTATGGTAAGCGGCATCATGTGTAATGGGTACTATGGTGTGCGGCATCATGTGTAATGGGTACTATGGTGTGCGGCATCATGTGTAATGGGTACTATGGTGTGCGGCATCATGTGTAATGGGTACTATGGTGTGTGGCATCATGTGTAATGGGTACTATGGTGTGCGGCATCATGTGTAATGGGTACTATGGTGTGTGGCATCATGTGTAATGGGTACTATGGTGTGTGGCATCATGTGTAATGGGTACTATGGTGCGCGGCATCATGTGTAATGTGTACTATGGTGTGCGGCATCATGTGTAATGAGTACTATGGTGCGTGGCATCATGTGTAATGGGTACTATGGTGTGCGGCATCATGTGTAATGGGTACTATGGTGTGTGGCATCATGTGTAATGGGTACTATGGTGTGCGGCATCATGTGTAATGGGTACTATGGTGCGCGGCATCATGTGTAATGGGTACTATGGTGTGCGGCATCATGTGTAATGGGTACTATGGTGCGTGGCATCATGTGTAATGGGTACTATGGTGTGCAGCATCATGTGTATTGGGTACTATGGTGTGCGGCATCATGTGTAAGGGGCATTATGTGTGCAGCATCATGTGTAATGGGTACTATGGTGTGCGGCATCATGTGTAATGGGTACTATAGTGTGTGGCATCATGTGTAATGGGTACTATGGTGTGCGGCATCAAGTGTAATGGGTACTATGGTGTGTGGCATCATGTGTAATGGGTACTATGGTGTGCAGCATCATGTGTAATGGGTACTATGGTGTGCAGCATCATGTGTAATGGGTACTATGGTGTGCAGCATCATGTGTAAGCGGCATAATGTGTGCAGCATCATGTGTAAGGGACATTATGTGTGCAGCATCATGTGTAATGGGTACTATGGTACACGGCATCATGTGTAATGGGTACTATGGTGTGTGGCATCATGTGTAATGGGTACTATGGTGTGCAGCATCATGTGTAATGGGTACTATGGTGCCATCAAGCAAGAACCCCCTAGCAATGAGCACGTAGGTAAGCAGCACTTATGTGGCAAATATGTAATGGGCATTACGGTTTGTTATATAGTATGTAATGGGCATCATGATATGTGGCACAATGTGTAATGGCCATTATGGTGTGTGGCCTTATGTGTAATTGGCATTACGGCGTGTAGCTTTATGTGTAATGGGTATTACGGAGTTTGCTAAAATGTGTAATGGGCATTACTGTGTATGGTCTAAAGTGTTATACCACACCCCTTTTTGTGATGCCACGCCTCCTTCCCATTAGACCACGCCCCTTTTTTGCCGCGCGGCTACGCCGCGCAAAGCTCCCCCTTCTATTATATCTAGATCTGGGACCACCCATTACCATAATTCTAGATTCGCCTATGGTCTTCTAGGGGTAGGGCGATTGCCCCCTTTGCCTCCCCCTGTCCCTGGATACATAGGCAGTGCAGCAGTGGCACACAGTGCTGCTGGCTGCTCACACTTCCTGCTGCCCAGAAGCCGAGGAACGTGCATTCTGATAGGGCGGCAGCATCCCACTCCCGATTGGTCCTTTCGTAACTCACTGCTGCTCAGCCATGGTCACGGGCAGCCTGCTGCCCTGTGATAGGTGCCGCCCCTAGGCCCGTGCCTCACAGGCCTAGTGACAATTCCGGCCCTGTATGGAGGGGCTGGCACAAGTCTCCAGGGGCAGTCCATGATCTCAAGGGATGATTGGCATGCTGCAGTAGTGAAGGCGATGTAACTGGGAGGAGTGATGGTGTATGGGGGATTTCCTGCTAGGTCACACCCCTAACTCAGGAGCTGGGTGTCACTGACCCACCATACTCTATACCACTCTTAGAAGTCAGAGTTTTTAGAGAAGCTGGGGGCTACAATGACCCACCAAAAAGCAGTGCTTTGGAGAGCTACCAAAACAGCCCTAAGCTGCAACCAATCACTGTCTCTGCATTTCACAGCGCTATATCCTGCCTCAAACAGCATTAACCCTCTGAGTGCCAAGTGGATTTGTCAAAATAGGTGTGGAAATTGCCAAGCATAACATTTTTATTCCTCATAATGACCTGTAACGGTTACTGTATAAACGAAAAAAAATCTTGTTTTACACATTTTTAAATTTGAATCTATATAACAAATGTGAGCAACATTTTTAGCGGATATTTTGGACATCTCTAACAGATGCTGGCACTCAAAGGGTTAAATATGTAAGCGATAACTAAATGAAGGGGACAGTTAGAACGCTGCACAAACTCCCATTGTAATAAAACCTCTCTCTCACATAATGCTTGCCTCTAGTGAATTGACATGGGATATTGGGAGCAAAGACTTATTTCTATGAAATTGAACGTTCAGTGATTAACTCATCTCGACCTATGGAGCATTTTAGTTATTACGCTTCATATCCACTAGGTGGAGCTCTGGGGCAGAGACGGGAAGGCCTCACCTATAAAAGTTCCAAAGAAGAATACTTTGAGGGGAACATTGATCACCGGGGCGGTGATATTGATGAACCAGTTTGGCAGGAAAGGAGTTATCCTCAGGAAAATGATATAATTAATCAGATGATCCCGATGTCGTTCGACCTGAAAAAAAAAAAAACACACAAAAAAATGAGTATGTGTTAAATAACAGATTGTGTCATTTGAACTTTGCAGAGATCATACATTCAGATCACATTACAGACAGTTGATAAAGAGGATTACAGCAGACGAGCTGTTAAGTATCCACTTACACATTAATCTCCTTATAAGGATTAGCCTGGCACAGTGGACAGGAACGGTCCAAGTATGAGGAGCACCTTTGTACTACATGCTGCAAAACACATTCAGATGTTCCCCATGCCTGCAGTTCAATTGGACTCAGTGACCCCATCATTAATAGCATCCTGAGGACCTCTGCTGGTGGGCTGCTGTAATTGCTGCTGGCGGGTGAAGGAATTGGATTCCAGTGTAAATGGAAGACAGCTTCTGATTGGATGGTGCACAGAAGTACAGCGGTAGACAGCAGATGATATGCCCGGTACTTGTGGACCATCCATGGGAAGGGAAACAGTGGTTACACTGCCAAAAATGACAAGATCATCTCCAGCTCCCATTTCAGGGATTTTATACAGCGTACAATAGCATCAGATTACCCTATTTATGATAACGTACTCTTCAAAGAAAGGCCTCCTGGAGGCTATAGGTCAGTACCTGTTGTGACCATTTCACCGCTTTCTCTGCCAGGTATTTATAGACCACCGGTCTCCCCACAAGATAAGATAACAGATAGCAGAATGAGGCTCCGAGCCCCGAGCACTGGATACAGGGAGGAAAGAGTTGAAGTCAGTGTTTCGTATGAGATGTTCTCCATTTGTAATTATCAGGATGAATTAACGCTTTATCCCTGTTCTACATCTATACTAAATACTAAGCAGGATGTCATTTGCATTTATTGTAATATTACACGTTTTCCACCCAAAACCTGGGTCTGACCTGGTAACTGAACGTGATTTCAAGTCGGATCTTGGTAAAAACCGCAGGCTGGACGTGCGCTATTGCCGGGTCTTCCCTATGCTGTACGCATCGTTACCCAGGCCAGTGACAGGTTTGACCATGGAAGCTACAAGGGTAGGAGTCCCAGGTAACATGACCCGGGTTATTTTTCTCATACCCTTCCCATGGCATAATAAGTACACAGATATTGATTGAGCAGGAAATTGTTATTGTATTTAAAAGTAGATGTTATGGAGGTCGCCAACTACACTTCAGGATCTCAAGTTCAAATCCCTTTCCCATTATAAACCCAATTAACCAAAAAAACTGTTCATTCTAGCACCCTGCCTTTTACAAAGCCCATGCAGTTCCTCTTCCCTGCCTGCGATGTCACTCTCTGCTCTAGTGCTTCTGGGTAGACCACTGAAGGTCGACGGGCCTTTTTTTTCCCCCTGAATGTCGACATGGAGGACATGGGCACCGTCAAAGTGTACTGCGTCCCCTCACATAGCTGGGCATGCTTTGGGCAGGGCGCCTTGCTGCGCTGGGCACACAATTATATTCTCCCACCACGCCCTAGTGGATAGTAGGGCATAAAATACCACCTGTCGGCACATGTCGGCTGAAAAAAAACGTGAAAAACCCATGTCGACCTTTTGACTGTTGCCCTTTTCGATATAATGCTTATGTCGACCTTCACCATGACAACGTATTTCAGGTGTTGACCTAAGGCCTATCGACCGTCAATGGTCGACAAAATGAATGTCGTCCTTAATAGGGTCAACCTAATGACGTATCTTGTGCTTCTAGCAGAGTGTGGTCTGTATATCAGCACTGATATACAGAGAGACACCGCAGGCAGGTAGGAGGAACTGCACAGGTTTCGTAAGAGGCAGGATGCTGGAATGAACACTAGTCTGGGCGCCAACATGCTAGGATTTAAATCAGGCATGCTGGGATGTGTAGTTCAACAACAGCTGGAGGGCCGATGGTTCCCCATACCCGATTTAAATATATCAGAATTTTAACAAGCGTATCTTCATTAATCCCAACTACTTGGAGGGAGGTGGGGGGGGGGTCTGCGGATCCGAATGTTGCCCATGTGCAATAATGCCAGGGAAAAAGAAACGCAGCAGTCACCTGAACTACAGCGTGATAATAAAATGATACTCACCAGACACACGAGAAATAAGGCCAGAGGGAAAGGATACAGGAACCCAGAGAGGATGCTCAGGAATATGGACCCGGGAATAGCAAATGTTTGCAGACTGGAGACTTCAGTTAAGGATAATGAACTAGAAGTGGATTATTAAGGCATATATGGCATGTATACAGTAATATATTGCTACCATTCAGGTGACGTAGACCTTTCACCTCGCCCCAAGCAGGATGGCGACAGGCTGCGCAGTGATGACTTCTCGTATAAAGGATACAAGATGTACGTGGTGAAATAAGCCACCAAGACTTCCATGTAGAACGTGTCCTTGTACTTGGACAGTACTTTCCCCAGGGCCTTGGCATCATCCATGTCCCGTGGAATCTTTATCTGCTCCCTCTCTTCCCTGCGTGACACAACAAATAAAGTTATTGCAGAGAAGTGGCAGGAATACATGGTCCGTGCTGGCACTTGTAGTGCGGCAGGCTGCCTATGTGTTATCTATGATTTGGATAGAACACAGGTTCTCAAACTCGGTCCTCAGGACCCAACACGGTCCATGTTTTGCAGGTCTCCTCACAGAATCAATAGTGTACTATATTAGCTCCATCTGTGGCTCTTTTAAAATGTGTCAATGTGTAATGAATACACCTGTGCGCCTGCCGGGTGACCTGGGAAACGTGAATCGTGTGGGGTCCTGAGGGCCGAGTTTGAGAACCCCTGAGGTAGAAGAAGCACATTGTCCAAATCACAAACCTGTTGCACTGTATCCCCCCCCTCGCACCTTTTTTTATACTTACCACATCCCCCGGTGTCCACGGCAGACTCTCCAGCGGCATTCCAGGTCCCAAGTATGCATTGTGGGCGGGAAGCGCAGGAGCGCCGGTGTCATCACTGGCATACCCGCGCTCCCTCACAATGCATCCTTGGGACAGGGGATGCCGCAGAAAAGGAATCAGAAGGCCGCCGTGGACACCAGGAAACATCGTGGATGTCGGGGGACCAGGTGAGTATCAAGCCAAAAAAATCCGAAATCTGCAATAGTCCCTTATATCAAAAAATGGTCGTAGTCCCGAGCAATTCGGATACTCAACCTGAATACACAATAAGTAATATAGCCTTGCTCAAAAGAGCATACAATACCCAGATATCGGCAATGAAGGGAACCAGTGGAGGGTGCTCGAATGTGGACAGTGATGGAGCAACGGAGGGGAGGGGGGTGATGCATTCAATAGCATAACCCTCACTTGCGACATCCCCATCGGTCTACATGTAGGGCTGACAGAGGATATCCACTGATAACCCCCAGGAGCGTGCATCGTCTGCAACATAGTGGGTACACATGTGGCAGTGTGCCCAATATGTTGGTCCGATTCCCCCGGATCAGACAACATATAGTCAAGTGGGTACCCAGCTTTAGAACCTTAACGAGCAGAGTACATCACAGTGTATACGGATACTTACTCGCTAAGCTGCGGGAAGTGCTTGTACACCAGGAACATGACAAAGGCCGCAGAGAGAAAGATGGACACCAATATGAGGAAGGAAGTGCGGGCTGAGCCCCCCTCAGAGTGCACCTTCCCTAAAACAGACAAAAATGCTGAATAAGGCCTTGCATGCAAGGCCACATATAAATATACACTGCAAGCTATTGTGAGCTCTACCCTTTCTACTGGGTGGCATGCATAGTGACCTTTTATGTAACTGTTCAATCTAAAAGTACATAAGACCCAACGGGGAGTGTGTAAGAATTGCGCAAGCTGCAGTTCCTCATTATGTTATCAGCAGGATGAAAACAAAGACGTTCAGGAACAAGCAGATTCATGGAGCCCCTAGATCTTTGCCCTCACATGGGTGACTGTACAGGATGGATCTGTCTGCTTGTAGGATAACAGATACAATTACATTGACTGAGGTCACAATGCTGTGTGTAGTCTGAGTGACGGGACATGAGAAATGAGTCACAAAATCCTAGATGTGGAAAAACTTGTTACTTTCCACCATACATCAAAGTAGTGATCTGTGAGCTTCGGACGGTGCAGGGACAGCTAGGGGGAGTTCTGGGAAGTCAGGATTGAACTTTGAGCTTTGTGAATGCTGTAAACTCTATGGTCAGGTAATTACTGTGTAGGTGAAACAAAGATGGCTGGCTAATTAATATGGATTAAATCAGTAATATCCAAACAAGAACCAGTTTAACAAAATTATTTTGGGCAAAGCACTATGACACAGGATCTGAGGGCATAAGGGAGGCTGTCACAGATCTGAGGTCATAGGGGGGGACAACACAGAACATGAGGAGATTTGGGAAGGGTGGACAACAGGTGGGGTGACACAGGATCCGAGGACACGGCAGGAAGAGGGGGGCGACACGAGATCCGTGGACACTGGCAGGATGGGGAAGGGGGTTGACGCGAGATCCGTTGACACGAGCAGGATGGCGGGGGTGACGCGGGATCAGTGGACAAGGGCAGGATGGGGAGCGTGACGCGGGATCCGTGGACACAGGCAGGTTGGGGGGTGATGCGGGATCCGTGGACACGGGCAGGATGGGGGTTGTGACGCAGGATCCATGGACACAGGCAGGATGGGGGTTGACGCGGGGTCCGTGGACTCTGGCGGGGGTGACGTGGGGTCCGTGGACACGGGCAGCATGAGGGGTGAGGCGGGATCTGTGGACGCCGGCAGGATTGGGGTCTGACCCGGGATCCATGGACACGAGCAGGATGAGGGTTGTGACGCAGGATCCATGGACACCGGCAGGATAGGGGGTGACGTGGAATCCATGGACACTGGCAGGATGGGGTGTTGACACGGGATCCGTGGACATGGGCAGGAAAGGGGGTGACATGGGTAGGGGTGACACAGGGCCCAGGGAAGGGGTGACACAGGACCCAGTGAAGGGGGTAGGAGGGAAGGGAGTTGACACAGGACCTGGGAGCAAGGAAAATTGGGATAGGGGTGACACAGGACCTGGGGACACGGGCAGGAGGGGGGACACGGGCAGGAGGGGTGAGACAGGACCTGGGGACACGGGCAGGAGGGGTGAGACAGGACCTGGGGACACGGGCAGGAGGGGTGAGACAGGACCTGGGGACACGGCCAGGAGGGGTGAGACAGGACCTGGGGTCACGGGCAGGAGGGGTGTCACAGGAACTGGGAACACGGGCAGGAGGGGTGACACAGGAACTGGGGACACGGGCAGGAGGGGTGACACAGGAACTGGGGACACGGGCAGGAGGGGTGACAGGACCTGGGGACACGGGCAGGAGGGGTAACACAGGACCTGGGGACATGGGTAAGGGGGTAGGGTGACACAGGACCTGGGGACACGGTAAGGGGGTAGGGGTGACACAGGACCTGGGGACACGGGCAGGAGGGGTGACACAGGACCTGGGGACAAGGGCAGGAGGGGTGACACAGGACCTGGGAAGGGGGTAGGAGGGGTGACACAGGACCTGGGAAGGGGGTAGGAGGGGTGACACAGGACCTGGGGACACGGGCAGGAGGGGTGACACACGACCTGGGAAGGGGGTAGGAGGGGTGACACAGGACCTGGGGACACGGGCAGGAGGGGTGACACAGGACCTGGGGACACGGGCAGGAGGGGTGACACAGGACCTGGGAAGGGGGTAGGAGGGGTGACAAAGGACCTGGGGACATGGGCAGGAGGGGTGACACAGGACCTGGGGACACGGGCAGGAGGGGTGACACAGGACCTGGGGACATGGGTAAGGGGGTAGGGTGACACAGGACCTGGGGACATGGGTAAGGGGGTAGGGTGACACAGGAGCTGGGGACACGGCTGAGGGAGGCGTCACACAGGGCCTGGGGGGTAGGGGCTCCGAGGTCCAGCTCTGTGCTTGCCGCGGGAGGTCAGCCCTCACCTCGGATTAGTTTCTCCTCCTCCGCCCGGAGACTCTGGCTCTTATCCTGCGCTGTGGTAGCGGCTCCGGTCAGGCGCGGCTTGGCCATGTCTGGCGGTAACCGGGCGGTGGATGCCGGCGAGAAATCAGCGATGTGCCGCCCTCACTTCCGTCTCTCCAAGAGCTGACAGCGCCGGGGACAGCTTCTGCGCATGCGCCAACAGCACACACTCTGACAGCAGCAGCGGAGCCGGATGTCCGGGTGACGCTCTGTCCGAGTCTCTATGGTGTCTGCGCGTCCCCCCTCTAGGTTAGCTGCTGGTGTGTTCTGTTGCTGTAGTGTCTTGTTCAGTAGTTCCCATTCCCAAACTGTGTGCCTAGGCCCCCTGGGGTGCCTCAGGACACTTGCAGGGGTGCCTTGGGTTGGTGGACCAGGATCAATTCATATTAGTTATGTGCAATGTAACAGGCAAAAGCAGTAGTGGCTGCCAATTATAACATATGTGGACAAACAGGAGCAAATCCTGCCCATCACCACATAAATGTGACATATAAACACAATGTACATCATTTTATATTTTTTTCTGAATTTCTCAATAAGAAACATTTGACCTCGGGGTGCCTTGAAAACATTTTGATGCTCTAGGGTGCCGTGATTCAAAAAAGCTTGTGAACCCCTGGTCTAGTTCCTTCTCGGTACGTGTACCAATATGACATCACATATCATATGACCAGACCATGTGACCATCGTACACCAGCAGGGTATTTAAACCGCAGTCAGACTCAGTGCAGTTACTTTTTTTCTTTCTGGTGATGACTTGTACCTGTGGTAGCGGCTACAAATAACCACTTCTGCGTCCCTGCAGCGGAAGATGGACGCCGCTGATGCTGATGAGACTTTGCCCATTGAGTGGAGAAAGGTGGTGGTGCCGCCGACGCCCTGGGGGTATGTGCAGATGTCCGGTTTTGTACGGAGGGGGGTTTGTGCAGATGTCAGGGTAGGTACAGGGGGTATGTGCAGATGTCAGGGTTTGTACTAGGGATGCGAATCCCAGGGCATTTGGGATTGAAAAATGCTCAATCCTGGGATCCCCGCGATTGGCTGATCTAATAATAAAAAGAAAGATGACCCCGCCCCCCAAACTGCCCACCCCGCACATGTCATTAAAAATGCCTAATAAGCCACCCCCGACAATCCTCCCATCCCTCCTGTGACAGTGCAGTCACTTACGTTGGTGGTAACAGGCAGGAGGAGGAGTCCTCCTCCTGCGTACTGGCAGCTAGGTGCGCCACAGCTGGCGTGTGGCCGGGCATTCGGGATCGGAACAGTGATCTGTGCTGACAGGCATGGTGGCGGCCAGGCTGCGCAGCGTGACGTGATGTCAGGGGTCACACTGCACAGCCTGGGCGCCGCCATGCTTCTAGATAGACTGCACCCCGGGACCACCCCTTAGATTCGCCTATTTGTACAGAGTCCCCTCGCATGGCGCACTGCACAATATAATAATCTATCTCTATGCCCACTTGGATTGTAATGTAAGAATAAATCGGTTTAAAAAAAAAAAATTCATGAAACTCATGTGGACCATTTTCATTTCATTTCATTTCATTCCATTTCAATTTTGGGGTGACGACGGGGCCATATATAATGTGAAATGGGTCATATTGGCCCATTTCACATTTTTTAATATGTGAGATGGATTTAATCAAGTCCATCTCATCTTGTGCCATTATAATGGCACAAGACCGACGCGATGCTCCCGATTTCAATGTTAAAAAATATTTTAACATTGAAGCCTATGGCAAAATCGGGGGCATCGCGTCGGTCGCGTCGGGCCAATGTTAATGGTCCCGACCGACGCGATGCCCGCGATTTTTCCTTTGCCGGCAAAATGGACCTGATTTCAAAGGAAATCTGGTCCATCGCGGGCATCGTGTACCTTAACTTAAAGGTACACGATCCACACGATTGTGGCCGTGCTAGGAAACAAGTACCGTAATTTAAATATATCTTTATTTTTAAACTGCTATTTACCATGCATAGAAAAAATATAACCCAACTAAAACGCTGTACATGTGATATCTGCCCGCAGCATGCAGTGCAACATGGTTTAAGGTGCGTACAAACGGGGCGATATATTGCCGGGCGATAAATCGCTAAATGCCCCCTTTTCATCGGCGACCAGAGATGGTCGTTGATGAAAAGAAACCTCTGCCAGCGGTGCTGCAGAGGTAATCAGCTGGTCGCAGGAGCAGGCTCCTGCGACCAGCGATGAGAACAGGGCTGAAAACGGGAGCACGCACCCGACGATTTGTCTACGGGGCACACTCCCATCACTGGCAATATGTTCGCCAGCGACCATATTCCCAGCGATATCAGCTCCTATCGCTGCCATGTGGCTTTAAGCCCTGTACAAACAGGGTGATATATCATTGAGCGATATATAGCTGATGAGAGATGGTCGCTGATGAAAAAGAAACTGCCGGGGAGCCCGGCAGTGGAAATGAGCTGGTCGCAGGAGCAATCTCCTGCGACCAGTGATCACTACGGGCAGAAAACGGGAGTTTTTCATTTTTGTGAAATTTCTTTGCAAATGACCATTTTCTTTACAAAAAAAGGCTAATTGCCATTATCTAAAATTCAACCAAAAATGGAAAAAGACCGAAATTGAATATGCCCCCCTGCGAATTCCATTCCAATTGAATATCCCCCTTAGAAACAAAGCTGAGAGTCACGGGAATTAGGGTAGACATCCAGTTCATGATCAGTAAAAAAATATTGAAAAGACTAGGGGCAAACACCTTTGGACCTTCTGTATGGTTTATTTATTTATTAACAGTTTCTTATATAGCGCACACATATTCCGCAGCGATTTACAGAGATTACTTGAACATTCACATCAGTCCCTGCCCCAGTGGAGCTTACAATCTATAGTCCCTACCACATGTACACGCACACACAGACATTCTAGGGTTAATTTTGTCGGGGGCCAATTAGCCTACCTGTATATTTTTGGATTGTGGGAGGAAACAGGAGAACCCGGAGGAAACCCACGCAAGTAAGGGGAGAATATACAAACTCCGCACAGTTAGGGCCATGGTGGGTATTGAACCCATGACCTCAGCGCTTTGAGGTAGTAATGCTAACCACTACACCATCCATACTGCCCTGCCCTTTGTTTAATGGTTAAACAAAATTTACATAAAAATTACACCTGGTTATAATTTGGGGCAAACAAACAAATACAATGTTTTTCAACACTTTAAAATGAGGCAACAATTACTGTCATTTAAGAAGTTAACACAAATGTAACAGAAAAGATGTGTCGGGTAACTTGCAATGAATGCTGTGATTCCGCATCAAGCAGGGGCAAGAACGGCCTACTAGGGGACTAGTGAACAAAAGACTGGAGAGTATTTCAAAATTAGTATTTTATATCAATTTAAAATGTATAATAAATACACATACAAACAATTATCACAATATAGGTATGTTGCACACAATTAAAATAAACTCATGGTAAAACGATACAAATAACGGTACTTGTGTACTAGCACGGCGCCCACGATATTTGGTCGCACAACATATAATCGCATGGCATACACCCGATGCACTGCAATGCGATTTAAAATTGTAGAAGGCCCCTATACGATGTTTAATTGTATAAGCACCCTAATGGGGGCTTACAATGTTAAATGCCACCCCACTATGAACATGAACCCGAAGCGTGGCGAGCGCCTCGAGCCCGCGAGGGGCGGCGGTACGCGTCCTCCGACCTTTTCTTACCCCCAGTATCCACGTTGGCGTGCAGTTGATTTTATATAGTGTGGCGAGCGCAGCGAGCCACTGAGCCCGAAGCGTGGCGAGCGGACGCGTATTACTTTACATGTATTCCGCGTCCCCTCGCGGGGCTCGCTGCACTCGCCACGCTTCGGGCTCAGTGGCTCGCTGCGCTCGCCACACTATATAAACTCAACTCCACGCCGACGTGGATAGTGGGGGTATGAAAAGGTCGTAGGACGCGTACCACCGCCCCTGGCAGGCTCACTGCGCTCGCCACGCTTCGGGTTCACGTTCATAGTGGGGGTGGCGTTGGGGTGCATTTAATATTGTAAGCCCCCATTAGGGTGCTTATACAATTTAAAATCACATCGTATTGTATGCCATATACAATGGTATACAATTTTAAATTGTATACCATCGGGTGCCAATCGCGTCGCATCGCATACCATCACATGCCTTATGGTCTGCGATGCGATGGGCGCCGTGATAGTACACAAGTACCCAAATAACATTTGCACATGGTACTTTTACAAAGTATCACAATTACATATTACATGTTTTGGAACAAGTATGACAGAATAATGTAAAGGGTGCTGAATGGGTTATATTCTAATTTCAAGTTTATATTGTTCAAATATTATTACAATCATTTACCCAGCTGCTAATGGAGAGATTTTAGCATATTTATTAACTATGTTGAAAAACGTAGTGACATTTAATAGGATGCGATTTAAAAAATCGCCCATTATCGCACTTTTTGAAATCGCATTTTTTGCCGCAAATTCATATATTTAATGAGGTGCGTATTCCGGAAAGAAAACTACGAATTTTAGGCATGAAAATGTGTGAATTTTAGGCATGAAAATGTGCGAATTTGGGATAATGTGCGATTTTGTGTTTGTAAAAAAAAAAAAAAAACGTCATGAGGTCCCCCCTTGACGTCATGAGGTCCCCCCTTGACGTCATGAGGTCCCCCCTTGACGTCATGAGGTCCCGTCATTGAGCCGGACCTGGTTCCAAAAATACGGGGGACAAAAAGCATAGGGGTCCCCCGTATTTCTATAACCTGCCCTAAACCGGTCCTGGTTCCAAAAATACGGGGGACAAAAAATCTGGGGGTCCCCCATATTTTGAAACCAGCACCGGGCTCCAACAGCCCGCGGTGCCATGCCACAGCCGGGAGACACATTTTACATAAGGTCCCCCGGCCAAAACATGAGCACCGTGGCTGGTCAGCCTTGGACTGGGTACCTGGAGGAGTGGGGACCCCCCCCCCATAACGAGGTCCCCCCCAGGCTTCACCCGTCCAGGGCTGAAGCCCGGGGCTGTCACCGGCGTCCGTGGCCAGTGGACGCCGGCCTGATAGGGTTAAAACTCACATACGTAACATTGCTTTATCCAGGAGAATTACAAGTGCTAGCAGACCTCCCTCGCATGCTGGGACTTGGAGAACCACAAGTCCCAGCATGCGGAGCATTAATGGGCCCGCTGGGACTTGTAGTCCACCTGTCAAAAGAATGTTAAAATAAAACACACACACAGAAAAGTATAACTTTATTTCACACACAAATACACACCTCACTTTTATACCAATATACTTACCGATCCAGGATCCAGCGCTGGTGTGTCTGCAGGGATTCAGTATGAAATCCCGGCGGTCGGGATCCCGACAAGGGGGGGACGTGGATCGCCCCCCCTTGCGGGCTCGCTGCGCTCGCCACGCAGCGGGCCCGGTGCCTCGCTACGCTCGGCACGCAAATTTATACTCCCTCCAGGGGTGTCGTGGACACCCACGGAGGGAGAAAGTGTCGGGATTTCGGAGGTCGGGATTCTGAACGCCGGGATCCCGACCGCCGGGATTTAAACTGCATACCGTCTGCAGCATAGCCAGCTCACCCCACACTGACAGTGGGGTGAGCTGGCTTTCTCCGGCGCAGCTAACAATACTTATCAATGGGAAAACATCTGGATGCAAGTTCCGGTGCGACTAAAAATCGCACTTTCAGAAAGTGCAATTTCGTGGCAAAATCTGTGGTTTGTTTTTTTTATTTTTCGCATCTCATTAAATATGCAAATTCGGGAAAAAGTGCGATTTCGGCCGTTTTTGCCGAAAATATCACATTTTCGCATCTTATTAAATGTCACCCGTAATCACTGGTCAGACAAAAATAAATTGGTTACAGCTTTAAACGAATAATTCCCTAAACGTCATTTGAGCCCTTAGGTCAGCCATTCAAAACCTGGGTCCTCATGGCGCACAAGCAGTGTATGTTTTAGTGATAGCACGGCTTCAGCACAGATGGTTGTATAAAAATAACAGGCACTAATTCAGTCTCGGAGGCAGTGACCAAGGGGAGAGGAGATGGTCATTGACCAACCATAGAGGACGGGAGGGAGTATGAAGAGAAATTAGGTTGGAGATGTAGGGCCACATTTATCAAACCATATTTGCGGGTGTTTTTATCAAACCATATTTGCGGCTAAATCCCCGAAAACACCCGTTTTCAATGGTTTAGCCACAAATATTAAGTATCCCCTAAATGTATCATGGGGGACCGCAGCAGGAATCTCCGATCCCTGCTGCGATCCTCCTTGCAGCGCCGCCGGCCACATCCCCCATAGGTTTCTATGGGGGATGCGAAGCTGCCCCATGTATCAACATCGGGCAACCCGGCTTCGCACCCCTGGGCTATCGCCATTCTGATATGGTGATAGCCCATTGTAGCCTATGGCTACACATCGCACTGCCCGAGCGGGGCAGTGCGGTAAGAGGGGTCGGCGGGCGTCAGCGCATAACCGCGCATGCGCAGACCCCCCCCCGGCTTAGGGCTTCGCAGGGATGGGAGAGAAAGATAAGCCTAGCCGTGGAGTTGAGGCCAGATAGGAGGGGAGCGAGTGAGACCACTGAGGAGAACATTGCAGTAGTCAAGCCGTGAGAGGACCAGTGAGTGGATGATAAGTGTGGTAGCACTCTGGGAGAGGAATGTCCTGATGCGAGCGATGTTGCGCAGCTGGAACCAACAGGCTTGCACCACAGATTGTATGTGGGGTGCAAAGGAGAGGGAGGAGTCAAGAGTGATGCCCAAGCAGCGGAGTTGGGGAACGTGGGAGATAATTGTGTTGTTAACAGTGTTAAAGATATTGGGAGGGGGTGATACTCTGGCTGGGGGAAAGATGATGAGTTTGGTTTTGTCCATGTTGAGCTTCAGAGAGCGTTCAAACATCCAATCGGAGATAGCGGACAGGCAGCTGGACATCTAAGAGAGGACAGTGGGGGACAGGTCAGGAGAGGAAAAGTACAGTTGAGTATCATCAGCATAGAGGTGGTATTGAAGGCCAAATGAGCTAATGAGCACACCCAGGGAAGAGGTGTACAGGGAGCATAGAAAGGGACCAAGGACCGTTACAGACACCAATGGGAAGAATTGAGTGGGGTGAGGTGGAGCCGGAGGTGGACACCGAGAAGGAGTGGTCAGTGATATAGGAGGTAAACCAGTCAAGAACAGTTACAGAGAGGCAAATAAATTGGAAGGAGATAATGCACCAGCCAATTAACTCCCAACTGTAATTTTTCAAACACAGCTGATTGGCTGGTGCATTATCTCCTTTCACTTTATCTCTTCACCAGGCTTAATACATCTGCCCCATTATTTGAGGAGAAATTATTGTTTTTACAATAAGGGGCACATTTATCAATGAATATTTGCAGCTAAATCCCCTAAAACACGCGTTTTCGGGGATTATCCGCAAATAATAAGTAGACTTCCGAATGTATCACCGCCGCAAGCCGCATCCCCCATAGGTTTGTATGGGGGTTTGCGAAGCTTCCCAATGTATCAACATCGGGCAGCCCGACTTCGCATCCTTGGGCTATCGCCTATGGTTATGGGATTGCACTGCCCCGGCAGCAGTACGGTCAGTGGGGTCGGTTGTACGGCTAACCATACATGTGCGGACCCCCCCGGCTCCGGGCATCGCAGGGACAGGCTCTTTTCCGAGCCCTGTCCCTTCACCCTGAGGTATGATACATACCTCCGATGGGATCGCAATGCAATGCGATCCTGGGCGATAACATTCTGCCTTGATAGATGGGCCCCTAACTGCGCTAGCGTTATTTTACTTATATGACGTCTAGTGAGTGCTGCCTGTTTTCTTGCTGCTATATATATGTGTTACTTATATCTCCCCCCTCTACCACACACACACACACACACTCCCCCCCCTTATGCAGACTGAAGCAGCATCAGTAAACAAGAAGTGACTTTACTCACTGTTGTGACAGGCAGCAGGGCTGACAGCTGCCTGAGTCAATGCTGCTACCATCCGTCGGTAATGTGTTCCTTAGAGGAGCAACGTAGTGCTCGGGTTAATCGGGTCTGAGCAACCCGTTTCCCTTTCATACTATGGAGGAGGCAGTGCTTGGAGCAGCGCCAGCTCTAAGCGCTGCCTCCTCCCCCACCCCCGATGGCGTTCCGACACGCCCCCACATGACATCAGTGAACGGGCAATATTGCTGGTTCGCTGATGCAATCTAAACAGACCGCACATGCAGGGTTCGCACCGGGACTGAACTGTTTCAAAGTCCCGGTGTGACCCTGAATTTGCGGTCTGAAAGCGGTATTAGGTAAGAATGTCTGTCTAATTATACAGATCGTGACAATGGCTGAGTAACAGTTGTTCCTAAATGCTTCCACTGTCTAACAATATCACTTCATACCTCACAACTATCCTGCTGATTGTGGGAACCTCCCGTTTTTTTGGGACTTTCCTTCGTCCCTCCTGGGGCCGGCAGTGTCAGAGTGTCCCCGGTGCCGGCAATTGGGAGTCCCCCCTGTCATACATGAACAGACGCTGTGCGCATGCAGCGAGAGGGGCTGGGGGCAGAGCCAGCAGCTCAAGGAACTGCAGGGCATGCCCCCACCGCTGCGAGAATTTCCCATGCCCCCAAAAATTTGGAGCTCTGCAGTCGTGCGCACTGTCCCTCCTTGACGGGATGAAAAGTTGGGAGGTATGCAATTACAGTTGACCGTGGAGTCTAAAATTAGGACCCTATCTATTCATTTAAAAAAATACAATATCATAAGCTAAATAAATCTTATCTTTTATTTAACCTGTATAAGTATAAAGTGTATTATTGCGGAATAACTGTTTGTGTCAGTCCTCCCCTCTTTCAGTTATTTTTATATGTTCTATTCCTGTTAGATGTCTGCTGGTTCTGTGTGACTCAGAACATCTTGGAATACTTTGGGGTTTACTGAATGAGGTTTATTAAAAATATCCCCAATGTGAAATGTTCATTGGTCAATGCCTCGTCTCTCAACTGCTATTGTATTACATGAACATAAAACATTCTTTACCTGCCATGGACTTGTGTGTGTGTGTGTGTGTGTGTGTGCACAATTGTGTAATACTGTAAGGCAGGAATGAAGTGCTACACACCTCATAATGGCCCTTATTCTGATCTGTGCGGAAATTCCCGCATTCTTACGGAGCGGTCCGCACGCCACGGCGTTTTGCCGCATGCGGCCATCGTCCGTCGAAACGCCCACGTGTCCTCCGCATTCGGACGGACTCACTCTTTAAGAACAGGGCGTGTTTACGGACGACATACAAAGCATGCGTGTGCGGGAGAAACACTCCGATTCGGCACGGTATTACAGAG
The DNA here is from genome assembly GCF_055691185.1 of Crinia signifera. Classification (NCBI taxonomy): domain Eukaryota; kingdom Metazoa; phylum Chordata; class Amphibia; order Anura; family Myobatrachidae; genus Crinia; species Crinia signifera. Next base: position 122,092,866 of record NC_139227.1, on the reverse strand, counting down.
TATTACAGAGTATGCTCGGGAATACCGCATCCGAACGGGAGCCAAGCGGTGCTACCGCACGTAAGCGGAGTATTTACGCCAAACAACCCACTATGAAGTATCTTCTGCAATACATCACATGACCCACTTATTCAATTACCTATCCTCATAAAAAACTGCTTATTTGGACTTGGAATCAATTAGATTCCAATATATCCTTACAAGCATGCCTAACACATGCATTGCACACATTAACCCTTACAGCAATTGAAGCAGCAATGGTTTCAATTAAAGCACTGACAAGCGGCCTATTAGTGAGTAATGAGTAAAGGAGTAGATTCTATTGGGTTCAGGTGTTAATGGTTGTAGTCATTAGGCGTACGTTCGCCTACCGCATGAACGAGTGGTGTCCGCAAAGCAATAGTACACTTGTGGACACCGCACATTTCTGCCCTTTTTGATCGCGTGCATTCGGAGTGGTTTCCGAATGTACGCCCCCCAACATAAGTGTACTCCCCCGTGTCCGCCCATGTTTCCGCCCCGTTTTGCCCACTTTGAAACTACGCCCATGTGTCATTCCGCATGACGCCCATAATACGCCCCTATTTCCCGAATGATAGCGGTGAACAGTTCTGGACGGGATTTGGCCGAACTGGTACCGAGTCAATGCGCGGCACATGCGCGTAGCGTTCTCCACGCATGTGCAGACGCCGTAAAGACGCGATCCGAAAGTACGCGGTAAAGTCCGCGTCAATCAGAATAAGGGCCAATGTCTGGCTACAATCAGAGCTATGTGTAGACTGTATTTATAGCTGGCATGTGAGTGGGTGTGAGAATATCTCAGGTGTACGATGACAGAACTGCAGGAAGTGCAGCCCTTTAGCAGTCAGGAAATCAATGAAGATAACACAGAGGCCGTGTGGGCAGAGATAACTGACAATAACAAATAAACTAATAATACAATTTTAACAGGGGTATGCTTCAGACCGACGAACGTGAATGATAGGGATGAGTCTCTACTTTTAAACCAAATCAAATATCGTCAGATCAGGGGCAGGTACTAATTATGGATGATTTTAACTTTCCAGACATTGATTGGATAAATGAGACATGTAAGTCAGCAAAAAACAGTGGGTGACTAAACTTGTTTAAGGATCAGTTTTTCACACAAACGTTAGAAGCTCCAACTCGTAACAAGGCATTATTATACGGCCTACACACATGCCGATATTAAGGCATTTTCTAAGCGATTTTGCTTAGTTTTGCAAAGTCGCTTAGCAAATGCCCTCACATCGGTGTATGTGTGGGGGCTGTATCGGCATCCGTGCGCGTCCCCGCGCGTCTTTATCGGTGGCCGAGATTGATGGACAGTGTCCATCAATCTCGGCATCGGCAGTGTTCTCCCACCGGAGAACACTGGCGCTGTCCGCTCGCTTAGCACACAGAGCTGACAGCTCGCTCTGTGTGTGGGCTGTCAGCTCTGTGTGCTAGGCGATAGCGGCGCAGCACAGCCCGACCTAGCATAGCTAGGTAGCCCTGCACACATCGGCATGTGTGTAGGGGATACGGTCGTTTTATCGAATGACATTAGGTCGAATGTCATTTGGTCGACCCCACTAGGTCGAATGTGTAAAAAGGTCGACATGGGTTTATGTCGAACTTCCGACTATGTCGACTGCCATTAGGTCGACTGGGGTTAGGTCGAATTGCTCTTTTTGGGGTTTTTTTGGTGCCGACATGTGCCGACAGGCGGTGGTTCATGCCCTACCATCCACTAGGGCGTGGAGGAGGTTATTAAAGCTGTGGCGAGCGAAGCGAGCCACCGTGCCCGAAGCATTGCGAGCGTCCGATTCACTATGTCAACAGTGTCCATGTCGACACTGTTGACATTTCGGCCAAAAAACCCCCAAAAAGAGCAATTCGACCTAACCCCAGTCGACCTAATGGCAGTCGACATAGTCGGAAGTTCGACATAAACCCATGTCGACCTTTTTACACATTCGACCTAGTGGGGTCGACCTAATGTCATTCGATAAAACGAACCACATCCGTGTGTAGGGCCCTTTAGATTTAGTATTAACAAATAACATAGATTTAGTTTCCAACACCAAAGTAATTGAACATCTAGGGAACAGTGACCAGTACTAAGTGGAGTGCCACAGGGGTCAGTACTAGGGCCCACTTTATTTAACATATTTATTAACGATATTGGGCTGGAATTACTCAGCAATGTTTCCATCTTTGCCGATGACACAAAACTGAGCAGAGTTATTAGAGCAACCGATGATGTCTCCACGCTTCAGAATGATCTTAATAAACTAGACGAGCGTAAAAAAAGTGGAAGATGAGGCTCAATGTGGATGAATGCAAGGTCATGCACCTTGGGAGACATAACCAGTGTGCTAGTTATAATGTAAGCGGGGAGGCATTACTTGAAAAGGATCTAGGAGCCCAAATAGATAACAAACTGGGGTGTAGTGCTCAATGTAATATAGCAACAAAAAAGACCAACAGACTTCTAGCATATAAAAGGCTATGCAGTATAAAAAGGGGCATGGAAACTAGGGACTCAAAAGTAATTATGCCACTGTACAAAGCATTGGTTAGACTGCACCTTGAATATGGTGTACAATTCTGGGACTATTTACACTAGAGAAGAGACGTTTAAGGGGGACATGCTCAACATGTACAAATATATCAGGGGCCAATATAAGGAACTGTCAAGCACCCTTTTTACTGCAAGGAAGGCTTTTAGGACACATGGGTACAAGTTTAGATTAGAAGAAAGAAGATTTTGTTGCCTTAGAAGAAAACATTTCTTTACGGTCAAGGCAGCCAAACAACGATGGAACTCTCTTCCAGGTGAGGTGGTGTCGGCTGACACAATAAATACGTTTAAAATAAGGTTGGACAAACATTTATTGGTTAAAAACATCCAGGGGTACAAATAAGTAATCTGTCTTTAAACATATCAGAATACACTACATATACTAGTTTCAGAGAGATGATAGTTGAATTTTCCACAGCCCCCTATTGAGGGGGTGTGTCATACTCAACCCAAAAGGCGTGTCTATGTCCATATATGGAGAAACTGTGAAAAGAGATTGTCAACATGGCACCTAGAAGGGTGTGTACTGCTACATCTGAGAGAATTATTTTAAAATTACCTATATCCAAATGTAGATGAGCCCAAAGCAGTTAGTAAGAGTTACTATACTTGGTAAAGTGCTAGGAAATGGTGCTGATGATTCAATGTAAATGTATCTATTTCTCATTCCTTTTTTTCCTAAAAAATGTAACAGTGTGATGTGAGCTAGGTGACATGAGGGAGAGAGGGAGATTGCTGCTATTTCAGGGAGTCTCCTGCAGAATGCAGGAGGGGAGGTAACTATGATGTAACAGTGTAATGTGGGCTAGGTGACATGAGGGAGATTGCTAAACTAATGAGGGAGAGAGGGAGGTTGCTGCTATGTCAGGAAGTCTCCTGCAGAATGCAGGAGGGGAGGTAACTATGATGCAACAGTGTAATGTGGGCTAGGTGAAATGAGGGAGATTGCTAGACTAATGAGGGAGAGAGGGAGATTGCTGCTATGTCAGGGAGTCTCTTGCAGAATGCAGGAGGGGCGGTAACTATGATGTATCAGTGTAATGTGGGCTAGGTGAAATGAGGGAGCTTGCTAGACTAATGAGGTAGAGAGGGAGATTGCTGCTATGTCAGGGAGTCTCCTGCAGAATGCAGGAGGGGAGGTAACTATGTATTGTGGAAGTCTAGTTGCACACACGCCATTTTAGGATAGTATGGCCGCCATTTTGGTTCGCAGAGTTGCGCAAATAAAGTTTCCATACCCGAGTATGTGTGACAAAGTGGACCAGAAGAGTAGCCATACTATCACACATAAATTCATAAATACATACTGACACTAAGTAAAATGTAGTTAAACGTTTAGAACGCCACACATAGCTTAGTTAGCCCTGCATACATCTGTCTGTATCATGTTTAGTACCGTTCCGTTTCTTATGCGTAGTATTCCGGTCATTGCGAATATTTCGCAATAGACACGGCCCGATAGTTATGGACATAATCCATATTCCAGAGACAGTTTCTGTTGAAAGTATGTAACAAAGGAATCTAGATGAAACTGGTTCTTATCACTGCTGACGCCGAAACCATCAAACAAAGGACTCTTAAAGTTCACTCCCCTGTACCTAGTCAAACCAGTTGTATTATCTTACCCCCCAATCACAGTGGACCTGACATACGATCTCTGACCAATGGGAATGGCCTTTGACCTCCCCCTTCTGACCCTATAAGATAGGTGACCCAGGGCTGCCCGGTCACTTCGGCACATCTACCTTTCCCTGACTTTCCACCGGGCTATAGTTCATCCCTGAACGATAGCGAGCTCTGACCGGACTGCGCTTCGCATATTTGATGAGACGGTAACGGTTGCATTAACGGTATTTATTCTTATTAGTATTGTTGGCTGATTGTGTCTTGTATCTGTTTCCTTCCCCCTAGCACAGCCTGACATAGATATTCATTGTTAGTCTATTGTATTACCTGTTAAACCTGTATTTTCAATTCCTGTAACCCCCTTTGTCCATTAGGGACTTAAATACAACCTTTTTACGGAGTTCTTATCTCCATACTTCTATACTGTGGTTTGTGTCTGTTATTCGCATTTTGCGACAAAGATATATTACGGACACTGTCCATAAAGGTATATTCGCAGATTAGAGACAAATTACTGCGAAGGGATCTCTTATTAAGGTATTGGTCCTTGGGGGTATAATACACAATAAAGGTACGCTACGCTGTGCTACGTTTTGTTCGCACGTAGTTAGGTATAAAGGGTACGCAGGTTACGGACATAATACGTAACCTGCGCTTTTCACTTATTGTTTCTTTGGTCAAAATTCATCAGCATTAACAATTGAGGGCTCGTCCGTCCGTTACACATTCTGGAGCTCAGTACCAGGCGCGCGGCTTGACCTATACCAGCAAAAGGGTGGAAGTATTATTATCCATTGCTGGATAGGCCAGGTCCGCGGCGGTGCGGGGTTCGGAAAGTGCTAGCGTTGAACCCGAAGCACAATAAGTGAAAGCCACGTGTTTTAAAGCATATATTAAGTGTTTAGTAAACTGTACTTCTGCCTGCCACAAGTAGTTTAACGGGGTATAGTGTCTTGAGTTGCTTGTTCATTACAGTATATGTACCACGTGCGATAAGGTTCGCACACATGGAGTCTGTGTTTATTATAGTACATAGAGGATCCCCTCTGTGCAAAACTATAACTGTTTATTGTTAGTTACTGCAAAAACAGGGACTCCGCCACGTGGCGACAAGTCCTGGGCCTTTTGCAGTAACGTAAAGCGTCTATTGTGTATTACGCAAGGTGCGCGCGCACGTGCCCATATCGGGAAATTTTCGCATCTTTGTACGTGATTTACGGATTAAGTGCGGGATTTATTTCGCATCTTGATACGTAACTTTCGGACGGAGTTAAGGGATTTATTCCACATTTAGGCGCAATTACTGCGTATAGCGAAACCCGAGTGCAACCTTGCAAATACACTATAGAACACGTGGGTGGCCGATTCATCGGCGGCCTGTGAACAACGCATGTACACACGTGGCTGTTCATTGGTACTGCACATGCAGCACACATAGGAACTCAAAGGTGAACAGTATTGAACCACTAGCTTTATTTAAACAGTATAGTAATATACTGTGGATAAGGCGGTGATTAATAAAAGAAAATAAGTTTTTTTCTTTTTATTCATTTTTCAAAAACAAGCAAACTCAAGCATTATTTTAATAGATTCCTATAGCGTATTATAAGGGATTTATACCTGCATAAGTATCTAGTGAAAAGCTACCAGCCTGGGAAGATTTTCTGTACAGAAATATTTCAAATATATGCATAAGACCAAGGTGTAACCAGCGCCCAGTGTGAAACATAACTGAGGCGAACGGGTGTGTGACGACACGACTCAAGCGCAGTGTAGTCCAGTGTAGGACAGTCCAGTTAGGACCGGGTTCACGTGACGACGTGCCCATAGGAACTGCCCCTTCAGTGGAACTGATCCGCTAGGAGGGTACAAGAAGATACATCGGAACCCAGTGATCCGATTAGCTACTTTAGAAAATCCAGTTTTTGGGGGTACAGGAAAACAAGTTTGTTGTACCCTGGAAAAATTGTGCCGCACCTTGCAAGTTGGCTAGAAGTTCGCTGCTAGTTGAAAGACTTGGTGATTGAGTATCATACCTCGTATCCTTCGCACCTGCTTGACTGTGGGATGTTCTAGGAAGCTGTAGAAGTGAGTGTTTGGGGAGCTCTCAGACAAGTAATAACCCACCGGTATCTATTAAGCTGTGAACGTTTATTCCTGTAATTATGGGTAATAACGGGTCACGCTGTGATAACGTGCATGTTAGGGAGGAAGCAAGCCGGCCAAAAGGATCGGCTGCTTTTATTATGTGCTGTAAGCACGGTGAACGCGCAGTTGTTTACCAAAATAAATGGAGAAAAATGACACAAGGCAGCATGTTAGAATTTCCCAGTGTTGGTAGCTTCGATCCAGAAATCTTATCGGCAGTAAAAGATGAAATATGTCTACTCTCCAATCGTAAGAAGAGAGTGAAGCACATAGATATTCTTAAATTGTGGCAGAAGGAAGGACAGGAACAATGGGGAATCAGAGGTCTGGCAATACCAGATACAATCAGCCACAATAAAAAAATGCAACCGCTGCCGCAATAGAATCAGCTCCCCCACCCCCATATGTGCCGAAGGGGTTAATGACTCATAAGAAAGACATGAGTAATAATGTATACATTGCTAACTTGTACCCTGTTTTTACCCCCTATAAGCAAGATACAGATCCACAAGGGAGATTCCTGACATCAGCCATCCCTTGCGAAGCTAGCGGAAAGGAGAGAGAGGCTGAGACAGCCCAAGCTGCTGCTGCCATTCTGGTCGAGGAGATGGCTGATGCCAGGAACACGATTGGAGACACAGGTAAGTACACACAACACAGCACAGAGATAGTTGCTCCTGGGATGTTGTCCAATGGTGCAGGGGGGATACAGATCCACCCTCTGCACACAGTGGAACCTCCTTGTGGACGGGGATGAGGTAATGCCTGTAAAGGATAGTGACATGCACAATACATGGACACGATTGGAACGTCATTCAATCATCAAAAATTTCCCTGATCCCAGCAAAGATCTGGCAAAGTGTCAGAAATTTGTAAGGGAGCGAGGAAATTCAGATGAGCCCACCAATAAGGATTGGCGATACATGTTGAGAGCTTGCCTCCCTTCACACATAGATGTCCAGAAGTTCATTCGAGACAGTGGTGTGGAGGGCGATAAGATTTTAACTGAACAGGACAACCAGGAAAATATACGCCTAATAAATATACAATTGGGTGTATATTTCCCAGCGACGGTTGAAAATACCCTAGGGTTCACCATCACACAGAAAGATGGTGAGTCCACCAGCGGATATATCTACCATGCTTTACAGGCGTTGCCAAAACACTCTGGTATCCACAGCCCCAGGGACAACATACATCTTAAGGGAGGGATTGTCTCTGTGCTGATACAAGGTCTTAGGGAAAATCTGAGAACCAACATAGAAACCATTCACCCCAACTGCAGACAAATGTCAATACACACTTTAAAGAAATCTGCTGTTGATCTGGACAAACGATTTATGACAGAAAGACAAAACCAAACGGTATGTTTCAAATGTGGAAACAAAGGACACATAGCCAGACATTGCAGGGTAAGTAACCATAGGAAACATAACACATATGTAAGTAACTGGGAGACACAATGGGAGAAGACAGGTAGGTCTCAACACATAGCCATAGCCCCACCTAGTAGCCAACGCCGCCCTAAGCATGACACATATATGCAAACAGGGAGTAGGACACACATACACCCCACATCCAGGTAACATAAGACAATATCTGAGGGAGGAGCCCCAGATATGGGTAAGTGGAATAGTTTAAATATAAAGTTTTTTTTTGTATCAAACCCGTTAACAACATTCCCTCCTGGTCTAGGTTGTGCCAAGCAATTAGTAGCAGCAATTGGGGTAACAGGAAAAATACAGCATTACCCACTGACGAAACCAGCAGATGTTACAAGCGGGCCTCTGCATACCAAACACTCTTTTCTGTTGGCTGCAGCGGCCCCGACTAACCTCCTGGGTAGAGATTTACTATGTAAAATGGGATGTGTCATCTATTGCACCCCTGATGGGGTATTTCTGGACACTCCTAGAAATCTTACACAAGAAGTGCAAGATATGCTGGACAGTCCTCAGAGGCTAATGTTGTATTCCACTGTCATAGAGTCAAATCCATCTAAGGTAGCTAAAAACTACAGCACAAATACCGAGTTCCCTTTGAACTAAAGATGGGAAGGACACAGGATCAATGGCAACCATAGCTTCAATAGAAACCCTGTTAAAAACAGAAAGTATAGCGCCCCAAAGTACAGCTTCACCATTTGAAATCTGAGGTTGAGCTGGAAAAATACCCAGTGAAATAACAAGGTTCCCAAAAGAGAACTTTTAACTAAATACCCCTAGACACAGCCCATAGTCACAACCACACTGGGAAACAGAAAGAAAGGGAGGGCTTACAAATCAGAACAGGAGTTGAAAAGGGTAAGAACCAAATAGTTGAGAGCCAATTCCCCCATAGTGCTAAATCCTGGTGTCATAAAAATAAAAGAAAAATTTCCAGTTGAAAATAAATGTACACATTACTGTCATAAATATTTTCTACTTTTTTTTTTGAGTTTTTCTCTCTCTCTTTTTCCAATTTTTTTCTCCTTCCCCTACTCTTCTGTTCCAGAAACCTCAGAGAGCCACCAAGCCCTCCCCCGGGTCTTGCAAGATCGCACACTGTCCTTACGGCCCACAAATGGGTAAATACCAATACAATGGGTTAATGATCTATTGTTATGTCCTTTCCTCATCCACAGCAACAGCAGTTGGCGATAGACAACTTCTGGTGTATCCTCCTGAGGCAGGACATAAGGTATCTCAGGACGGATTGCGGTTGCGCCTGAACAAGAAAGGGGGGGGGGGGGAAATCTGGGACACATTAGTAACCATAAACCCACAAATCATAGAAAAATAGTTTGAAAGATCTGTCGCACTCCCAGCAGAGAAATACCCATTGTGTATATGCGGTACCCCATAAAGCGAGTAGTCAATATATATTTTTCCAGTAAATCTTGAACAAAGTCCCAGTAACTTTGAGCATTGCTCCTAATGTTACCCAGGGCAACCACAGCCACCATCTTGTGAAAAGCAGTCCAAGTAATGCACAAGCATTCCCCTTCTACAAAGAATGAAAAGGGTTGTAAAACGCATTTATATATAAATAGGTGCAATCACAATACCCATGTCTTCACAGACAGATGTGGATAATAAAGAAGGAGAAACAGGCCTGATTACAGCCTTTGACATGGGTATGACTGACACAAGAGATCATGTGATTTAGAATATTAGACCTGCTGAGGGGGCGACAGATATAGTGACGTAAGAAACCTGGTGATGCCAGCCTGACCAATGTCGTACTGCAGTGTGCAATTAAACCCTATTACTTGAGCACTTCATACTTGTCTACACAGTGTAGTTGCCATAGCACTACTGGTAAACAAAACTGAGAATGTGGTGTTGGGGTGTGTTTTAACTGTTTATGCTCCTCATATAGTCTGGACACTCCTAAAATTCTGCCTAAACATGTGAAAAATATTCATCAGCCAAGTTCACTAAATGGGAACTTGCATTGATGTTACCAGTAAAATGGGTAATATTGTAAACCCAGCAACACTCTTACCAGGTGTGCCCGCCAAGGCACAAAGGGTGGATTGGTGCTGAGGTTGCTGGAATGGTGGAATTTAGTGGGAGCCGAGACGAATATGATTGCATGACATGTTTGAATCAGACCTTTGCAGCATGCCCCCAAAGGGTGGTAACAACCCATTGGAAGAGGTAAGTCATTTTTTTCCTCTCCCTCGTTTTTTCCACAACACCGAGAGGGGAAAATTGTACACTGGCTATACCGTAATAGATGGAAAAGGCATAGTAGAGGCTGAACCCATTGGACGTCTCACTCAGCAACAGCAGTCTCATTAGAGGTACTGCGGGCTGAGAGAAAAAACAGCCAATATTCATGCCGACTCCAAGTATGTTTGTTGGGGTAATGCAGAAGATCTTAGGCCCAATGGCGCCTCAGATGTTTTGTTTCAGTAGCTGGCACTCCAGTGGCGCAAGCGTTGTAAGTTTAAAAGATTCCTGACAGTCACACAGCTGCCGGACAGAGTGGCTGTTATCAAGTGTAAAGCCCACATCTTCAATGAGGATTCAGTGTCACTTGATGATGAACATGCTGGCAAGGCAGCTGGGTGAGCCATGCGCTCTGCGGATAATGTTTGTGTTCCCCCTGTAAATGTCAGTATATTCACATAGAAATACAAGATTTGTGTCCCCTGCAGGAGAAGCAGTCTGGAAGCCGAAGGGATGTGGAAAGGAATAGAAAGATGGACAAGGAAAACCAGTGACTCTGAGAACATGCCAAACTGTCAGGACAGAGATAGCCCATGGCCTGACTTGTCTTGACAGGGAAGGTATGTGGAAAATTAGTCCGAAATTACTGGTGTGCCCACAGACAGGTAAGACGACAGGATCATGCCTTACTTGTCTGGGGGAAAGAAACTGCAACGGCTGTTCCCACAGAGCCATCTCCACATCCCTCCTCCAGCAGGATCCTCTGCAGGTAATACAAAATCGGCTTTGTACAGTCCACTCTAGAAGCATTCTAGTTATTTTTTTTTTTATATATATATATATATATATATATATATATATATGCAGAAACGGGGCGGCACTCCAATAGATACAGTAAACCAAAAAACTTTTTAGTTTTTAATGGTGCAGGTGATGCAGCCATCACCTGCACCATTAAAAACTAAAAAGTTTTTTGGTTTACTGTATCTATTGGAGTGCCGCCCCGTTTCTGCATATAATATTGGGCAGGAGTCATCCTACACCAGAGGAAGGCACCCTAATCATCATTTATCAGCAACACGGAGTGCCGGACACCAGAGATTGATATATATATATATATATATATATATATATATATATATATATATATATATGTGTTGACGTTTGTGTGTATAGATATGGCAGCCCAGAAGCACCCTTGAGTATGCAAATATATATATATGAAAGGTTTAAGTCATGTGTGAACCTTTAGGGACTCATGGTACACCCCATAATCTCTTTTTGTAGTAGTAGAATCACTCTCAGAACTCCACCTCATTTGTCCCCATCGAAACATTGCTTGGCGGGCAGCCACAGGTTATGGTAATCCCACAAGGAGATCCTAGACCACAAATGCAAGTGATGTATCCACACCTGGAAAACTGCAGCAAAAGGACTTTGTTGACACCTGTTGTGAACTGTCATAACCATGAACCAGGAGATGTTGTTGTTTCCCCTGCTTTGCCATATACAGGTTGCTTGATAGACCTTTGGAAAGAACCACCCCAAATCTTGTTGACCAGCACTACCTCAATAACAAAGTCGCAGAGAGAGAGATTCGGGTACGTTCGTCCTACTGCCAAAGGAACAGAAAGCCAGAAGGTCCTTACACTCGAGGGCGAAAGAAAGAAATCGCTAAGAGGCACCATTTCGGGAGGACTGGAGAGCAGCTAAGGTCAAGCAACCTGTACAAGCTACAAAAGGGACTGTGACACACCCCACTGGTAACAGGTTGGAAGGATCACTAACAAAAATCTTTTCCTTTCTCAGTTTTCTCTATTGTTGTGGGTCCTATTCTTGTCTCCCCCTCCCACTATCCGTTCTTATCTTCAAAATCAAGGATACCGCCGCCGCACTGCTGCCAGGCATTGGACGGACGATACAGAGTTCTGAGAGTGTGTTACCCGTCCCAGTTTAGGTCAAGGTAGAATCTATAAACTTGACACATTACCCAGGACCGGATGTTTGATAGTGATAATACCATCATACTTAAAAGCATACCAAAAAGAGAGACAACAAAGAGTTCAAGGGTCTGTTGTCACAAACAATACCTACCAAAGGATGCCATATCTGAAAAACAATTGTATATAGTGTAACCACCCCTGTTTTTATTTTTATCCCAAAATTGTACATTATCCTTCGTGACCCTGAGTAGATTGTTCGATAAATGCGGCCCATCGTTTATCCGTGATCCTGGATCGGCCAAGAGCAGATGGTTTACTCCCCTTATATGTTTATTTCATGGATCCCAATTTCTTTGTTAGGATTATGAATTTCTGTATTGTCGTGTAAAATGTTTTGTATTGTAACAGTTTTATATTTACTGTTAAAGGGTGGACTGTGGAAGTCTAGTTGCACACACGCCATTTTAGGATAGTATGGCCGCCATTTTGGTTCGCAGAGTTGCGCAAATAAAGTTTCCATACCCGAGTATGTGTGACAAAGTGGACCAGAAGAGTAGCCATACTATCACACATAAATTCATAAATACATACTGACACTAAGTAAAATGTAGTTAAACGTTTAGAACGCCACACATAGCTTCGTTAGCCCTGCATACATCTGTCTGTATCATGTTTAGTACCGTTCCGTTCCGTTTCTTATGCGTAGTATTCCGGTCATTGCGAATATTTCGCAATAGACACGGCCCGATAGTTATGGACATAATCCATATTCCAGAGACAGTTTCTGTTGAAAGTATGTAACAAAGGAATCTAGATGAAACTGGTTCTTATCACTGCTGACGCCGAAACCATCAAACAAAGGACTCTTAAAGTTCACTCCCCTGTACCTAGTCAAACCAGTTGTATTATCTTACCCCCCAATCACAGTGGACCTGACATAGGATCTCTGACCAATGGGAATGGCCTTTGACCTCCCCCTTCTGACCCTATAAGATAGGTGACCCAGGGCTGCCCGGTCACTTCGGCACATCTACCTTTCCCTGACTTTCCACCGGGCTATAGTTCATCCCTGAACGATAGCGAGCTCTGACCGGACTGCGCTTCGCATATTTGATGAGACGGTAACGGTTGCATTAACGGTATTTATTCTTATTAGTATTGTTGGCTGATTGTGTCTTGTATCTGTTTCCTTCCCTCTAGCACAGCCTGACATAGATATTCATTGTTAGTCTATTGTATTACCTGTTAAACCTGTATTTTCTATTCCTGTAACCCCCTTTGTCCATTAGGGACTTAAATACAACCTTTTTACGGAGTTCTTATCTCCATACTTCTATACTGTGGTTTGTGTCTGTTATTCGCATTTTGCGACAAAGATATATTACGGACACTGTCCATAAAGGTATATTCGCAGATTAGAGACAAATTACTGCGAAGGGATCTCTTATTAAGGTATTGGTCCTTGGGGGTATAATACACAATAAAGGTACGCTACGCTGTGCTACGTTTTGTTCGCACGTAGTTAGGTATAAAGGGTACGCAGGTTACGGACATAATACGTAACCTGCGCTTTTCACTTATTGTTTCTTTGGTCAAAATTCATCAGCATTAACAGTATATAGTGCAGGTGTGCAGTGAGGTAATATGGCTGCTTCCTGCAGTCACACTGGTGATATTATACATGGTTATGCAGTGCAGGTGTGCAGTGAGGTAATATAATATGGCTGCTTCCTGCAGTCACAGTCACACTGTTGACATTATACATGGTTATACAGTGCAGGTGTGCAGTGAGGTAATATGGCAGCTTCCTGCAGTCACACTGGTGACAATGTACATGGTTATACAGTGCAGGTGTGCAGTGAGGTAATATAATATGGCTGACCCTGCAGTTACAGTTACACTGGTGACATTATACATGGTTATATAGTGCAGGTGTGCAGTGAGGTAATATAATATGGCTGACCCTGCAGTTACAGTTACACTGGTGACATTATACATGGTTATATAGTGCAGGTGTGCAGTGAGGTAATATGGCTGCTCCCTGCAGTCACAGTCACACTGGTGACATTATACATGGTTACATACCCTCCAACTGTACCGTTTTAGCCGGTACAGTACCGATTTTTAACGGACTGTACCGGCTAAAAAAATAAATGTACCGGTTTTATAAAACGGTGGCCACTCCTCGGACTCCGCAGGCGATGGCTCATGGATGGATTCGACCGAGCCCAGGGGAGGTAATTGTGTGGCTGTCCCCGTTCCCAGTGGTGCCTTGCGCTGCATCCCGGCAGCCAGCATGCGAGCTAAGCGTGACGTCAGCACGCCGCCCAGCTGACCCGCTCCCGCGCTATACTATGGGGCTGTCCGCACACGCACAGTAAAGGCCGGTAGCCCCAGCTCATGCGTCCTTGACTTATCTGCAGTCTAGGTCAGTGCAGTGACTGACTGAGCACCATGATCTGACTAGCGTGGCGGGACTTGGACCATGGAGCAGCGCCTGGTGTTGAGAGGAGCGGCCGGCCGTGCAGCCAGTGTCGTCTTCTCGACATCCCTCAGTCCTCAGCTCAAGTGGGTACATTTACACAACACATTTAAAATTAATGTCTGTCCATAGGTGGGGGCGTGGCCAAGTTGACACACCCCTCTACACCTGACCACACCCCTAAATTTGTGGTCACGCCCCCTGTACCGGTTTGCACAGTTAAAATGTTGGATGGTATGTGGTTATATAGTGCTGGTGTGCAGTGAGGTAATATAATATTGGTGCTTCCTGCAGTCACAGTCACACTGGTGACATTATACATGGTTATATAGTGCAGGTGTGCAGTGAGGTAATATAATATTGCTGCTTCCTGCAGTCACAGTCACACTGGTGACATTATACATGGTTATATAATAAAGGTGTGCAGTGAGGTAATATGGCTGCTCTCCCTGCAGTCACACTGGTGACATTATACATGGTAATACAGTGCAGGTGTGCAGTGAGGTAATATGGCTGCTCTCCCTGCAGTCACACTGGTGACATTATACATGGTTATATAGTGCAGGTGTGCAGTGAGGTAATATGGCTGCTCCCTGAAGTCACACTGGTGACATTATACATGGTTATACAGTGCAGGTGTGCAGTGAGGTAATATGGCTGCTCTCCCTGCAATCACACTGGTGACATTATACATGTTTACACAGGGCAGGGGAGGTGCAGTGAGGTAATTCTCCACGCGGTCACAGTCACATTGGTAACATTATCCATGGTTACACAGGTCATAGGAGGTGTGCAGTGAGGTAATGTGGCTGCTCCCTGTAGTTACAGTAACAATGATGACATTATTCATGGTTACACAGGGAAGGGGAGGTGCAGTGAGATATAATAATATGGCTGATCTCCGCAGTTACAGTTACTGTCATACTGGTGACATTATACATGGTGGATGGGGCAGGGGAGGTGTCCAGCGTCTTTGGGGTTGATCCTATTAACCTCGAAGGGTGCGAGTTGCTGTTCAGGTGCCATTTTCACGCTGAAAACGGCACCCGAATTAACCCTAACTCCCACCCTTCGCAGGGCTGAATTCACTGACATTTGCTCGCACCCCTATGGAGGTGCGAGCACTTTTCAGCAAATTCAGCCCGCCGTAAAGTGTGCCGGGTATCGTGATGATTCGCACTGGGTGACATTATATGATTATAAATGGTTATATGCAGTGGTCGAAGTGGAAATTTTGAAGTGGGGGTATGGAAATTTTGAAGTGGGGGTATGGAAAAGTAAAGAGTGAATATAGTGCGCACCTTCGGACACCCCCCTGTCCATCAACGTCCCCTGCCAGACTGCCCCGTTGTACAGGGGTATTACAAAAGCACAATATGTGCTGCTGAGTGATCAGAGAGCATCCTGAGGGGGAAAAAAAACTTTTTTTTTTTATCTTCAGATTAAAGTGGGGGTATGCCATACCCCCGTATACCGCCCCACTTCGACCACTGGTTATATGGTTATACAGGGCAGGGGAGGTGTGCAGTGAGGTAATATGGCTGCTCCCTGCAGTGCAGTCACACAGGTGACATTACACAGGGCAGGGGAGGTGTGCAGTGAGATAATATGGCTGCTCCCTGCGTCACACAGGTGACATTACACAGGGCAGGGGAGGTGTGCAGTGAGGTAATATGGCTGCTCCCTGCAGTCACACAGGTGACATTACACAGGGCAGGGGAGGTGTGCAGTGAGGTAATATGGCTGCTCCCTGCAGTCACACAGGTGACATTATACATGGTTACACAGGGCAGGGAGGGTGTGCAGTGAGGTAATATGGCTGCTCCCTGCAGTCACACAGGTGACATTACACAGGGCAGGGAGGGTGTGCAGTGAGGTAATATGGCTGCTCCCTGCAGTCACACAGGTGACATTACACAGGGCAGGGGAGGTGTGCAGTGAGGTAATATGGCTGCTCCCTGCAGTCACACAGGTGACATTACACATGGCAGGGGAGGTGTGCAGTGAGGTAATATGGCTGCTCCCTGCAGTCACACAGGTGACATTACACAGGGCAGGGGAGGTGTGCAGTGAGGTAATATGGCTGCTCCCTGCAGTCACACAGGTGACATTACACATGGCAGGGGAGGTGTGCAGTGAGGTAATATGGCTATTTCCTGCAGTCACACAGGTGACATTACACAGGGCAGGGGAGGTGTGCAGTGAGGTAATAGGGCTGCTCCCTGCAGTCACACAGGTGACATTACACAGGGCAGGGGAGGTGTGCAGTGAGGTAATATGGCTGCTCCCTGCAGTCACACAGGTGACATTATACAGGGCAGGGGAGGTGTGCAGTGAGGTAATAGGGCTGCTCCCTGCAGTCACACAGGTGACATTATACATGGTTACACAGGGCAGGGGAGGTGTGCAGTGAGGTAATATGGCTGCTCCCTGCAGTGCAGTCACACAGGTGACATTATACAGGGCAGGGGAGGTATGCAGTGAGGTAATATGGCTGCTCCCTGCAGTGCAGTCACATAGGTGACATTGATTACACAGGGCAGGGAGGGTGTGCAGTGAGGTAATATGGCTGCTCCCTGCAGTCACACAGGTGACATTACACAGGGCAGGGGAGGTGTGCAGTGAGGTAATAGGGCTGCTCCCTGCAGTCACACAGGTGACATTACACAGGGCAGGGGAGGTGTGCAGTGAGGTAATATGGCTACTCCCTGCAGTCACACAGGTGACATTACACAGGGCAGGGGAGGTGTGCAGTGAGGTAATAGGGCTGCTCCCTGCAGTCACACAGGTGACATTACACAGGGCAGGGGAGGTGTGCAGTGAGGTAATATGGCTGCTCCCTGCAGTCACACAGGTGACATTATACATGGTTACATAGGGCAGGGGAGGTGTGCAGTGAGGTAATATGGCTGCTCCCTGCAGTCACACAGGTGACATTACACAGGGCAGGGGAGGTGTGCAGTGAGATAATATGGCTGCTCCCTGCGTCACACAGGTGACATTATACATGGTTATACAGGGCAGGGGAGGTGCGCAGTGAGGTAATATGGCTGCTCCCTGCAGTCCAGTCACACAGGTGACATAACACAGGGCAGGGGAGGTGTGCAGTGAGGTAATATGGCTGCTCCCTGCAGTCACACAGGTGACATTATACATGGTTACACAGGGCAGGGGAGGTGTGCAGTGAGGTAATATGGCTGCTCCCTGCAGTCACACAGGTGACATTACACAGGGCAGGGGAGGTGTGCAGTGAGATAATATGGCTGCTCCCTGCGTCACACAGGTGACATTATACATGGTTATACAGGGCAGGGGAGGTGTGCAGTGAGGTAATATGGCTGCTCCCTGCAGTGCAGTCACACAGGTGACATTACACAGGGCAGGGGAGGTGTGCAGTGAGGTAATATGGCTGCTCCCTGCAGTCACACAGGTGACATTATACATGGTTACACAGGGCAGGGGAGGTGTGCAGTGAGGTAATATAACTGCTCCCTGCAGTCACACAGGTGACATTACACAGGGCAGGGGAGGTGTGCAGTGAGGTAACATGGCTGCTCCCTGCAGTCACACAGGTGACATTATACATGGTTATACAGGGCAGGGGAGGTATGCAGTGAGGTAATATGGCTGCTCCCTGCAGTCACATATACATACTACATGGTTACACATAGACCTAGAAAGGGAATGTGTGCACACACTGTGCAGTGAGAGACCTATTGCCAGTGTTTCACAGTTGCAGTGTTGTTGATGTTGTTGTGTTTCTGGAAACTACAGCTCCCATCATGCATAGCGGCGGGCGGACGTGACGTGGCTGACGCCAGGGGGACGGATCTATCCGGGCCTTGGCGCTCTCCTTCCTTTCGCGCCGGGCGCTGGGCTGTGTGGCGGCTCCATGTGCGCAGCTCGTCTCTAGCCCAGGACACTGACCGGGAATCAGCGCCTCTCCGCCAACATGGACCCCAGCATATTGATCGAGGCCCTGCGGGGCACCATGGACCCTGCCCTGCGGGAGGCGGCCGAGAGGCAGCTTAACGAGGTGAGAGCCGCTGACACATGTGGGCCCGGCCTGTCACCTCCCGCTTCCCCGGGCCCTCCGGGTCTGTGCCATGTGCTCTGTATGTCAGACATACGTGTAGTGTGCTCACATGTGCTCGTTGCCAGTCTGCCGTAGGCGCGTTGTATGTGCTCTGCATGCCAATGGGAACCAGGCAACATATATGTGCTCTGTAGGCGGTCCCACGTGTCATATGTGAGCAGATAGCTGCCACATGTGATACAGTCCAGTCTGCCCATATTGGGGTGCTGGGGCTGCACCATTTGTCATACTTTCCCATCTGCCCTCCATAACATCCTGTGTCTGTCACATGTGTTGCCTCCAAATCTGATCCTACTGGTTCTGGGACTGTACCATACATAATAATACATAATATACTTGCATCTGCCCCTCTACTGGGGTTCTGCGACTGTACCTTACATAATATACTTGCATCTGCCCCCCCCCCCCCCCCCCCTCCTACTGGGGTTCTGGGACTGTACTTTACATAATATACTTGCATCTGCCCCCCCCTACTGGGGTTCTGGGACTGTACCCTAAGTAATACATTTGGATCTGCCCCATACAGGGTCCTGAGACTGCAGCATGTGTAATACACTCAGAGCTGGCCATAGGGGCATCTGGTGATTTCCATATACTGTATATGTAATAGATCTGCCCTCGCTGTATTCCTCGGTCTCACATGTATAATTGCTGTCTGGCATGTGTAATTGCTATACTATATGTAATATACAGTAGGTTGGCATCCACTGGGATCCTTTGACTATACTGTAGATTATACATTCCAACCAGCCCCCACTGTGGTTCTGCATCTGTCATGTATGTAATACATTAATATTTAAACCTGAGGTAGGGTTCTGGGACTCCCACATATGTAATACATTCCAATTTGCCCCCTTCTGGGGCCCTGTGACTGTACTGTGAGTAATGCATTCGGATCTACCACGCGCCGAGGTACCGGATAACTCATCGACAGTCGGGATCCTGATCGTATACCAACGTTGAAATCCTGGAGGCGGGCAGTGCTGACTGCTCGCTGTGACAACTCACATGGTCAGGGTTCAACTGAATCCCTGCATACGCAGTTTTTGGAGCAAGGGGGGAAACTACGTATGCGTCCGCTAAAACGGCAAGACCCGCTGCTAAATGCAGTGGTTTCCCTGCATTAGCCGGGAGCCTTGATGTTTGGGGGAATCCTCGCCGTCCTCTGACAGCAAGGATTCCCCTGGAATGTAGAATAGGGTGAGCAGATGGCACGGAGGTTAAACGGGGAGGATGGGTTGTTTTTGGCGATCCCGGCCGTTTAGTCCCCTCGCCGGCCGCATTGAATATACCTATAACAGTTTACTGCCCAACCAATGGGCTATTCTCCCTCGTGAGGGTCCACAAACCCATAGAGGAAGAATAGAACCTGTGGCAAGCCACCGAGCCATAGTGTGCTTTTTTTGCACCCCCCTGTTGAAGTACCGGCGGCTGGGATTCGGAAGTCGGGATCCCAACAGTTGGTCAATTACTGTACTTAATCAATTTTGATCTATCTGCCCCCACCCCCACTGGGGTATTGGGGCTGCATGGCATGTAATGCACTTGCATCTACCCCCTCTGGGGTCCCATGACTATGAATGCATACCTGACTGATGACACTGGGGGGTCCCTGGGGCCCATTAATGTTAATGTATGTACTGGGATGTGGAAGTGCTGGTGTCTGCGCTGATCACTTCAGGGTAAGTAGACGGGTCTGGTGATAAGAGAACAGGTGAACGTAGCTAGTTGCTCTTTAGATTATAATCATTTGTAACATACTAATTACACAGTACTGTACAACATACATCTGTACCCTATAACATGGATACTTACTGGTTTATTTGATCAGCAGCCAATTAACCTACTAGTATGTATTTGGGAGGAAATGCACAAAACACGGGGATAACATATACCCCTTTCACATTGCAAATGCCGGGTCCGTCCCGGGAGGAACCCGGCATTTGCGTTGCAAGGTCATCGGCAGCTAACCGGTCCTAATAAGGTAACGGTGGTACGCTATGGGTGGAGAAGGCAGCGCTTGAAGCTGCCACTGCCGCCTCCATATAGTGCGAACAGGACCTGTTGCTTGACCCGGGTTACCTGTTCACACTGCCCAGCAACCCAGGTCGAACCCTTGTTTAAACCTGGGTTGTGATGGTGGGAACCAGGGATTTTCAGAAGGCCCTTTCACACCACACGTAGGCCTGAGTTGTTTGTCCAATGTGAGGGGTAGTAGTAACTCCACATAGATCGGTAATGACCTGTTTTGTGTGGGAGTAATGCTAACCACTTCTCCAGTCGGTATGCGATTGGCATTCAGTATACTGACTCCGGCATCCCGAGTACCCTCGCAAGACCTGTATCAAAACTCTGAATACAATAATATGCCAGCGTCCTAAACGGTAAGTATGCTGGGTTAACTAGCCAGTTCCTGGGGAAAGTGGGTGGGGGGTGTAGGCTAGAACGGGGTTGGTTGGGATTAAACTGCTAGAATAAAGGTTAGGGGGAGTAGTGGTGAGTGTCGGGTGCCTTACCCTGTTGGCTTTACCATTGGGATGTTTATTTCGGTGTTATGACTGCTGGCATATATAACGCTAGGATCCCATATGTATTCCCGCCAATCCTATGGTTTTATTTTTTTATCTGTCACCCCAACACACCATAAACCCTATTCGAATTGCCTATATAAAGTGGTCCATATGTGATCACTCCCCTTGTCCCCACTACGACAGGCTGTGTGTACATGCAAAATACGTGGCCTTCCGCTTATTAGTGTGGCTTTTTGCATAAATAGACTGTGTGTTCCTAGAACAGATGATTAATATCTATACATGTAAGTGTTCTGGAATCTATAACTCCCTTTTACAGGATTACTGGAGAATGATGTATTTGTCTGTCCATGAATGTCATTTGTTCTAGATCCATGGTGAAACACATTGACATGCTGCCTTAATCCCCTAGTGACCTGTATGAGGGAAGCGTGACATCGGACGGCTGTAATGTGCCACTAGCCAAAGTTGCTCTAGGCTGCAGCTTTGAGATTACTAGTAATGAGCAGATGATATTACGGTCATATAAATGTCTGGTTCCGCATTTCTGTTCTGTAATCTGCTTCCCTGCCTCTGTGTCTGTGTGATCAGGTTCTGGGTGCATTGCTGGATCCTAACGCGCCTCGTCTTATTACTCTCTTCCTCCTTAGTCATTTCCTGCATATGACTCAAAGTGATCAAATAACAGCTGTATGTGAAGCCGGCCTCATGATAATAACGTGGCTCCTGGAATACTACTTCCAGTTGCTCACGCATGGTCGCTGAGTTGGTGTCCTGCATAAGTTACATTACAGCAGCATTTAAGTTACACAGTTATGGTGTTTGATAAAAGAAAACAAATAGGAAAGTCAGTTGTGATAGTTTGTGTGACGTACATACAAACTGCAAGATTCGGTACTTGTGTAGTTTCACGGCGCCAGCATGGCGCCGTGCGTCTGAGTCCCCTTGCGGGTCTGTCTTCGCTTGCCACGCTATTTAAAATCGACTCCATGCCAACATGGATAGTGGAGGCATGAACTATCCATGTTGGCATGGAGTTAAGTTAGTTTATTTGACATATTTAGTGGCGAGCGTACACCTGGAAGTAGCACGGCGCCATGAAACTACACAAGTACCCAAGATTCTTGAATCTATGTGGACTGGGCTTGTGTTACAAGACTTCCTGTTTGGTACATGAGTAGTTAGTATTTCTGGCTAGAAGATGGTCATGATAATCTACTTCCTGATTAAAGCCAATATTGCATTTTTTTTTTATTAACTTTATTGTTCATTGCCCAGACAAAGATTGGGTTTAAAATCACAATGGCCTTAAAGGAAAAGAGAAAATGGTTTCTACGGACTTGTTATGCAGCAGTGTGCAGTCATCTCTGTAATAGAAGAATTAATCTGCTCTGTTCTCCAACATCCGTCCGGCTGCTGATCCTGCACCACCGCTAAAGCATAGAGAACTACAGAGCATGTCAAATGATTAGTCAGACTGTCACTTTGTTCCGCATTCAGCAAATTCTCTATAATGTATACTACCTACACTGGCATTCATGCTTTGATGGTATGCCGATTTATGCTGCGATCTCCTGAGCTTCAAGTCTGGGCAGAGAAACTTGTAGAAAAAGCAAAACTAGAGAAGTTTCTACAAGCGTGACATCTATGTTGCAAACACCAAACCTGCGTCCATGTTTTTAAATAGCAGTTGCTGTATGGACTGCAATTTCCTGGATTCGGGCGAATGGCTAAGGGCCTTAGAATTTCCTAAGGTTCCAGAGGATGTTACTCTGGTGTCAGGGAAATGTTCCTGAGGCATGAGGTCTTGTCGTATTCCAACCTGCAGAAAGGAATGAAAGTGAAAGTATTGTGTGATGAGCCATCAGTTACCTGAGTTACAGTCGGCATGACATCTATGTATCTGAGCAGGTGGTCACACAGCTGACTTTCAGCTCTTGTCTTGTAGGTTATGTGGAAAGCAGCTGCAGGGCTGGTGATGGATGTCAGGCCCCAGAGACATTAGCTCACTGTACTCTGACCTACAAACATCAAAAAGCCAAAGCGATGACCTCTTAAATATGCTTTTGTATCTGGACTGGAATAGCGTTCGAGATCTGTATCAGACCTGGATACTTTGTTCCGCGTGTCACCCTAATCAGTGTGTTTATGCAGGGGTGGTATTGATTCGGAATGTTCTGCATCATTTAAAGTGAAGTCTAATACGCCACACAAGAGCAAAGTAACTAATACCACTTTTACACCAGAATCCTGGGTAGGACCAGGGAATTTGAACACTGGAAATTGTCAGGGCATGCCACGCCTCAGACCCCATTTACACTGCACTTCAATCTGGGTTATTCCCAGGTAATGCCCCTTTACACTGGAAACTGATCAGCTCTGCCTTCTCTTGCTGCTGTCATAAAAAATAGCTTTTTTTGGGGCGGTTTATGATGAGTTCACAAGAAACTCTTTATGATAAAAAGGTCAGGTTTGGGGGTCTGGCAAACAGTCAGGCTGAGGGTGATGCTGTGGGGCACACTGCATGACAGCGAGCATGTGTTGCTGCGGATGAGGCTGTAAGCACAGTGCGGAGAGTGCTCGCAGTGCAGGTTCTTGCTGTAGTGTAGGGTACTGGCTATAAAAAGCCTGGAATCGCTGCTCCATGTGCCAGGGAACAGGACCCGCATTTATTTATTGCCTATTTACACCAAGCCCCGGACTGGAGCAGCAATAACCCGGGTCGAGGCTCTGCTGTAAAAGGGGTATAACTGGTATTTGCTGTTGACATGACGATGATGCACGTAACCATGTTTGGCCTGCCGATGCCATTTAACAGGCCTGGAAGAGCACTTTGTGCCAGAGATGTCCAAAGTACAGTATTTTACAGCCAATTTCACTGCTATTGTCACTGTTTTCCATGCAAGGGAGTTTTGAGATCTTGTCTGGTGTGCTGCGAGATGAAAAGGTTAAATCACTGCTGCCTCATATACTTGGAGCAGGACAGTATCCCATGGAATGGAATTCTGCAGTTGTATATGGAAGATAGTTCACACAGACATAACCTGCCGTATCCTGTGTGCATTTACACATTCCTGCAAACAGCTGGAGTAACAGCACCCGTTCGGTCTGTCGATGTACCTAATGGCATCCTTGGTTGGAGAATCCCTTGCTCTGCCCTGCCGGGATACGTAGCATCTCTGCACAATTTATTATATAGCAGAGAGGATGCTCTCTGCGGATGGCTCTGTCCTTGACTAGGCTTCCAGGATAAAAGGCATTAACTGACTGCTGTGTGGTCAGATCCTTGTGTTTATTCGAGTATCCGTCACAGAAGCCTCGTCAGACCGCTGCGTCCTCCTGCTTAGACTTTCCCCAGCAGATTCCTCTGTCCTCTCATTCAGCCATTATTAATCTGCTGCATTTCATGGTCTGGCTTAGGAACTGAATTACAGTTTATTTCATTTTACAATTAAAGGTCCATGTGTTACACTGTGCCCCCTGGTCTTCAGTCTGCGGCTTTCTGCCGGTTAAGGAAAATGTATAAGTTAATTACTTTGTTTGCAGTTGCAGAACTGTGAGACGCATCACATTCACCGCCGGCACTTGGCATACCGCGTGCCCCCTGCTGTGTCTCTGTGTAATCCTGTAACACACATTAAACCTTGCTGTAGGTCAGACCCTTACTTGGAAATGTGCCGTAGATGCGTTATCAGCATTGTCAATGCTCCTATTGGCAAAACATTCATCCGAGCGGCACGTGACGCACACTACTGCATGCTGAGCAATGCTGGGTTACAGGGACCCATTAGCGCTGCAGCTAGGACAACCGCTGCTCTGGCTTTTGCCGTCCTGAAATGGCGAAACGTCGTCCTGAAGACTCTGCGTGCGTCCAGCTGCGCTGACTTCCTGTGTCCCCACAATCAGACTTCACTCGTGGCCCAAAAATCCCCTGGCCAAGAAGAGCTATATTCCCATTCAAGCAATCATTGTGTGATGTCTCATGCCTCTAAAACAGGGGTGGCCAATCCTGTCCAAGTACCCCCAACAGTGCATGTTTTCCAGGTCTCCGCACAGAATCACAAGTGACGTAATTAGCTCCACCTTTAAAATGTGTCTGAATATTATGTGCACCTGCTGGGTGACCTGGAAATGTGCACTGTTGGGGGTACTTGAGGACCAGCGTTGGGAACCACTGCTCTAAAAGGTTTTTTTTTTGTTTTGTTTTTGTGCTCATCTCAAGTACTGGGAAGTTTGTGTGGCCAAGAGCCTATTAGTCTCCTCTATT
Organism: Crinia signifera; assembly: GCF_055691185.1. Lineage (NCBI taxonomy): Eukaryota > Metazoa > Chordata > Amphibia > Anura > Myobatrachidae > Crinia > Crinia signifera. The sequence goes on along the minus strand of NC_139227.1, from coordinate 122,067,530 downwards.
TGTGTGTTTATTAGTCTACCACACTTGGCGAACACATTGCCCGTCTCTGACCTTGTGCAGTGTTTCAGGCGATAGTCAATTAAATAACTGCAGCTTTATTTAACTTGTTGCCCATTTTATTGGTGAACAGGGGACACGATGCGATGGTAGTTATGTATATGTGAACAAAAGTATGGGCAAGATCAAGCTATAAAGGGGGGTATTCAATCTCAGCCGCTATTTCTGCCGTGGGAAATAGCGACCACCGCCTAATCGACTTCGCCATTTCTGACAGCATTGAAGGCATATGCCGATATAACAGAACCAACCTTAAACCAACGGCGGATCAGTTTTGTCGGAAAAGCTGCGGATTGTTGAATTCACAGCCGTTTTTCAACAATCCGCAGCCGATTTTGGCAACACACCCAGTTTCCGGCACTTGACAGCCGAAACATTGAATTCCAGCCATCAAGCTGTGTGAAAACGGCCCGAGATTCCGATTGTCGGCGCCCGGCAGTTTGAATCCGAGATTAAATACCTCCCAAAGAAATTAAGCGCTACAGAATAGTACACATCTCTAATGTGTCCTATACCGAGGTTCCAGCTGGTCTCTTCCATCGGTGGTGTGCTGTGGGCCGGTGATGGCAAGCTCTACAGACAGCCGATAGCATAGTATTTGGTTAGTAATATCTTTTAGAACTCGCTTTCCTGCAGTATCCCAATCTTCTATAAAGTAAGACATGAAAATCTAGCTCTTTCCCAATTGGCCGCGTTATAAGGAACTTCCCTTAGTATGTACACAGCTTGCGATGGTGCAGTGGTGCCTTGGTGATCTCCCCACATGGGACAGGTTGGTGTGTGCAGATCTCTGCTCTGGCTACACAGTGTGCTGCAGTGTTTCCTCTCCCTGGCTCACTTTCTAGTCCTGTGGTTTCTGACTCACCTTTTTCTTTTCTAGTCCCATAAGTCTGTGAACTTCGTGTCAACCTTGCTGCAGATCACCATGTCTGAGCAACTGGATCTACCTGTACGACAAGCAGGCAAGTGTACATCTGTGCTTGGTCTGTCTGCTTCTGATAGTGCTAGCTACGTCATTCCCAGACCAGCAGTTGGTATTGGTGCTTGCAGACTACTCTGCAGAGTTTCTTTGGGTTATAGTAGAGATGGGGGGGGGGGTTATCCCAGATTTAATATGTACAGTAAAATCATTAAAATCTGGGTCTGTAACTCACCAGCTATTTAGTTTATCGAAACTTAAAATGAAAAAAGCAACACCTGTCAACCCTGCCATGTTCAGGGACTTGTCATGGAGAGAGTGGCGGTGCCTGGTTAATGTCACTGGGGTTTTAACAATTGCTTCACTACTTTCAGTGTCCCTGGTTAGGACTTTAAACAGTTATTGGTACATAATACGTTGCCATCAGGACAGTTCTGCTTAAGAATTTTTCCTATGTATTTAGCACGTGGTGGCGCTGTTGAACCAAGCAGGTAACATGTTCTTGTATAAGGTGAGACTAACCTCCTGTAACCGTTCCTTGTGCAGGTGTTATTTATTTAAAGAATATGATCACTCAGTATTGGCCTGACCGCGAAGTGACCCCCGGCGAAGTGCCCACTCATACTATTCCTGAGGAAGATCGTCACTGCATACGAGAGAACATTGTAGAGGCCATTATCCAGTCCCCAGAACTGATCAGGTGAGTGACGCATTGTGCTTGTATGCTCTGTCCAGGTGGTCCTGTCCGATCACAGGACTCAGTCCAGGGTAGTCTAAAGGCCCATACACACTGGGTGACCTTGTGCTGAAAGCCGCTCAAAACAGGAAGTTTGAGCGGCTTTCATCTCAAAGCCGCCCAGTGTGTATGCCCCAGCGGTGAATGTTGCTGCACGCTCCTGCATCGTCCGGAAAACCGTTCATCTGCTGGTAATACCAGCAGATGAGCGGCTTTAAAGATGGCTTTACTGTGCTATGCAAAGCCATCCTCTCCCCACATTCCAGGAGCGGCGCCTGGGGAAAGCCGCTCAGTGTGTATTCACACTATCATCCCTGTCAGTGGTCTTCCTAATATTGTCTTTTTGTTTACTTTTGCTGCAAGCAATATCGTTTGTATCGCTTAATTCTGCATTACCTAATGCAGTGGTTCTCCAACTCTGTCCTCAGGACCCCACACATGTCATGTTTTTCATGTCACCTGGTAGGTGCACTGTGTATAACCAACTGCCATATTTTAATGATCCGCAGGTGACCTGGAAAGCATTGGCCTGTATGGGGTTCTGAGGACCATTTTACGAACCCGTGAACTAGAGGCTAAAACGCGTTTACAGCCTGTATTTAGTATTTCATGCCTGTATCACTTCCTATCCTTCTGCATTGCAGGGTCCAGCTTACAACCTGTATCCATCACATCATTAAACATGATTACCCAAACCGCTGGACCGCAGTTGTGGAGAAGATCGGCTTTTATCTGCAGTCGGATAACAGCGCCTGCTGGCTGGGGATCTTGATGTGTCTTTACCAGCTTGTGAAGAACTATGAGTAAGTGTATGCAAGGCTGTGGTTCCTTTCTGTATCCGGATGCAAGAAACCATCTGTTTAGTTACCGGCCCCAGTAATTGTTGCCATAAACTGGAGTTCTAGCTGGTCACATCACTAATAATGCCTGCATCTATCTATATCTATAAATCTCTAGCCTGCTGGCAGGTACATGTCCCTGTCTCGGATCCTGCCACCACTTCTATAGTTGTCTCATGGTGCTTGTGGTTTTATCCCAGGTACAAGAAACCGGAGGAGAGGACCCCCCTCATTGCAGCAATGCAGCACTTTCTGCCCATGCTGAGGGAGCGATTCATCCGCCTGCTTCCTGAGCCCTCAGAGCAATCTGTCCTCATCCAGAAACAGATCTTCAAGATCTTTTACGCACTCGTACAGGTGAGTGACTGTTGTCCTGTCCTGTGCTTCCTGCTGCTGGATGCCCGCACAGACTCCTTGAGACGCACGGGACTTTAATACTCTTCTCTACTCTGCAGTACACGTTGCCCTTGGAGCTTATTAATCAGCCTAATCTGGCTGAATGGATCGAGATCTTGAAGACCGTTGTGGATCGCGATGTCCCTGCAGTGAGTACATCTGTGGAGTGTATTTACGTCGGTTTTGTTTTGCGATGTTACCAAATTAGGGATCCACTAGGATGCGGCCAAGGTGCACGTGCTCAAAAAGGGGTATGGCCGGTAGGGAATGGAGGCACACGCCTGCCGGCATCTCTATTGGCAACATTACTGATGGGGGCCATGCTTTTCATTAAATGTGAAAAGATGCTGAACTCGTGCGCACTGCATCTGTTCACTGGTAAAAGGGCAGGGTGTGGCGCCCTGCTAAATCCGCCTAGCGTGAAGTCTACCACATTATGTATTTTGTTATGCGCTTTTGCCATATGTTTACATGTTATGTGAAGTCTACTAGTTTGACTTATCCTGCGCGCGCATTTATCTGTCCATGGTGCAGTCTGGTGCTCATGCTAGTGCGAACTGCTAGCAAGATGCTGGCTGAAAAGGGGCGAGGCTACTCGTAGAGGGGGTGCGGTCTCATACCATGTGTGTCATTATTGGTGGGGTGCCCAGCACTTTTGGACTTGTTGGGCTGTCGCCAAGCTTTAAGCTCACTGTGACATTCTAAAACTGGGAATTGCTTGGCACCCAGCTGGAACACCCAAGCAGCACAATGCAATGTCTTTAAACTCCATCCACGGCTATTTGGAAGGAATAGAGTTTGGTTGGTTTTGGCCTTGTTCACCCAGCAGTGGACGTGGCAGTACGAGGAAGTGTAGGCAGTTATCTGTTCTCGATAGACAAAGGTGACGGGGACTTGCCAGGGCATTGAGCTGCCCTTCCTTCCTGTTCACCTGTTCACCTTGATTTCTTCCCTTCATAGGAGACCCTCCAGGTTGATGAAGATGACCGTCCAGAACTGCCTTGGTGGAAGTGTAAAAAATGGGCTCTGCACATACTGGCCAGGCTGTTTGAGAGGTACGTGTTCTGGCATGTGGGGGAATGCTTGGACCTCTAGGCTGGGGATTGTGAGGAACTGCTTCCTAGCCGTTTACATCTGTCTCCCATGTAACAAATTGCATGAAAATAGTGTTTATAAGTTGAACGCTTTTTATAGGATTTCTAAATGTATTACATGGTTAATCCTTGTTCCATACTGTAACCTCTTCCTCACACTTACCCTGCTCTAGGTACGGAAGTCCGGGAAATGTCTCCAAGGAGTACAATGAGTTTGCGGAAGTTTTTCTGAAGGCATTTGCTGTTGGTGTTCAACAGGTAAGTGTCCAGCCTGAATGAATCCGGACTATAATATACTAGAACATCCTGGTAAATGTTATCTGAAGGTTGAGTCTTATACATTTGGTGGCGTGTGAATTCAATGATGTGTGCACAGTGTCGGGAGCTGGGAAAGCAGTGGCTGCAGCGATGTGTACGCAGTGCCTGTAGCTGGGAAAGCAGTGGCTGCAGGGATGTGTGCAGTGTCGGGCTGTAGCTGGGAAAGCAGTGGCTGCAGGGATGTATGCAGTGTTGGGCTGTAGCTGGGAAAGCGGTGGCTGCAGGGATGTGTGCACAGTGTCGGGAGCTGGGAAAGCAGTGGCTGCAGGGATGTGTACGCAGTGCCTGTAGCTGGGAAAGCAGTGGCTGCAGGGATGCATTACATCTATTGTGTGGGATTGATTTGTACTTCTAGGTAACACACTGAACATCTCCTCTGTACTGCAGAGCATTACATCTATTGTGTGGGATTGATTTGTACTTCTAGGTAACACACTGAACATCTCCTCTGTACTGCAGAGCATTACATCTATTGTGTGGGATTGATTTGTACTTCTAGGTAACACACTGAACATCTCCTCTGTACTGCAGAGCATTACATCTATTGTGTGGGATTGATTTGTACTTCTAGGTAACACACTGAACATCTCCTCTGTACTGCAGAGCATTACATCTATTGTGTGGGATTGATTTGTACTTCTAGGTAACACACTGAACATCTCCTCTGTACTGCAGAGCATTACATCTATTGTGTGGGATTGATTTGTACTTCTAGGTAACACACTGAACATCTCCTCTGTACTGCAGAGCATTACATCTATTGTGTGGGATTGATTTGTACTTCTAGGTAACACACTGAACATCTCCTCTGTACTGCAGAGCATTACATCTATTGTGTGGGATTGATTTGTACTTCTAGGTAACACACTGAACATCTCCTCTGTACTGCAGAGCATTACATCTATTGTGTGGGATTGATTTGTACTTCTAGGTAACACACTGAACATCTCCTCTGTACTGCAGAGCATTACATCTATTGTGTGGGATTGATTTGTACTTCTAGGTAAAACACTAAACATCTCCTCTGTGTACTTTACAACAGTACCTAGCCTGTGTGTAGGGAGGAATTTATTTTAGTCTAGGTGATATATAGAATCCTGGAATGCTAGTTTTGTTTTTCTAAGCCACTTTTATTGCTATGTGTTGTAGGGGGTGGGGACTAAACGAGTGGATTCCAATTATTGGGAATTGGGAACTCATGCATTTTTAGAGTACTTAAGTAGTCATTGCATACGGCTGTGGCCGGATAGGCTGTGGGCCGATTTTATCTGTGGGCCTAGATTGAAGTGGGCCGTTATTAAAGTGGGAAAACTGATTCATAACTACAGCGTTATACCAGCGTTAAACCAAAGTGAAACTGAAGGACAAAACAACAACGGAGAAAACCAAAGTCTGCTTTGAGTGAGTTAAATTCATTCACACAACATACTACTCCTGGCTGCTTAATCTGGCAATTCAACCATAACATCAGCATTTTACATTTGCAAACAACTTTTACTATCACTGTTAAAGCTTGTACTTGCACTGTCTGTTTGGAAAATGACCAGCTGTACCTCTAATGACCTCCCCTCTCCTGCTCTTCCATTGATAGTAGGTGTCCTCTTTCTCTATACATCCTCTCTAGGTGAGCTTATGTGCTCACTCAACTTCCACTATCACATCTATGCTAACAGTGAAATCTACCTCTCCTCTCCTGATCTCTCTCCCTCTATCCTCACTCATATCTCTAACTGTCTCTCTGCTGTCTACTCTTGGATGACCCAGCGCTTTTTAAACTTAAAATATCAAAGACTAAGCTGTCATCTTCCCACCCTCATGCATAAAACCTGACCATCGCTTATCCTTACCTACTGTTTATGCCCACTTCTTTACCTTTTGTGTCACCCCTGTCTGTCTATCCCTCCCCTTTAGAATGTAAGTTCTCACGAGCAGGGCACTCTCTCCTCATGTGCCTTTCTTAGAATATATAAACCTCTGCCACCCTGATGATTGCTTCAGTGTCCTGTCCCCTGATGCAACTATCCATATTAACCATGTGCTTGTCCTAAACTGTCTTGTACTGTAATTTGTTATGTGTTTTTGATTATAACTATGCTCTGTAAAGCGCTGCGGAATATGTATGCGCTATATAAGAAACTGTTAATAAATAAATAATAAATGTGTGCACAGTGTCAGGCTGTAGCTGGGAAAGCAGTGGCTGCAGGGATGTATGCAGTGTCGGTCTGTAGCTGGGAAAGCAGTGGCTGCAGGGATGTATGCAGTGTTGGGCTGTAGCTGGGAAAGCAGTGGCTGCAGGGATGTATGCAGTGTTGGGCTGTAGCTGGGGAAGCAGTGGCTGCAGGGATGTGTGCCACATGGTCAGTCTGTAGCTGGGAAAGCAGTGGCTGCAGGGATGTGTGCACAGTGTCAGTCTGTAGCAGGGAAAGCTGTGGCTGCAGGGATGTGTGCATTGTCAGGAGCTTGGAAAGCAGTGGCTGCAGGGATCTGTGCATAGGGTCAGTCTGTAGCTGGGAGAGCAGTGGCTTCAGGGATGTGTGCAGTGTCGGTAGCTGGTAAAGCAGCGGCTGCAGGGATGTGTGCAGTGTAGGTAGCTGGGAAAGCAGTGGCTGCAGGTATCTGTGCACAGGGTCGGTCGGTAGCTGGGAAAGCAGTGGCTGCAGGGATCTGTGCACAGGGTCAGTCTGTAGCTGGGAGAGCAGTGGCTGCAGAGATGTGTGCAGTGTCGGTCTGTAGCTGGGAAAGCAGTGGCTGCAGGGATGTGTGCAGTGTCGGTAGCTGGGAAAGCAGTGGCTGCAGGGATCTGTGCAGTGTTGGTAGCTGGGAAAGCAGTGGCTGCAGGGATGTGTGCAGTATCAGTCTAGCTGGGAAAGCAGTGGCTGTAGGGATATGTGCGCAGTGTCGGTAGCTGGGAAAGCAGTGGCTGCAGGGATGTGTGCAGTATCAGTCTAGCTGGGAAAGCAGTGGCTGCAGGGATACGTGCGCAGTGTCGGTAGCTGGTAAAGCAGTGGCTGCAGGGATGTGTGCAGTGTCGGTCTGTAGCTGGGAAAGCAGTGGCTGCAGGGATGTGTGCCACAGGGTCAGTCTGTAGCTGGGAAAGCACTGGCTGCAGGGATGTGTGCCACAGGGTCAGTCTGTAGCTGGGAAAGCAGTGGCTGCAGGGATGTATGCAGTGTTGTCGGTCTGTAGCTGGGAAAGCAGTGGCTGCAGGGATGTGTGCACAGGGTCGGTCTGTAGCTGGGAAAGCAGTGGCTGCAGGGATGTGTGCGCAGTGTCAGTCTGTAGCTGGGAAAGCAGTGGCTGCAGGGATGTGTGCATTGTCAGGAGCTTGGAAAGCAGTGGCTGCAGGGATCTGTGCACAGTGTCAGTCTGTAGCTGGGAAAGCAGTGGCTGCAGAGATGTGTGCAGTGTCGGTCTGTAGCTGGGAAAGCAGTGGCTGCCGAGATGTGTGCAGTGTCGGTCTGTAGCTGGGAAAGCAGTGGCTGCAGGGATACGTGCGCAGTATCGGTAGCTGGTAAAGCAGTGGCTGCAGGGATGTGTGCAGTGTCGGTCTGTAGCTGGGAAAGCAGTGGCTGCAGGGATGTGTGCCACAGGGTCAGTCTGTAGCTGGGAAAGCACTGGCTGCAGGGATGTGTGCCACAGGGTCAGTCTGTAGCTGGGAAAGCAGTGGCTGCAGGGATGTATGCAGTGTTGTCGGTCTGTAGCTGGGAAAGCAGTGGCTGCAGGGATGTGTGCACAGGGTCGGTCTGTAGCTGGGAAAGCAGTGGCTGCAGGGATGTGTGCACAGGGTCAGTCTGTAGCTGGGAAAGCAGTGGCTGCAGGGATGTGTGCGCAGTGTCAGTCTGTAGCTGGGAAAGCAGTGGCTGCAGTGATGTGTGCATTGTCAGGAGCTTGGAAAGCAGTGGCTGCAGGGATGTGTGCACAGTGTCTGTCTGTAGCTGGGAAAGCAGTGGCTGCAGGGATGTGTGCACAGTGTCGGTCTGTAGCTGGGAAAGCAGTGGCTGCAGGGATTTGTGCACAGTGTCGGTCTGTAGCTGGGAAAGCAGTGGCTGCAGGGATCTGTGCATAGTGTCAGTCTGTAGCTGGGAGAGCAGTGGCTGCAGAGATGTGTGCAGTGTCGGTCTGTAGCTGGGAAAGCAGTGGCTGCAGCGATGTGTGCACAGGGTCAGTCTGTAGCTGGGAAAGCAGTGGCTGCAGGGATGTGTGCACAGGGTCAGTCTGTAGCTGGGAAAGCAGTGGCTGCAGGGATGTGTGCACAGGGTCGGTCTGTAGCTGGGAAAGCAGTGGCTGCAGGGATGTGTGCACAGGGTCAGTCTGTAGCTGGGAAAGCAGTGGCTGCAGGGATGTGTGCACAGTGTCAGTCTGTGTCTAGTAGAGCAGCCTGTTAGTGTCTTGCTGGCTGACTGCTCCGCTCACACAAATCCTGCGGCCGCAGAGCAACATGAGATCATAGTACTGGTCTAGCGACGTCTTCAGGACGCTTCCACCGCTGGCCAGCCTCCTAACTCTCGGATATTTTGATTGTAGATGACTGAGATGAAAGCTTTATTACAGGTCTAGCCTTTACTTGAAATAAGTATAGTCGGATTCTATTCACCCAAAGTGTAATCCACATGGTTTTTGCTAGATCATATTGCATACAAGATGCCTGATGCAGATGGTAACATTGATGTGTGTTCTATGTGCAGGTCCTGCTGAAAGTTCTGTACCAGTATAAAGAAAAGCAGTATATGGCTCCGCGTGTCCTGCAGCAAACACTCAACTATCTCAACCAAGGAGTGTCCCACGCGCTCACCTGGAAGAGCCTAAAGCCCCACATCCAGGTGAGTGTGCAGGAAGCCTGACTTCATTCTCCTAGCATGGCGGCCTCCTGGTGTTCGCCATAGCAGTAGCCGGTACAGGTTTCTGTATCTCCTATATACGGCCAGCAAGGGATTATGGGAAAAGTGAGAACATCGGGGAACGTTGCTGGCTGTAACCTAGTACAATGTGTCTGTATTACCTCAAATAAATGAGCTCCAGCCCTGTTCTGGCTTGACGTAAGAGCTGTGTTCACCACTAAACTGTAGGGTCTTCACTCTGTTATTCAGGGCATAATTCAGGACGTCATCTTCCCACTAATGTGCTACACAGACTCCGATGAAGAGCTTTGGCAGGAGGATCCCTACGAGTACATCCGCATGAAATTCGGTATGAACACTTTAAGTTTGTGGAAGAACTTGTTTGTGCAAATGTATAATTGTGGGGAAATATTCTCCTTTGCGCTTGTGGGGACAGCTGGGGTGCAGGACCTAGCACCTGTATATAAGGCTATCGGTATTTCCATGTAATACTTGTCTCCGCTCTTGTTTTAGACGTGTTTGAAGATTTTATCTCCCCTACCACTGCGGCACAGACCCTGCTTTTCACATCCTGCAGTAAGAGGAAAGAGGTGCGTGTATAGGGCCTATATCAAACTAGTGCTCTATCCATGTCAATGGTCCTATTGTGTTCATTGTACTTAGGGGGTCCACACAGATATCCCGTACAATCCACTGTCTTTCAAATTTCCCTGGAAATCCAGAACACTCCTGATTATGCCCACACAGAACAATTGATTAAACGATTTGAGAATAAACATGGGTTGTTGAAGGACTCCAAACCATATACCACATCAATGGTGCATCGTTCATCATGTCTGCACCCTGAGCGATGTGGCCTATTCGTGCACGAGGGGTCAGTCATCTTTCTGCCTGGTGAACGGATCAGCAGGCTCAATGAACGACCCTTAATTACCTCTAGCACCAGTTAAAATTTTAGTTTTGTTACATTTTATAATACTTGCACATAGTGGTTTACTGAAATGTACCAAAGTATAATTGTGCCTCCCATTTATGCTTTCTCTGTATATCCCCCCCCCCCCCCCCCTCTTGCCTTCTGTTGAGAACACCCTTGTTTCTGTTTGTTTTTTAGGTCTTGCAAAAGACTATGGGATTCTGTTACCAGATTTTAACAGAGCCAGCCGCAGATCCCCGTAAGAAAGATGGTGCCCTCCATATGATTGGTTCGTTGGCAGAGATCCTACTGAAGGTACGGGTGATGGATCTTGTAATATCGCCGGTCAGCTTTTAGTAAAACCTAGGCAGCGGGATAACCGGCGAATGAGAAGGAGACACTTTCCTGGATTATGTGCCTAGAGTCTCATCAAATCTTATGCAGATTGTGTACGGAGTAACTACAACCAATAACTTTTACTCCATTCATATGTTGGGCTACATTGATATAGATGGATTGAGTCTGGGCACTCAAACTACTTTTGCTGCTGATTGTTTTTACAGTTCTATGCCTACCACCCTAGAACCATTGCAGACCATGCTATGAATGTTATCCTTCTTGTGGTGGCACTGGGCATACAATGATTTCCGGTTATTCTGTGTAATCTCTGATCAAATTCTATTTCTTGTTCCAGAAAAAGATCTACAAGGATCAGATGGAGTTTATGCTCCAGAATCACGTGTTCCCTCTCTTCAGCAGTGAGCTGGGCTACATGAGAGCGAGGGTAAGGAGATCTCAAAGACCCCCTAATGTTGATGAGCGTGACAGTGTTGCATTTTAACTAATGTCTCTGCACAGAATAAGAATGAGCCTGGTGTAGAATTGGCACAGGATTGTGCACAGTGTCGGTCTGTAGCTGGGAAAGCAGTGGCTGCAGGGATGTGTGCATAGGGTCGGTCTGTAGCTGGGAAAGCAGTGGCTGCAGGGATGTGTGCACAGTGTCGGTCTGTAGCTGGGAAAGCAGTGGCTGCAGGGATGTGTGCACAGTGTCGGTCTGTAGCTGGGAAAGCAGTGGCTGCAGGGATGTGTGCACAGTGTCGGTCTGTAGCTGGGAAAGCAGTGGCTGCAGGGATGTGTGCATAGGGTCGGTCTGTAGCTGGGAAAGCAGTGGCTGCAGGGATGTGTGCACAGTGTCGGTCTGTAGCTGGGAAAGCAGTGGCTGCAGGGATGTGTGCACAGTGTCGGTCTGTAGCTGGGAAAGCAGTGGCTGCAGGGATGTGTGCACAGTGTCAGTCTGTAGCAGGTAAAGCAGTGGCTGCTGGGATGTGTGCACAGTGTCTGTCTGTAGCAAGGAAAGCAGTGGCTGCAGGGATGTGTGCACAGTGTCTGTCTGTAGCTGGGAAAGCAGTGGCTGCAGGGATGTGTGCACAGTGTCAGTCTGTAGCAGGTAAAGCAGTGGCTGCAGGGATGTGTGCACAGTGTCGGTCTGTAGCAGGGAAAGCAGTGGCTGCAGGGATGTGTGCATAGGGTCGGTCTGTAGCTGGGAAAGCAGTGGCTGCAGGGATGTGTGCACAGTGTCGGTCTGTAGCTGGGAAAGCAGTGGCTGCAGGGATGTTTGCACAGTGTCTGTCTGTAGCTGGGAAAGCAGTGACTGCAGAGATGTGTGCATAGGGTCAGTCTGTAGCTGGGAAAGCAGTGACTGCATGGATGTGTGCACAGTGTCGGTCTGTAGCTGGGAAAGCAGTGACTGCAGGGATGTTTGCACAGTGTCTGTCTGTAGCTGGGAAAGCAGTGACTGTAGGGATGTGTGCACAGTGTCGGTCTGTAGCTGGGAAAGCAGTGGCTGCAGGGATTTGTGCACAGTGTCGGTCTGTATCTGGGAAAGCAGTGGCTGCAGGGATGTGTGCACAGTGTCGGTCCGTAGCTGGGAAAGCAGTGGCTGCAGGGATTTGTGCACAGTGTCGGTCTGTAGCTGGGAAAGCAGTGGCTGCAGGGATGTGTGCACAGTGTCAGTCTGTGTCTAGTAGAGCAGCCTGTTAGTGTCTTGCTGGCTGACTGCTCCGCTCACACAAATCCTGCGGCCAAAGAGGAACATGAGATCATAGTACTGGTCTAGCGACGTCTTCAGGACGCTTCCACCGCTGGCCAGCCTCCTAACTCTCAAACAGTATTTTAAAGATGGATTTGAACAAATGTGCACTTTTGGTTTAGTGGGTGCTGCCATGTAACTTTCTTTTTGCCATACTTAACAGAATTGCACTTGGTTTCGTGATAGTTCCGGTTACATTTTTCAGTTTGTACCAAAGATCACTGACGGGAACAAAAAAAAAATCGCACCCTAAACATTCAAATCAATAGTTAAAATGCAGTTTGATTTTTTACATGACATCTTGGCTAGATTTAAATTTTATCCATTGGTTTTCTGTTTAACTTCTAGACTGGTGTAACAATGGCAACCACAGTCGGTTTGCTCTCCTGATGTCACATGGCATGCTGAGATCTCTCTGACTGGCAGCCATATCATGTGCCTGCCAAACAGATTTTGAAAAGGAGATGATTATTTGTGGACTGACAGGATAATATATGGGATGGTTTCTCTAATTAAATGACAATTACGGCAGTGTCATAGCTGTGCACTTTCCTAAATCCCCTTGTTGCTAACATTCTGCAGGCTTGCTGGGTTCTTCACTATTTCTGTGAAGTGAAGTTTAAAAATGATCAAAACCTGCAAACGGCCCTGGAGCTGACCAGACGGTGTCTTGTGGAGGACCGGGAAATGCCAGTTAAGGTGGAAGCCGCCATCGCCCTGCAAGTTCTCATCAGCAATCAGGAGAAAGGTGCTTCCTGTCATGTGACACAAATGTTCATGTAATTACCAGTATCAATAACTCGATTTAGATTCTCGTATATCGTATTGGTAGGATGTAAATTACTTGGCGGTTGTGTTGCTCATGATGGTTTCTGCATGAAAAGCCGGCGGTCGGGATCCCGGCGTTCAAAATCCCGATGCCGGAATCCCGAACGCCGAAATCCAGACGGGGGGGCGTGGATCGCTGCGCCCCCCCCCGCGGGCTCACTGCGCTCGCCACGCTACGCTCGGGACGCTAATTTATTCTCCCTCCGAGGGTGTCCTGGACACCCACGGGGGGAGAAAGTGTCGGGATTTTGAACGCCGGGATCCCGACCGCCGGGATTTAAACTGCATACCCTCATGATGTGAGAGTAGTTTACTTTTTTAATAGCAAAGTTTAGGAGTTGTAGAATGTAAATATGTATAAACCCTACTTACAAACCTTCCCGGTATTAAGTGAAGTTTCCCATGAGGCAAGCACTGACTGCTCACGGTTGCCTACTCATTTGTTACTGTTAGATTATTCTATCTGGGATAAATTGCCATACCTTGGGGTGTTCAAACATGCGCCCATGTTTGCCGTTGACGGTAAACGTGTTAAACATTAATGTTTACTATTAAAATGTGGTGAGGTGTTGAGCCAGCTGCACAGATAATCAGCGCCCATCCAGCTCATCTGCGTTTTCATTGGGGAGTTGGTCTGGTCCCATGTGCAGTTAAAGATAGGGTCATGGGGGTCTGTGTGGCCCTCCACCATCATTTTAAGCTGCACATTTTGACTCTGGCACACTTAAGGCCCCCATATACTATCAGTCATTCGCTTGTCACGTGGCTGTTCAGGGAGTAGTGCTGCATGTGGGGGACTTGCAGCTGTTGTAGTGACTTGCTGTGTGACGTGACATAAGTATGTCACTGCCTATGTACTCTGCCTGGCTCTGTCGGGCTTTGTCACCCTATACTCCATACGGCTTGGTGTATTGTATTCTAACTCACGTGTTGACTCTCTGCTTAGTTTGAGTAATGTTTGCCTAGCTCTCAGGTTATGTAATGTTACTCGTGCTCTTTGGCTGGACCGAGATCCTCCTTGTGTTCTCTCCCACTATCTGTCTATTGCATGGATCCTCAAACTGCGGCCCTCCAGATGTTGTGAAACTACAAATCCCAGCATGCCTTGCCACAGTTTTGCTATAAGGGAGTGTTAAAACTGTGGCAAGGCATGCTGGGATTTGTAGTTTCACAACATCTGGAGGGCCGCAGTTTGAGGACCCATGGTCTATTGGGAGTGTTGACTTCTATGGTTCTCGCATTGTCCGTATTCCTTTCGCCATGTGTATGAGTAACGACTGCCTAGCGCTCTTATGTGTCACATGCTCTGTTACCGCGAGCTAGCAATATCAGCACTCTATCATATAATCCCCCCCCCCCCGTCACCTCCTTGCTGTATATAGAGTGCTGATGTCCCTTGTTATAGCACTATTCCTTTTCAGTTATGTAGCGCAGCATGTACAGTCGTGTTTCACAATTGGAAACAAAAGTGATAAAACTGGGTAGTAATAGACCAATATAGAGGCAGGAGGGCCCTGCTTACAATCTATATGACTTATTGGGCTTGCATGTTATGTCATTTTGCTCTCACTGTAGATTAAGCAAAGTTTATTACCCATCAGTCGTGTTTGAGTGCTGTGTGGTTCTTCTCCTTCCTTCTAGCTTGCTGGTTGTCATGTTACACAAGGAATGATCTAGCTCATTCAGCCCTTCTGAGCGATGTCGTTCGATCACCCAGTGTGTACACCTCCAACAATGAAGATCATTCTGGTTGACCCGCAAAGCTGCGGGTTGGGGGATATCATTTGCTGGTAGCCGGCCATCAAATGACTTTGCAAGCACTTGCAGATCTGTCAGCCTCTGCTGACCGTAGATCTGCAGTGACCTTGTATAGGAAGCGGGCCGGCAGCTGGCATCCACTGGCTTCAGCTGCCCTCACCCACGTCAAGGATGCTTTAGCACGGGAACGCCCAGCGTTATGGGGATGCTGGGCGTTTCCATATGCGCTACCCGCCCACCACCCCCACTGCTAGGTGGGAACGGGCCGGCGAATAAGCAATTTGCTGCACCCGCTCGCCCAAAGCGGCTGCGCATAAAATGTTATGTGTAGTTGCTAAACATCGCTCCCCTGTGCGACGGTGCAGGGGAACGACTGAATTAGGCCCAGTGTGCACTCCCGCTGGTCATTGACTATTGCTGTCCCATGACATAATGTGTGTGGAGAACCTTAGGTTCAGTACACACTTCCCCCTCCTTGCTTCCGGTCTCATGGTAGTTCCTGTGTCTAAGTTGTGTCTACAGCTCGTTGCGTCTTTGAATTGGCCTAGATAGGTATTGTGTAAATCCTTCAGGTGCTTCCACATTTAACCGTCCAGGTGTCTGCGGTTGTTCCGGAAGGCCCTGATGGGTCTCTCTGGCTTTGCCGTGCATTATGTCTGTAGACTTAAGTTTCCTCTATGCCGTTTGCAGTGTAGCTTACTGCATAGGTATGAATAGCTGATGACCTAATGGGAGCTTTTGGTTCTCTGTTCCTACTTTATTGCTTTTTTTAGCCAATTACTTTTTTTTATGTCTTTCATGTAGCCTTTTTTATATTATGCAAGTCCAAGGTATTGCAGTGTGCCCCATTTAGGACAGGCCTGGCCAGCGTGTGGCGCTGCTGCAGTTTTAGCATTCCCTAATGGCAAAACTGTGGCAAGGCATTCTGGGACTTGTAGTTTTACAACAGCTGGAGGGCCACAGACTGGCCAGGTCTGATTTTAGGATGAATGTGAAGATTTCTATGAATCCATCTGGCAATCTGACAGCAATTTCTACCATTATTTTACTTTGAATCAGAACCACACTCTTCAGGAGTGAATACAAGTGTGTTCTGCTGGCTCTCCTTTGGGCTTGTGAAGTTAATGAATATCCAGTTTCCCGATGGGGGATATAGGGGGAGAGTACAAGTTTAGATTAGTTGGTGCCAGCTCCTAGTTTGGCTGCTTCTACAGAATTCCTTTTCCTGATTATTTTAGCCCAGGCTCTTTCTGAACCTATTTCTTTATTGGTAGAGACATTGGATGACTGGGTCTGCGGTCATAATGATGTCAGTGAGGGTCTATAATACTCTGGATTTTGTATTGCAGCTAAGGAGTACATTGCCCCGTTCATCAGGCCGGTGATGCAGGCTCTGCTGCACATCATCAGGGAGACGGAGAATGATGATCTGACCAATGTGATTCAGAAGATGATCTGCGAGTATAGTGAGGAAGTCACCCCCATTGCTGTGGAAATGACGCAGCACCTGGTGAGTCTCTGCTTTGTACATATCATGTGTTGCTTCTGGTTAGTGGATTAGGCATATATCAAGTATATGCAACTGAGATGAGCTGTGATTCACATTGGATTAACCATGTTCCGGATGTAATTTAGGGGGCAGATTTATTGAGCTCGGTGAAGTGAGTGTCTGCTTTTTATCACCGGCCAATCAGCTTCTACCTGTCATTTTTCAAACCAAGCCTATAACTTCAGTTAGCTGATTGGTGATAAAAACCAGACACTTTGGGGGGTATTCAATCCAGGATCACAGCTGTCGATCCCTCCCGACAGCCGTGATCCTGGCCCACTTGCGGTTTAATCGGCAGGCGGGATTCAATGTCCCGCCTGCCCATCGACACAAAGGGGGCGTGGCCTTAAACAGACATGGCTTGCCGATCGCGCCAATACGTGGCTGTTATCGGCATAACAGGCCCGCCAGCTTCTGAAGTTGGGCTCGTTCTGCCCTGATCCCTCGGTAAAGACAGCATTGAATAGAAACACGTCGCTATTTTTGAATACACATTGAATACCCCCCCCCCCCCCCCCCTTTATCGCTTCACCAAGCTTTAATAAATCTTCCCCTTATGTGAACAACATCCCTAATCCTATAGCGTTTAACTGGAGTCCCCAACTGACATTAACTTGGGCAACTGCGCGTTCTCTAAATGGGTTATGAAAATAGAGAGTGAGGAACAGATGACCTAGCGTGTACACCTCCTATTATAAACCGCACGGATGTGTGTGCAGTACAAATGGCTGCAGGGATGTGTGCACAGTGTCAGTCTGTGTCTAGTAGAGCAGCCTGTTAGTGTCTTGCTGGCTGACTGCTCCGCTCACACAAATCCTGCGGCCGCAGAGCAACATGAGATCATAGTACTGGTCTAGCGACGTCTTCAGGACGCTTTCACCGCTGGCCAGCCTCCTAACTCTCGGACATGTATGAAGCCAACAGTGTTGACACTGCCCTTAATCTACAAAGCAAAGTATTCCCCAGTGCTTGTATTGCTCTTCAGTTCTTGATCTGTTTATTAACTTTCTTCCTATCTTCCAGGCAATGACTTTTAATCAAGTAATTCAGACGGGTCCGGATGAGGAGGGCAGCGACGATAAAGCAGTAACTGCAATGGGAATCCTTAATACAATTGACACCTTGCTCAGCGTTGTGGAAGATCACAAGGAGGTAAGCAGACACTATATTTGGAAAGACCTACTTGAAATATAAAGTATATATAAAATCATCGAAGGGCATTTACAAATCGTAAATTTGCCACAGTTAACAATTGTGTCGGTTCACTTGACAGTAGGATTAATTCTGGTGGCCCAGCTATATGGGGTTTTCCATTCAAGTTACTTTGCTTTATATATTTGCAGCAGCTAGTTAATTCGGATCCCCGCTGTCACTTGTATTATCTCTTAGATAACCCAACAGCTTGAAGGTATCTGCTTGCAAGTCATTGGAACGGTTCTGCAGCAGCACGTGCTAGGTATGTACTGAATGTTCTCCTGACTGTATGTAGCCCTGTATATGTTCCAGTACCTGTAACAAAGGTTTGTCTTTGCAGAGTTCTATGAAGAGATCTTCTCCCTGGCGCACAGTCTCACCTGCCAGCAGGTCTCTCCTCAGATGTGGCAGCTTTTACCGCTGGTCTTTGAGGTCTTTCAGCAGGATGGGTTTGATTACTTCACAGGTGAGAACAGCTTGCATAAAACCTGCTGATTGGATGGTGCGAGGTTTCAGAGAACCGATCACTGACTGTATCCTCTTCCTCCCCTTGTGCAGATATGATGCCTCTCCTGCATAATTATGTCACTGTGGATACGAACACCTTACTCTCTGACACCAAGTATTTGGAGATGATATATAGTATGTGTAAAAAGGTAGGTGTGAGAAGTATGTGATTTGGGGCTGTTGCTGTTAGAGATGTATACTAGAACTGTACGTGAGCAGGTACTGATCGATTTTAACCAACAACAAAATAACTTTCTATAACTGCGCAATTGGAGATGGAAGCGATTCAATTGTTGTAAAGGCTTTAATAATAGGCGCTCATTATCACATTGTTAGACTCTGTGCTAAACCAGTCTAAGCTTTCGGGTAGGCCCACCAAATCCAATTTTTTTTTTTTTCCTGCTAGTCTCCGAAGCAGGCTGAAAGTAGAAATGTATCCCCCCCATTGCACTGGTAATCGAATGGAGCAACAATTGCCTTGCTCTATCCGGCACCATCTAGTGGCAGCCTGAAGTGAAAACTTATTTTCCCTGAAAATGTTTTCCTGAACTAGTTTATTTTTATTTTTTTCAATTAAACTTACTGTCAGTAACCCAATCAGCTATATGTAGAATTTACTTAGGGCGAGGACCAACACACTTGCCTGGCTGGGAACACTATTAGCTGGAACACAAATGCACTTGTTGACCAGAAATAACTTAGGCTTCCATCCTAGGTGCTGACGGGAGTCGCTGGGGAAGATGCTGAATGTCACGCGGCTAAACTACTAGAAGTTGTCATCTTACAGTGTAAAGGACGTGGCATTGACCAGGTGAGCGTATAGTCGCATAGTGGTACTGGCGGTGGAAAGGCATGTTGGGCGCATTCATGTGTAGCTAATGCCTCGTTTGCTTTTCTCTCCCTCAGTGCATACCGCTGTTTGTAGAGGCTGCTCTGGAGAGGTTAACTCGTGAGGTGAAGACAAGCGAGCTGAGAACAATGTGCCTGCAGGTTGCGATAGCTGCTTTATATTACAGTCCCCTCTTCCTTCTCAACACGTTGGAAAACCTGCGTTTCCCCAATACCGTTGAGCCCGTCACAAATCACTTTATCAAGCAGTGGCTGAATGACGTTGACTGCTTTCTGGGGTAAGTTTCCCGCTCAATGTGCTTGTAAATTTCAGGCTTAATATGTGGGCCGGGCAGAAGCTTGACTGCTTCCAACTTTGTGCTTAGTAATGATGAAGTAAGAGCCTTACACGGCTATGACCTTTCATTCTTACACAGATTACACGACCGGAAGATCTGCGTCCTGGGCCTCTGCGCTCTTATTGAACTTGAACAACGGCCCCAGGTGCTAAATGAGGTCTCCTCACAAATCCTGCCTGCTTTCATCCTCTTATTCAATGGTTTGAAGAGAGCTTATGCCTGCCATGCAGAGCAAGAGAACGACAGTGATGATGATGAGGATGGCGAGGAGGATGATGAGGCCGGTAAGTAAACCTGGATGCAGATCACATTGGTCTACTCAACGGTGTCACAGGATGAAACCTGACCATCTTGCTCATATTAACAAGAATGGATGACTTTTCAAGCTAGTTTCTTATTTAAAAACTCCTCAACCCTCTAAGAAATCTTGTGCATTATTCTGAAAATGGATTCATGGTTGTGAGAATGCAACTGTGATCCGTCACATATTTTTTTTTTTTTTTTATATTGGAAGGAGAGAACCAGATTCATATCTATCTTTATCTCGCCATATATCTATATCCATTAGGGTTCCATTTCCTCTTGTTACAGAGCTGGGCAGTGATGAAGATGACATTGATGAAGATGGTCAGGAATACCTTGAGATTTTAGCGAAACAAGCTGGAGAGGACGGTGATGACGACGACTGGGAGGAGGATGATGCAGAGGAAACGGCGCTAGAGGGTTACACAACACTTATTGATGATGAAGACAACCCCGTTGATGAATATCAAATATTTAAAGCTATATTTCAAAGTAAGTTTCAAATGTTTCACTGGGAACAATGCTTAGTACAGTAAGTCGGTGAAGGAAGAGCGTTCCAGAAATTCAGTTTCTCAATATCTCTTTATAGAGCTGCAAGGACTGGACCCAGCATGGTATCAAGCTCTTACCCAAGGGCTAAATGAGGAGCAGGGGAAACAGTTACAAGACATTGCAACGCTGGCGGAACAGAGGAGGGCGGCTCATGGCAAGTGTACAATGGATCATCTGAGCAAATAACACATAATGCTCCTTCATTGTGTAGACATCAATTGTCAATATTGTGTAAAAGTGAAATACAACTCAATCACACCACTCCGTTGCATGCCTCGTGTCTGTCTGGGGAATTCCCCTTGCGTCTCAATCTGCCTTTCGTCTTGTGGATTTTTTTTTAAATTCTATTATGCAACCATACTTACTTGTGGGTGCAACTACGTCTGGGCTAATAAATATGCACGCAAAGTCAGGAGCAACATTTTGTCATATGTCCTACTGCCTGTTACATCTGCATGCTGCGAAGGCAATACACATTGTATTGTCTAATATATTGTTCTGACAGACTGGTAATATTTAATTACACACTGTGTATATTGTGTAAAGCAAATCCATTGTACTTGGTCTTTATGGAGTTGTCCCATAGTATGTGCCATTATACAGCAGGTTGTTTAGTTTGTACGGCGATGCAATTTATTGTTACATCACTGTATAGAACAGGCAGAAGTTTGTACCCAGCTTTAGAAGGTAACTGATCCTGAAATTCAAACTTACAAAATAGCTTTTTTCTGAGTCTTTGTCTGCAGAAGATTGAAATGTGTGCTTGTGCAGGAACTTTGTTTTCCTATGGCATCTACCTCATTCATTGACACACTGCAGTCAGCCTCTTAGCCACCTTAATAATATGGCTACTGTATGAGAAGTATAATTAGCATTAAAATGCATGATTTCTCCTTCAGCCATCTGTGGACGCCAGACATTAGTCATGATCCTTTTAAAAGTCAGACATTGGAGATTAACTGGACTGGTTTATTTATTTTTTGCCTGTTTTCTGACATATTGTGTGTGTGTGTGTGTGCGAGCGCGCAACTGGGTATTTCGTGATTCCAGCAGCCACTAGAGGTCCATGTTAAGTTTTTTCACTACAGCATTGCGTTTGTGGAGCCACAATACTTAAGTTTTCTCCTCTTTCCTCAGAATCCAAAATGATCGAGAAGCACGGAGGATACAAATTCAACGCTCCAGTTGTGCCAAGTTCATTCAATTTTGGTGGCCCTGCCCCTGGCATGAATTGAGCTGTTGCTTTCTTTCCTGCTAACGTGTGACTGATTGTAGTGAAAAAGCTTGTGTTCCTCCCGTAGCGGTTTCAGAACCGGTTCATGTTCTCTGAAGCTCGTTCTGAACTCTGACATCGGAATCTGGAAAGCGTGAGCGGCTCATGTAACTCGGCCCTGGGACAGCAAATACGGGGGGTTTCTTTTTCCTTTTTTCTTCCCCCTTTTCTCTTTGAAGATAGAGCTCAACTTTCAATACACTGAGGAGATCTGAAGCCTGACGGGAGATGTCAAGGAGGCTGCTTTATTTTCTGTGGAAAATAAGACCATAAACACTGGGAAAACGGGACTGTATTTAATATCTTACCGTAATCACGAGGGCCAATTTACATTTTACTTCACCAGTTTTAGTGTACTAGCTTATAACACATTTCTTGCATCAGATTGGTGTTTATTCTTTTTATTGTAAGACAAAACGGAGGCATTTCGCAGATTCCATTACTGAATAGACTTGACTGTTCCTAATGTAGAATGTTGGACACTTGTAGCACTACACAAATGAATTAAATATGTAAATGAACAGCACTTTTATATGGAAAGTCACCTGATCGCCCTGTGTACAAAATTGGCCATTTGCTGTTTATATATACAAAATAAGGGATGGACAAGGCACGGTTTCAGGTTTAATTTAAAAGTGAATGCCGGGGGTATATATATATTTTTTTTTTGGTGACTTTTGTGGGGGAAGTCACTCTGGTTGTGACTTGAATTTGGTTATGTACAAAAAAGGGGATAGTAATATTTAATTGCTGCTACAATTGGCAACATACTCTGCATCCCCCCCTTTTTTATTTTCCCCTTTAAATCTGTAAATGTCCAACTTTGGATAGGAAATGGCCACGTAAGCACTGGGAGATACAGCATTTAACTTCTAAAGCATGTGTTATTGGACATGAAGCTCTATTCTTACTGAGTCTGACGTGTGGATGGAACATCTATATATGCAAACTATTAAAAAGAAAGAGATGAATTTGGCTAATATCGGCCTCAGACTAGTTTCTTGGAGTTATAAGAGGAGTGCGCTCTAGGCAGGCAAATACTGATGTGGCAGTCACCGGTATCTGGACGATAATTAAGAATACGTTAACACCATATGGTCGACATGAGTTTTTTTTTTTTAGTTTTTTTTTTTTTTGAGAGGTGCGTCACCGGATACATGGACTTGGAACGGTAAATTCTGAACACAGCCAAAACATAACGAGAGACTCATTTGGTGCTGTGGCACATATGCCTCATGATCCTGGATGTAATGTTTGTTTCTGCCTCTCTAACTGCAATAGGGTCTCAAATTTTTCTTTTTGTGATTTCAAGCAGCAATTTTTATTAAATTTTTTTTGTAAGGGGTTGATTTTGCTATATATTTTTTTTTTTTTTTAAGTAAATTGCTGTTTCAAATCATGCTTACATTTTTTTATTTAATACTCTGGCCCTTTTTACACTTGGCTTTCGAAATAAGATCCTAGTATCCCCTTTGTATCGAGTTTTTTTTTTTTTAAATACACATCTAGAAGTATATCCCCATTTCGCCATCATTTTGACATTCTGTTATTCG
Organism: Crinia signifera; assembly: GCF_055691185.1. NCBI lineage: Eukaryota > Metazoa > Chordata > Amphibia > Anura > Myobatrachidae > Crinia > Crinia signifera. The sequence continues at coordinate 122,044,627 of NC_139227.1, read as the reverse complement.
TTGTAATTTATTCAACCTGATCAATTTTTACTTTGGTAAAAATCCAACACAGCTGCTCAAAGGTGAAAGCTGAACTTTTGTTCTTCCTAAGGTTTTAAAATAGACACCAATGCAGCAATGACAATATTGCAATAAAATATATGAAGATTGATGCTGAATGAGATATTGTGTCAAGTCCTGTTCTGTCCAGGTTTCACCTTGTGTGGATTTATTGCACAAAACTGAGGATTTATACATAGACTGGCTGTCTAGGGAAAGGTCTTCATTACTAAACATTCTCTGTTATGTCCACGTTTAGCAAAATAATTGCTCAGTATAAATAACATTTTTCGTTTTAAAATGAAAGTTTTTTTGTTTCTTTTAAAGCTGCTTACTTGAATTTGGATTAGACTACTTCTCTTGAGCTTCCCCACTGTAGATCATCTCGGCATGTTAAAACATTTGCAACTCCTTTAAAGAGTAGGGTTACCAGAACAAAATAAGCATGACCCTTGCTCTCAAACAAATATTTGGGGAAAATAGACCCCCTAAACAGAATTGGGGCATTGGATTATGTGTAAATACCAACTGGCAGAATATGCTCTAGCACAGGCGGTCCTCAAGGCACACCAACAGGGCAGGTTTTGTAGATATCCAGGCTTGAGCACATGTGACTTAATTAGTATCTGAGTGATTCTGATTAAACCATCTGTGCTGAAGCCTGGATATCACTAAAACCTGCACTGTTGGTGTGCCTTGAGGACCGTGGTTGGGAATACCTGCTCTAGCATCTGTACAAAAAAAGACCAGCCCGGGGGGGGGGGTGGTAGGTAGGTAGGTATAATTCCGCATCCCTTTTCTTTAATAGAATCTGGCTGGGCAATGTAATATGTATGTTGGAGGTTGACTGGCATTGGCCACTGCCAGGAGTGTCTGAGGTAGAATTCTCTGCCTTGAAGATCCAGTGATGGTACTTTCCAGCGTACTAATTAGGTGGGGGGGCACTGGCTGTTTGTACAATAGTCTCCTATCAGGAGTTAATGTATTCTTATATTACCTGGGGCTAAAAACAACATTTGCTCGATTGAGGGTGATGTCACATTCATGCAAAGGACGTTTGGAGTGATTAATTTGCTGCTGAAACTTAATCCTAAGAGCTGGTCTGATGGTCCCACTCTCGGCAGTACTTTAAATACTTTGTGCTATTATAGAATTGTATTTTTTATTTAACACTTTTTTTCTTTTCAATACAAAACTAGGGAATGAACCTCAACAGAGCCATCTTTAGAAATGAAATTCCTTATTGTGTGGATTGTGATTTGAGGGTCTATTTGCTGTAACTGGAGTAGTTAACCATAGTCACCATAACAGGGTGGAGCATACTAACTGGATAAAGCTATCAGATGTAATTTTTTTTAATAAGGAATAAAAAGTTGTATTTTCCTATGCACAAATGAGCTGAGCATACAGGTCTTTCTTAAATTCATTCCTAAAGCAGTCACCAGTCAATTGATTGACGAAAAAGAATAAAGGGGTTGCAGCAAGTATGCACTGATGTTTTCTGAGCTTCATTTTAGTCCGATTGAATTTTTATGAGGATTTAATAAATCGCCATAAATTTAATGGTATTGCAAGGTTTGAGTGAGTTGTGTTCCATAGGACATTCTCACTGCGGCTCCAACATCTGTTGACCAGATCAGTGTCTTCTGCCATAGGTTCCCTGGGGCTGGGAGGCAGCCAGATGTAAGGCAAGATGATTGACTTTCTGCTTTTCACTGCCTAAGTGGAAACTGGTGCTGGTAGTGTCTCTCCAGAAGGTCTTGCTTTTGTACACTAGATCACTAGGGCAATTTATGTAAAGGGGTGCTGAATTTAGCATATTAACATCACCTTAAGGTCCATAACATAGCATGTCAGGTTTTCCCGGTTTGTTCCTCCCAAGTCCCTGAACGTGGTTGTTCACAGCTCGCTTCAGGTTTTTTTATTTTTTGGGAGACGTCAGGGGACACAGGGCTAACAGTGGGTACTGAGCAGGAAAGCGACCATTACACCACCAGAAAGGTTAAACTTCTTAGCGGGGGGTATTTAATGTGGGATTCCGACTGTCGGAATGTCCCAACAGTCGGAATACCTGGCTGTTTTCGGTCGGCTGGCCTGCAACTCGACCGGCGGAATTCGATGTTCCACCTGTCAATTGGAGAAAAGTGGGCATGCCGGCGAAAACGGTCATGGATTGTCGAGAAACGGACGTGATGACAAAACAGATCTGATTTGTTTTAAAGTTGGGTCTGTTCTGTCGAAATCCTTCATCAACGCTGTTGGTAACTGCAGCATTAAATAGGTGGCGGGATCTCTTTCCCTTGTCCGAAGTTGAATACCGCCCCTTGGCTGTCCCCCTCCAGGCCAAACTACTCAGTTTTTGTAGGTGCTGGCAGGAGCGAACATGCACCACAGAGAGGGGCTGCTTTATGCAGCCATACTTCATTTTTTCATTTTATTGTTACACTAACTACTCAGTGACAAGGTGTCTCACAGACACCTGTGCTGCTGCCCCATCACCCGGGCCCGGCAGCTGCACACCACTCCTGGGTGTGTGACCGTGGCTGGCCCTGGGCACTTGGGGGGACCGGGCACCAGGACTTTAAGACAAGGTAATGCGCTTCCTGCATGCGACTTAGCAGCTGTCACAGGCTGCACTCGCAAGCCTTCAGTCTCTGGTGGCCATTTGCTAGTAGTGGGCTCTCCTCACACAGCCCCTCCCCTGGGGACAGTAGGAAGGTTATACCCACTTGGGTTCTCTCCACTGATCTCTTCCTGCCTGCCGAACATGCAAGAGAGACACGGGGAGCATTTAGGATTCCCACTCCTTCACTGCTTGGCAAGTTGAGCAATTCCCCCTGTACCTTTCGTACAAGGACACAGGTTACTTTAATTTATGCTCCAGTCAACCATAGCTGCTTTACGGAGCTCAGTGCCAGTTTGTTTTTTAATTTGCATTGTGTGCCTTTGTATGTGTGCTGTGTCTTCTATACTGTCTTAACACGATCACTGCCTGTCAGAAGTATATTGTGTTAACTGGATCAGTTTCAGCTGCCTCTTTCTGTTCAATGTCAGAAGGCAGCAATATTGACAAAGGGGCTCCTGTACACATTGCAAAGCAGGTCTATCCAAGCTTGAGGAGGGTTATGCCAAAGGTGTCTCAATGCTCAGGTGTAGCCCATAGTTGCTGCTTCCTTTCAGAGCCTGCTTGGGCTATGGCCTCCATTTACCATTGATCGCATTTACAATGCGATCTGGGCTGAATATTACCGCCCAGGATCGCATTGTAAAATGCGATTGTTACTCCCCAATGTATTATCTGTCAGGGCGCAGGGACAGGACTCTGAAAGGAGGGGGGGGGGGGGGCTGCGTATGCGCGGTTACGAGCTGATGACCCCACTGACAGCACTGCTGCACGTGCAGTGCGATGTGCACCCATAGGCTACATGGCGATATTCCAGAGGTGGGAAGCCAGGCTGCTGGATGTTGATACATCGGGCAGCTTCGCATCCCCCATAGAAACCTAGCTGCAGGGGGGGATCGCAGCAGGGATCAGAGATTCCTGCTGCGGTCCCCTGTGATACATTTCAGCGATACTTAATATTTGCGGTTAACCCCTGAAAACGGGTGTTTTCGTGGATTTAGCCGCAAATATTAGTTGATAAATGGGCCCCTAAGTCCCTTACTCAGGTTGTGTCACAAATAGAAATGCTCTAATCTGCACCGTCCCTGCAGCCAGTGAGGCCATCTACATCACCAGTGTGTCCCCCCACCCCCTGCGGTGGAGCCTCCCAGGGCATCCAGACATCTTTAGATGCCCCCAGGAGTTCTCAAACTTGGTCCTCAGCACCTCACACATTTTACGTTTTCCAGGTCACCCGGCAGGTGCATTTATTACTCATTGACACATCTTAAAAGATCCACAGTTGGATCTAATTTCACTTGTAATTCTGTGAGGAGACCTGCAAAACATGCACTGTGTGGGGGCCCGAGGACAAAGTTTGAGAACCTGTGCCCTAGAGGCTCTTCCCTTTGAGGGTTACATAGTAGGTGAGGCTGAATAAAGACTTGCGTCCATCTAGTTCAACCTATGTTTATAATAGTTTATCCTTTGTTGTACAGTATGTGCTGATATTTTAAAGACCGATTGTTACTTATTCGTACCCATGGATGGATGCACCAATAAATGTTTATCCAACCTTATTTTAAACTAGAAATGGTCAAAATGGGTCACTAAAAATAATTGGGATCCAGCAGCTCAATCTGCAAAAATAACCAGATCTTTTAGACTAATCGTCGACTCACATTGAAAATGGGTTAATTTCATAATAATGAAGCATAAAATCTCACAAGAGGTCGGTAGCTCTCACGAGACTTCCCCCTGTACTTAATTTCCTTCACAATCATCTGGAGGGTGGGCTATACACAATAAAAAATAAAAGCAAGGGACCGACGGCTCTCCTTTTTGGGATCAGCGACTCTTTGCAGTGATCTGTACGAAAGAACCGCTTCATTCGCGAACGTCCCATTTCTATTTTAAACGTATTTATAGTGTCTGCCGACACCACTTCTCCAGGAAGAGAGTTCGAAAGTTTGACTGCTCTGACTGTAAAGATTTTTTTTTCTTCTAGATGAACAAAATCTTTTTTCTTCTAATCTAAACTCGTGCTCTAGCGTCCTAGATTCCTTTCTAGCAGAAAAAAGGGTGTTTGACAGTTCCTTATATTGGTCCCTAATATATTTATACATGTTGAGCATGTCCCCCCAAATAAGAGGGTTCCCTGTTATTTGTGTCAGAATTGGAAAAACTCGTGGCTATGGTGTCTGCTTCCAAAGTAGCTTTCCTGCCATCCGCCCCTACTTCAGGTCCCCGTGCTGCTTTCCAGTCCTTTCGCTTCATTGACAGGGGAAATTCTTTTAAAAGAACATAGCCCCTGCCCACAAAATCCTCCACGGCCAAGGTTAAAGGTCCCTGGGCCACCAGGCGATTGTAAGCCAGAGGATAAACCCTCCACATGATGGGGCGGTGCTCCACTTGGGGGATTCCGGGGGGGGGTCGCCTGCTACAGTTTTCAGGCATTTGGCTGGATAGACGCCTGGGTTCGGGATGTGGTCTCCCATGGCTACTCCATAACCTTTCAACATCATACATCACATTCCTTATTTTCCAAAAGTTCTCCATAGAACTTTAAAAAGCGCAGAGCTCTGGAGCAAGCCATCCAGAAGCTCCTGTCACCCGGGGTCATGGGTCTCAGCGAGGCACACGTTTTTATACCAGCCTCTTCTTGGTCCAGAAGTCCAACGGGTCATTCCGCCCCATCCTCCAATTTAAAACGGCTCAACAAATTCATCAGAGACCCAAAGTGCTGGATGGAAACCTTGAGGTCCATAGTGCTGGCTTTACAACCAGGGGACTACATAGCATCCTTGGACATCCAGGACGTGCATCTGCATATCACCATCAATCAGGAACATCGACTGTTTCTGCTGTTTGCATTGCAGGACCATCATTTCCAGTTTCACGCACTGCCATTCATCCTATCCACTGCACCCTGGGTGTTTACGAAGGACATGGCAGTGATGGACAGCAGACTTTGCGATCAGGGATCTGAATACTTTCGTATCTGGACGACCTGCTGATTCTGGCACAGCCGCTAGAGGTTTTGCGGGCCACTTGACCAAGGTGTTTGAGGTCTTGGACTCTTAAGTCCTGTAGAAAAAGTTCTCAGTGTCCCGTGCGCTTAGGCATAAAAAGTGTAAATGGTCACACACTAAGGGTGAATAAAACGGCAATGTCCACAGAAAGGAACAGGTCCTGATATGTCCAGGGAGCTGTCTAATTCAACTTCGTTGCCCTTTAAATACCTTCCAACCACAGGTGGAATACCAAACGAATTGCCAAGAAGGGAAACCGAGGTATTGGTGTTCAGCGGGTCAAACAGGTCCTCCCGAGTAACGCGGTTCTGTCCTCCAGCCAGGTGTACAGTTTGCTCAATGCATTTCAGACCTTCTGGTCCTTCATCAGGAGCATTGGAGTCCTGTGTCTGGCGTATCCTCTCCCTCAATCCATCCATGCATGCGGGTCTTGGGCTCAATGGTATCGGCCTTCGACATGGCGAAGTATGCTTGGTTCCACTCACGCCTTCTCCAACAAGAGATCCTCAACAAATGGTCGAGGTGTTATTCCTATCTTCAGTCCCACCTAATTGTCTTATCACCGATGGTGTGGATCTTCCTGTCCTGGTGGCTTCTGGACCAGAACCTCATGGAGGGGACCGTTTTGGGTCCACCGGTGGACTCTTCTCACCATGGATGCCAGTCTCCACGGTTGGGGAGCAGTGACGTGTCAAAGATCTTTCCAGAGATTGTGGAATGCACAGGAATCCCTGCTGTCGATCAATGTCCTTGAATTGAGGGTAGTCCTGCGGGCCTTCCACCTGGTGGAACCTTGGCTCCGAGGTCACCCTGTACATGTCCAGTCGGACAACGCGACGACTGTAGCTTATCAACCACCAGGGGGGACTATGAGTTGGGTGATATGGCAGAGGCTTCCTGCATTTTTTTTTTTTTCAATGGTCGGAGGGGAAGATCCCTGCTCTCTGCGATCTTTATCCTGGGGGTCCTCAATAAGCCGTCAGACTCTGGATGCTGGCGCATGCGCCCTCCATCCAAAAGTGATCCAGATGTTGGTGCACCATTAGGGTAGACCCGAGGTGGACTTGATGGCATCACAGCACAATCATCAGGTCACCCTGTATGGGTCCAGATTTCGCGACCCAGGGGCTTGCATGGTAGCCCTGTCAGCCCCATGGCTGTTTGCTCTGATATATGCCTTTCCCCTCATCTCGCTCCTCCTCAGAGTCCTTTGCAAGTTGAAGGCAGAAAGGGGCAAGTTGTTCCTGGTAGCCCCACATTGGCCCAGGATTATCTGGTTCTCTGATCTGTAGGCTCTGTCAGTGGCCCCTCCAATAAGTCTACCTGTGGCCATACCTGTTCACTTAAGTTCCGTGTCTACATCCGAACCTGCAGCGTATGGCTTTGATGGGGTGGAAGTTGACACCTACTTATTGAGAGCCAAAGGCTTTAACTCAAGGGTCATATCAACTATGCTGAGGGCCCACAAGCCTTTCTTGGCTGGAACGCATCTGGCGTTCTTACTGTTTCAATCACAGGACTTACCGTTTGTCCAGGATTCGGTCATTCTTGCAGAAGGGTTTGGAGGCTGGACTGCGTTTGTCTTTGAAGGTGCAAGTTTCGGCTCTATCCATCCTGTTCCGTAAGAGGTTGGCAGTATTGCAGGATCTCTGCACTTTCCTGCAGGGTGTCCTGCATATTCAACCTCCCTTTGTTCCTCCAGTTGTTTTGTGGGATCTATCAATGGTCTTTGGGGCACTTCAGGGTGCCCCGTTTGAAAAGTTGAGATTGGTGGACCTTTCCTGGCTTACCTGGAAAACCGTTTTCCTGTTGGCAATTGCTTTGGCCCAGAGGGTGTCTGTCCTGTCGGTTGCCCTACCTGATCTTCCAGCCTCATAGGGCGGTTCTTCGTACCATTCCTTTACACCTCCCCAAGGTGGTGTCTAAGTTTTATGTCAAGGAGGAGATTGTGGCCCCTGCCTTTCGGCGACTGGTATATACATTTTGCTGTATTAGCGGTCATGACATTGAAATAAGAATCAGGGAGGCAGAAGCTGAGGGTTAGATGTCATTGTAGGGCAGTGGTAGCCAACTCCAGTCCTCGAGAGCTACCAACAGTGCACATTTTCCAGACAACCTAGCTGCTGCAAAGGTGCACTCGTTACTCACTGACACATTTTAAAAGATCCACAGGTGGAGCTTATTACTTCCTTGTGATTCTGTGAGGAGACCTGCAAAACATTAACTGTTGGTAGCTCTCGAGGACTGGAGCTGGCTACCCCAGTTGTAAGGAGTAGATGACAACAGTGCAATTATTTTGCTGGGAGACCCAGGTAGAGGTCATGGCAGTAGTCTAGGCATAATGAAATGCATACAAGATTTTAGGTAGATCTTAAGTGATTGATTCTGGGTGAAATATTGATTTGATTTTTCTGGATATTTAAAGTTTAAATGTCATGTCTCGTCCACAACAATACCCAGATTTCATGTAGGTTAGGCGCTTTTTCTTTCTAAATTCCCAATTGTAATAGTCTACATGGTTGGCTGTGCTGCATTCTTGTCCTTTGATGTTAAACTCCTTTTATAAGGACTTATGTTTTATGAGCATTCAGTTGCAGCCAATAAGCATCATCCACTCCTGGAGGTCAGCTAAACAAGCATTTAGGGTTGTTATTTGGTTCTCCATACTCAAAGCAAAAGACAGGTACAGTTGTGAATCATCTACATAGCAGCAGGCCACGCCATGATGTCTGGTTATTGCACTACGTTGTAATTTAGTATGTATATGTATTCTGTTTTTTCTTCTAGACATCTTTGCTGCTTTTGACACTGTGGACCACCTTCTACGGATTCTTCACTCCATTAGTTTACTGCTCTATCCTGGCTATCTTCTTACCTCTCTGACTGCTTATGCTAATTTACCTTTCAGGATTCCACATCCCCTGCACTTACATGAACATAAAGGTGCCCATACACGGTCCGTTTAACAGATCCGTTCGGCACTTAATTAGCATGCATCGCATCCCTAGTGCATGCCTTGTGCATGCACTGTGATCCGATGCGATGTGTACCTAGTACAAAAAGTATGTGCAGCACATACTTTTTGTACCGTACGATGAGATGCGCAGGAGCGCGCATCTCATAGTACGGAACGGACCGTCTATGGGCACCTTAAGGTCTAAGAAGGCTCTGTACTTGGTACTGTACTTTCCTTTTTGCTCTCTACATCCTCTTTAGGTAAGCCTATTCTATTTCAAATATTGCCAATGATATTCTCCTTTCCCTGTCTCCTCCTTTTTGTGTCCCACTGTCTCCACCATATTTTCTTGGATGTACTAGAGACTAAGCTGATCATCTTTCCATCCTCCTCCAAACATTCACCACTTCTCACAGTCCTCTTGTTACCTCCTCAAAAACAATGCCAGGATACGACACTTTCTTACCCAGGATGCTACAAACCCTCATCTACTCACTGGTCAGCGCTAGATTTGGTAACTGTAATCTCCTTTCTGGCCTCCCTGCCAAATGCCCCTCTGTCCATCTGCAGATCAACTGATCTGCAGGTATATCTACAGACGGATCGGGCTGTGTGTTCTCCATACACGCTGCCCAATCCGCTGGGACTGACATCACCCTGAGCTCCGGCAGCTCCCAGTGCGGCTGTACGGGCGGTTGGCAGATCACCTATTTATACAGCAGACGCTATATACTGTAAGCACTTTAACAGGTAGGGAGTATGCAATTATGGACAGATAGGTGTAATAGGTGGTATGCAAAAAGGGGCTAAATGGTGTCGGTCATACGCATTTATAGTACACAATAAGGGGCAGATAGGTGTCAGTCACAGATAGGTAGTAGTCAATAAGGGACAGATAGATGTCATTGATAGGTAGATGACAGTAAGAGGTAGTGTGTAATAAGTGTCAGATAGATATCAGTGGTAGGTAGATGACCGTAAGAGGTAGTAGTAGTGTGTGTAATAAGGAGCTGACAGATGTCAGTCACAGGTAGATGACAGTAAGAGGTAGTGTGTAATAAGTGTCAGATAGATGTCATTGATAGGTAGATGACAGTAAGAGGTAGTGTGTAATAAGTGTCAGATAGATATCAGTGGTAGGTAGATGACCGTAAGAGGTGGTAATAGTAGTAGTAGTGTGTGTAATAAGGAGCTGACAGATGTCAGTCACAGGTAGATGACCATAAGAGGTAGTGTGTAATAAAGGGCAGATAGGTGTCAGTCACAGTTAGGTAGTACCCAATAAGGGGCAGATAGATGCCATTGATAGGTAGATGACAGTAAGAGGTAGTGAGTAATAAGGGGCAGATAGGTGCCAGTCACAGGTAGGCATGAGTTACTGTCTTCTACCACTGAGCTCACTGTCCCACACACGCTATATAATGGGCAGTCCTGTACGGACATACAGAAAATGGTGAGGACCCGTGTATTACACCCAGTATGTAGCATAGGGGACTAAGCCGCCTGTGGGAGATAGCCGTATAATACCAGAACAAACACTTAGCAGCTGTCAGTTTGCGGTCCCCGGGTACCCAGCCATTCCCGGAATGGTACCTCCCCGGGCTCCCCGCGCACAGCGTAAAATGGCGGCAATCATCTCCTCAGCCCCAGAACTAGAATCTACCAGAGCGCCACAGGGCGGGTCCTCGCGTCACTAGACAGTACTACGGCCCAATGAGAGAGCGAACCGAGGCGACGTCACGCGCGATCCAGCCTATAGGCTGCGAGATGAGCGAGCCCTCGGGGTGGGCTGGCTCTCCAGTCTCCTCGCAGGAGCCCTGCGCCCTGTGTAGGCAGATAATCAACAAGGCCATAACTTTCTCCTGAAGGACTGCGTCCGCCTATCAACGGAAAGCTTCCTGGCGCGATTCCGAACGTCAGCCAATCAACGGGCCAGTAATGGGTCTGAAGCAGCCTGGCGCCCCTCCTCTCCGCCGTGTTATTCAGCTATCCTGGGCGCAGGGCTGCAATGCGCGGCTGTTTCCTGCCCTGATGCATGGTGGTCGAACGGAGGAATTGTTGGAAAATTGTGTCGGAGGTTGGTATATAAATGTGTTCTTACCCAGTGTGCCTTGTTTCCAGCAGCCATCCCGGGGAGTGCTGTGCAGGGCCGGGGGAGACCGGGCCCATCCACCGCTCTCCTGCCGCCACATCCCCGCACACGGCCCGCAGCCTCTCCCACCCTGACCGCCGGCCGGCTCTGTCGCTCCGACTCGGCGGCTCCACACAGTGCTGCTCCTCCCAGGCCGCCCGCCATACTCAGGCCTGCAGCTAGGCCGCCGCCGCCCTGGGCCCTGGTGTCCTCTGAACCCAGCGCAGCCCCCCGGGCTCCCAGATCGATCCCAACCCAATATATATACCCTTATCTATATATTGGTAGTAATACTTGTGTGATCTATACATAGTAATGTATACCCTGTATGACAGTATACTACGCAGCACACGGCTCTGACCCAACATCTCCTATACTATAATTTACATATATATATATATATATATATATATACCCCCTGTGTGACAGTATGCATGTATACTACACAGCACCCAGTGCTGACCGAACATCTTAATACTGTAATATATATACCTTGTGTGACAGGATACACAGCACACGGCTCTGACCCAACATCTCCTATACTATAATGTACATACTGATACCTTGTGTGACAGGATACATGTATACACAGCACCCTCCTCTGACCCAACATCTATACTGTAATATACATACTAATAAATACTCTGTGACTGTAATATATATATATATATATATATATATATATATATATACTGGAAGATGGGCGGCACTCAGACGACTTGAAATAACAGGAGACCACACTGGTTCAAGATCTTTCGAGATTTAATCTAGTCATCAGGATACATACATATGTACTACACAGCACCCAGTGCTGACTGAACATCTTTATACCGTGATCTATGTACACTGTGTGACAGGATACATGTATAATACAGAGCACCCGGCTCTGACCCAACATCTCTTATACTATAATTTACATAATGAGATATATACCCTGTGTGACAGTATGCATGTATATTCCATAGCACCCAGTGCTGACGAACATCTTTATACTGTGATATATGTACTCTGTGTGACAGGATACATGTATAATACACAGCACCCGGCTCTGACACAACATCTCCTATACTGTAATATACATACTGATATATACCTTGTGTGACAGTATGCATGTATACTACACCGCACCCAGTGCTGACGAACATCTTTATACTGTAATATATATGTACCATGTGTGACTGTATACATGTATACTACACAGCACCCAGCTCTAAACCTATCTCCTATACTATAATATACATACTAATATTCACAGCATCCAGTTATGGCTCATTATCTACTATAGTGGTTTATATATATATATATATATATATATATATATATATATATATATATATATATAGAGGTATCGGTCGGCACTCGTGCTTGCTGAAGCAAGGTTCCGCGGTGTCTTCCAGGTTTTTGGTAGATAAACGTAGAATAAAGTGGCGGCACTCACGGGGTTAAGGTGAAAAAAGTAATTGTATTGAAAATACAAACAGTGGTCACATCAGTTGCCCGACGTTTCGAGGCCGGGCAACTGATGTGACCACTGTTTGTATTTTCAATACAATTACTTTTTTCACCTTAACCCCGTGAGTGCCGCCACTTTATTCTACGTATATATATATATATATATATATATATAGGAACGTGGTATGACTTCTGCGCCTTCAGTGTATTAATAATCCTTCTTAGATATTTATATGTGCGTACCCTCAAATGAGTGTAGAATTCTCATGTAGTGATATCTTTCTTTCAAACGATCTCCTTCCCTCGCCTTCTCTCCTGTAGGTACGTCTCAAAGGGGCATTCCAATCATGTTCCTTTGAGACGTACCTACAGGAGAGAATGCGAGGGAAGGAGATCGTTTGAAAGAAAGATATCACTACATGAGAATTCTCCACTCATTTGAGGGTACGCACATACCACGTTCCCATTTGTACTTTCTGGTCCTATGGAAATTAGGCCAATTTGATGACATTTGACGACACAGTTTGAACTCTGGAATGTTTTTAATAATTTTTTAATACAAAAAACTTTTTTGTAATTATAATATACTGCACTGTGCACTTTTCACATTTAAATCACTGGTTTACACTCAGTGAGCGGCAGCGCTGTTTATGCACTATATATACAAAGTCCAGTATCGGCACTCTCCCCTCCAATGATAAGTATAAGCCAGGTGCCCTCCAAGGTATTCGGGATAAGTAGCAGGGTGTAGGCGGCGGCACTCACGGCGATGGAAATAAATCAAGCAACTACAAATGGAAGGGTACTCTTTACTTATCACGGCGCCCATCGCGGGCATTGAATGCACTAAAAAATCGGGGGCGACACGATGCCCGCGATTTCTCATAGGGAACAATGTTAAATGTCTCAATTGACCCGATTTTCATGTTCAATGCTTCAATTGACCCGATTTTTCCATAGGAAACAATGTTAAATGGCCCACAGAGGCCAAATAGGCACCCTGAAGTGTGAAATGGCCCTCACAATTGTTAACGCCACCCCACGATCAACGTGAACCCGAAGCGTGGCGAGCGCAGCGAGCCCACGAGTGGCGGCGGTACGCGTCCTACGACCTTTTCATACCCCCGCTATCCACGTCGGCGAGGAGTCGAGAATAGAATAGTGTGGCGAGCGCAGCGAGCCACCGAGCCCGAAGCGTGGCGAGCGCACGCGGATACCTGTGAAGCCCGCGAAGGGACGCGTTTACCTGTGAAGGTATCCGCGTCCCCTCGCGGGGCTCGCCATGCTTCGGGCTCGGTGGCTCGCTGCGCTCGCCACACTATTCTCAACTCCACGCCGACGTGGATAGTGGGGGTATGAAAAGGTCGTAGGACGCGTACCGCCGCCCCTCGCGGGCTCGCTGCGCTCGACACGCTTCGGGTTGACGTTGATCGTGGGGTGGCGTTAACAATTGTGGGGGCCATTTCACACTTCAGGGTGGCTATTTGGCCTCTGTGGGCCATTTAACATTGTTTCCTATGGAAAAATCGGGTCAATTGAGGCATTGAACATGAAAATCGGGTCAATTGAGACATTTAACATTGTTCCCTATGGGAAATCGCGTCGGTCGCGTCGCACCCGATTTTTAGTGCATTCAATGCCCACGATCAAAATCGTGGGCGCCGTGCTAGGTAAAAAGTACCAATGGAAGCTTAACGTTTCAATTCTCAAGTGGAATTTTCATCAGAAGCTTCTGATGAAAATTCCACTTGAGAATTGAAACGTTAAGCTTCCATTTGTAGTTGCTTGATTTATTTCCATCGCCGTGAGTGCCGCCGCCTACACCCTGCTATATATATATATATATTTATTTACACAGCATGTGTTTGTGACTCCCCTCTTATTCTGTAATATGTAATAGGGTACTTGTTTCCTAGCACGGCGCCTGCGATTTTAATTGTATCTATCGGGTCCTAAAAAATTGCGTCGAATGCATCGCATACGATGCGATCGATGCGATTTTTAAATTGGAACCAATGTAAAATGGTCCCTGAGACCCGATTTTACATTGGGCCCAATGTTAAATGCCCCCCCAGACCTCAATTTTCATTGTATACCCACCCTGATGGGTCAAATGTCCCCCCATTGTTAACGCCACCCCACGATGAACACCAACCCAAGCGTGGCCAGTGGCGTCGGTACGCATCCTCTGACCTTTTCATACCCCCACTATCCACGTCGGCGTGGAGTTTTTATATAGTGTGGCGAGCCACCGAGCCCAAAGCGTGGCAAGCGGACGCGCATTACTTCACAGGTATTACGCATCCGCTCACCATGCTTCGGGCTCGGTTGCTCGCTACGCTCGCCACACTATATAAAATCAACTAAACGCCGACGTGGATAGTGGGGGTATGAAAAGGTCAGAGGACGCGTACCGCCGCCGCTCGCCACGCTTCGGGTTGGCGTTCGTCGTGGGGTGGCGTTAACAATGGGGGGGCATTTCACATACAAATTACCCATCAGGGTGGGTATACAATAAAAAATCGGGTACATTGGCCCATTTAACATTGCTCCCTAAATCAGGTCCATCACATTGGTCGCATTGTATGCCATTATAATGGCATACAATGGACCCCATTTTTTAATTGTCGGAAAAAGGCTAAAAATAGCCCAATATCCAATATCGCGTCGGTCGGGTCCATCGCATACCTTAACTTAAGGTATGCGATGACCCACGACGGGCGCCGTGCTAGGAAACAAGTACCTGTAATAGATATACCATTATTTGGCTGTGCGGTCTCTCTCTGATATATGCCCCTTGTTGTACGTTATTACATAAGAGGCCAGCAGGAGTTCATCCGCCCAAGGTGTGTGTGTGTCAGAAGGCGACTGCACACCCAAAAGTGCTATATCTAGCTTATAACATGTACCCTATTAGTGTTCCCGCTAGGCTGTTTTAGCGGGGCGCTGCGCCCTGCCTGATTTTTAAAGTGCAAAATGCGCCCTGCCCCTTGGCAGCGCCCCGCTAAAACAGCCTGCCTTTGTCACCGCTGTTGTGACCGGGGAAGCCCGGCGCCGCTGTACATAGCGATGCCCGGCAGTGTACAGCCTTCCGGGTGGCCGGGTCCGCCCCCTTTGCATGACGCCGCCGGCCGGGCCCACCCTTTTGCGTGACGCCGCCGGCCGGGCACGCCCATTTTGTGACGCCGCGGCCCGGGCACGCCCAAAATAGTGACGTCGGCAGGCCCGGTCCGACCCCCCGCCCTGCCTGCCCTAGTTCCTAGAAGGAACACTACCCTATTGTTACAGAATAGATACAGAATATGAAGAAAAAATAAAGACCAGGCAGTTCAATTTCTATTTGTATTAGTGAATTAAGCAGATGACATTTTTCTGTCAGAACTGTGTATGTCAATGAGGTGGCGATATGCTGCTAGGACATAACTAGATTCCCCCCTGTGAGTGGTGGTGATGTGGCGATATGCCGCTGCGAGCTGCTTGGACATAACTAGATTCCCCCTGGTGGTGATGTGGCGATATGCCGCTGCGAGCTGCTAGGACATAACTAGATTCCCCCCTGTGAGTGGTGGTGGTATGGCGATATGCCGCTGCGAGCTGCTAGGACATAACTAGATTCCCCCCTGTGAGTGGTGGTGTTGTGGCGACATGCCACTGCGAGCTGCTAGAACATAACTAGATTCCCCCCTGGTGGTGGTGTGGCGATATGCCGCTGCGAGCTGCTAGGACATAACTAGATTCCCCCCCTGTGAGTGGTGGTGATGTGGCGATATGCCGCTGCGAGCTGCTAGGACAGAACTAGATTCCCCCTGGTGGTGGTGTGGCGATATGCCGCTGCGAGCTGCTAGGACATAACTAGATTCCCCCTGGTGGTGATGTGGCGATATGCCGCTGCGAGCTGCTAGGACATAACAAGATTCCCCCCTGTGAGTGGTGGTGATGTGGCGATATGCCGCTGCGAGCTGCTAGGACATAACTAGATTCCCCCTGGTGGTGGTGTGGTGATATGCCGCTGCGAGCTGCTAGGACATAACTAGATTCCCCCCTGTGAGTGGTGGTGGTGTGGCGATATGCCGCTGCGAGCTGCTAGGACATAACTAGATTCCCCCTGGTGGTGGTGTGGTGATATGCCGCTGCGAGCTGCTAGGACATAACTAGATTCCCCCCTGTGAGTGGTGGTGTTGTGGCGATATGCCGCTGCGAGCTGCTAGGACATAACTAGATTCCCCCCTGTGAGTGGTGGTGTTGTGGCGATATGCCGCTGCGAGCTGCTAGGACATAACTAGATTCCCCCTGGTGGTGATGTGGCGATATGCCGCTGTGAGCTGCTAGGACACAACTAGATTCCCCCCTGTGAGTGGTGGTGGTGTGGCGATATGCCGCTGCGAGCTGCTAGGACATAACTAGATTCCCCCCTGTGAGTGGTGGTGGTGTGGCGATATGCCGCTGCGAGCTGCTAGGACATAACTAGATTCCCCCTGGTGGTGATGTGGCGATATGCCGCTGCGAGCTGCTAGGACACAACTAGATTCCCCCCTGTGAGTGGTGGTGGTGTGGCGATATGCCGCTGCGAGCTGCTAGGACATAACTAGATTCCCCCTGGTGGTGGTGTGGTGATATGCCGCTGCGAGCTGCTAGGACATAACTAGATTCCCCCCTGTGAGTGGTGGTGTTGTGGCGATATGCCACTGCGAGCTGCTAGAACATAACTAGATTCCCCCCTGGTGGTGGTGTGGCGATATGCCGCTGCGAGCTGCTAGGACATAACTAGATTCCCTCCTGTGAGTGGTGGTGATGTGGCGATATGCCGCTGCGAGCTGCTTGGACATAACTAGATTCCCCCTGGTGGTGATGTGGCGATATGCCGCTGCGAGCTGCTAGGACATAACTAGATTCCCCCCTGTGAGTGGTGGTGGTATGGCGATATGCCGCTGCGAGCTGCTAGGACATAACTAGATTCCCCCCTGTGAGTGGTGGTGTTGTGGCGACATGCCACTGCGAGCTGCTAGAACATAACTAGATTCCCCCCTGGTGGTGGTGTGGCGATATGCCGCTGCGAGCTGCTAGGACATAACTAGATTCCCCCCCTGTGAGTGGTGGTGATGTGGCGATATGCCGCTGCGAGCTGCTAGGACAGAACTAGATTCCCCCTGGTGGTGGTGTGGCGATATGCCGCTGCGAGCTGCTAGGACATAACTAGATTCCCCCTGGTGGTGATGTGGCGATATGCCGCTGCGAGCTGCTAGGACATAACAAGATTCCCCCCTGTGAGTGGTGGTGATGTGGCGATATGCCGCTGCGAGCTGCTAGGACATAACTAGATTCCCCCTGGTGGTGGTGTGGTGATATGCCGCTGCGAGCTGCTAGGACATAACTAGATTCCCCCCTGTGAGTGGTGGTGGTGTGGCGATATGCCGCTGCGAGCTGCTAGGACATAACTAGATTCCCCCTGGTGGTGGTGTGGTGATATGCCGCTGCGAGCTGCTAGGACATAACTAGATTCCCCCCTGTGAGTGGTGGTGTTGTGGCGATATGCCGCTGCGAGCTGCTAGGACATAACTAGATTCCCCCCTGTGAGTGGTGGTGTTGTGGCGATATGCCGCTGCGAGCTGCTAGGACATAACTAGATTCCCCCTGGTGGTGATGTGGCGATATGCCGCTGTGAGCTGCTAGGACACAACTAGATTCCCCCCTGTGAGTGGTGGTGGTGTGGCGATATGCCGCTGCGAGCTGCTAGGACATAACTAGATTCCCCCCTGTGAGTGGTGGTGGTGTGGCGATATGCCGCTGCGAGCTGCTAGGACATAACTAGATTCCCCCTGGTGGTGATGTGGCGATATGCCGCTGCGAGCTGCTAGGACACAACTAGATTCCCCCCTGTGAGTGGTGGTGGTGTGGCGATATGCCGCTGCGAGCTGCTAGGACATAACTAGATTCCCCCCTGTGAGTGGTGGTGGTGTGGCGATATGCCGCTGCGAGCTGCTAGGACATAACTAGATTCCCCCTGGTGGTGATGTGGCGATATGCCGCTGTGAGCTGCTAGGACACAACTAGATTCCCCCCTGTGAGTGGTGGTGGTGTGGCGATATGCCGCTGCGAGCTGCTAGGACATAACTAGATTCCCCCCTGTGAGTGGTGGTGGTGTGGCGATATGTCGCTGCGAGCTGCTAGGACATAACTAGATTCCCCCTGGTGGTGATGTGGCGATATGCCGCTGCGAGCTGCTAGGACATAACTAGTTTCCCCCCTGTGAGTGGTGGTGTTGTGGCGATATGTCGCTGCGAGCTGCTAGGACATAACTAGATTTCCCCCTGGTGGTGATGTGGCGATATGCCGCTGCGAGCTGCTAGGACATAACTAGATTCCCCCTGGTGGTGGTGTGGTGATATGCCGCTGCGAGCTGCTAGGACATAACTAGATTTCCCCCTGGTGGTGGTGTGGCGATATGCCGCTGCGAGCTGCTAGGACATAACTAGATTCCCCCTGGTGGTGATGTGGCGACATGCCGCTGCGAGCTGCTAGGACATAACTAGATTCCCCCTGGTGGTGATGTGGCGATATGACGCTGCGAGCTGCTAGGACATAACTAGATTCCCCCTGGTGGTGATGTGGCGATATGCCGCTGCGAGCTGCTAGGACATAACTAGTTTCCCCCCTGTGAGTGGTGGTGTTGTGGCGATATGTCGCTGCGAGCTGCTAGGACATAACTAGATTTCCCCCTGGTGGTGATGTGGCGATATGCCGCTGCGAGCTGCTAGGACATAACTAGATTCCCCCTGGTGGTGGTGTGGTGATATGCCGCTGCGAGCTGCTAGGACATAACTAGATTCCCCCCTGTGAGTGGTGGTGTTGTGGCGATATGCCGCTGCGAGCTGCTAGGACATAACTAGATTCCCCCCTGTGAGTGGTGGTGTTGTGGCGATATGCCGCTGCGAGCTGCTAGGACATAACTAGATTTCCCCCTGCTGGTGGTGTGGCGATATGCCGCTGCGAGCTGCTAGGACATAACTAGATTCCCCCTGGTGGTGATGTGGCGACATGCCGCTGCGAGCTGCTAGGACATAACTAGATTCCCCCTGGTGGTGATGTGGCGATATGCCGCTGCGAGCTGCTAGGACATAACTAGATTCCCCCTGGTGGTGATGTGGCGATATGCCGCTGCGAGCTGCTAGGACATTACTAGTTTCCCCCCTGTGAGTGGTGGTGTTGTGGCGATATGCCGCTGCGAGCTGCTAGGACATAACTAGATTTCCCCCTGGTGGTGATGTGGCGATATGCCGCTGCGAGCTGCTAGGACATAACTAGATTTCCCCCTGCTGGTGATGTGGCGATATGCCGCTGCGAGCTGCTAGGACATAACTAGATTCCCCCCTGTGAGTGGTGGTGGTGTGGCGATATGCCGCTGCGAGCTGCTAGGACATAACTAGATTCCCCCCTGTGAGTGGTGGTGTTGTGGCGATATGCCGCTGCGAGCTGCTAGGACATAACTAGATTTCCCCCTGGTGGTGATGTGGCGATATGCCACTGCGAGCTGCTAGGACATAACTAGATTCCCCCCTGGTGGTGGTGTGGCGATATGCCGCTGCGAGCTGCTAGGACATAACTAGATTTCCCCCTGGTGGTGATGTGGCGATATGCCGCTGCGAGCTGCTAGGACATAACTAGATTTCCCCCTGGTGGTGATGTGGCTTTGTGATGAGATTTTGGTGACAGGAGTTCACATGTGCGGTTATACTGGGAGGTTTGTGGTTGTTGGGAAATAATGCATGGTCATTAAAGGGGCAATCACTTGCAAGGTATGGATTTAAAAAGCACCCACGTTCTGCTGGCATCCCGCATGGTCAGCCAACTCGGGACGCATTACATCTGCCCAAGGTGTCCAATCATGTTATTGGGATTTCCGTAATTTTAGCACACCATGTTATAAAAAATAATATATTTGCTGTGTGACTGTATACACCAGGCACGCTGACGTCACTAAAGGGGCGTGCCCGGCCGCGACGACGTCCCTGAGCTGCCGGGAAAGCGCCGGGCACCGCCATCTACTGCGGCGCTGGGCTTCCCTGGCGGGACAGGCAGCAGGCTGTTTTAACGGGGCGCCGCTAGAGGGGCAGGGTGCATTTTGCCCTTTAAAAATCGGGCAGGGTCCAGCGCCCCGCTAAAACAGTCTAGCGGGAACACTAGTGTCTCTCCTGCTGTTGTTGAAGGCAATGCATCAAAGCTGTTTCCATGACAATATCACAGTACACCTCGACAATGAATTTTAGCTGCTAATGTGCCCTATAGATGCACCTCAATGTGTAATCATATACCACCCAGCCCCCCCCCCCCCCCCCCCATCTTACAGCTGATGTTGGGACTGTATGGGGGTTATTCAATATTGGCAGCTATTTCCGCCGCAGGATAAAACTGCCACCGCCTATTCAATGCTGCCGTTTCCGACAGCATTGAAGGTGGATTCCGACAAAACATCCGACTTTAAAACAAGTCGGAACCGCATTGTCGACAACGATGGCAGATTGTTAAATTCATGGCCTTTTTTCAACAATCCGCAGCTATTTTCACAAACACCAACTTTTCAACGCTCGTCAGGCGGAACATTGAATTCCTACTGTCACGTGGAGGAAAAAAAATGGCCCGGGATTCTGAATGTTGGGACAATCCGACAGTCGGAATCCCGGATTGACAGCGCTGTATAGCAGAAGGCGGAGCCATGATGATGCAGTTGTGTGACGTCACTCTCAGATGACCTATTAGCCTCTGGCCACTCCCCCTAAGCATGGACGAGGCTGCCCCCTCCCAGTAGAAAGGCCGGCATGTATGTCCTGTACCACTATCAACCCATAGCCAAGTGTATGAACACAGCCAATAAGCACCCGTTTAAAGGATTTTCCCTTTATGAGGAGGCTGTCAGCTGTCTTTCCTGTTCTTCATTAGCATCACTGTCTCTTTACAGACCAGGTTGTATGAGAATGTCCTTATCACCTGTTCCACAAGCCTGAGCAATAGTAGTTGCATCTTTACTACCTCTGAAGATGCCCCTACTACATGGGTGGTCAAACCGGTCCTCAAGAGCTAACAACAGGTCAAGTTTCCCAGATCACCTAGCTGGTGCACAGCTGTAGTCATTAGTAACTGTCACATTCCAGGACCACCTAGCTGGTGCACAGGTGCAGTCATTACAAACTGTCACATTTCACAGACCACCTAGCTGGGGCACAGGTGCTGACAATACTAACTCACATTTCCCAGACCCCCTAGCTGGTGCACAGCTGTAGTCATTACTAACTGTCACATTCCTCAGACCCCCTAGCAGGTGCACAGCTGTAGTCATTACTAACTGTCACATTCCCCAGATCACCTAGCTGGTGCACAGGTGTACTCATTACTGTCACATTTCCCAGACCACCTAGCTGGTGCACAGGTGTACTCATTACTGTCACATTTCCCAGACCCCCTAGCAGGTGCACAGATGCAGTCATTACTGACACATTTCCCAGACCACCTAGCTGGTGCACAGGTGCAGTCATTACTAACTGTCACATTCCCCAGACCTAGCAGGTGCAGTCATTCCTAACTGACACATTCTACAGATTCCACGGGTGGCCTGGAAAACATGGACTGCTGGTAGATCTCGGAGACAGTTTTGGCCACCCTTGCCCTACTCCATGGCATGGCAGTAACGCACACCTGAATGCACCATAACGGCTTAAGGGTTTAGGGGCACTTCCAGAAGATCTGGTAAGCCGACTGTCCTTGTTTTCTCACCTGGCATCTTCATGTTGGATTATTTTTATCTGAATAAATAATGACAAACTAAAGTTCATCATGGGGCAAATGTTATGTGAGGTTGTATTTATCAGACTAGGATTGACGTTCTCAGCAGACCACACACTCTGTATGCTTGTCTGACAGATTAAACTATCTGAAAGAGGGTGTCATTGTTGTTCACATTATTTTATGAACCAATACATTTCATTAGAGAATACTTATGAAAACCAGTGTCTGTATGCCACAAGCATCATCTCCTGGCAGTGTAAATAAATGACTGTTTATTGTTGTAGGCAATATTTACTTATCTTACTGTGCAGGAAGCCACAGACTGAGAGTTATATAGTGGGAGGAGCAGGGTCCCCAGCAGCACAGAGTATATCAGGAGATGAGTGATGTGTCAGTGAGGACAGGGCTGCATGTGACAGGGGCAGTGATGTGATGTGAGGAGGGGAATGGGGGCAGCAGGAAGCCACAGACTGAGAGTTATATAATGGGAGGAGCAGGGTCCCCAGCAGCACAGAGTATATCAGGAGATGAGTG
Source organism: Crinia signifera (assembly GCF_055691185.1). Taxonomy (NCBI): domain Eukaryota; kingdom Metazoa; phylum Chordata; class Amphibia; order Anura; family Myobatrachidae; genus Crinia; species Crinia signifera. Next base: position 122,022,104 of record NC_139227.1, on the reverse strand, counting down.
CTGTGTCAGTGAGGACAGGGCTGCATGTGACAGGGCAGTGACATGATGTGAGGAGGGAAATGGAGGCAGCAGGAAGCCACAGACTGAGAGTTATATAGTGGGAGGAGCAGGGTCCCCAGCAGCACAGAGTATATCAGGAGATGAGTGATGTGTCAGTGAGGACAGGGCTGCATGTGACAGGGGCAGTGATGTGATGTGAGGAGGGGAATGGGGGCAGCAGGAAGCCACAGACTGAGAGTTATATAGTGGGAGGAGCAGGATCCCCCAGCAGCACAGAGTATATCAGGAGATGAGTGCTGTGTCAGTGAGGACAGGGCTGCATGTGACAGGGGCAGTGACATGATGTGAGGAGGGAAATGGAGGCAGCAGGAAGCCACAGACTGAGAGTTATATAGTGGGAGGAGCAGGGTCTCCAGCAGCACAGAGTATATCAGGAGATGAGTGATGTGTCAGTGAGGACAGGGCTGCATGTGACAGGGGTAGTGACATGATGTGAGGAGGGGAATGGGGGCAGCAGGAAGCCACAGACTGAGAGTTATATAGTGGGAGGAGCAGGGTCTCCAGCAGCACAGAGTATATCAGGAGATGAGTGATGTGTCAGTGAGGACAGGGCTGCATGTGACAGGGGCAGTGATGTGATGTGAGGAGGGGAATGGGGGCAGCAGGAAGCCACAGACTGAGAGTTATATAGTGGGAGGAGCAGGATCCCCCAGCAGCACAGAGTATACCAGGAGATGAGTGATGTGTCAGTGAGGACAGGGCTGCATGGGACAGGGGCAGTGACATGATGTGAGTAGGGGAATGGAGGCAGCAGGAAGCCACAGACTGAGAGTTATATAGTGGGAGGAGCAGGGTCTCCAGCAGCACAGAGTATATCAGGAGATGAGTGATGTGTCAGTGAGGACAGGGCTGCATGTGACAGGGGTAGTGACATGATGTGAGGAGGGGAATGGGGGCAGCAGGAAGCCACAGACTGAGAGTTATATAGTGGCAGGAGCAGGGTCCCCAGCAGCACAGAGTATACCAGGAGATGAGTGATGTGTCAGTGAGGACAGGGCTGCATGTGACAGGGGCAGTGACATGATGTGAGGAGGGGAATGGAGGCAGCAGGAAGCCACAGACTGAGAGTTATATAGTGGGAGGAGCAGGGTCCCCAGCAGCACAGAGTATATCAGGAGATTAGGGATGTGTCAGTGAGGACAGGGCTGCATGTGTCAGGGGCAGTGACATGATGTGAGGAGGGGAATGGGGGCAGCAGGAAGCCACAGACTGAGGGTTATATAGTGGGAGGAGCAGGGTCCCCCAGCAGCACAGAGTATACCAGGAGATGAGTGATGTGTCAGTGAGGACAGGGCTGCATGTGACAGGGGCAGTGACATGATGTGAGGAGGGGAATGGGGGCAGCAGGAAGCCACAGACTGAGAGTTATATAGTGGGAGGAGCAGGATCCCCAGCAGCACAGAGTATATCAGATGAGTGATGTGTCAGTGAGGACAGGGCTGCATGTGACAGGGGCAGTGACATGATGTGAGGAGGGGAATGGGGCAGCAGGAAGCCACAGACTGAGAGTTATATAGTGGTAGGAGCTGGGTCCCCAGCAGCACAGAGTATATCAGATGAGTGATGTGTCAGTGAGGACAGGGCTGCATGTGACAGGGGCAGTGACATGAAAATGTTTGCTTGGCCATTTCCACATGTATTTTGACAGATTCACTTGGAACTCTTTATGCTGATTGGTTACTATGGGAAACTTCTACACTGGCTCAGTTCTCCCTTATCACTGCTGCATACATTTACCCTACAACTTATGCTGCTTTCCCACTGCAGACCAGTTTAAAGTACTGGTAATCTTAAATGGTATTTAAAACAGTATTAGCATTCCCACTGCAGCAGATTACCGTTTTAAATACCATTTAAGCATACCTCCCAACAGTCCCGATTATCAGGGCCTGTCCCGCTGTCCCACCCGCGGGCGGCAGTGTCCCGCGGCGAGGGGGGGCTGTTGGGAGTCCCCCCTGTCGGCTGCTAAGCAGCGGGGAATAAACGCTGTGCGCATGCGCACAGCGTCTATTCCCGCAGCCAGGGGGCTGGGGGCATGGCTAGAGGCTCACAGAGCCTCTGGGTCATGCCCCCATAGCGGCAAAATGGGGGCGTGGCCTCGCGGGAGAGCCGCAAGTATAGGCCACGCCCCCGAAATTTGGCCACCCCCCAGTGTAAAATGTAGAGTGCCTAACCCCCCCCCCCCCCCCAAGTGTAAAGAGTGCCTAACCCCCCGTACCTGCCCTGTGCCCCCACCTCCCCTCCCCTTGTACTTACCTGCACGGGGATGCAGGGCAGTGGGGAGGCAGCGGGGGTCCATGCAGGGTACAGGCAGTCCCAGTGCCTGATGAGAACTAGTAGTTCTCACTTTGCGCATATGTAATGAGTGCACGTGCATACTAATAAGCCGCTCATTACACATGCACAAAGTGAGAACTACTAGGTCTCATCAGGCACTGGGACTGCCTGGAGGCTAAATAACGTTTAAAAGGCATTCCCACTGCCTCTTAAACGTTATTTAGCCGTGTAGGACTCTGCTTTAAAAACGGGTTGAAATACCATTTAGCTTTAAACGGTATTTCAACTCTGGCACTTTCCCACTGCAGCCTTAAAACGGTAAATTGCGCTGAAAATCGTCAATTTACCATTTTTTAGCTGCAGTGGGAAAGGGGCATTAGGCAACTTACCGGTAACTTTATTGGTAGATTTTGCAGCGCATTACCTGCAGTGTGCATGACACAGCCACTTGGTGGCGCTGGTACATTAAGATCTGGATGTAACATGAGTTCTCTATACACAGCCTTTGGGCCTGATTCAGCATGGATTACAAGGTTGCAGTACACTTTGAGTAGTTAGCCGCTGCCCAGACACAGATAACTGCGATACTATTGCAGATAGCTGTCCACCCTCAGATCCATACGCAATTCCCAAACCATCAGAAGTTTTTTGCCTTCTGTAAAACTGTGAGCAGCTCCGAGGCTGCCACTAATCTGCCACTGAGACAGGCCAATCAAGGCCAGCGCTGACATCATAGACCCTCCCTGAAAATGCTTGGGCACGTCTGCGTTTTTTTGACACCCCCAGAAATGGCCGGATACCACCCCTAACGCCGCCTTCCTGTCCGTCACTAATCACCCTCGCACATGCACAATGCACTCATTCCATAATCGCTGGGTTTGTGAATTCGCTGCTTAGCGAACCCTGCTGAATTAGGCCCTTTGTCCAGGTTACATAATGCGGGTTTGCAGAGAATTCAGGCTCCCTAATTAACATAAATGTAAATGTGCCGCTAACGGTGTTATATGATATGTCGCCGATATGTCTGTAGTGTACAGCGGCTATACCTAGTATAACTCCTCCCCGTCAGTATGCTTCCCCCTGCTGTGTTACTACACATCCCAGCATGCACTGCCACCGTTTTGCTATTAAGGCATGCTAAAGCTGTGGCAAGGCATGTTGGGATGTGTAGTTCCACAGCAGGTGGAGTGCCACCTGTTGCCTACTGCCGGACCATAACTTGCTCCATCTATATTGGCCTACTGTATACCTTGCAGCCTCTCCCCCATATTATTATGCTTCCTGTGGGGATCGTGCTTCTGGGATGCTGGACAGTGTGAGGCTGTAGTGCTAGGTATGGATCATTAAGTGGACATGCATTAGGTTGACAGGCCATAGGTTGACACTTACAAAAGGTCGACAGGCATTTAATGTCGACAAGGTGATTTTCTTTTCTTTTTTTGGTGCATATGTCGACTTAAGTCGACATGGACACCATATAAGTGTATTGCATCCCCTCACATGGCCTCACTTTTTTATTCTCCCACGCCTAGTGGATGGTAGGGTATGAAAAACCACTTTTTGTGTGTGTGTGTGGGGGGGGGGAGGGGGGGGGCATGTTGACCTTAAGTCCATGTCGACCTTGTATAGGTGTCAACCCAATGAATATAGGTTGACCCAACACCCGTATTCCCTTCCCAACCACTCTGTGTCACCAGAGACCTCCCGGTAGCCTCTGAAGCGCTTCTCTTGCATTGTTGCTGAGCCATATAGGACGGCTGGCGTTAATGCCTATACACACTAGGAGATCCCTGCCTACGCAGATATTGGGGGGGGGGGGGGTGCAAGCATCGGCAAGTGCATACACACTTGGCGATGCCGCATGTGAGGGGGGGGGGGGGGGGGCGTCGGTCATGCTGTGGCTTTAGCATAGCCATCGTTAATGAGGAACATATTTGGATGAGGGAGCGGGTCGTTAACAACGTGCATTGATGATATATAGCGTACACACTAGGCAATATTGGTCACAATATCTCTCAGAAAGCCCTTTGTGGGTGATATTGTGACTTCTAGTGTGTATGGGGCCTTTACACATCCTCACGGTCAGATTGAATGTCTTTCAGATCTTCTATATCCTCCCATGACTGATGCTTTTCAGTGATATATTCTGCAGATTCACACTCCATATTATTAATCAATAATAGAGGTTCTCTGTATATTCATTGGCCAAGAAATATTTGCAAATCAACCAGCTTCATGGTGACCTAATTTCTGGTGGGTCTCCAATACTAAGTTTGAATCTGGGGCGCGGAACCCAAAAAAGGCCGGCATAAGCCAGTCACCCCAGGGCATACATGCTGACTTTGGCATACTCCTTTCCGGGAGAAGCCAGGTGAGGAGTGAAAGGGGGCGGGTAGAGGCTTCGTTTTGGGGGCGGGGCACAGGTGATGTCATCAAGCCCCGTCCCCATGACGGGCTGAAACCTTAATTTGCGGGTCCGTGGGTGGGTGGAGGGGCTAAAAATGCCGCAAATTGCATCATTTAGCCCCCTCCCCGCGGACCTGCGAAAGTAATAGTTTTTAGACCGCGGGGAGAGGGGAAGCCGGGGCTGTAGGGAAATACGGGAGACTTGCCCCCCTTCCCGGGGGACCGTGAGGGGGACCCGATTTGCAAGTATGCCCCAGGGCAGCACACAAGTGAAAAACTAAGCTATACGTGCATTCCTAAGAAAGAAGCGATATATTCCCTCAGATTTGCTGTGAATGTTCTTTGATCTCACAGAGAAGTTCGCCTCCTGTTGTACATCGGTGCCATCTCTCAGATAAGTGTATTTTTTTTTTTGATAAACATTTTTTATTGTTTTTTTTTTTTTTTTTTGCATTTCAATTAATTAGTACATAAGAAAAGGAATAGAATATACTGATATTGTGAGACATAACTGCCAAATGGCAATGCATAGGTACATCCATGTATCTTTTTGTTTAGAACATTTGGAAATATGGTAAATATACAGTAGTATACATAACACTGCCAGAGAGTTGTCTTATTTACAAAGGTTAATTGAGTTATAGACAGAGTATCCATGTGCAATCATGGGGATAAGTCTCTTAGGATTAACATGAATTCTTAGATATAATAATCCTTATATTTCGCACTGTCAGTCTCACTGAACAACAAAACTTTCCATCTTATCTATGTATCAAACAGGGCAAATGGGGTAGGAAGGTAATGGGAGGGTAGGGGAGGGGGGGGGGGGAGGGTGGGGGAGACGTCAGACAATAGTCAGATTAAGCAATAGTCTCTATCTAAGTTATCCATTTGAAAGGTTCTAATGTCATAGCTCTTTTATCTTCTTGTTGGCAAAGAAATCTCGGGTGGTACACCTAGCTAATTCCAATTAGGTAGATAGTTGTCTGAGCAGGTACCAGGTCGTGGTCTCGAACATTTTTTGGATTCTATTTTGTGTTGGTTGATCTAAGTTGTTGATATAGAGCCCCCATTTTTTATAGAAGCGTGCTGCTCCTTTCTCCAGATCGGCTCTCAGCGCCTGTCTCTCATAGAACAGTGTGTTTAAGATATTTTGTTTTAGTTCCATTATAGATGGGGATGTCCTATGTATCCAGTGTGTTAAAATCAATTTTTTAGCTATCGTTAATATAATAGTGAGTGTCGGGATAATCCGACCTTTGTTTGGACCAAGGTCCCAGTCCCCGAAATATAGGAAGAGGCATGCAGTCGGCTGCTTCCGGAGTCTCAGAGAGTACGTAGTGTTGACAAAGTTGATTACCTTGTCCCAAAAGGTTCTGATTTTCCCGCATTCCCAGAAATTATGGAAATACGAGGCATCTGCCTTCTGGCATTTATAACATCTTCCCGTGTCACTGGGGACGAAATGTGCCCTTTGTACCGGGGCTATGTAAGCCCTATTTAAGAATTTTGTGTGGGTCTCTTGTAAAGCAACCGACTGCAAGTGCTTCATGGTGACTGGGAGTTTTTTAAGTATAGTTACTAAAGGAGATAGATCTGGGATATCCTTGGTCCATTTATTCTGGAGTTGTTGGTAGTGCGCCTCCTTATCTGTCGCTATTAGGGCAGAGTATAAGTATTTGATCCTATATCCCAGTATACAGTCTGGTCTCAGTAAATCTGAGATTGGGTCAATATCTGCTTCTCTGAGCATTGGTTTTAGGTGTGTTTGTGCGAAGTGTCTCGACTGGAGGTACATGTAGAATTGTCGGTGTGGCAGCTCATATTTCTCCTGCAATGCAGAGAATGGGAGTATTCCGCCTCCTGGGTCAAATATTTTGCGTATGTTTGTGATGCCCTTGTCCCTCCAGCCGAGAAACTCCGCACCCTCCAGACCAGGGGGAAACAAGGGGTTACCCCAGAGGGTGGTAAATGGTGAGGAGGTGAACCGTCTATGTACGGCTCTGTTGATTTGCCTCCAGGACCTGTAAGTCGCCTTGAACAGAATGGACTCTCTAATTGTCTTGGGGATAAGTCGTAATGGGGCATGTAGAAGAGCTGCTGGGGAATACTGGTTGAATATTTGGTTTTCCAGCGTGGGGATGGTGTACTCCGATCTGGAGGTGAACCAGTCAGTGATGTATCTAAAATGAGCTGCTTGTGAAAAGGCTTGTATATCAGGCATGCCAAATCCGCCCTCTGGTTTGCTTAATTTAAGTCTGCTGAATGGAATGCGGGCCTTCTTCCCTGCCCATGCAAATTTGAGGTATAGGGTTTTAAATTTCTGCAAGTCCGTGTTGTGGATTTGGAGAGGCAACATCTGTAGAAGATAGGACAGCTTAGGGAAGGCTATCGTCTTGATTACTGTGATTCTACCTGCCAATGATAAAGGTAGTTCCATCCAACCAGATAGCAATTTATCAACCGATATAAGGGAGGGGGGAATATTAGCGTTATAAAGATCTTTCAATTTTCTTGGGATCAGGACTCCTAGGTATTTGAGTGTGTGCGTGCATACAGTGAATTGCGAAGTGTGCTGAGATATGTCTGGTGCTACTGAAAGGGTTGAGAGCGGTAGTAGTCTAGACTTGTCATAATTCACTCGAAAGCCGGAGAAATGGGAAAAGTGTGATATAATATGCTGGATTGCTGGGATGGAAGTATTGGGTTTAGAGATAAATAGTAATATATCATCCGCAAAGAGACTTAGCCTGACCTCGGAGGAGCCCACCCGCACACCTGTAAAGTCCTCAGAAGATCTTAATGCTATAGCTAGTGGTTCCACTGCCAGGGCAAACAATAGGGGAGACAGGGGGCAGCCCTGTCTAGTCCCTCTAAATAGTGGTATGGGGCTGGACATATAGTTGTTTGATAATATTTGGGAGGATGATCCCGTGTATAATAGTTTAACTGTGCGGGTGAACTCCCCCGGAAGCCCAAATTTTTCCATAGTAAAAAATAAGTGGTCCCACGTGACGAGGTCAAAAGCCTTTTCGGCATCTAAAGATAATAGAGCGCAAGGCTCAGAGTTTTCTGTGGTTTCCACCCATTGCATGACCGTTAGTGCTTTACGCACATTAAGTGCAGAATGCCTGCCCCATACAAATCCCGTTTGGTCGGGGTGAACCAGGGAGGGAAGTTTGAATTTAAGCCTGTCCGCTAGTATTTTTGTGAAAATTTTATAATCCGTGTTAAGGAGTGAAATAGGACGATAAGAGCTTGGGAGTAGTGGGTCTCTACCGGTTTTATGGATAATTTTGAGGATGGCCGAATTGAAGTATAGGGGAGGGGGGGAGCCTTGTAGTATTAAATTAAATAGGGCCGAAAGAGGTTTGACAATCTTGGGGGCAAGTAGTTTGTAGTATTCATTGGACAGGCCGTCCGGGCCTGGTGACTTGCCTGTTTTGAGTGCCTGTATCGTGGCCAGTATCTCCTCCTCTGTTATGGGGGTTATTAGAGTATTAGATGAGTCTGTATCTAGTGTTGGGTGTGAGAGCGGTTCCCAAAATGTTGTTCTTTGTTGTTCGTCCGTGTGGGGGGGGGCGTAGAGTGTCTCGTAAAAATCATGTAGTGTTTCAGTTATTTGTTGTCCTGAATGGATCACTGTGCCATCTTTTCTGCGAAGGGCTTGTATGATCGAAGGGGGATGCTGGCCTCTAAGCAAGTTTGACATCAGTCTGTTAGACCTATTGCCGTATCTATGGAATCTTGCCCGAGATAAAAAAGTGAGTTTGGTCTCTAGTTGAACCAGTAGGGCATCAAAGAGTGTTTTCTGCTCAGCGTATTTGGTTTTATTTGCTAGGGTAGGAGAGGTCTGGAAATTATGGTAAGCCTCAGTGAGGCGTGATTGGGCTTCAATATATAGTTTTTGGGAGTCTTTTCTATGCTTAGCCGTGTAAGACATAATATTTCCTCTTAGGACAGGTTTAGAGGCTTGCCAAAATAGGGAGGGGGACTCTTCTTCTGTTTGGGGGTTATTGGTTGTGTAGTCCATCCAGGACGCTTCTAACATACTACGAAAAGATGGGGTATCTGTCAGCTGGGATGGGAATCTCCACTGTTTGACTGGTCCCCTATCCACAGATGTTGCCACTGCCAACCAGCACACACCATGATCTGATATTGTTATGGGCTCAAGTTCCGATCCCTCCACTCCAGGGAAAAGGGAAGAGGAGATCAGAACATAATCAATTCTCGAAAGAGTGCCATGTGCTGCCGAGAGGCAAGTGTATTCCCTTTCAATAGGGTGGCATGCCCTCCATACGTCTATTAGATGCAGCTGCGTGAGGAGGTATTGGATTCCATACTTGGGGTTAGCACGTCTGGTAGAGGACGTGGTATTTCTATCTAAGGCCGCAGATGCCACTGAGTTAAAGTCGCCTGCTAGGATTATATTTTGGTGGGCGTAAGGGAGCAGTTTAGTCGTTAGAGTGATAAAAAATTGGCTTTGGTTTGTATTAGGTGCGTAAATATTAGCCAGAATGTATCTGGAGTTATGCACAGTTACATCTAGTATGGAATAGCGACCCTCGGGGTCTATCTGAGCTGAATGCGTTGTTGTTGGGATGTTTCTTCTAATCAGGGTGACCACCCCTCTAGCTTTCGAGTTGTATGGGGCTGAAGATAATACAGCCCATCCCAAAGTATTTAGTTTTAGGATCTCCGCAGGAATCAGATGGGCTTCCTGTATGAATACTATGTCTAGGGCCAGTTTGGATAGGTATAGTAATACTTTCTTACGCTTAGCAGGGGAGTGGAAGCCCCCCACATTAATCGTACCAACCTTAATGAATGTCATTTGTCAGTCGGGAAGGGAGAGGCGACCCACAGGTCCTGGAGTCCACAACGTCTTCTGAGTTTAACATTATGAGCTTAGATGTGAGCATGAACTTTCTACGGATAAAAATTATGACATTAGACAGAATCTGACACATGGGGGGAGAAGACATGAGGGAAGAAAGGGTGGTTAACAGAATTATCGCGTCAGCAAGGTGACCCACGAGAAGTCCCCTCACCATCCTATTCCGCTATAGGTAAACAGATAAACAGACAGACAAACAAACAAATAAACACAAATACAAATATAACAATCTACAATTAAATAACCTCCGGGAAGTGGCAGGTGTGGCAAGATCAGGCAGGCGCCCCAAGATCCGAACCAGCAGAGTAAGGGCCTCTTCTGCCTCATTAAGGTGGTACAATATGGCACCCATCAGGTGTCAGTTTGGGCTTTCGCCCGCCATTCCGGACCCGATTAGTTAACAATGTATCTATTTACTTAATCTATAATTCTAGCAAACCCGTTTTCAATTAAACGTAGAAGAGAAAATAACTATCCTAATAATGCTCGGCCGGGAGGGGGGGGGGGGAGAGGGGGAAATTCCCCCCCCCCCCCCCACCCCGGCACCACCGCACCAACACAGCACCATATAAATTTTCAACAATTCAAGAAAGAAAAAAAAAGAACCTTCTAGTTCTCAACAAAATTTAGCATTAGATGATAAATAAGCCCTAAAGCCTCCTAGGTCTCAGTATGTTCATCAGCAGGCTGATCTTGGGAAAACAAAGATGGGGAGGCCGGCCCGGTGTTCTCTTCTTGCAGGAAGGACTCCGCGTCCATTACGGTGGAGAAATCTTTAAACGTTGAACCAGAGAACAGACGAAGCCGGGCCGGGTACATCAGAGCAAATTTTCGGTTGCTCCTCGCAAGGCGTGAACATAAGGGGGCAAACTCCTTCCTCGCCCTGGCTACCTCAGCTGAGTAGTCCTGGAAGATGTACAGTTTTGTATCATTCCAAGTAAGGTCTCTCTTGCGTCGGGACGCGGTCCACAACGCCTCCTTATGAACGAAGTTCAGACAACGGAATATTACGGGGCGGGGGCGGGAGTCCGCCGAGGGTCTCTGCGGGCCTATTCTGTGGGCTCTTTCCACGGTCATTCCCGCACATTCCTCGGATATTCCTAGGAGCTCGGGGAGTGTGGTCTGGATAAAGATAAAGAGGGCCTGACCTTTCAGGGACTCAGGAAGGCCCACCACTCGTAAATTATTCCTACGGGATCGGTTTTCAAGGTCATCTAATTTGGCCTGGATCTGATACTGTGTTTTCTGCATAAGCGTTGTCTTATCTTTTAATTCTGCGACGTCTTGAAAAACTCCTCCCACCACTTGTTCGGTGGCGGTGAGTCTCTTAGATACCTGCTTATATTGTGACTTTAAGTCTTGCACTGCCTGCGTCACCTTATTCGCATGGGCCTCCATTATTGGGCTAATTGTGTCCTGGATGGCTTTCACCATTGCAGAGTATGTTATAGGAGGCTCCTGTTGTTGATGGGGGGGTGGGAGCGGGGACACACCCGTGAGTCGGGGGGGGTTATCACCAGCAGTAGATGGGGCAGGTGATCCAGGGTCTGGCATCGAGGATGAGTCCTCGCTCGTGGATAGTGGTGCAGGCACCAGAGTCTCCAGCGTGTCTGCCCCCTTCCTCCCTCTGCTAGTGGGCTGTGACTGTTTGGTCTGGGGCTGGGTAGTTGAGGCGGGCGCCATCTTGTCTCTAGTGCTGCGGCTAGAGGAGCGGTGCCTAGGGGTATCTTCAGGGGCTGGGGTCCCCTGTATCTTATCAGGCTTGATGGCAGCCATTGTAACAGAGCTGCTATGTTTTTCTATCAGGGGATGAGGGTGATGAGATGGCTAGATGTATCGTGGTCTGTCCCTCTCAGTAGCTTGGCAGTGGGAGGTGGAGGGGGGGGTCAGGAGGGAGCAGAAATGGCGCGTCCTCCGCCTTTGGGGTACTCACTGTTCTGTGGGGTGAGGTTAGGGTGCTTTATGCCTCGGGTGTAGTCCTCTCCAAGTCCCCCAGCAGTGCCGTCTGAGTGCTCCTGTGTGGCAGCAGTTTTCCAGGTGCAGGCAGCTATATGCACTGGCGGCAGATCGCAGGGTGTGGGTCTCTGTTTCCCGTCACATTTAGGGCCGCTGGGCTGATGTGTACAAGCAGGGTGGCTGGTTGGGGTGTCCCGCCGGCTATGCCCGTTCCCCCTGTCTTTTTCAGCAGAAACACAGCCGCCGCGCCCCAGGTCACGTGGACGCGGCTGGCTGGTATCAATGGCGGTTTGCGGGAGGGAGCCGGGATCGCGGTGTCAGGGCCGCTGTGCAGGTCAGTTTTCAGCAGGGCGATCGCTGCTAGCGCCCTGCCGGGAGTGTTCTCTCCCCCCGTCGTACGGTGCAGCGAGGCAGCCGCCGCGTCTCCTGTCACGTGGGCGCGGGCGGCTGAAGGCAATGGCGGCTTGCGGGGAGAAGCCGGTGTCCCGGCGTTCAGGCGGCTGGAGCGCGCCCCAGGGAAGTCGGCTCAGCGGCAGGGGGTCGTCCCAGGGTGTTTAGCGGGGCGTCAGGCAGGCTTGCTAGGGTGTCCGCGGGTCCGGTCCGGGGATGTTAAGGCTGGGAGGCACGGAGCTCAAGCTGAAGCAGCCTGCTCCTCCAGCTCCGGAACCGGAAGTCCAGATAAGTGTATTTATCCAGCAATCCATTGACACACGCTGATTGTGCCCAAGTAGAGTCTAATCAAGACGTGGTTTCTGAAGACCACTCATTGTATCGGAGGTTATACAGGATGCACACTTGTGCAATCAAGACCTTTGTGACTGATTTATAAAGAGAAATTGGTACTCTTTACCTAGAACGGCGCCCACGATTGAAATCGCGGGCATCGCGGGTAAAATCGCGGTAATCGCGGGCATCGCGGGTAAATCGCGGGTACATCAAAATCGGGTACCCGCGATTACCGCGATTTTCCCATAGAGAACAATGTTAAAAAGCCAGATTGACCGCGATTTTAGCGTTAAATGCCTCAATGCCCGCGATTTTCCCATAGGAATCAATGTTAAATGGGCTACAGAGCCCAAATAGCCCCAATTAACCCTTAAATGTCCCCCCAATTTTTGTACGCCACCCCACGATCCACGCCAACCCGAAGCGTGGCGAGCGCAGCGAGCCCGCGAGGGGCGGCGGTACGCGTCCTACGACCTTTTCATGCCCTACTATCCACGTCGGCGTGGAGTTGAGAATAGAATAGTGTGGCGAGCGCAGCGAGCCACCGAGCCCGAAGCGTGGCGAGCGCAGCGAGCCCCGCGAGGGGACGCGGATACCTTCACAGTTATACGCGTCCCCTCGCGGGCTTCACAGGTGTCCGCGTGGCCACGGACACCTGTAAAGCCCGCGAGGGGACGCGCTTACCTGTGAAGGTATCCGCATCCCATCGCAGGGCTCGCTGCGCTCGCCACGCTTCGGGCTCGGTGGCTCGCTGCGCTCGCCACACTATTCTATTCTCAACTCCACGCCGACGTGGATAGTAGGGCATGAAAAGGTCGTAGGACGCGTACCGCCGCCCCTCGCGGGCTCGCTGCGCTCGCCACGCTTCGGGTTGGCGTGGATCGTGGGGTGGCGTACAAAAATTGGGGGGACATTTAAGGGTTAATGGGCTCTGTGGCCCATTTAACATTGATTTCTATGGCCAAATCGGGTGGATTGAGGCATTTAACACTAAAATCGGGTCCATCGCGGCTTTTAACATTGCTTCCTATGGGAAATCGGGAGCATCGCGTCGCGGGCATCGCGGGTACATTTATGGCCGGCCGCGACGCGACCGACGCGATTTTTCAAGTTTAACATGGTTTTCAATGGGAAAATCGCGGGCATCGCGTCGGTCGCGTCGCGGGCAGGCATAAATGTACCCGCGATGCCCGCGACGGGCGCCGTTCTAGGTAAAGAGTACCGAGAAATTCTTATATTGGACATTACCCAGCATTTATACAGAAGTTCATCAGAGGTTACAGAGGAATAAAGCAGGCAGTATTTATTTATTGGATCTGGTGCACTGACAGCGGGTTATGTTCTGGAGAAAATGGTGGCTAAGGTTCCATGCTCTGGCTGATCCTGAAGCTGCGTACGATGCTGATGACCACGGCGTGTATGCACTAAAGTGCTGCTGCTGCATGGTTCACAGTATTGGAAATGTGCTGGGAGGTTACTATTCAGACCTAGGGAGGCGTCTTATAGGAATGTCGCAGGGGAGCATACACAGCTGCTTAATCGCTCACATTTGAGGCCATTGAACGTCCTGACAGTTGAAATCCCAGGCCGTTTTCATCCGATACAACAGCAACTCGACAGCAGAAATTCAATGTTGCGGCTGTCGAGTATCGGAAAGTCCATTGATCGGCCAAAAACAGCCCCGAATTGTCGAAAAACTGACATAAATAAGACAGTCCTCGTCAGTTTCCATCAAAACGGATCCGACTTTAAAAGTCGCATCTGACACCCTTTAATTATGTCATTAACGGCAGCATTGAATAGGTGAGAAATGATATTTCCCCTGTCGGGGATAAATACCCCATAAACGTGTTTCTCTGTGTATTGCCTCATTAATGTGTTGCCGTTCATTACTATTTAAGATTGAGAATGTTAGTTGTGGTTTGTTAGCGGAGGAGTTTGTATAGTCTTAGTTGATGCTAGGCAGATTTAGCACCTCTCTGATCTGATACACCCTCCCGCCATTCATATCTCTGTTTTGTGTATGAATTTACTGCATTAGTTCAGCTCATTCAAATGAAGACTACAAGATTACAAACGTGGAATAATACTCTATAATAATAGGCTTTCTATCTTTTTTATAAAGAAGTTCCGGCACCGTGCCTGTAGTGGTAAACCATTTGGTTTAAACTTGGTTGGTTTAAACCAGCCAACCCCTCAAAAGGTGGTAAAACGGACACAGGAGACCTTCTGTAGTTCCGCAACTGAAAATATGTGCAGTTTTGTTCTGATAAAATCTGTTTCTGTCCCGTAAGTGCCGTATGCTGTATATTGGCATGATTAGAATTGTGGCTATCTGACCTGAATTCATGGTTCCGCTAGAATGGTGACCAGAATCTTCCTGTTTCCTTCCAGGTAAAACCATGCTGCTAGCCCAGATAAACCGCGATTCCCAAGGAATGACCGAGTTCACGGGAGGAGGTGGCGACGGAGGACACGTCACTCTGTGTCTCACCGAGGCTGTGACAGGTAACCGTAACCTTTTCCATCTGCAATCCTCTGTATTGACGCATAGCGTTGAGACCTTTGGGTGAAGTGGCCTTGAGCTTTTCCTAATAATGGACATTGGACTGAAGAGGTGCAAAGGGACATTTATAATACACTGGTGTCGTAGGAAGACAAGTGGACTCTTCTTGCAGTGAGGGGACTGTTCTCTTGCAAGTAACTAGCAAGTTGAACCTAAGCATGTGTTTTCTGGAAAGCTGCCTATACTCAGATTATTATACCGCAGGCCCCTAATATAATGAGATCTGTCACCCCACAGATGGAGAAAGCATGGACACCATGGAGGGTGTCAGCCTACAAGCAGTGACCCTTGCGGACGGTTCTACGGCGTACATACAGCACAGCGCCAAAGGTAAGATGGTAGCATCTCCGCGGCAGCAGACGGGGCTAACGCTAATCTCCAGAACTCTGTGATTTGTGTGTGTGTTCTGTCTGTAGATGGCAAATTGATGGAAGGACAAGTCATTCAGCTGGAGGACGGCTCTGCTGCCTACGTTCAACATGTCTCTAAAAGTGGTAAGCAGTGTTCAATTGTGTCCGTAAAGGTCACCCAGCAGGAAGAGGGCTGTATTAACCCCTGCGCTGCCAGCGGAGCCTGCAGCAGTTGTTTGGCACTGATCCTGCATGCAGTGGATTAATCGTCCTCCTGTCTGTACGTGATAAAGTGTCTTCATGCGCGTAAAGAACGTTTCCTGAAACCCTCTGTAGCCGTGATGATTGGTTCTGGCGATAATTCCCATATATGGATAATGAGGCCTATGCAGACCTGATCAGTTAGCCACCGCTCTGCCCCAATGAAATCCCGCCCATACCCATTCAAAATCAATCATCATCACATGAATGAACCCCCCCCCCCCCCCTACCTCATGTGCAGTGCCGCATAAGTCTAGACCTAGGGAGAACGGGGGTTAGCTGCTGATATCAGTTGCCCTCCCTCCCAACGGCATGCATTTTTTACGGCACTCCCAGAGAATGCTGGAGTGCCGTCCAACAAACGCCAGCCAGCTGTCTATAAGCCAGGGAATGGCCACATAGAGGGCTTGCGCATGCTCAATGTGAATCGTGCGCCTGCGCGGCCCTCTGATAATTGGCATGGCTGCAAATCGGGCCCCATGTCCGGACAATCCATGGAGAGCACATTGGCTGCAATTGACATAGCCGGAGATTCAGGGGCGGGTGCAGGGCTGCATACAGCTCCTTCTTTTTGTGCAATCTGTTCAGTCGGCAATCCAGTCCCATCCGCTTACGGTTGAACTGTGGAATGAATACCTCCCATTTATTAAAAATGCAGCTCTGGATTGGCCGCTCAGCCTTCAGTGTGCTCTTTGCTGACGTCCTACAGTAAGTCATGCGTCGGGTTAATGTACACAATGTAATGTCCGATACCGTTCCATACCTCCCAGCAATAAATCACTTCGAACCTTAGCGCTATTCAAAGATTGCACAAGCGCAAAAGTGATTGTTGACTAACCGAGTACCCGCCGACGGTGAAGGCGAATGTTCACACCTAATGCTAATAACAATCCGCAGTTTCGGGACACTGAATGATGACCCCAATGTCCGATTACACCATAACTAGATTCAATGATGTCATGACACATCATCACGGCTGGCGGTAATTACAGATATTTATATGTACTGTAAGTAGAGGTTTGACCATGGTATGAAAACAGTGTGGGGGAGATGTCCAGCCTTGAGAAGTGGGCAGGTGGTGAATTTGTTCATAGCAACCAATCAGCGTTGAGATGGCATTCATCACATACATTCCATTAAACGTTGGGTGGATGCTGATTGGTTGATATGGGCAGCTTCTCTACAGCTCATTTACATCTCCCCGTAGTTACTTGTCTATGCGGCAGAAGAGGATGAAGGGAGAATTGGTAACAGTGCTGTATGTTTGCCCCCATAGATAGTCTACGCCTGGAAGACGGGCAGGCGGTGCAGCTGGAAGATGGCACCACCGCCTACATTCATCATTCTACGAAAGGTACCAGTCAAGTTTTTTTAGCACCTAGTAAAAGATAATAGATAGAATCTGATTGGTTGCTATGGGCAATGTCCAATCTTCAATAGAACTCCCATCTTTAAATTTACCCCAATGCGTCTACTCCGTAGCTAAACCGTTCCTCAATCTCTGACCCCCACAGCAACAAGCTCTACTCCATCTGTAAATGTGTTCAGTCCACAGATCAGATAGTTATGCATCCAGTCCTCTTATCCTGGCAGATTCTTACGACCAGAGCTCGGTGCAGGCGGTGCAGCTGGAGGATGGCACAACGGCGTACATTCACCATACAGTACAGGTCCCGCAGCAGGACACCATTCTGGCGATACAGGCTGACGGCACTGTGTCCGGGCTGCACACGGGAGAAGCCACCATCGACCCAGACACAATCAGCGCTTTAGAGCAGTACGCTGCCAAGGTACAGCACGCCACACTGCAGAGCCGCCACCACGGAACACGGCACCTGTGTACGGGGCGGTGCTAATTGTCGTGCATTTCTTTCAGGTGTCCATTGAAGGTGGGGACAATGTGGGCAATAATACGTTGATCAATGAGCCGGAGCCAGAGAAGAAGATGCAGGTTTGTGCCTGTTCTCCATTCCTGTTCTGTGTGTGTGAGATTGTATTAAT
Organism: Crinia signifera; assembly: GCF_055691185.1. Lineage (NCBI taxonomy): Eukaryota > Metazoa > Chordata > Amphibia > Anura > Myobatrachidae > Crinia > Crinia signifera. The sequence continues at coordinate 122,004,601 of NC_139227.1, read as the reverse complement.
TGCTAATGTGTGACCAGTAAACATGACGCTACAATGGGGGACTGGTGGGGTGTGACGGATGCCTCAGTTTACCATCATAAACCCAATATCCTCTGTCTAGCCCAGTGATCCCTCCAGGATCAGGGGGAAAGCGGACCGCTTGAATGGACAATCTGGGCAGGACCGGTGGGAATATGTCCATCGCTGGCAAAGTTGGGGGCGTGCCTGGCACCTAAGGAGCTGCAGTGCTTTGCCCAAGCACTCTGATCAATGTGCCTGTGGGTCCCTGCGTCATGTTTGAAACCCATGGCTGGGTGTTTTAGCATGGCGCTGCTAAAGGGTCAGAGGGCGTTTTGCCCTTTAAAAGGGCAGCACCCTGCTAAAACAGCCTACAGGGAACTCTATATCCCATAACCCTCCATAAGGGGGCATCCTATTCGCAGCAGAACTTCACCACTGCTGATAGGTCCGCCAGGAGCTACCCCATTAGCCCAGATGCTGGCATCCTTTTCCCCTGATACCCGCTGTTATCGGGAATGATGCTTCCCAATTAGCAGCCGCTGGACCCTGGATAATACATGTTATCGGTCATTAATCGCAATATCCTTCCGAAATAGCATCAGGACTGATAGGATATCGCCCATAGTCTGTAGTGTCAGCCTCTGGTACTGGGAAAGGGTTAACCCTGCACGTCTTATTTGGTAGATTGTCTTGCAAGGGCATGCACCCCGGGTAACGCCGAAACCTCCGCAGACGAACGAGAAAGCGTTTCGGTGTGACTATGATGGTTGCGGGAAGCTTTATACTACGGCTCATCACCTCAAGGTAAACGTGTCACATGACTAGCGGCCTCTCCTATACCCCATCGTAATGGTAATCTGTACGTCCCTGTGTTGTCCATCCACATGATATATGAAATGATAGGATATTAGTTTGGCCTGGGCACTGCCAGTCAGTAGCTTGGCTTATGTGGAATTACTGCTGATACAGATGGACCAATTTCAGAGACAGAACACCGTTCCAATAGTCCTATGTGTTTGGTCATCTTCTTGATCAGGCATGTCCAAACTGTGGCCCTCCACCTGTTGTGAAACTACACATCCCAGCATGCCTTGCCATAGTTTTAGCATTCCCTAAAACTGTGACAAGGCATGATGGGACTTGTAGTTTTACAACAGCTGGAGGGCCATCGCTTGGATATGCCTGTATTAGATGGACATGGCCAAGTTTTTACACCCACACGAGTGTCCAATAATCACCGGAGTCAGGTTCCTTCTCACCACGCTGGTGATTCTTACTATTGTAGTGCTAAATTCACTAATAACGAGCCCCAAACACATTTTATTCTGCATGAATTTGTTTCCAAACTAGACAGCTGTTGGACACACTGAGAATGACTGGTGTGATCAGGACCCAGAGACAAACACGAAGGTGAATTTGTGTTGTAAGAGAACATGTAGCCCCATTGAGAGAGAGAGAGACTGGTGCTTTTTGTAATTGTCTCTGGTCACACCCATGTCTCTGCCCCTCCTGTCTCTGAGGTTGTGATTGGTGCAATGGCGGGTAGAGAACCAGGGCAGTGCGTCAGGCCTCGTGTGTGTAGCTGAAAGCTGACATGTTGTAGGGGATTTTATTGACAGTCTCATTATTCCCCAAAATATATACCGTTTGCTGAACTGTAGCCATTCTCAGGGCGTTAAAGTCTGTTTCTCACAGGTGCATGAACGGTCACACACTGGGGACCGGCCGTACCAGTGCGAACATGGTGGCTGCGGAAAAGCCTTTGCAACAGGTATAGTAATTTTATGTATTTTCTACTCTTTAACAAGAAATCCCCTTCTGTCTGTCTGGTCTGTTTCAGAAGTGTTGTACTAACCTGCACCAGGAAATTCTGAGATAGCCAGACATGAGTGGGATATTCAGACCTGGATTTAAAGCTGCTTTTTTTTTTTTCTCAAATCATGTTGCACTGCAGGTGGGGCAGATGTAACATGTGCAGAGAGAGTTATATTTGGGTGGGGTGTGTTGAAACTGAAATCTAAAATTGCAGTGTAAAAATAAAGCAGACCGTATTTACCCTGCACAGAGACAAAATAACTACTCCGAATGTAACTCTCTGCACATGTTACATCTGTCCCATCTGCAGTGCAGCATGGTTTCGTCCATTTGAGAAGAAAGCCGCTTTGTGATCAGGTCTGAATAACCTACAAAATTGCCATCTGCTGATACAGTCGCTGCTATCTATCTATAGAGTTACCTGTGCCCAAAGGTTTGACATTGACAGCATTTTACTATTCTCCAGGTTATGGCCTGAAAAGTCACGTACGGACGCACACCGGCGAGAAGCCTTACAGGTGTACAGAGGAGAACTGCACAAAGTCATTCAAGACATCAGGAGACCTGCAGAAACACATCAGAACGCACACAGGTGACGCTTCCATGCTCTTCTGTGGGTCACGTGTGTTCAGCTTCCCCCAAATGCTGCTCTTCTGTGGGGCACGTGTGTTCTAATGTCCAGCTGCCGCCAAATGCTGCTCTTCTGTGTCACGTGTGTTCTAATGTCCAGCTGCCGCCAAATGCTGCTCTTCTGTGGGTCACGTGTGTTCTAATGTCCAGCTTCCCCCAAATGCTGCTCTTCTGTGGGGCACATGTGTTCTAATGTCCAGCTGCCGCCAAATGCTGGTCTTCTGTGTCACGTGTGTTCTAATGTCCAGCTGCCGCCAAATGCTGCTCTTCTGTGGGTCACGTGTGTTCTAATGTCCAGCTGCCACCAAATGCTGGTCTTCTGTGGGGCACATGTGCTCTAATGTCCAGCTGCTGCCAAATGCTGCCCCTCTGTGTGTTGTGTATTATAATGATCAGCTGCCACCACCTCCCGCCCCTCTGTGTCACGTGTATTATAATGATCAGCTGCCGCCACCTCCCGCCCCTCTGTGTGACGTGTATTATAATGATCAGCTGCCACCACCTCCCGCCCCTCTGTGTCACGTGTATTATAATGATCAGCTGCCGCCACCTCCCGCCCCTCTGTGTGACGTGTATTATAATGATCAGCTGCCACCACCTCCCGCCCCTCTGTGTAACGTGTATTATAATGATCAGCTGCCGCCACCTCCCGCCCCTCTGTGTGACGTGTATTATAATGATCAGCTGCCACCACCTCCCTCCCCTCTGTGTCACGTGTATTATAATGATCAGCTGCCGCCACCTCCCGCCCCTCTGTGTCACGTGTATTATAATGATCAGCTGCCACCACCTCCCGCCCCTCTGTGTCACGTGTATTATAATGATCAGCTGCCACCACCTCCCGCCCCTCTGTGTCACGTGTATTATAATGATCAGCTGCCACCACCTCGTGGGGGGCGGTTAGGGTTAAGCACATGGGGGAAGATTAGGCACATGGGGGGCGGTTAGGGTTAGGCACTTGGGGGATGGTTAGGGTTAGGCACATTGGGGAAGGTTAGGGTTAGGCACGTGGGGGGCGGTTAGGGTTAGGCACATGGGGGAAGGTTAGGGTTAGGCACATGGGGGATGGTTAGGCACATGGGGGAAGGTTAGGGTTAGGCACATGTTGGACAGAGGGTTAGGCACATGGGGAATGGTTAAGGTTAGGCACTTGGGGGATGGTTAGGCACATGGGGGGGGTTAGGCACATTGGGGAAGGTTAGGGTTAGGCACGTGGGGGGCGGTTAGGGTTAGGCACGTGGGGGATGGTTAGGCACATGGGGGAAGGTTAGGGTTAGGCACATGTTGGACAGAGGGTTAGGCACATGGGGGATGGTTAAGGTTAGGCACTTGGGGGACTGTTAGGGTTAGACACATGGGGGAAGATTAGGCACATGGGGGGCGGTTAGGGTTAGGCACATGGGGGACTGTTAGGGTTAGGCACATGGGGGGGTTAGGGTTAGGCACTTGGGGGGTGGTTAGGCTGCAGCAGGTGATGGTTAGGCACTTGGCAGAGGGTTACAGTTAGGCACTTGGGGGAGGATTAGTATCTATCTATGTACTGTATATCCTACTCCCAGATAAATAGCCTCCAGGACGGTGTTTGGTATGGGGAACGTATGCAGCCCCCCCCCCTTTCCCTATATACTAACTAGGCGGCGGCTGGTACAAGGTAGTAACAGGGATCCGGTGGGCAGGTCCCCAGCTGATATACAGCACTACACTGAGAGGCGCTCAGACTACAGGTAGTATATCACATGGCAGACGACCCCTAGACTCCCCGGCTGTTATATTGTTACACACATGTTTTGTATTGATGACGTATCTGGTGTCCTGATTTACCTACCGGTACTTTCCCCCCACTGCAAAGTTGAATATTCAACACCTCTTCCACCACGTCACAAGGATGCCTACTGTAACTGTATTATTACATGTATGATATAACTGCTACAGAGCTGGAAGGGGTGTGGAACGTGTCCCCCTATTTGGCGTGTCAGTATTGCCGTTATTCCTCCTGTGCTGCAGAGCAGATCCCGCCACGGGTTATTATGGGAGTTCCTGTTGCCGTAGCATTGTGTCATTACATAACATTCTCTAACAGGCGGCACCTTGGCAGAGAATGCAGCTTTCCGAGTGCTGGGTGGGGGAGGCTCAGCCATTGTACAGAACATGGTGTCCTCTGCCTGAGCACTTGCTGTCCTGACACCCCTGGGAGCCCTTAGAAAGAAATATTTCAGATTTGAAAACACTGAGAGTAATGTGATTGGCTGATGTCACAGCGATCCCTGGTACAAATCTCTCTGTATCCGCAGGGTGTCATCAGATCACTTTATATCCCTTTTAGCAGTCAGATCTCTGGGCAATATACAGCCGTCTCCCCCTGTATCCGTCTTATGCAACATAATAACAGTGAGAAGCTACATGAAAAAGTAACGGTGCCCAACCTGTCACATGCCGTCGGGTGCTGGAAGAGGGCTGGCGGGCGTCGGTGTAGCTGAGCGGACAGCAGGTGGCAGTAGTCAGCTGTGGGCATCAGGATTTGTAAAAACATTTCAAAAGACTGGGCGATGGCATATGCGATCCATGGGTTTTGTAGCTGCGGTTTATTGAAATCGCGTGCAATATCTCACGTGTATGGGCACCATTACACAGCAAATTCCGTTGCAGTGTCTTATATAGCGCGGCAGATTCCGTTGCGCTTTACAATTGGAAACAACAGTGATTAAACAAACTGGGTAGATACAAACCGACATGGAGGTAGGAGGGCCCTGCTCGCAAGCTTAAGATTACATTTTATTTAAATCTATTTGGGTTTTTATTAACCCTTTGAGTTCCAATGTTGCTGTGAGCGATCCTCAAGATCTCTGCTAAAAATGGCAGCTTCTCCTCCCTTATCACTGCTTCATACATCTTCCCTGTGCTAGATAAGGGACAGTTACAAGGTGAATGACTGCTTCGGGCATTCTTAGCATTTTATCTATTTCTTGGTACATAAGCCTTAGGGCGATATTCAGTTCTGCTGGCAAGGGGGTGTCTGCGGCGAGGGTGGCTTGTTTTCGGCCGCTCACCCTATTCAACGTTCTGGGGGACTCCTCGCCACCAGAGGATGGCGAGGATTCCCCCGAACGGCGAGGTTTGCCGCTAATGCAGGGGGGGGTCAATTGAATACTGACCCACAAGCTATCGGCACTGCTCGCCGTCACAGCTCCCCAAAGAGCATTGAATTTACTCCATACGTGTGACGTGTTTAGACAAAATTATTTTCAGACCAGTGAAAGACACCGTTGTACAGCTATCAGCCAATCACCTCACATGAGATCCCCTTGGTTGCCAAGCAACAAGATATGCCCTTATGTGATCTGGTGGAATGGCCGGACCTGTTCAGCTTTCTCGCATTAAGTCACTGACTGAGTTGCATTGTTTATTTGACTACAGGAGAGCGGCCATTTAAATGTCCGTTTGAAGGCTGCGGAAGATCCTTTACCACTTCCAACATCCGAAAAGTCCACATCCGCACTCACACCGGGGAGCGGCCGTACTACTGCTCCGAGCCAGGCTGCGGCAGAGCGTTCGCCAGTGCGACCAATTACAAGAACCATGTTCGGATACACACAGGTACCCGGCACCTTGCCGTTCATTTATACGGGGCAAATGCATTATGTACCCTGGGTGTTATTCCTACGCTCACCACTGGAGGCACCTGTAGCCTTTCATAACCTGTTGACTACAGACATAGGGCCTCATTCAGAGCTGGATGTAAGAAGAACGTCTTTGACGCAGTGCGCATGCAAAGAAATGTTTTTCCCTAAGGTCCTTTGAGCCTTGGGAGTCCGATTGGGACTGTTTACATGCAGATTACATTGGACATCACACGCCTCAGAGCTGCCAGTATCTTTGCTTTGGGTACATCTATAGTACAAACGCAATGCACAGACACATTCTCAGCGCATCTTTAAATCCACACATATATGAGGCTCAAAACAGGCAAGTGCTCTGTCTGCTCCACTATCATGTGGCCACTAGAGGCACTGTTCTATTGCAATCTATGGCAAAGATTTACTTCAGTCTAGGGATGGCCATCGTTGGCATTGCTATCGATGGTTGCCATCCGTGGCAATAATGCAACTGGCCATCAATAGAAGCATACTATGCAATGGATGACCATTGATGTTTTTACCTATTGATGGTCATCCACTTTCTTCGAATGACTGGCCTGTGGGCCAATCAAAACATGGGGGTAGGGCTTCATGGGTGTGGGGGGTGGAGCTATGCTCCATGTCCGGGCCCCTTGGGGGGGGGGGACGACTTAGTTTATGCTTGACATCGATGGAGGAAAACCATCTGGTCCTAACCCACCGATGGCAAAACTATTCAATATATTTAGAATCATCGGCTTCAGTCACATGGCCCCACTAACACAAGTCCTTCTATACATTTTCATGCAGTAAAATGAATATACATTTGATCCTCCTTTATTTAAAAAAATCTGTACTTGTGTATTAGCACGGCACCCACGATATTTGGTCGCACACCATATAATCGCATCGCATGCCATACACCCGGTGCACTGCGATGCGATTTAAAATTGTATAAGCCCCCTATACGATGTTTAATTGTATAAGCACCCTAATGGGGGATTACAATGTTAAATGCACCCCCACGCCACCCCCAGTATGAACGTGAACCCAAAGCGTGGCGAGCGGCGGTGGTACGCGTCCTCCAACCTTTTCATACCCCCACTATCCACGTCGGCGTGGAGTTGACTTTATATAGTGTGGTGAGCGCAGCGAGCCACCGAGCCCGAAGCGTGGCGAGCGCAGCGTGCCCCGCAAGCGGACGCGGAATCCATGTAAAGTAATACGCGTCCCCTCGCGGGGCTCGCTGAAAAGGTCGGAGGACGCGTACCGCCGCCCCTCGCGGGCTAGCTGCGCGCGCCACGCTTCAGGTTCACGTTGATAGTGGGGGTGCATTTAACATTGTAAGCCCCCATTAGGGTGCTTATACAATTTAAAATTGCATCGCATTGTATGCCATATACAATGCTACACAATTTTAACATTGTATGACATCGGGGGACATCTCGTCGCATCGCATACCATCACATGCCTTATGGTCTGCGATGCGATGGGCGCCGTGATAGGACACAAGTACCAAAAAATAGGATAAAGTACTGTAGGTGCATTAACATTTTAAACAAAATGGAGATTTTGGGGGATCACGACCGCGCCATTAAGAATTGTCCTGTTTCTTTGGACCCTTACGTTAACATAATGCAGAACCAGCAGCCATGGGGCACAGTTATAGTGTTAGGGAACATTAGGTCACCACAATGTAGGTCGACAGGGTCATTAGGTCGATATGGGTTAGGTCGACTGTCCAAAGGTTGACATGGGTTGTTGTTTTTTTTTTATTGTCCCGCATGTCAACACAGTCGACATGGACACTGAAACGTAGCACCACGTCCCCTTGCATGGCTCACTGCGCTCACCATGCTTCGGGCACGGTGCCCTGCTACGCTCGGCACACTATTTTATTCTCCCACCACGCCCTAGTGCAGGGGTGGCCAACATGTGGCTCTCCCCCTTGCTAAGTGCGGCTCCTGCTGCCCTCCGTCCCCGTCCCCCCAAATCCATCTCCATGAGGGGAGGAGAGCGCGCATTGCACATCTCTCCTACCCCTTAGTGTGCATCATTGTGACTGGGCCGTCCGCCAATCAGAGCTCGCGGGCCGGCAGCCACTCCCCCTTGTGTCATATGACTACTCCCCTGACCACGCCCCTGACCACACCCCTTTTTTGCCACGCGCGCCGAAGGCTCTTTGATGTCGGCTCTTTGGCTTGATTGCCGATATTTTTCGGCTCTTTACCTCGGACCGGTTGGCCACCCCTGCCCTAGTGGATAGTAGGGCATGAAATACTGCCTGGCTCAAAAAAAAATGTCGACCTAATGACCCTGTCGACCTAGACTCATGTCAACCTTTCTGCATGTTGACCTAGATGCATGTCGACCTAAATGCATGTCGACCTAATGACCGTCGACCATCATGCTGATGACCCAATGACTGTATCCCTAGTGTTAATGCTAGAACCCCATACCTTCTAGAACCCGTGCAGTTCCTCTTTCCTGCCTGGGGTGTCGCTGTCTCCTGTGGTGTCTTTGTCACATTGTGGCCTGTACCTTGATACAGACCAGACTGTGCTACTGTAGAAGCACCACAGCAGGAAAGAGGAACTGCACTTGTGCTAGAATGAACCTTATAGCAATACAGCAACAGACAACGGGATTTACTCCACAAATAAACATTCCACCATAAATAAAACTCCAGCATTGATCTTTATTTCTTGTCCCTGAGCAGGTGAGAAGCCATACGTGTGTACGGTGCCGGGTTGCGATAAACGCTTCACGGAATATTCCAGCTTATACAAGCACCACGTGGTCCACACCCACTCCAAACCGTACAACTGCAATCACTGCGGCAAAACCTATAAACAGATCTCCACGCTGGCCATGCACAAGAGGACAGCACACAACGATACGGAACCCATAGAAGAGGAGCAGGAGAGCTTCTTCGTACCCCAGCCACGTAAGTGTCCACGCCATATGTGTGTATGTACAATAGATATGTATGGGAAGTTATACTGTGCTGTGATAGCAAGGCTTATTCCGACCATTGGTCAACGGACTCCGCCACAGTAGACGCTAGGGTTACACTGCAGCATGATACGGCAGATAAAGGCGCCATGACAGAAAGCCGTCCCGTCCGTCCTGGCTAACTGTCACCCCAGATAATCTGTCAACCAGCTGTTGGTTGCATTGTCATTGATACCGGGATCACGGAGGTGTCCGTTTTTAAGAACAAAGCTTCTGCACACATAGCAGATTTGCTGGTCGCGGACACCTGGCAGGTATATTTTGGGTGCGTGCCAGACCAGAGCACCACACCTCCAATCCTCCGTAAACAAAAGGCCTAGGAAGCATCCGTTGCTTCGCATGCACTCGTCTCCAGCCGTACCTGGCACTGGATCAGCCCCACATTCATTCATGCCGCTTCCACCCAGTGATCCGGAACAGCTGGCGGGCTCAGGAACACAGATTTGCTGCTTCCATTGTTTGTGCTGTAACAGCCATAACTTCCAACCTGATAACAGGCGCGCTGCCACACACACACACCGCATTCTCACTCACAGCTACTGTGACGCACACTGGAAATGGACACAAACGTGGAATTAAACACATGGTAAGCCTTACCTATGCACACGGCAGTAGACAGCGGTATGCAGTCATTCGGTCGACAGTGAAAAGGTCAACTTGAGTTTTTAATTAATTTTTTTTTTTACGCTCTTACATAGAGCAGGGATGGGGAACCTTTGGCCCTTCAGCTGTTTGACCTCGTCGACCTTTAGACTTGACCAATAATAGTTGGCCTTTAGACTTTCTTAGTAAACACTGTCGACCTAATGACCCATACTCTTATAGAGCCAGGCTGGGCCCAGGTACTTTTAAGGGGACGTAGCCTAACCATTGGTGGCATGGCCATTCATCCTTAAAACAAAATGCAAGAAACAAAAATAGCACTTTAAGCAGCTCCCTGACCCCACTGCAGCCCAGCACAGAACGGCATGTCCTGGGATGAGAAGAGCTGCTGCTTCTGCCATGTAATGGGGCCCTGCTGGGCCCCTCCATCAGACCTCTCTCGGCACAACTGCCTATGTATGATGAACACGGTCAGTCATTTACCACTTTGGAGCCTTGAAATTCACTAGGAGCTAGTGACCTCTTTGAGGTATGCGGCACACAGTACCTCGTGCCTCTGAGATTACAGTGAGTTTGCAGGCTGCGTCTTGGTCCTGCCCACAAATTGGCTGTCAGTGTATATAGACGAAGGACGCACTTTAAATTGTCTGTCACAGAATAAATCATTCAAAATGTAATCCTCTTTCCTACCAGCAGAGGGAGATCAATACCCCTTCTCCAACGTGCTGTAATCAGACCAAAGTAATACATTCAGATCATTATATCTCAGTATGAGATAATATTAGGTACTAGAGTAAATGTCTCCATGTTACACTTTTTGAGGCAAAATATTAAAGTATTAAAAATAAAACGCGCTGGTGACCAGCGGGAACTTTAATAATGCATAAATCATCCCGAATATAACAATATTCGGTGTATGCGGCTGTTTGTAGCTGTCGGAGATTCGTAGACTGATCCTATGGGAGAGTCTCTCTTCATACGATCCGATCACTGGTCCTTATCGATAAGTCTGCGTTTGTGCACTGTCAATGATTAACTATGACCTCACCATGTAAACACTGCTGCCATTGTGTAAGAGCTGGAAGGAACAGGCCCCATCACAGGTTTAATGGTGTCTTCTGCTGAGTAACCAGAACATTAGAGCTTTATTGCGCCATGGGTTAAACGTTAACATGTTGCTGTTTTCCTTCTATGATGGGGGAAGACTTGAGACTACTACTAGGTTGCACTGTGTTTACTGGAACGTAAATGAGCACAGACTCCTGGTTACTGCCGATGATGTCAGAGAATGATAAAGAACACTAAATGTCCATAGGACTGAACCATATTCGTGTTTTGGACCTGTCATTTCTTTTGTTCTTCTGTCTCTCATCTTTGTCTCCATCTCTCATTTATGTGCATATTCCCCCCACTTGTCCCTTGTATCTTTGTCCCCCTGCCTGACTCTCATAACTCTGCCCCCTACCATTGCCCGTCTTTCTCAAATATCCCTGCCCCCCTCCCTGTGTCTGCGTCTTTTATCTCTGTCCCCCGGTCTTTCTCTCTCTTATCTCTGTCCACCTGTCTCGCCCTCAGTTTCTTATTCATCTTTGTCCTCCCACCCCCACCCCAGCCATCCCATCTCTATCCGCCTGTCTTTCTCTCATCTCCATCCCCGTCTTTCTCTCATCTCTATCCACCTGTCTTTCTCTCATCGCTATCCGCCTGTCTTTCTCTCATCGCTATCCGCCTGTCTTTCTCTCATCGCTATCCGCCTGTCTTTCTCTCATCTCTGTCCCCCTGTCTTTCTCTCATCTCTGTCCCCCTGTCTTTCTCTCATCGCTATCCGCCTGTCTTTCTCTCATCGCTATCCGCCTGTCTTTCTCTCATCGCTATCCGCCTGTCTTTCTCTCATCGCTATCCGCCTGTCTTTCTCTCATCGCTATCCGCCTGTCTTTCTCTCATCGCTATCCGCCTGTCTTTCTCTCATCGCTATCCGCCTGTCTTTCTCTCATCGCTATCCGCCTGTCTTTCTCTCATCGCTATCCGCCTGTCTTTCTCTGATCTCTGTCCGCCTGTCTTTCTCTCATCTTTGTCCGCCTGTATTTCTCTCATCTCTGTCCCCCTGTCTTTCTCTCATCTCTGTCCGTCTGTCTTTCTCTCATCTCTGTCCCCCTGTCTTTCTCTCATCTCTGTCCGTCTGTCTTTCTCTCATCTCTGTCCGTCTGTCTTTCTCTCATCTCTGTCCTTCTGTCTTTCTCTCATCTCTGTCCCCCTTACCCTCTCTCGCATTTCTCCCCACTCACCTCACTCTCTCATCTCTGTCCTCCTTGTTTGTTTCATCTTTGCCATTGGGGGGGGGGGGGGGGGGTTTAGTAGAGGTGCCATCTCCAGGTTTTAACAGGAGGGTACAGACTTCTGTTTGGCTTTCACTGTGGGTGACGAGTTCTCCATCTCATCCCTAGCAGCTACCTGTGAGGGTGGGCTGGGCTCTAGTGCACAACTGCTAGACAGACATTGAGACCATTGTATATCTCTATGGGTTTCAATGACTTCCCGTGGATTCTGGATCAGTAGACACTACAGCTGTATTTGTGCAGGTTTATAGAAGTAGAGATGTTGTTCATATAAACCAGATTCTGGCTATTATCTTCTAGAAGGTGCTAGATAAATGATAAGCAGAGTCTGATTGCTAGCTAGGGGCAGTATCTCCACCTCGATACACTAATATACCCCATTGTTCATCATTCCTCCCTATCTAGGAGTCCTTTAAATTGTGACTGTTTGTGAAGAGGTGTGGCCATGTCACCATAGGGGCATTGGCCACTCCCCTAACCTCCCTCCCCTTAAACACTCACAATTGATTAATTACTGTGGCAACATTTCCACCAAAGCTTGATACTTCTCCCTTTAATTCATTGCCACTTGGACCAGTCTAATTAGTACTACGCTGGCACAGTTCTGGCAGTATGATGCGTTATTGTACATATGACGCATAAAAGAAAAATGCTCTATTGACTTTTCCACAATAATGCTGTATTGACTTTTCCACAATAATGCTGTAGACCAGGGGTTCTCAAAGTCTGTCCTCAGGACCCTGAACAGTTCACGTTTTCAAGGTCACCCGGCAGGTGCACAGGTGCATTCATTACGCATTGACACATATTAAAGGATCCATAGGTGGAGCTAATTATATCACTTGTGATTCTGACTATTTCACTTGATACACTTTGTGGGGTCCTGAGGACCGAGTTTGCGAACCTGTGCTGTAAACACATTTCAAAGGACAAAAGGGTCAAACAAAAAAGCATAGCATGTCAGTTATGCTTCATGTGAATTTATTGGCCACAGTGTCCTAACGCTGTATTATCTATTGTGTTCTGTCGCTACAGCGGAGGATGTCCTGAAAGGCTCACAGATAACGTATGTGACGGGTGTGGAGACCGAGGACGGTTTACCGACAGCGGTGACGCAGTCAGGACAACAGCTGGCACTTATATCCCAAGACGGCACCCAGCACGTGAGTGTTCAGGGTGTGATATGGCCTGGAGATGCACGGATATGTGTATAGACGCTGCACATGAGGATACGGACTTGTGCAATCTGTGATAATAGGAATGTCACATGTTCTACGTATTGGAGGGAATTACGCTTTAGTTTAGACTTCTCCTTATGCCGTTGCAGGTAGCTATAGTTGCACAAGACTTATCCGCATTCCACGCAGCCTCCACGGAAATGGGCCAACAGCACCATCTGATCACCACGGAATCCAGGCCGGTCACCTTGCTGGCAACGTCAAATGGGACGCAGATTGCAGTGCAGGTAATGGCTGGGACCAACGTGTCCCACAAGTGCAGAAAATGTGCTCGCTTCTCTATGACAAGTAACGCAGACCTCCTGACCACCCCAATTTAGTCATAGCAGTCAGGACAGCCTCATAATAATAGTGACATATCTTATGAGAATCTTAGGGGGGCTTCTAAAATGAAATTAAAAGAGGGGATGTTGCCTATAGCAACCATATTCTGGTTGCTGTGGGTAACTTCATCTCTTTCCATTTTTAGATGCTTTCATAAATGTACCCCTTATATGGAATGTTGCTAAATCTTCATGACCAAGAAGGTGAATAGTCCCCATGTGATCTGACCCTTCCCCAGCATGTATAGGATATATCTTATCTCAGTCTGGTTAGACATTGTTTGATGGCTTCTACAAAGTCGCTTCTCCTTTCTTATCTAAGCACATAAGTAGGTGTTTGCGGTACAGCTCTCTCCTCCTACCTATATACTCTCCTGTGATTGGTTGCTGCTGAACCACCTGACAATACATAGGCGCATCCATCACCTAAACACTCTCACTGATGCATCATTGTGCCCTATATACCCACCTCCCTGATAAGTCCTAGGGTCCCCTATAACAGGATACGGTCATTGTGTCTCCAGCATGTTGGTCGACACGCAGGAAGGTTGACATGAGTCTAGGTCAAAATGGGTTGGGTTAGGTCAACATGGGTTACGTCAACAGTCCAAAGGTCGACATGGGGGTTTTCCATTTTTTGGGAGCGGACTTCTGCCGACAGGCGGTATTTCTCTTTCAATGGTCCTGGTGACACAGCTCAACACTGGGATGTAGGAGGGTCCGAAGGAGCCAGGCACCTATCCTAAAGCTTTAGAGGGTAGGCTCCTCCCCTACTGCATCCCTGGACTCTCCAGTTCGTGTTAGGTGCCCACTGGAGTGGGTGCTATTCTAAAGGGCTGCAGGAGCAGCCGAAGAATTAGAGTAGTTAGGGGATTTTTATTATTTTATTAACTTTTACCCTAGCTAGGTAGGCACAGTGTGAGGATTCTCATAGTGAATCCTCACACTGCTTGCGCAGCAGGAGCTGACAGAAGCGCGTCCTGTCAGCTCACTGTGCACAAGGGAGACACTGTCTGGTCCCCCTGTGCAGCGCTTATAGCCTTTTCTAAAAGGCTGCCTGGGCTCCGGAGTACCCTGAAACCGGCTCCACGTTTAGGTGGGGATCATGGGGGACAGGCGCTCCGTGATGGCGGCGGCCATTTTATGCGGAGCTTACACGCTGAGCTCCTAGATGAGAGGACAGCAGCGTTGTGACAGGCATGTTCCAAGTGATCCCCATTTGAGGGGGAGACACTGGAATTAGGAAATCCTACCTAAGGAGCGGCTTGCTGGGGGTGGTTGGCGCCAAAAGGTCACGGACCCCGCAGCAGCAGGGACCTGTGGTCTCTTCCTTCACTCTGACTTTGGCGCCTTTCAGAACGCTTGCAGCGGAGCTGAGCTGGCTTACTGATCCTGGCAGAGTGACTTGGATTTCCTGGGCATCGCTTCCCCGCAGTTGAAACCAACAGACAGATAAGTGATTGGGTGCATTGCCTCTGTATAAACGCTTGTACATTGTTTGCACTGTGTATACTGATAGATATACATTTATCACTTGCATCATGTCTGAGCATCAGGCTGTGGTTTTGGGGGAGGGAGCCCTTAATGCACTGAGCGCGTGCAATGTTTGCACACAAAAGTTTGTCCCTGAGCAGATGGCCAAGGGGGGGCTTATGTATTACTTGCGCTGATGTGAGACCCATGGGCAGTGATCCCCATAGGGCAGAGCATATGGAACCTGCGTGGGCCAGGGCCCTAGGCAGGTCAGTAAACGCTTTGGTGCAGCTTTTGGACAGGCAGAGTGATGGGCTGGTAGAATCACAGAGACCTATGCCATCATCTCAGCAGTCGTCTGGCTCCTTGCCTCTTACCCAGGCAGATCCTGCACTTATCCAGGTGATGCAGGATACTGCAAAAGGGATTAACAGGTTCAGTGAAATGCTGGACAAAATGGATGAAAATGTGGCAGGGACCCCTAGAAGGTCTTATGCTTTAACTACTGTGGTAGATGAAGAGGAAGGAGAGTATACTGACATCCCCTGGGATCAGGGTGATGATTTGGAAGAGAACTCTGCTGCTGGTATAGAGGATCTCATTGTAGCTGTGAAGCAGGCTTTAAAGCTGACTGTGGAGGATAAAACTCCTGTAAAAGGTGTTTTTAAGCGACAGCGGAAGGAGGCTGTTACTTTTCCTTCAGATGAGGGGTTACAGGAATTGTTAGAAGGGGCTTGGAAAACTCCTGATAAGAGGCTTCAGATGCCAAAACGATTCCTAAATCTGTACCCCATGCCAGAGTCTCATGCGGAGCTCTGGGAAAGGGTCCCAGTTGTGGACGCTTCAGTGGCACGTTTGTCCAAGGCTACTGTATTACCAGTACAGGGCGGTGCAGCTTTTAAAGATTCTGTGGATAAAAAGCTGGAGGGAAACCTCAAGGCTATCTTTGAAGGGGTGGGGTTTACCTTACGACCCCTTATTGCTTCAGCCTGGGTTTCTAAGGCCATGATAGAGTGGGCTGGTGAATTATGCACCATGCTGCAGGCTGACCCGGGTGCATTACTGCTTGCAGAAAAGATTAAGGCAGCAGCAGAATATGCAGTTGAAGCAGAGGAGGAAGCTATTAAAATGGCAACCCGAGTGTCCACAGTCTCCATTAATGCCAGGAGAGTGCTTTGGCTTAAAGCCTGGGAAGCAGACAATGAGTCCAAGAAGGCTCTGGAAACATTAGCCTTCAAAGGAAAGGTACTCTTTGGTACCGAATTAGAGGAGATTATAAAACAGGCCACAGGCGGCAAAAGTACATTCCTGCCGGCCTCCTCAGCAAAGCAGACGTCCAGATTTTCTGCTTTTAAGCCGTCCTTTCGGCCCTCCCCTAGAGGTGGTGCGTCCTTTCGAGGACAGTCTTTCAGGGGAAGGTTTCAGCCCTCTAGAGGCAAGACACAAAAGTCAAAACTTGGCTCTTTTCACAAGAAGCCTGCCAATAAAGGAGAGTATAAACCCTCTGCATGACTGTCAGGGGCTTTGCCCGACAGTGACAAAAGTGGGCGGGCGTCTCACACTCTTCAGGGACGCTTGGGCTTCTCTAGACCAGGATGCCTGGGTGCTAGACATCATAACACAGGGTTACAAAATCCCTTTCAGAGGGCCACCTCCGAAGAGGTTCATTCCCACATCCTTACCAAAGGAGGCACGGCTGCGTACAGCTCTTGTGAGAGCAGCGCACTCCCTTTTGGAAAAAGGGGTGGTGACACTAGTCCCCAAGACAGAGTGGAAGAAAGGCTTTTACTCCACGCTGTTCCTGGTGCCCAAACCAGACGGGTCTTTCAGACCAATACTAAATTTGAAGTCTCTAAATGTTCATTTATGGGTAGACCATTTCAAAATGGAGTCTCTACGGTCAGTACTTCTGAGTCTGGACCAGGGAGAATTTTTGGCGTCCATGGATGTCCAGGACGCATATTTGCACGTTCCTATACACCCGGAGCATCAGACCTTGTTGAGGTTTGCCATAGGAGACCTGCATTTACAATTCCGGGCGTTACCCTTTGGGCTAGCAACCGCGCCAAGGGTATTCACAAAGATAATGTCAGTAATGGCGGCGGTGCTGAGGCTCAGGGGAATCACAGTAATACCCTATTTGGACGATCTCCTGTTCAAAGCAGAGTCAGCAGCCATGCTGCAGAGTCAATTGGCAGAGGCCATCAGTTTTTTGCAGGCTCACGGCTGGATTTTAAATTTGCAAAAATCTCAGTTGGTACCGTCACAAAGGCTCCAATTCTTGGGAGTCATACTGGACACCCATCTTCATCGGGTATTCCTCCCGGAGGTAAAGGCCAGGGATCTGGTCACCCTAGTCCAGGAGATTCTCAGGGCTCAGAGCATTTCAGTATGGAGGTGCCTCAAGCTCCTGGGGAAGATGGTGGCGTCATTCGAGACGCTTCAATTTGCCAGGTTCCACTCTCGGAGGTTCCAATGGAACATTTTGTCAGCTTGGTCAGGAGACACTTTGACCATGAAATCCGAGATGATAGTGCTGTCTTCGGACATACGAGAATCCTTGAAATGGTGGACAGAAGTAGATTCCCTTCAGTGGGGTCGGTCATTACAGACCTGGGACTGGTTGATAGTAACTACCGACGCCAGTCTCAGGGGCTGGGGGGCAATAGTCCTGGATCTCAGGCTTCAGGGCCTGTGGACGGCAGAGGAATCAGCGTTACCAATCAACATATTGGAGCTGAGAGCTGTCTGGAAAGTCATTTCCTTGGCGGGAGACAGGTTACAGAACCTCCCTTTGAGGATTCAGACCGACAATGCCACAGCTGTGGCGTATCTGAATCACCAGGGAGGTACACGCAGCAGATTGGCCATGTGGGAGGTGTCCAGAATCTTCCTATGGGCGGAACAGAATGTTCCAGCTGTATCGGCTATATTCATCCCAGGAATAGAGAATATAGAAGCCGACTTCCTGAGCAGGGAGGAGCTCAAGGAAGGGGAATGGAGCTTACACCCTCAGGTGTTTCACCAAATCACTTCGATGTGGGGAACTCCGGATGTGGACCTGATGGCATCCAGGATCAACCGTCAAGTGCCCAGGTTCTATGCCAGAACAAGGGATCCACTAGCGGAGGCAGTGGATGCCATGACTATTCACTGGCAGGGAGATCTCCTTTATGCATTCCCACCAGTACCAATGTTACCGAGACTTCTGAAGAAATTACAGGGGCAGAAGGTTCCAGTGATCTTAGTGGCCCCGGATTGGCCAAGGAGATCCTGGTACTCGAGGCTTCAGAGGTTGTCTGTGGACTCATGGCGTCTACCTCTGAGACCAGACCTTCTAAGACAAGGCCCATTCAATCACCTGGATTCAGATCGATTGATTTTGACGGCCTGGCTATTGAAACCACCATTTTGAAAAGAAAAGGGTTTTCTGAGGCAGTAGTACAGACTATGATAAAAGCCAGAAAAGCTGTATCTTCGGCAAATTATTATAGAGTCTGGAAGACTTACATTCGATGGTGTGAGAGAAGAAAGGCTCATACATCTCATTTTAAGCTATCAAGAATGATGGAATTCTTACAAGATGGTTTTTCATCGGGCCTAAGCCTTCAGTCACTGAAGGTGCAGATTTCGGCCTTGTCCATCTATTTCCAGAAAAAGATAGCCATTTTGCCGGAAATTCAAACCTTTTTACAAGGAGTATCCAGGTTGAAACCTCCATACAAGCAACCAGTAGCACCTTGGGATCTATCACTGGTTTTGGAATGCCTTCAAAAGGCACCTTTTGAACCTTTAAGGTCGGCTGACTTTAAGTTTCTCACGTGGAAGCTAGTGTTTTTGTTAGCAGTAGCATCTGCTAAAAGAGTTTCAGAATTGGGAGCTTTGTCATGTAAATCTCCCTTCTTAATTTTTCATGATGACAGGGCTGTTTTAAGAACAGTGCCTCAGTTTTTACCGAAGGTGGTATCTGCCTTCCATTTAAATCAGGAGATAGTTCTACCTGTGTTTCAACCCCCAGAGGGTTCTAAGAAAAGGGACAAGTTGAGAACTTTGGATGTTGTGCGTGCCTTACGCATATATGTGGACAGAGTGAAGAGTGTCAGGAAGACTGACACATTGTTGGTATTGTATGACGTACACAAGATTGGTTGGCCTGCATCTAAGCAGACTATTGCTAGGTGGTTGCGGTCTGTGATAGCCTTTGCATACACCAAAGTGGGTAGACCAGTACCGGCCAAAATAAATGCGCATACCACCAGGTCAGTTGCCACCTCTTGGGCGGTTCGACATGGGGCCACAGCTGAGCAGGTTTGCAGAGCTGCCACTTGGTCATCTGTTCACACATTTGCCAAATTCTATAGATTCCATGAGTTCGCGTCGGAGGACGGATCATTCGGGCGAGCAGTGCTGAGAGCTGCAGACCTGAGCGTACCCTCCCAAAGGACCGGCTCTGGAACGTCCCAGTGTTGAGCTGTGTCACCAGGACCATTGAAAGAGAAAAAGGGATTTTTGTAAGAACTTACCGTTCGAATCCCTTTCTCTGATATGGTCCTGGTGACACAGCGATCCCTCCCTTACGCTCAGTAAGTATGCCAGAAGTTTCATGATGTTCATGTTAAAATGGTTAAAAGTTAACAGTTTTCTGTTATAAAATGTGCATATAATATGTGCAGGCGTTTGTACTGAGTTAATGTATTCCAGTGGCTTTGAAAGATGAACTGAAGAGTCCAGGGATGCAGTAGGGGAGGAGCCTACCCTCTAAAGCTTTAGGATAGGTGCCTGGCTCCTTCGGACCCTCCTACATCCCAGTGTTGAGCTGTGTCACCAGGACCATATCAGAGAAAGGGATTCGAACGGTAAGTTCTTACAAAAATCCCTTTTTCATGCCCTACCATGCACTAGGGCGCGGTGGGAGAATAAAATAGTGCCCGAAGCGTAGCGAGCGCAGCTAACCATGCCAGGGGACGCGGTGCTGCGTTTCAGTGTCCATGTCGAATGTGTCAACATTTGGGACAAAAAATGTGTAAAACCCCATGTTAACCTTTTATACCCTGTCCACCTTCCTGCATGTCGACCTAAATGCATGTCGACCTAATGACTGTTGACCAACATGCCGGTGACCTAATGATCGGGATGCAGTTGAAATCCCGGCGGTCGAAATCCTGATGCCGGAATCCCGACACTTTCTCCCTCCGTGGGTGTCCAACCCATAGAGGGAGAATAAATGAGTGTGCCGAGCGTAGCGAGGCACCGGGCCCGCTGTATGGCGAGCGCAGCAAGGAGGGGGGGGCGATCCACGCCCCCCCTTGTCGGGATTTCGAACCAATCCCTTATGATCCACCCCCCTATAACCAACTGAACCCCGGGAAGGCTGCTCATTAGTTAGTCCTTACAAATGTTTATCAATGAGAGATTCACGGTCCTGTAGTCTGATCCCATCTCTCACTGTTTTCTCCTTAGTTGGGCGAACAGCAGTCTTTGGAGGAAGCCATACGAATAGCGTCCCGGATACAGCAGGGCGAATCCCCGGGTATGGACGATTAACCTCCGAACACCTTCCAGCGATGCGTACTGTACCCACCTCGTCCAATCAAAGCCTTGTACATGAGGAACTCATCAGCCAATACAGATATTTAAGACTAGTATTTTATATTTGGATCTGTAAGATAATGAACCTTTGCCTGGACTGTGGAAGAAGCCTGATACATTTCAGTACTGTCACTGCCCCTCCCTGCGGCCCCTCTATCAGGATAAGTCTCCGGCTCTCCGGACCTGTACTTTTTGTAAATAGAGACTGTTAATGCTAAAAGTGTTAATACTATTTTATCTTTGAGAAGAATTATGTACAAAAGACCAGTTTGTGGAATATTAAAGGAATTGAATGTTTCCTGTAAGTAGTTTCTGTATATATTTTGCGTATGTCGTCTTCAAAGGAAATATTGAATTATTTTGACATTTTTAAGTACGTCTGGGAATCTCCGAGAACAGACAAGCAGAGCCTACAATATTATCTCATCACAATACTTTATAAATAGACTCTTGTGGCAAATACATGATCCAAATAATCTCCAAGTCCTATCGCAGAGATGTGGGAAAGGCTGCCGTCTAAGAATTGCTGCAGAAAATAGCATCAACACAATATGCCGCTTCTACGCGTGTCTGCAAGTTTCTCTTTATTTATGGGGGGAGGGGGGGTTTGCCCAGATAATTTGGTCACCTTTTGGGCTGTGCCTGGGGTCTCAACCAAAAGCTTCAGTTTATTTATAAACATTGTTCTATATGTACAAAGATGCAATAAAGTTTTTTTTTTTTTTTTTAACAACTTTAATCATTGTTTTACGGTTTTGTGTCTGTCGGTTCAATGTGAATAAACCACTTTTATGAATACTTTCAATTTTCAGGTTTAGTAATCTCTCTGTTTGTACTAATTACCTAACTCGTCGGCAAACCTAAGGACGCGGTTTCGTGTGCTGTTATCTTCCCGTGAGCTTATGCAGTGTATGGCGACCACCTGTGTGACTGTCAGACTCAGACAGTGATGATTTGTCTTATTGCTGCGGTCACACAGGTAGACAAGCAGCTGTTTGCATCTTCCCGTGTGATAATTGTAAGCACCGACGTGTG
The DNA here is from genome assembly GCF_055691185.1 of Crinia signifera. Classification (NCBI taxonomy): domain Eukaryota; kingdom Metazoa; phylum Chordata; class Amphibia; order Anura; family Myobatrachidae; genus Crinia; species Crinia signifera. Next base: position 121,982,930 of record NC_139227.1, on the reverse strand, counting down.
GCAGCTGCTTTCATACGCTAGAACAGATGTGTCCAATTCTCCTGTCATTTGTGACCTCCACTGACATAACACCTGTACTCTGCTAGACGCCTCTATACATATATATGAAAACCTAGTCGTCTGGTTGTAATAATGAATATACTCATATGTTCAGAGATCGTCCTCTTTCTTCAGGGCTAGGCAGAAGTGATTTAGAGATTTCCCAATGTAGAAAATAGATAAAGATTTGCACTATGCAGATTTAGCACCTTTTTTTTTTTTTTTTTTACTAACAATCTTAATTGTTACCTCTCGGCTATATAACACAATCGACACATAGCTGCTTCTTACTTCTGTAACACTTATTGATACTTACAGCTCTCACTAGTGTGATGCTTTGTGGTGTTTGGCTTGTGCTGGTCCATGGAGTCCCGTGCCGTGGACTTGAAGGCCCACATACACTTGTGCTATTCGGCCCGATTTCACCCGCTTCTGACGGATTGGGCTAAGAAATCAGGCCAAATCGCACGTGTTCGGCATCCGCTCCGACCCAATGCGTGGTCCCGTGCGCTTCGGGTCAGAGGTTAGAAGTGCTGCACATAAGATATCGCATCTCATATGTGCATCCGTCAACGGCACATCGCGGGTTTCATTTTAGCCACCGCGATGTTTCATATCCAACTTTCCTTGACCTCACCTGCAGCACCCTGGGAGTCCTTTTACATACGATAAATCGGATGTAATTTAACACACGTAAAAAAAATAGCACATCAAGTGCCGAATCATATGTGAGAAACTCAAGGGAAATCTGGTCTGATTGCTCTTAAGACAAGTCAGACTAGGGCAATTTACATGCATGAGTGTGCGGCTATCAAGCGCACAAAAAGTGGTCGGTACTCTTTACCTAGAACGGCGACCATCGCATGCACTAAAAAACGGGTGCAATGCGATGGCCGCGATTTCCCATAGGGATCAATGTTAAAAGTGTGATTGGACGCGATTTTAGTGTTCAATGGCTCAATGGCCGCGATTTTTCCATAGGAAACAATGTTAAATGGGCCACAGAGCCCAAATAGTCACCCTAAAGTCAGAAATGGCCCCCACAATTGTTAACGCCACCCCACGATCAACGTCAACCCGAAGCGTGGCGAGCGCAGCGGTACGCGTCCTCCGACCTTTTCATACCCCCACGTCGGCGTGGAGTTGTGAATAGAATAGTGTGGCGAGCGCAGCAAGCCACCGAGCCCGAAGCGTGGCGAGGGGACACGGATACCTTCACAGGTAAACGCGTCCCTTCGCGGGCTTCACAGGTATCCGCATCCCCTCGCTGCGCTCGCCACGCTTCGGGCTCGGTGGCTCGCTGCGCTCGCCACACTATTCTATTCTCAACTCCACGCCGACGTGGATAGTGGGGGTATGAAAAGGTCGGAGGACGCGTACCGCCGCCCCTCGCGGGCTCGCTGCACTCACCACGCTTCGGGTTCACGTTGATCGTGGGGTGGCGTTAAAAATTGTGGGGGCCATTTAAGACTTCAGGGGGACTATTAGGGCTCTGTGGCCCATTTAACATTGTTTCCTATGGAAAAATCGCGGGCATTGAGGCATTTAACACTAAAATCGCGTCCAATCACACTTTTAACATTGATCCCTATGGGAAAATCGCGGGCATCGCGTCGCACCTGTTTTTTTAGTGCATGCGATGCCCGCGATTTTTTACCCCCGATGACCGCGATGGACATCGTGGGCGCCGTTCTAGGTAAAGAGTACCAAGTGGTCAAATTTCCGGCTGACTGACAGCAGGTCGGAGGCTCGGTGCCATGCAATTAAAAAATTGCACCCTATTACGTTTGCGATTTCTATACTTTTTTAATGGGAAAACATCTTGATGCAATATTTGAAGTGCCGATGTAGCAGCTGAGATAATGTTTCTAAATGTGGAATTTGGTATGTGAGTGTGTGTGTGTGTGTGTGGGGGGGGGGGCTTAGCAGCTGCAGGCAGTGTTTGCACACCCTGTCCCCTGCAGTAGCATCGTCATGTAAATGTAAACATGCTTGTAGATGGGGCCTTTTGACGGAGCTTCATTTAAAAGGCCGGTTCCACATATCGTCTTCGCATTGTCTCACCAATATAAGCGTGAGTCACCGTCTATAGACTCCGCATTCCAGGAGGATTACAGAATACGTGCAGTGAATGTGTTTGCTGCAGGGCAAAGGTGAAATGACTTCACCCATTACCACCGCCAGTTTACCAGAATCCTCACCGACTTGTGTCCTTTTTCTCTTTAAAGAGCCGCACTGAGATGAGTGACAATAATTCGAGCTGACTGCACGGGTTTATTGAGTGCTGAGTGTGTGGCGATAAGTGTGCACCAAGTATGCGGACAGCTGGCACAAGAGACTGCTGGGGTCTCGCAGACTTCAGGACCAGACCTATAATCCTTTACACTGTAAATGTGCTGCTCCAAACGGTATGGGGCTGTATGATAGAGAAGTGGGAGGTAGTCGTGGAAATCGTAATATAGAGCGATAAGAATTTCACAACGTAACTGAAGGCCCATCTAAATCCAGGAGGATTTCTACTAGCCCTATTTATAGTAAACGATACATAGTTATCGATATGAATGATAACAAAATTATTCATGATTCATCGTTGATCTTGTCTAGTGTGTACAGAATATCGTTAGCGATGTCCTCCGTCGTCTGTACTTCAGATATATTTTGCCTATACTGTCAATGACTGCATGTATGAAGCTGGAACCCAATGACTTCACTGAACAATATCGTTCAGTGTGTATTCACTACATTGTTTGCCTGTGAGTTCCATCGATATTGTTGATGATATCGCTCCCGGAGCAATTTGTCTAGAGCAGGCATGTCCAAACTATGGCCCTCCAGCTGTTCTGAAACTACAAGTCCCAGCATGCCTTGCCACAGTTTAGCGATTAGGAATGCTAAAACTGTGTCAAGGCATGCTGGTAAGTGTAGTTTCACAACAGCTGGAGGGCCACAGTTTGGCCATGCCTGGTGTAGTGTGTATGGGGCTCAGCCCTATGTGATGGTTTTGGAACACCGGCAAAAGCACCCTACTGCGTCCTTAGAACACACATATTAGTTTGCCCTTTTTGGCCCCATGTGGGTGAGTATTAAAATCAGTGGCAGCTCTTACCATTATAAAGGAGGGAGGCTGCCGCAATGCGCCCCCCCCCCCTATTTCCGTCGCCGTCCCCGGAAGTCCCTGCACGGGGCCAGTGAATGCGCTGTACCTTCTTACATACTGCGCATGCGCTGGCCCCGGAGGCTTGATCGGGTTCTGGCGCATGCGCAGAACCCGTTTTGGGGGCTACCACGCATTTGAGCAGAGAGAGGCATCTCGGAGGGAGGGAACACCTCCCGATGGGACTGCCTTGGTGACTGGCAGGTCAGACTTCCAATAAGAAGTCACTGCCAGTCACAGTGAAGACAGTGCAGCCTCACAGACTGCATCTGGCTTCACTTTAAGCAGAGACAGTGGCGGATTTACCGGGGGAGGGAGGGGGGGGACTGCAGTCCATAGGCCAGGGCCGGATTTGTGCCTAGGCCCATGAGGCACCGTCCTCAGGGCGGCAACAATTAAGGGCGGCAGGCAGGCTGACATTCTGTTAAATAGCAGCATGGCACAGCGGGTGGGCAGCGGTGAGTGACGAGCGCCGCCGCCGCAGACATGAATTATCATATGTCGGCGGCAGCGCCGCTCGTCACCCACTCTGCCATGCACATTACATCACCGCTTAGTGGCTGGGTCCGATGGTCCCCCTGCGCGTCCAGAAATGGCTCAGGCTCACTGCTGCCGGTGCCCGCCCATTGGCTACTCTACACACACACAGTCTATTGGCTGCTGTGTATCCAGCAGCTGAGCTGAGCGGAGCACAGATCCTCCCTGCGCTCAGTCAGTCACAGTGTGTGAGCTGGAGAGAGACTGACGGAGACACTGTGCTAATAACTGTACTAATAAGTGCCTCCCTCCCTCCGGGTCCTCCGTACAGTGAGCAGTCCAGAGAGAGACTGACGGAGACACTGTGCTAATCACTGTACTAATAAGTCCCTCCCTCCCTCCGGGTCCTCCGTACAGTGAGCAGTCCAGAGAGAGACTGACGGAGACACTGTGCTAATCACTGTACTAATAAGTGCCTCCCTCCCTCCGGGTCCTCCGTACAGTGAGCAGTCCAGAGAGAGACTGACGGAGACACTGTGCTAATCACTGTACTAATAAGTGCCTCCCTCCCTCCGGGTCCTCCGTACAGTGAGCAGACCAGAGAGAGACTGACAGACACTGTACTTATCACTGTACTAATAAGTGCCTCCCTCCCTCCGGGTCCTCCGTACAGTGAGCAGTCCAGAGAGAGACTGACGGAGACACTGTGCTAATCACTGTACTAATAAGTGCCTCCCTCCGGGTCCTCCGTACAGTGAGCAGTCCAGAGAGAGACCGACGGAGACACTGTGCTGCTAATCACTGTACTAATAAGTGCCGCCCTCCTTCCGGGTCCTCCGTACAGTGAGCAGTCCAGAGAGAGACTGACGGAGACACTGTGCTAATCACTGTACTAATAAGTGCTGCTCTCCCTCCGGGTCCTCCTTACAGTGAGCAGTCCAGAGAGAGACTGACGGAGACACTGTGCTAATCACTGTACTAATAAGTGCCTCCCTCCCTCCGGGTCCTCCGTACAGTGAGCAGTCCAGAGAGAGACTGACGGAGACACTGTGCTAATCACTGTACTAATAAGTGCCTCTCTCCCTCCAGGTCCTCCTTACAGTGAGCAGTCCAGAGAGAGACTGACGGAGACACTGTGCTAATCACTGTACTAATAAGTGCCGCCCTCCCTCCCGGTCCTCCGTACAGTGAGCAGTCCAGAGAGAGACTGACGGAGACACTGTGCTAATCACTGTACTAATAAGTGCCTCCCTCCCTCCGGGTCCTCTGTACAGTGAGCAGTCCAGAGAGAGACTGACGGAGACACTATGCTAATCACTGTACTAATAAGTGCCTCCCTCCCTCCGGGTCCTCCGTACAGTGAGCAGTCCAGAGAGAGACTGACGGAGACACTGCGCTAATCACTGTACTAATAAGTGCCTCCCTCCCTCCGGGTCCTCCGTACAGTGAGCAGTCCAGAGAGAGACTGACGGAGACACTGTGCTAATCTCTGTGCTAATAAATGCCTCCCTCCCTCCGGGTCCTCCGTACAGTGAGCTGGAGAGAGACTGACGGAGACACTGTGCTAATCACTGTACTAATAAGTGCCTCCCTCCCTCCGGGTCCTCCGTACAGTGAGCTGGAGAGAGACTGACGGAGACACTGTGCTAATCACTGTACTAATAAGTGCCTCCCTCCCTCCGGGTCCTCCGTACAGTGAGCAGTCCAGAGAGAGACTGACGGAAACACTGTGCTAATCACTGTGCTAATAAGTGCCTCCCTCCCTCCGGGTCCTCTGTACAGTGAGCAGTCCAGAGAGAGACTGACGGAGACCCTATGCTAATCACTGTACTAATAAGTGCCTCCCTCCCTCCGGGTCCTCCGTACAGTGAGCAGTCCAGAGAGAGACTGACGGAGACACTGCGCTAATCACTGTACTAATAAGTGCCTCCCTCCCTCCGGGTCCTCCGTACAGTGAGCAGTCCAGAGAGAGACTGACGGAGACACTGTGCTAATCTCTGTGCTAATAAATGCCTCCCTCCCTCCGGGTCCTCCGTACAGTGAGCTGGAGAGAGACTGACGGAGACACTGTGCTAATCACTGTACTAATAAGTGCCTCCCTCCGGGTCCTCCGTACAGTGAGCTGGAGAGAGACTGACGGAGACACTGTGCTAATCACTGTACTAATAAGTGCCTCCCTCCCTCCGGGTCCTCCGTACAGTGAGCAGTCCAGAGAGAGACTGACGGAGACACTGTGCTAATCACTGTACTAATAAGTGCCGCCCTCCCTCCCGGTCCTCCGTACAGTGAGCAGTCCAGAGAGAGACTGACGGAGACACTGTGCTAATCACTGTACTAATAAGTGCCTCCCTCCCTCCGGGTCCTCTGTACAGTGAGCAGTCCAGAGAGAGACTGACGGAGACACTATGCTAATCACTGTACTAATAAGTGCCTCCCTCCCTCCGGGTCCTCCGTACAGTGAGCAGTCCAGAGAGAGACTGACGGAGACACTGCGCTAATCACTGTACTAATAAGTGCCTCCCTCCCTCCGGGTCCTCCGTACAGTGAGCAGTCCAGAGAGAGACTGACGGAGACACTGTGCTAATCTCTGTGCTAATAAATGCCTCCCTCCGGGTCCTCCGTACAGTGAGCTGGAGAGAGACTGACGGAGACACTGTGCTAATCACTGTACTAATAAGTGCCTCCCTCCCTCCGGGTCCTCCGTACAGTGAGCTGGAGAGAGACTGACGGAGACACTGTGCTAATCACTGTACTAATAAGTGCCTCCCTCCCTCCGGGTCCTCCGTACAGTGAGCAGTCCAGAGAGAGACTGACGGAAACACTGTGCTAATCACTGTGCTAATAAGTGCCTCCCTCCGGGTCCTCTGTACAGTGAGCAGTCCAGAGAGAGACTGACGGAGACACTATGCTAATCACTGTACTAATAAGTGCCTCCCTCCCTCCGGGTCCTCCGTACAGTGAGCAGTCCAGAGAGAGACTGACGGAGACACTGCGCTAATCACTGTACTAATAAGTGCCTCCCTCCCTCCGGGTCCTCCGTACAGTGAGCAGTCCAGAGAGAGACTGACGGAGACACTGTGCTAATCTCTGTGCTAATAAATGCCTCCCTCCCTCCGGGTCCTCCGTACAGTGAGCTGGAGAGAGACTGACGGAGACACTGTGCTAATCACTGTACTAATAAGTGCCTCCCTCCCTCCGGGTCCTCCGTACAGTGAGCTGGAGAGAGACTGACGGAGACACTGTGCTAATCACTGTACTAATAAGTGCCTCCCTCCCTCCGGGTCCTCCGTACAGTGAGCAGTCCAGAGAGAGACTGACGGAAACACTGTGCTAATCACTGTGCTAATAAGTGCCTCCCTCCCTCCGGGTCCTCTGTACAGTGAGCAGTCCAGAGAGAGACTGACGGAGACCCTATGCTAATCACTGTACTAATAAGTGCCTCCCTCCCTCCGGGTCCTCCGTACAGTGAGCAGTCCAGAGAGAGACTGACGGAGACACTGCGCTAATCACTGTACTAATAAGTGCCTCCCTCCCTCCGGGTCCTCCGTACAGTGAGCAGTCCAGAGAGAGACTGACGGAGACACTGTGCTAATCTCTGTGCTAATAAATGCCTCCCTCCCTCCGGGTCCTCCGTACAGTGAGCTGGAGAGAGACTGACGGAGACACTGTGCTAATAACTGTACTAATAAGTGCCTCCCTCCCTCCGGGTCCTCCGTACAGTGAGCAGTCCAGAGAGAGACTGACGGAGACACTGTGCTAATCACTGTACTAATAAGTGCCTCCCTCCCTCCGGGTCCTCCGTACAGTGAGCAGTCCAGAGAGAGACTGACGGAGACACTGTGCTAATCACTGTACTAATAAGTGCCTCCCTCCCTCCGGGTCCTCCGTACAGTGAGCAGTCCAGAGAGAGACTGACGGAGACACTGTGCTAATCACTGTACTAATAAGTGCCTCCCTCCCTCCGGGTCCTCCGTACAGTGAGCAGACCAGAGAGAGACTGACAGACACTGTACTTATCACTGTACTAATAAGTGCCTCCCTCCCTCCGGGTCCTCCGTACAGTGAGCAGTCCAGAGAGAGACTGACGGAGACACTGTGCTAATCACTGTACTAATAAGTGCCTCCCTCCGGGTCCTCCGTACAGTGAGCAGTCCAGAGAGAGACCGACGGAGACACTGTGCTGCTAATCACTGTACTAATAAGTGCCGCCCTCCTTCCGGGTCCTCCGTACAGTGAGCAGTCCAGAGAGAGACTGACGGAGACACTGTGCTAATCACTGTACTAATAAGTGCTGCTCTCCCTCCGGGTCCTCCTTACAGTGAGCAGTCCAGAGAGAGACTGACGGAGACACTGTGCTAATCACTGTACTAATAAGTGCCTCCCTCCCTCCGGGTCCTCCGTACAGTGAGCAGTCCAGAGAGAGACTGACGGAGACACTGTGCTAATCACTGTACTAATAAGTGCCTCTCTCCCTCCAGGTCCTCCTTACAGTGAGCAGTCCAGAGAGAGACTGACGGAGACACTGTGCTAATCACTGTACTAATAAGTGCCGCCCTCCCTCCCGGTCCTCCGTACAGTGAGCAGTCCAGAGAGAGACTGACGGAGACACTGTGCTAATCACTGTACTAATAAGTGCCTCCCTCCCTCCGGGTCCTCTGTACAGTGAGCAGTCCAGAGAGAGACTGACGGAGACACTATGCTAATCACTGTACTAATAAGTGCCTCCCTCCCTCCGGGTCCTCCGTACAGTGAGCAGTCCAGAGAGAGACTGACGGAGACACTGCGCTAATCACTGTACTAATAAGTGCCTCCCTCCCTCCGGGTCCTCCGTACAGTGAGCAGTCCAGAGAGAGACTGACGGAGACACTGTGCTAATCTCTGTGCTAATAAATGCCTCCCTCCCTCCGGGTCCTCCGTACAGTGAGCTGGAGAGAGACTGACGGAGACACTGTGCTAATCACTGTACTAATAAGTGCCTCCCTCCCTCCGGGTCCTCCGTACAGTGAGCTGGAGAGAGACTGACGGAGACACTGTGCTAATCACTGTACTAATAAGTGCCTCCCTCCCTCCGGGTCCTCCGTACAGTGAGCAGTCCAGAGAGAGACTGACGGAAACACTGTGCTAATCACTGTGCTAATAAGTGCCTCCCTCCCTCCGGGTCCTCTGTACAGTGAGCAGTCCAGAGAGAGACTGACGGAGACCCTATGCTAATCACTGTACTAATAAGTGCCTCCCTCCCTCCGGGTCCTCCGTACAGTGAGCAGTCCAGAGAGAGACTGACGGAGACACTGCGCTAATCACTGTACTAATAAGTGCCTCCCTCCCTCCGGGTCCTCCGTACAGTGAGCAGTCCAGAGAGAGACTGACGGAGACACTGTGCTAATCTCTGTGCTAATAAATGCCTCCCTCCCTCCGGGTCCTCCGTACAGTGAGCTGGAGAGAGACTGACGGAGACACTGTGCTAATCACTGTACTAATAAGTGCCTCCCTCCCTCCGGGTCCTCCGTACAGTGAGCTGGAGAGAGACTGACGGAGACACTGTGCTAATCACTGTACTAATAAGTGCCTCCCTCCCTCCGGGTCCTCCGTACAGTGAGCAGTCCAGAGAGAGACTGACGGAGACACTGTGCTAATCACTGTACTAATAAGTGCCGCCCTCCCTCCCGGTCCTCCGTACAGTGAGCAGTCCAGAGAGAGACTGACGGAGACACTGTGCTAATCACTGTACTAATAAGTGCCTCCCTCCCTCCGGGTCCTCTGTACAGTGAGCAGTCCAGAGAGAGACTGACGGAGACACTATGCTAATCACTGTACTAATAAGTGCCTCCCTCCCTCCGGGTCCTCCGTACAGTGAGCAGTCCAGAGAGAGACTGACGGAGACACTGCGCTAATCACTGTACTAATAAGTGCCTCCCTCCCTCCGGGTCCTCCGTACAGTGAGCAGTCCAGAGAGAGACTGACGGAGACACTGTGCTAATCTCTGTGCTAATAAATGCCTCCCTCCGGGTCCTCCGTACAGTGAGCTGGAGAGAGACTGACGGAGACACTGTGCTAATCACTGTACTAATAAGTGCCTCCCTCCCTCCGGGTCCTCCGTACAGTGAGCTGGAGAGAGACTGACGGAGACACTGTGCTAATCACTGTACTAATAAGTGCCTCCCTCCCTCCGGGTCCTCCGTACAGTGAGCAGTCCAGAGAGAGACTGACGGAAACACTGTGCTAATCACTGTGCTAATAAGTGCCTCCCTCCGGGTCCTCTGTACAGTGAGCAGTCCAGAGAGAGACTGACGGAGACACTATGCTAATCACTGTACTAATAAGTGCCTCCCTCCCTCCGGGTCCTCCGTACAGTGAGCAGTCCAGAGAGAGACTGACGGAGACACTGCGCTAATCACTGTACTAATAAGTGCCTCCCTCCCTCCGGGTCCTCCGTACAGTGAGCAGTCCAGAGAGAGACTGACGGAGACACTGTGCTAATCACTGTGCTAATAAATGCCTCCCTCCCTCCGGGTCCTCCGTACAGTGAGCTGGAGAGAGACTGACGGAGACACTGTGCTAATCACTGTACTAATAAGTGCCTCCCTCCCTCCGGGTCCTCCGTACAGTGAGCAGTCCAGAGAGAGACTGACGGAGACACTGTGCTAATCACTGTGCTAATAAGTGCCTCCCTCCCTCCGGGTCCTCTGTACAGTGAGCAGTCCAGAGAGAGACTGACGGAGACACTGTGCTAATCACTGTACTAATAAGTGCCTCCCTCCCTCCGGGTCCTCCGTACAGTGAGCAGTCCAGAGAGAGACTGACGGAGACACTGTGCTAATCTCTGTGCTAATAAATGCCTCCCTCCCTCCGGGTCCTCCGTACAGTGAGCAGTCCAGAGAGAGACTGACGGAGACACTGTGCTAATCACTGTGCTAATAAGTGCCTCCCTCCCTCCGGGTCCTCTGTACAGTGAGCAGTCCAGAGAGAGACTGACGGAGACACTGTGCTGCTAATCACTGTACTAATAAGTGCCGCCCTCCCTCCGGGTCCTCCGTACAGTGAGCAGACCAGAGAGAGACTGACGGAGACACTGTGCTAATCACTGTACTAATAAGTGCCTCCCTCCCTCCGGGTCCTCCGTACAGTGAGCAGTCCAGAGAGAGACTGACGGAGACACTGTGCTAATCACTGTACTAATAAGTGCCTCCCTCCCTCCGGGTCCTCCATACAGTGAGCAGTCCAGAGAGAGACTGACGGAGACACTGTGCTAATCACTGTACTAATAAGTGCCGCCCTCCCTCCGGGTCCTCCTTACAGTGAGCAGTCCAGAGAGAGACTGACGGAGACACTGTGCTAATCACTGTACTAATAAGTGCCTCCCTCCCTCCCTCCGGGTCCTCCGTACAGTGAGCAGTCCAGAGAGAGACTGACGGAGACACTGTGCTAATCACTGTACTAATAAGTGCCTCCCTCCCTCCGGGTCCTCCTTACAGTGAGCAGTCCAGAGAGAGACTGACGGAGACACTGTGCTAATCACTGCACTAATAAGTGCCTCCCTCCCTCCGGGTCCTCCTTACAGTGAGCAGTCCAGAGAGAGACTGACGGAGACACTGTGCTAATCACTGTACTAATAAGTGCCTCCCTCCCTCCGGGTCCTCTGTACAGGGAGCAGTCCAGAGAGAGACTGACGGAGACACTGTGCTAATCACTGTACTAATAAGTGCCTCCCTCCGGGTCCTCCGTACAGTGAGCAGTCCAGAGAGAGACTGACGGAGACACTGTGCTAATCACTGTACTAATAAGTGCCTCCCTCCCTCCGGGTCCTCCTTACAGTGAGCAGTCCAGAGAGAGACCGACGGAGACACTGTGCTAATCACTGTACTAATAAGTACCTCCCTCCGGGTCCTCCGTACAGTGAGCAGTCCAGAGTGCTTAAAAAAATATTGAGGTGGGCTACAGTTACATTTTAATGAAATATTTAAATAATAATGTATATACATATATGATTACATTAAAAAAAGGGGGGGGGGGAACAAAAATGTTGTGCCTAGGGGCGGCCTGACCCCTAAATTCGCCCCTGCCATAGGCCTACTATATATACAACTGATGCACACATCGCACTGTCCTGCATGCCGGCACAGCACTTAATTTAAACGATCCCAAAGGGGGGAGGACACAGACTGTACATAGTAGCCCCCAGTCCGATCTATTTTAGTGCACTGACTTGTTAAATGACCTTGGTGTGTAAACAGCAAATGCTCCGGCCGAAGGTCACAGGCTGCAGAGGGGGATCTCTTGTTTAGGAAGCTGCGATCTTCTTCATTACCAAATATAACACTTTAGGTAATAAATTCTTTCACTATATATATAGCGCACTCAGTTTTTTTTTTTCTTGAATCCCCCAAAAAAGCGACAATGCAAAAATACATTTGTTAAAGTCATGGAAATTTGATTGAATTAAGGGGAAATTTACTAAGATCGGACGTCTATTTCACATGAGATGTTGCTATGGGCAACCAATCAGATCCTATCTATTATATTAGGTGCTAAATAAATAAATAAGAAGTAGATTCTGATTGGTTGCCTATAGCAACATCCCATGTGAAATAGAACTCTCTAATTGGGTGAAATCCTGGGGATAGGGACTGCATTAGAAGTTATTTATTATTTATTTACAATGTCTTATATAGCGCAGCAGATTCCGTTAGTGTCTTATATAGCGCAGCAGATTCCGTTACAGCGTCTTCTATAGCGCAGCAGATTCCGTTACATTGTCTTATATAGCGCAGCAGATTCCGTTACAGCGTCTTATATAGCGCAGCAGATTCCGTTACAGCGTCTTATATAGCGCAGCAGATTCCGTTACAGTGTCTTATATAGCGCAGCAGATTCCGTTAGTGTCTTATATAGCGCAGCAGATTCCGTTACAGCGTCTTCTATAGCGCAGCAGATTCCGTTACATTGTCTTATATAGCGCAGCAGATTCCGTTACAGCGTCTTATATAGCGCAGCAGATTCCGTTACAGTGTCTTATATAGCGCAGCAGATTCCGTTACATTGTCTTATATAGCGCAGCAGATTCCGTTACAGTGTCTTATATAGCGCAGCAGATTCCGTTACAGCGTCTTCTATAGCGCAGCAGATTCCATTGCAGCGTCTTATATAGCGCAGCAGATTCCGTTACAGCGTCTTATATAGCGCAGCAGATTCCATTGCAGCGTCTTATATAGCGCAGCAGATTCCTTTACAGTGTCTTATATAGTGCAGCAGATTCCGTTACAGCGTCTTCTATAGCGCAGCAGATTCCATTGCAGCGTCTTATATAGCGCAGCAGATTCCGTTACAGCGTCTTATATAGCGCAGCAGATTCCATTGCAGCGTCTTATATAGCGCAGCAGATTCCGTTACAGCGTCTTATATAGCGCAGCAGATTCCGTTACAGCGTCTTATATAGCGCAGCAGATTCCGTTACAGTGTCTTATATAGCGCAGCAGCATTCCGTTACAGTGTCTTATATAACGCAGCAGATTCCGTTACAGTGTCTTATATAGCGCAGCAGATTCCGTTACAGTGTCTTATATAGCGCAGCAGATTCTGTTGCAGCGTCTTATATAGCGCAGCAGATTCCATTACAGCGTCTTATATAACGCAGCAGATTCCGTTACAGTGTCTAATATAGCGCAGCAGATTCCGTTACAGTGTCTAATATAGCGCAGCAGATTCCATTGCAGCGTCTTATATAGCGCAGCAGCATTCCGTTACAGTGTCTTATATAGCGCAGCAGATTCCGTTACAGCGTCTTATATAGCGCAGCAGATTCCATTGCAGCGTCTTATATAGCGCAGCAGCATTCCGTTACAGTGTCTTATATAGCGCAGCAGATTCCTTTGCAGCGTCTTATATAGCGCAGCAGATTCCGTTACAGTGTCTAATATAGCGCAGCAGATTCCGTTACAGCGTCTTATATAGCGCAGCAGATTCCGTTACAGTGTCTTATATAGCGCAGCAGATTCCGTTACAGCGTCTTATATAGCGCAGCTGATTCCGTTACAGCACCTTATATAGCGCAGCAGATTCCGTTACAGCGTCTTATATAGCGCAGCAGATTCCGTTACAGTGTCTTATATAGCGCAGCAGATTCCGTTACAGCGTCTTATATAGCGCAGCAGATTCCGTTACAGTGTCTTATATAGCGCAGCAGATTCCGTTACAGCGTCTTATATAGCGCAGCTGATTCCGTTACAGCACCTTATATAGCGCAGCAGATTCCGTTACAGCGTCTTATATAGCGCAGCAGATTCCGTTACAGTGTCTTATATAGCGCAGCAGATTCCGTTACAGCGTCTTATATAGCGCAGCAGATTCCGTTACAGTGTCTTATATAGCGCAACTGATTCCGTTGCACTTTACAATAGTAGACAGAGATAAAACAAACTGGGTAACAACAGACAGACTTGGAGGTAGGAGGGCCCTGCTGCAAGTTTACAATCTATAGAGACATAGGAGGGAAACACAAGGACAGGCACCAGTAATTGCATAGCAGTCCCACCAAGTTACAAGTCCAGAAGGGAAGCTATATAATACATACGTGCCTCAGAAGGTTATGCGTGTGGTACTTAAATATGATAGGCTTGTTTTCAGGGAACGCTTGAAGGTTTGGAGGCTAGTGGAGAGTCTAATTGTGCGTGGAGGGGCATTCCATAGTAATGATTGCTAGTAATCTGTGATTTAGAAAGATGCAGATCTTGTGCAGAGCGGAGTGGTCGAGATGGGAGATATTCTGTGATAAGTGCAGAGATATATGCTGGTGCAGTATGGGTAATAGCTTTATATGCGAGTAGAAGTGTTTTATATTGAATACGGTAATATACAGGCAACCAATGGAGGGACTGGCAGAGCGGATCAGCAGACGATGAGCGTCTTGCTGGAAATATCAGCCAGAGATGGACATTGCATTGATTGTTCTTTTCCCGATGGTAGTAGTTTTACCATTCGATGGCGGCATTCTGATGTTTGCCACCATCGATGGTAAACATTCTATGGTGTTCCGATGAGTCCACAACCCCCAGCAGTACTTATGAATATTCTTTTCTAGAAAATTCTTTTGATGCGATAGTCAGTGACAATCGCATCAAAATATTCAATGTCGGTTGCCCAGCCATCATTTGATGGTGGGCTTCTAATGTCTATCCCTGGACTGCGTTGTGGGGAGGGGCGTGAAGAGTATTGATTGCAGCGTGCAATGTTAAAAACGCAAACAAAAAAATATGAAGAGTTTAAAAACTTTATTACAAATAAACCCTAATAATAGTAATAATAATGATCAGTAATAATGAAAGATGCCTTTCAGTAGTCGGTTACTTTTTACAATGAACTTTCGCAGCCCCCAGGAAGAACACAGACAATGGTCCCCTTACTCAGAGGTGCTGAACTGAGCTCCTCAATGCTCACGGTGGGGAGTTAAGCTGTCATTAAGTTCTGATTGAAGTTAGAAAATAAGGTCTTATATTTGCTTCACTGAGTTTTAGAGCTTTGTAAGTTGAGATTTAATAGTACGAAGGTCACAAGGCATTTATGTGCTTGATCGATACTTGAAATAGTCAAGGAAAACTAATTCTGAATGTATTAATAGACAAATAAACGAATATTCGCTCTAATAAGTAGACCCATTACAGTGATCATTGGAGATTAAAGTATTACATTGTATTTATGGACTGCCCTGTGTCTAGGTTGTGCCCATAGTGACTTTACCTGGGGCCGTTGCCTGGAGGAGAACGTTTTCTGGGGACACAAAATTGAAGGAAATGATTTAAAAAAATCAATTTCCTTGTTGTTAAAAGTTTAAATCCCCTGCTACAAATGCTGGGAAGCTTTATCCGTAATTGTCCAAACACACGAGGACAGTGGTTCACACACTTTTTTAAATTACGGCACCCTAGATTAGAGCATCAGAATTTTTTTACTGCGCCCCTAGGCCAAAAGATTCTTATAATTCAATAAAAAAAATGTAGGGGCCCATTCAGAGATGGACGTAGTACACAACAGCAGAGGCATCTTTCATTAAACATGTAGCATATACCGTGTTTCCCCGATAATAAGACACTGTCTTATTTATTTTATTTTATTTTTCATCAAAAAACACCATAGGGCACGGGTGTCAAACACAAGGCCCGCGGGCCAAATCCGGCCTGACAGACCTCGTCATGTGGCCCGTGCAGCCGCCGCCAGCCTTCACCTTTTATTCTCTTTTTTGAGAGGTTTTTTTTGCATGTTCCTGTGGTCTTTTAAGATGTCTGCGGCCACAGGAACATGGCCGCCGGCCTCCACGGCTACGTGGAGGAGGGCCCGGCAGCCTGTTCCCTCTTATCGAGGCAGTGGCAGACGCTGGGTAGGGACGTCATGACAATGACGCCTCCCACCCAAGCGTCTATAGAGAGGAAGGAAGGCCGAGCCGGGGGGCCGCAGCAGGACAGGCCGCGGCGCAGAGAGTGGAATTTAAATTACTGGAGCCGCAGCAGCAGTAAAGGAGCCTGAGGGATAAAATACAGTAAGTTACATAAAAAAAACAATATATCTGGCAGCGAGCCACCGAGCCCGAAGCGTGGCGAGCCCCGCGTGGGGACGCGTAATACGTCTGAAGTAATGCACGTCCCCTCGCAGGGCTCGCTGCGCTCACCACGCTTCGTGCTCGGTCGCTCGCTGCGCTCGCCACACTATATAACATCAACTCCAGGCCGACGTGGATAGTGGGGGTATGAAAAGGTCGGAGGACGCGTACCGCCGCCCGTCGTGGGCTCGCTGCGTTCGCCACACTTCGGGTTGACGTTGATCGTGGCATTAACAATGGGGGGCATACAATGAAAAATGGGGTCTAGGGGGCATTTAACATTGGGGCCAATGTAAAATCAGGTCTCAGGGACCATTTAACATTGGTTCCAATGTAAAAATCGGGTCGATCGCATGCGATTTGGTTGCACGCGATGCGATCGACCCGATTTTTGCGACCCGATTTCATACAATTAAAATCGGTGGCGCAGTGCTAGGAAACAAGTACCGCAAATTTGCCCCTGGTCCTGCTTTTACAGTCACCATGATCCCAGTCCTGCTTTTACAGACACCATGCCCCCCGGTCCTGCTTTTACAGACACTATGCCCCCAGTCCTGCTTTTACAGACACCATGCCCCCAGTCCTGCTTTTACAGACACCATGCCCCCGGTCCTGCTTTTACAGACACCATGCCCCCAGTCCTGCTTTTACAGACACCGTGCCCCCAGTCCTGCTTTTACAGACACCTTACAGACACCATGCCCCCGGTCCTGCTTTTACAGACACCATGCCCCCAGTCCTGCTTTTACAGATACCATGCCCCCCGGTCCTGCTTTTACAGTCACCATGCCCCCGGTCCTGCATTTACAGACACCATGCCCCCAGTCCTGCATTTACAGACACCATGCCCCCAGTCCTTCTCCTCACCTACAGCACTTTCCAGTTTTTCAGGCTTTCCACCGGCGCTGCTGATGATTTACTCCGCTCCCGCCGTGTACAGAAGCTGCGTGGATGTGCGCAGTGACTTCATGCGCAATGCATCCCTGGGACCGGGAGCTGGAGTCTTCAACGGTACAAGGGCTGATACAGTACTCGCATGGACTCGGGTAATGGGAATTTTGATAGGGCTTATTTTCGGGGTAGGGCTTATGATCGGGGAAACACGGTATATATTCTCCCAGCTTGTACAATGGATTTCTAGGTTTGTGTGGAAGTCCCAGGAAAGCCTTACCTGCCAAAGAGAAAGATACAGAATATTCCAAAGGCCAAGGACTGGTTTTAGATGTGTTCTGATTCCTAATATAACCCATTACATAGTATCATAGTAATTCAGGCTGAAAAAAGACGTTAGTCCATCGAGTTCAACCTATCTGACTTGTAACTACTGACGTGAGTAAGTCATATCTATAGGATTCCCTTAGTGACCAGAAATGTATCCAGTTTAAATTCATTAACAGTAGTTGCTGTAATCACCCCACCGGCAATGAGTTCCAGAATGTTACTGCTCTAATGGTGAAGAATCCTCTTCTTAATTCAGTACGGAATTTATTTTCCTCTAGCCTCAGTACATGTCGCGTGTCATAAGTATAGGCCTGTTAGTGACCAATCATCTCCCAGGGGAAGATTTATTAAGCTTGGTGAAGTGATAAAGTGTCTGGTTTTTATCACCGGCCAATCAGCTCCTACCAGTGAAGTTACAGGCTTGGTTTGAAAAAATGACAGGTAGGAGCTGATTGGCCGGTGATAAAAAAACACTTTATCACTTCACCGAGCTTAATACAGTAAATCTACCCCCCCCCCCCCCCCCCAGTTCCATATGATTCCCAATCCTGTATGTGACTATACTAATCATATCACCTCTCAACCTCCATTTCTCCAGTGAGAACATATTCAGCCTGGTTAACCTATCTTTGTATTCTAGTGATTCAAGACCTTTTACTAGCTTAGTCGCCCTTCTCTGTACCTGTTCCAATTAATTTATGTCCTTTTAAAGGTGCGACACCCAGAACTGAACACAATATTCCAATGCCTTGTAAAGAGGCACTATCACACTGGCATCCCTTGAATCCATTCCCCTTTTAATGTATGCCAGTGTCCAGTTTGCTGCTGCTGCACTTAAGCACTGTGCACTATTACCCAATTTTTAATCTATGATGACCCCTAAATCCTCCTCTACAGCAGAATTCCCTATAATAACTCCATTTAGCTTATAAGTAGCTTGTTCATTTTTGTTCCCATAATGAATGACTTTACATTTATCAATGTTAAACTGAATTTCCCACCTTTCCAGTTTATTTGAAGCACTTTGTAGTGTATCCACATCCTCTCCGTAGTTAATTTCCTTACTCAATTTTGTGTTGTCTGCAATTTTACTCACTATTGGCCTTATTCTAGTTCAAATCTTTCTTAGATGGACAAAACCAAGTGCACTGCAGGTGGGGCAGATGTTACTTGTGCAGAGAGAATTAGATTTGGGTGGGGTTTTACTTCAAAGTGAGATCTATATTGCAGTGTAAAAATAAAGCAGCCAGTATTTACCCTGCACAGAAACAAAATAACTTACCCAAATCTAATTCTCTCTGAACATTTTACATCTGCCCCACCTGCAGTGCACATGGTTTTGTCCATCTAAGAAGGATTTTGTCAGAATGAGTGAACTAGAATAAGGCCCTATGTCACTTCCACTATCATTAATGAATATATTAAACAAGGTCGCTATATACCTGGTATGAGGTGTATATATAGACCGCTCATCTTGCTGATGAATTCCGATAGCGCCCTGGTCCAAGGGCTCCTTGGCATTTGAAGTCAGCAGAATTGGTGTGGTCCCAGGTACCTCAATGTAAACAGCGATGGTTAATGGAGATGGCATCCCCCTCCCTCCTCAAGATCTTTAGACAGTCGCAATGATGAAGGTGATCTTTGTATATAAGCCAGTGGTCAGAAGAGGACAATGTAAATCCTGAGTGTCAGTAAGTCCACAAGCCGACAAAGGAGCAATTCAGGGCTGGTTCGGTCTCAAAGTGTTTGCGTGCATATAGTTCAATCCAAAAGGGGTGATAGCGGGCATGAGACGCGTTTCGCTACATCTCTGTGTAGCTTTTCTAAGGACCTTTGAAAAAGCTACAGATATAGATGTAGCGAAACGCGTCAGTGGCCGTTAACAATCAGGAAAACAGTTAATTAAGCACCGGGAGGAGTGACTGAGAACCTCCACCAGGAGCAAATATGCACAGGCACAGGAAACTGCTGCTGCCAGATAAGAGGGCATGCACCCAGTACCCTTGCCAGGCCCCTCCAACCCCCCTCCTAATGCCTCACCCTAACCGTCGGCATTCTGAGAATGTCAACATTTCACATGCTGATTTTGTGAACATTCCGAGGATATCGACATGGTTACCGTGTGGCCTCTGTGTGCCAATAATCAGGAGAATGGCTCTTATACATTTGGCTGGTACCAGCGGCCTTACTCACAAATCCTACTACGCTTTCAAAAGTTCAAATGATTTTTTTAAATTATATTATTAATAACCTATTAATATTTATTTGACTTCTAAAAGAAAGCATTTCAACAGTCGTTCCCTGCGGTAGTCTTGTTTACTCTATGTATGTACATAATACTTTGCCCTGATACGACTCGGGAACACGGCTTACTATTATTGTTTATTGAGATATAAGTTAAATAGGACTCGATTTTACTGCAGTGCAAAGTGTAAATATAACTACACCGTCCCCATGGAGAAACCACTGATTATCTCCTATGTTATCTCAACCTTCAAGTACTTTAATTACTATGAAACCTTCTAGTACCCCAAATCACACACAGATACAATGAGATCCTAATTCCACCATAAACACCAGACACCTGCAGCCGCTGGGCAGATAACTCAGGTGAGGGTTCCTGGTCAGAGCTCAATGCTAGAGGTGACAAAGCTCAGTGGTCAATTTTTAATGATCATTATCGATGTCATTATCGATGTGGGTGATTCGGATCGTTTTCCTGGGCACACCCACCGTTTTTGTGGTTAAGCCCAGGAAATGTGCGAACATAGAGACATGGGTTACATGCAACACAGTTCAAAATTCAAATAGGGGAGACGCACCCACTTCCACCAACTGTCAGTGAGCCCGGATGGCGATAAAAGGACAAGTTTGAAATGACAGTTGGTGCAGCTCCCCTCTCTGAAATAACTGCAGCCCCACCTCTGGAGCCACCAATGATCTGTATATTTACCCACGGTACATTCATTGTTGGTGACACACGCTTAGACCACACTTAAAAGCTCTATTCCCTATAGCCAGCCCTCCTTAGTGTTCGCGTTCCATCGTACGTTACCAGGCAGCCGGACTGCTCTGTGTTTGCTCTATATGTTTTCTGTGTGCTCTGTAATTGTGCAGTAAACACATACAGTATATCTAAATGTTTCCAAAGACTGACTGTGCTAAGCCTATTAATATTTTATTTGTCAATGAGAAGCAGATCATTCATGTTGCGATATATGACTCCGCTCTATGGGCCTCATTCAGATCACATCGGTCCTGCATGCATTTGCATATGGGGCGCCGGGGGGCTGCGGTGCTATAGTAATCCCCCCGCCCCCCATCCCCCGCATGCTTACCTGTCCGCGCGTCCCGGCTCCCCTCCTGGCTTCAATCAATGCAATGGAGACGGACCACCATAAAGCAGACTGTTCTCTGAAACTGTCTGCGGTATGGTGGCGGCCATTTTATCGCGGGCGGGTATCTACGCAGGCGGCAGCGGCATAGCCTTGTTTGGGGCGCCCGTTAATGGGGGGCGCCCGCCCGTCCGTCCGTCGGTCCGGCCGGCCCCCCGTGCCCCCTCCCCCCATTGCCGCATGCTTACCTGTCTGCGCGTCCTGGCTCCCCGCGATAAAATGGCCGCCCCCATACCGCAGACAGTTTCAGAGAACAGTCTGCTTTATGGTGGTCCATCTCCATTGCATTGATTGAAGCCAGGAGGGGAGCCGGGATGCGCGGACAGGTAAGCATGCGGGGGATGGGGGGCGGGGGGGATTACTATAGCACCGCAGCCCCCCGGCACCCCCATATGCACAGCCCCCCCCGCGACCGCGGGGGCTGCGGTGCTATAGTTACGCCACTGGCAGGCGGGTATCTGCGAATGTGCAGGTGTATGGTGCATGCACCCACGGCGACCTTTGTCGCATTAGTACATTAGCCCGCGCGCTCTGAGAACCTCCGCTTAGTACATTAGCCCGCGCGCTCGGAGAACCTCCGCTTAGTACATTAGCCCGCGCGCTCGGAGAACCTCCGATAAGTACATTAGCCCGCGCGCTCGGAGAACCTCCGCTTAGTACATTAGCCCGCGCACTCGGAGAACCTCCGATAAGTACATTAGCCCGCGCGCTCGGAGAACCTCCGCTTAGTACATTAGCCCGCGTGCTCGGAGAACCTCCGCTTAGTACATTAGCCCGCGTGCTCGGAGAACCTCCGCTTAGTACATTAGCCCACGTGCTCGGAGAACCTCCACTTAGTACATTAGCCCGCGTGCTCGGAGAAACTCCGCTTAGTACATTAGCCCGCGTGCTCGGAGAACCTCCGCTTAGTACATTAGCCTGCGTGCCCGGATAACCTCCGCTTAGTACATTAGCCCGCGTGCTCGGAGAACCTCTGCTTAGTACATTAGCCCGCGTGCTCGGAGAACCTCCGCTTAGTACATTAGCCCGCGTGCTCGGAGAACGTCCGCTTAGTACATTAGCCCGCGTGCTCGGAGAACCTCCGCTTAGTACATTAGCCCGCGTGGTTGGATAACCTCCGCTTAGTACATTAGCCCGCGTGCTCGGAAAACCTCCGCTTAGTACATTAGCCCGCGTGCTCGGAGAACCTCCGCTTAGTACATTAGCCTGTGTGCTCGGAGAACCTCCGCTTAGTACATGAGCCCACGTGCTCGGAGAACCTCCACTTAGTACATTAGCCCGCTTGCTCGGAGAACCTCCGCTTAGTACATTAGCCCGCGTGCTCGGAGAAACTCCGCTTAGTACATTAGCCCGCGTGCTCGGAGAACCTCCGCTTAGTACATTAGCCCGCGTGCCCGGAGAACCTCCGCTTAGTACATTAGCCCGCGTGCTCGGAGAACCTCCGCTTAGTACATTAGCCCGCGTGCTCGGAGAACCTCCGCTTAGTACATTAGCCCGCATGCTCAGAGAACCTCCTCTTAGTACATTAGCCGGTGTGCTCGGAGAACCTCCGCTTAGTACATTAGCCCACGCGCTCAGAGAACCTCCGCTTAGTACATTAGCCCGCGCGCTCGGATAACCTCCGCTTAGTACATTAGCCGGTGTGCTCTGAGAACCTCCGCTTAGTACATTAGCCGGTGTGCTCGGAGAACCTCCGCTTAGTACATTAGCCCGTGTGCTCGGAGAACCTCCGCTTAGTACATTAGCCCGCGTGCTCGGAGAACCTCCGCTTAGTACATTAGCCCGCGTGCTCGGAGAAGCTCCGCTTAGTACATTAGCCCGCGTGCTCCGAGAACCTCCGCTTAGTACATTAGCCCGCTTGCTCGGAGAACCTCCGCTTAGTACATTAGCCCGCGTGCTCGGATAACCTCCGCTTAGTACATTAGCCCGCTTGCTCGGAGAACCTCCGCTTAGTACATTAGCCCGCGTGCTCGGAGAACGTCCGCTTAGTACATTAGCCCGCGTGCTCGGAGAACCTCCGCTTAGTACATTAGCCCGCGTGCTCGGAGAACCTCCGCTTAGTACATTAGCCCGCGTGCTCGGAGAAGCTCCGCTTAGTACATTAGCCCGCGTGCTCCGAGAACCTCCGCTTAGTACATTAGCCCGCTTGCTCGGAGAACCTCCGCTTAGTACATTAGCCCGCGTGCTCGGATAACCTCCGCTTAGTACATTAGCCCGCTTGCTCGGAGAACCTCCGCTTAGTACATTAGCCCGCGCGCTCGGAGAACGTCCGCTTAGTACATTAGCCCGCGTGCTCGGAGAACCTCCGCTTAGTACATTAGCCCGCGTGGTCGGATAACCTCCGCTTAGTTCATTAGCCGGTGTGCTCAGAGAACCTCCTCTTAGTACATTAGCCGGTGTGATCGGATAACCTCCGCTTAGTACATTAGCCCGCGCGCTCAGAGAACCTCCGCTTAGTACATTAGCCCGCGCGCTCGGATAACCTCCGCTTAGTACATTAGCCGGTGTGCTCTGAGAACCTCCGCTTAGTACATTAGCCGGTGTGCTCGGAGAACCTCCGCTTAGTACGATAGCCCGCGTGCTTGGAGAACCTCCGCTTAGTACATTAGCCCGCGTGCTCGGAGAACCTCCGCTTAGTACATTAGCCCGCGTGCTCGGAGAAGCTCCGCTTAGTACATTAGCCCGCGTGCTCCGAGAACCTCCGCTTAGTACATTAGCCCGCTTGCTCGGAGAACCTCCGCTTAGTACATTAGCCCGCGTGCTCGGATAACCTCCGCTTAGTACATTAGCCCGCTTGCTCGGAGAACCTCCGCTTAGTACATTAGCCCGCATGCTCGGAGAACGTCCGCTTAGTACATTAGCCCGCGTGCTCGGAGAACCTCCGCTTAGTACATTAGCCCGCGTGCTCGGAGAAGCTCCGCTTAGTACATTAGCCCGCGTGCTCCGAGAACCTCCGCTTAGTACATTAGCCCGCTTGCTCGGAGAACCTCCGCTTAGTACATTAGCCCGCGTGCTCGGATAACCTCCGCTTAGTACATTAGCCCGCTTGCTCGGAGAACCTCCGCTTAGTACATTAGCCCGCACGCTCGGAGAACGTCCGCTTAGTACATTAGCCCGCGTGCTCGGAGAACCTCCGCTTAGTACATTAGCCCGCGTGGTCGGATAACCTCCGCTTAGTTCATTAGCCCGCGTGCTCGGAGAACCTCCGCTTAGTACATTAGCCCGCATGCTCGGAGAACCTCCGCTTAGTACATTAGCCCACGTGCTCGGAGAACCTCCACTTAGTACATTAGCCTGCGTGCTCGGATAACCTCCGCTTAGTACATTAGCCCACGTGCTCGGAGAACCTCCGCTTAGTACATTAGCCCGCGTGCTCGGAGAACCTCCGCTTAGTACATTAGCCCGCGTGCTCGGAGAACCTCCGCTTAGTACATTAGCCCGCGTGCTCGGAGAACCTCCGCTTAGTACATTAGCCCGCATGCTCGGAGAACCTCCGCTTAGTACATTAGCCCGCTTGCTCGGAGAACCTCCGCTTAGTACATTAGCCCGCGTGCTCGGATAACCTCCACTTAGTACATTAGCCCGCTTGCTCGGAGAACCTCCGCTTAGTACATTAGCCCGCGTTCTCGGAGAACGTCCGCTTAGTACATTAGCCCGCGTGCTCAGAGAACCTCCGCTTAGTACATTAGCCCGCGTGGTCGGATAACCTCCGCTTAGTTCATTAGCCCGCGTGCTCGGAGAACCTCCGCTTAGTACATTAGCCCGCATGCTCGGAGAACCTCCGCTTAGTACATTAGCCCACGTGCTCGGAGAACCTCCACTTAGTACATTAGCCCGCGTGCTCGGATAACCTCCACTTAGTACATTAGCCCGCTTGCTCGGAGAACCTCCGCTTAGTACATTAGCCCGCGTGCTCGGAGAACGTCCGCTTAGTACATTAGCCCGCGTGCTCAGAGAACCTCCGCTTAGTACATTAGCCCGCGTGGTCGGATAACCTCCGCTTAGTTCATTAGCCCGCGTGCTCGGAGAACCTCCGCTTAGTACATTAGCCCGCATGCTCGGAGAACCTCCGCTTAGTACATTAGCCCACGTGCTCGGAGAACCTCCACTTAGTACATTAGCCTGCGTGCTCGGATAACCTCCGCTTAGTACATTAGCCCACGTGCTCGGAGAACCTCCGCTTAGTACATTAGCCCGCGCGCTCGGATAACCTCCGCTTAGTACATTAGCCGGTGTGCTCGGAGAACCTCCGCTTAGTACATTAGCCCACGTGCTCGGAGAACCTCCGCTTAGTACATTAGCCGGCGTGCTCGGAGAACCTCCGCTTAGTACATTAGCCCGCGTGCTCGGAGAACCTCCGCTTAGTACATTAGCCCGCGTGCTCGGAGAAGCTCCGCTTAGTACATTAGCCCGCGTGCTCGAAGAACCTCCACTTAGTACATTAGCCCGCTTGCTCGGAGAACCTCCGCTTAGTACATTAGCCTGCGTGCTCGGATAACCTCTGCTTAGTACATTAGCCCGCTTGCTCGGAGAACCTCCGCTTAGTACATTAGCCCGCGGGCTCGGAGAACCTCCGCTTAGTACATTAGCCCGCTTGCTCGGAGAACCTCCGCTTAGTACATTAGCCCGCGCGCTCAGAGAACCTCCGCTTAGTACATTAGCCCGCGCGCTCGGATAACCTCAGCTTAGTACATTAGCCCGCGTGCTCGGAGAACCTCCGCTTGGTACATTGGCCCGCGTGCTCGGAGAACCTCCGCTTGGTACATTAGCCGGCGTGCTCGGAGAACCTCCTCTTAGTACATTAGCCCGCGCGCTCGGAGAACCTCCGCTTAGTACATTAGCCTGCGTGCTCGGAGAACCTCCGCTTAGTACATTAGCCCGCGTGCTCGGAGAACCTCCGCTTAGTACATTAGCCCGCGTGCTCGGAGAAGCTCCGCTTAGTACATTAGCCCGCGTGCTCCGAGAACCTCCGCTTAGTACATTAGCCCGCTTGCTCGGAGAACCTCCGCTTAGTACATTAGCCCGCATGCTCGGATAACCTCCGCTTAGTACATTAGCCCGCTTGCTCGGAGAACCTCCGCTTAGTACATTAGCCCGCGCGCTCGGAGAACGTCCGCTTAGTACATTAGCCCGCGTGCTCGGAGAACCTCCGCTTAGTACATTAGCCCGCGTGGTCGGATAACCTCCGCTTAGTTCATTAGCCGGTGTGCTCCGAGAACCTCCGCTTAGTACATTAGCCCGCTTGCTCGGAGAACCTCCGCTTAGTACATTAGCCCGCGTGCTCGGATAACCTCCGCTTAGTACATTAGCCCGCTTGCTCGGAGAACCTCCGCTTAGTACATTAGCCCGCGTGCTCGGAGAACCTCCGCTTAGTACATTAGCCCGCGTGCTCGGAGAACCTCCGCTTAGTACATTAGCCCGCGTGCTCGGAGAACCTCCGCTTAGTACATTAGCCCGCGTGCTCGGAGAACCTCCGCTTAGTACATTAGCCCGCATGCTCGGAGAACCTCCGCTTAGTACATTAGCCCGCTTGCTCGGAGAACCTCCGCTTAGTACATTAGCCCGCGTGCTCGGATAACCTCCGCTTAGTACATTAGCCCGCTTGCTCGGAGAACCTCCGCTTAGTACATTAGCCCGCGTGCTCGGAGAACGTCCGCTTAGTACATTAGCCCGCGTGCTCGGAGAACCTCCGCTTAGTACATTAGCCCGCGTGGTCGGATAACCTCCGCTTAGTTCATTAGCCCGCGTGCTCGGAGAACCTCCGCTTAGTACATTAGCCCGCATGCTCGGAGAACCTCCGCTTAGTACATTAGCCCACGTGCTCGGAGAACCTCCACTTAGTACATTAGCCTGCGTGCTCGGATAACCTCCGCTTAGTACATTAGCCCACGTGCTCGGAGAACCTCCGCTTAGTACATTAGCCCGCGTGCTCGGAGAACCTCCGCTTAGTACATAAGCCCGCGTGCTCGGAGAACCTCCGCTTAGTACATTAGCCCGCGTGCTCGGAGAACCTCCGCTTAGTACATTAGCCCGCGTGCTCGGAGAACCTCCGCTTAGTACGTTAGCCCGCGTGCTCGGAGAACCTCCGCTTAGTACAAGAGCCCGCATGCTCAGAGAACCTCCTCTTAGTACATTAGCCGGTGTGCTCGGAGAACCTCCGCTTAGTACATTAGCCCGCGTGCTCAGAGAACCTCCGCTTAGTACATTAGCCCGCGCGCTCGGATAACCTCCGCTTAGTACATTAGCCGGTGTGCTCTGAGAACCTCCGCTTAGTATATTAGCCCACGTGCTCGGAGAACCTCCGCTTAGTACATTAGCCGGTGTGCTCGGAGAACCTCCGCTTAGTACATTAGCCCGTGTGCTCGGAGAACCTCCGCTTAGTACATTAGCCCGCGTGCTCGGAGAACCTCCGCTTAGTACATTAGCCCGCGTGCTCGGAGAAGCTCCGCTTAGTACATTAGCCCGCGTGCTCCGAGAACCTCCGCTTAGTACATTAGCCCGCTTGCTCGGAGAACCTCCGCTTAGTACATTAGCCCGCGTGCTCGGATAACCACCGCTTAGTACATTAGCCCGCTTGCTCGGAGAACCTCCGCTTAGTACATTAGCCCGCGTGCTCGGAGAACCTCCGCTTAGTACATTAGCCCGCGTGGTCGGATAACCTCCGGTAAGTACATTAGCCCGCGTGCTCGGAGAACCTCCGCTTAGTACATTAGCCCGCATGCTCGGAGAACCTCCGCTTAGTACATTAGAACACGTGCTCGGAGAACCTCCACTTAGTACATTAGCCCGCTTGCTCTGAGAACCTCCGCTTAGTACATTAGCCCGCGTGCTCTGAGAAACTCCTCTTAGTACATTAGCCCGCGTGCTCGGAGAACCTCCGCTTAGTACATTAGCCCGCGTGCTCGGAGAACCTCCGCTTAGTACATTAGCCCACGTGCTCGGAGAACCTCCACTTAGTACATTAGCCCGCGTGCTCGGATAACCTCCGCTTAGTACATTAGCCCGCGTGCTCGGAGAACCTCCGCTTAGTACATTAGCCCGCGTGCTCGGAGAACCTCCGCTTAGTACATTAGCCCGCGTGCTCGGAGAACCTCCGCTTAGCACATTAGCCCGCGTGCTCGGAGAACCTCCGCTTAGTACATTAGCCCGCGTGCTCGGAGAACCTCCTCTTAGTACATTAGCCGGTGTGCTCGGAGAACCTCCGCTTAGTACATTAGCCCGCTCGCTCGGAGAACCTCCGCTTAGTACATTAGCCCGCTCGCTCGGATAACCTCCGCTTAGTACATTAGCCCGCGCGCTCGGATAACCTCCGCTTAGTACATTAGCCGGTGTGCTCGGAGAACCTCCGCTTAGTACATTAGCCCACGTGCTCGGAGAACCTCCGCTTAGTACATTAGCCGGCGTGCTCGGAGAACCTCCGCTTAGTTCATTAGCCGGTGTGCTCAGAGAACCTCCTCTTAGTACATTAGCCGGTGTGATCGGATAACCTCCGCTTAGTACATTAGCCCACGCGCTCAGAGAACCTCCGCTTAGTACATTAGCCCGCGCGCTCGGATAACCTCCGCTTAGTACATTAGCCGGTGTGCTCTGAGAACCTCCGCTTAGTACATTAGCCGGTGTGCTCGGAGAACCTCCGCTTAGTACATTAGCCCGCGTGCTTGGAGAACCTCCGCTTAGTACATTAGCCCGCGTGCTCGGAGAACCTCCGCTTAGTACATTAGCCCGCGTGCTCGGAGAAGCTCCGCTTAGTACATTAGCCCGCGTGCTCCGAGAACCTCCGCTTAGTACATTAGCCCGCTTGCTCGGAGAACCTCCGCTTAGTACATTAGCCCGCGTGCTCGGATAACCTCCGCTTAGTACATTAGCCCGCTTGCTCGGAGAACCTCCGCTTAGTACATTAGCCCGCGTGCTCGGAGAACGTCCGCTTAGTACATTAGCCCGCGTGCTCGGAGAACCTCCGCTTAGTACATTAGCCCGCGTGCTCGGAGAAGCTCCGCTTAGTACATTAGCCCGCGTGCTCCGAGAACCTCCGCTTAGTACATTAGCCCGCTTGCTCGGAGAACCTCCGCTTAGTACATTAGCCCGCGTGCTCGGATAACCTCCGCTTAGTACATTAGCCCGCTTGCTCGGAGAACCTCCGCTTAGTACATTAGCCCGCACGCTCGGAGAACGTCCGCTTAGTACATTAGCCCGCGTGCTCGGAGAACCTCCGCTTAGTACATTAGCCCGCGTGGTCGGATAACCTCCGCTTAGTTCATTAGCCCGCGTGCTCGGAGAACCTCCGCTTAGTACATTAGCCCGCATGCTCGGAGAACCTCCGCTTAGTACATTAGCCCACGTGCTCGGAGAACCTCCACTTAGTACATTAGC
Organism: Crinia signifera; assembly: GCF_055691185.1. NCBI lineage: Eukaryota > Metazoa > Chordata > Amphibia > Anura > Myobatrachidae > Crinia > Crinia signifera. The sequence continues at coordinate 121,953,688 of NC_139227.1, read as the reverse complement.
CCGCGTGCTCGGATAACCTCCGCTTAGTACATTAGCCCACGTGCTCGGAGAACCTCCGCTTAGTACATTAGCCCGCGTGCTCGGAGAACCTCCGCTTAGTACATTAGCCCGCGTGCTCGGAGAACCTCCGCTTAGTACATTAGCCCGCGTGCTCGGAGAACCTCCGCTTAGTACATTAGCCCGCATGCTCGGAGAACCTCCGCTTAGTACATTAGCCCGCTTGCTCGGAGAACCTCCGCTTAGTACATTAGCCCGCGTGCTCGGATAACCTCCACTTAGTACATTAGCCCGCTTGCTCGGAGAACCTCCGCTTAGTACATTAGCCCGCGTGCTCGGAGAACGTCCGCTTAGTACATTAGCCCGCGTGCTCAGAGAACCTCCGCTTAGTACATTAGCCCGCGTGGTCGGATAACCTCCGCTTAGTTCATTAGCCCGCGTGCTCGGAGAACCTCCGCTTAGTACATTAGCCCGCATGCTCGGAGAACCTCCGCTTAGTACATTAGCCCACGTGCTCGGAGAACCTCCACTTAGTACATTAGCCTGCGTGCTCGGATAACCTCCGCTTAGTACATTAGCCCACGTGCTCGGAGAACCTCCGCTTAGTACATTAGCCCGCGTGCTCGGAGAACCTCCGCTTAGTACATTAGCCCGCGTGCTCGGAGAACCTCCGCTTAGTACATTAGCCCGCGTGCTCGGAGAACCTCCGCTTAGTACATTAGCCCGCGTGCTCGGAGAACCTCCGCTTAGTACGTTAGCCCGCGTGCTCAGAGAACCTCCGCTTAGTACATTAGCCCGCGCGCTCGGATAACCTCCGCTTAGTACATTAGCCGGTGTGCTCTGAGAACCTCCGCTTAGTACATTAGCCCACGTGCTCGGAGAACCTCCGCTTAGTACATTAGCCGGTGTGCTCGGAGAACCTCCGCTTAGTACATTAGCCCGTGTGCTCGGAGAACCTCCGCTTAGTACATTAGCCCGCGTGCTCGGAGAACCTCCGCTTAGTACATTAGCCCGCGTGCTCGGAGAAGCTCCGCTTAGTACATTAGCCCGCGTGCTCCGAGAACCTCCGCTTAGTACATTAGCCCGCTTGCTCGGAGAACCTCCGCTTAGTACATTAGCCCGCGTGCTCGGATAACCACCGCTTAGTACATTAGCCCGCTTGCTCGGAGAACCTCCGCTTAGTACATTAGCCCGCGTGCTCGGAGAACCTCCGCTTAGTACATTAGCCCGCGTGGTCGGATAACCTCCGCTTAGTACATTAGCCCGCGTGCTCGGAGAACCTCCGCTTAGTACATTAGCCCGCATGCTCGGAGAACCTCCGCTTAGTACATTAGCCCACGTGCTCGGAGAACCTCCACTTAGTACATTAGCCCGCTTGCTCTGAGAACCTCCGCTTAGTACATTAGCCCGCGTGCTCTGAGAAACTCCTCTTAGTACATTAGCCCGCGTGCTCGGAGAACCTCCGCTTAGTACATTAGCCCGCGTGCTCGGAGAACCTCCGCTTAGTACATTAGCCCACGTGCTCGGAGAACCTCCACTTAGTACATTAGCCCGCGTGCTCGGATAACCTCCGCTTAGTACATTAGCCCGCGTGCTCGGAGAACCTCCGCTTAGTACATTAGCCCGCGTGCTCGGAGAACCTCCGCTTAGTACATTAGCCCGCGTGCTCGGAGAACCTCCGCTTAGCACATTAGCCCGCGTGCTCGGAGAACCTCCGCTTAGTACATTAGCCCGCGTGCTCGGAGAACCTCCTCTTAGTACATTAGCCGGTGTGCTCGGAGAACCTCCGCTTAGTACATTAGCCCGCTCGCTCGGAGAACCTCCGCTTAGTACATTAGCCCGCTCGCTCGGATAACCTCCGCTTAGTACATTAGCCCGCGCGCTCGGATAACCTCCGCTTAGTACATTAGCCGGTGTGCTCGGAGAACCTCCGCTTAGTACATTAGCCCACGTGCTCGGAGAACCTCCGCTTAGTACATTAGCCGGCGTGCTCGGAGAACCTCCGCTTAGTACATTAGCCCGCGTGCTCGGAGAACCTCCGCTTAGTACATTAGCCCGCGTGCTCGGAGAAGCTCCGCTTAGTACATTAGCCCGCGTGCTCGAAGAACCTCCACTTAGTACATTAGCCCGCTTGCTCGGAGAACCTCCGCTTAGTACATTAGCCTGCGTGCTCGGATAACCTCTGCTTAGTACATTAGCCCGCTTGCTCGGAGAACCTCCGCTTAGTACATTAGCCCGCGGGCTCGGAGAACCTCCGCTTAGTACATTAGCCCGCTTGCTCGGAGAACCTCCGCTTAGTACATTAGCCCGCGCGCTCAGAGAACCTCCGCTTAGTACATTAGCCCGCGCGCTCGGATAACCTCAGCTTAGTACATTAGCCCGCGTGCTCGGAGAACCTCCGCTTGGTACATTGGCCCGCGTGCTCGGAGAACCTCCGCTTGGTACATTAGCCGGCGTGCTCGGAGAACCTCCTCTTAGTACATTAGCCCGCGCGCTCGGAGAACCTCCGCTTAGTACATTAGCCCGCGTGCTCGGAGAACCTCCGCTTAGTACATTAGCCCGCGTGCTCGGAGAACCTCCGCTTAGTACATTAGCCCGCGTGCTCGGAGAAGCTCCGCTTAGTACATTAGCCCGCGTGCTCCAAGAACCTCCGCTTAGTACATTAGCCCGCTTGCTCGGAGAACCTCCGCTTAGTACATTAGCCCGCGTGCTCGGATAACCTCCGCTTAGTACATTAGCCCGCTTGCTCGGAGAACCTCCGCTTAGTACATTAGCCCGCGCGCTCGGAGAACGTCCGCTTAGTACATTAGCCCGCGTGCTCGGAGAACCTCCGCTTAGTACATTAGCCCGCGTGGTCGGATAACCTCCGCTTAGTTCATTAGCCGGTGTGCTCAGAGAACCTCCTCTTAGTACATTAGCCGGTGTGATCGGATAACCTCCGCTTAGTACATTAGCCCACGCGCTCAGAGAACCTCCGCTTAGTACATTAGCCCGCGCGCTCGGATAACCTCCGCTTAGTACATTAGCCGGTGTGCTCTGAGAACCTCCGCTTAGTACATTAGCCGGTGTGCTCGGAGAACCTCCGCTTAGTACATTAGCCCGCGTGCTTGGAGAACCTCCGCTTAGTACATTAGCCCGCGTGCTCGGAGAACCTCCGCTTAGTACATTAGCCCGCGTGCTCGGAGAAGCTCCGCTTAGTACATTAGCCCGCGTGCTCCGAGAACCTCCGCTTAGTACATTAGCCCGCTTGCTCGGAGAACCTCCGCTTAGTACATTAGCCCGCGTGCTCGGATAACCTCCGCTTAGTACATTAGCCCGCTTGCTCGGAGAACCTCCGCTTAGTACATTAGCCCGCGTGCTCGGAGAACGTCCGCTTAGTACATTAGCCCGCGTGCTCGGAGAACCTCCGCTTAGTACATTAGCCCGCGTGCTCGGAGAAGCTCAGCTTAGTACATTAGCCCGCGTGCTCCGAGAACCTCCGCTTAGTACATTAGCCCGCTTGCTCGGAGAACCTCCGCTTAGTACATTAGCCCGCGTGCTCGGATAACCTCCGCTTAGTACATTAGCCCGCTTGCTCGGAGAACCTCCGCTTAGTACATTAGCCCGCACGCTCGGAGAACGTCCGCTTAGTACATTAGCCCGCGTGCTCGGAGAACCTCCGCTTAGTACATTAGCCCGCGTGGTCGGATAACCTCCGCTTAGTTCATTAGCCCGCGTGCTCGGAGAACCTCCGCTTAGTACATTAGCCCGCATGCTCGGAGAACCTCCGCTTAGTACATTAGCCCACGTGCTCGGAGAACCTCCACTTAGTACATTAGCCTGCGTGCTCGGATAACCTCCGCTTAGTACATTAGCCCACGTGCTCGGAGAACCTCCGCTTAGTACATTAGCCCGCGTGCTCGGAGAACCTCCGCTTAGTACATTAGCCCGCGTGCTCGGAGAACCTCCGCTTAGTACATTAGCCCGCGTGCTCGGAGAACCTCCGCTTAGTACATTAGCCCGCATGCTCGGAGAACCTCCGCTTAGTACATTAGCCCGCTTGCTCGGAGAACCTCCGCTTAGTACATTAGCCCGCGTGCTCGGATAACCTCCGCTTAGTACATTAGCCCGCTTGCTCGGAGAACCTCCGCTTAGTACATTAGCCCGCGTGCTCGGAGAACGTCCGCTTAGTACATTAGCCCGCGTGCTCGGAGAACCTCCGCTTAGTACATTAGCCCGCGTGGTCGGATAACCTCCGCTTAGTTCATTAGCCCGCGTGCTCGGAGAACCTCCGCTTAGTACATTAGCCCGCATGCTCGGAGAACCTCCGCTTAGTACATTAGCCCACGTGCTCGGAGAACCTCCACTTAGTACATTAGCCTGCGTGCTCGGATAACCTCCGCTTAGTACATTAGCCCACGTGCTCGGAGAACCTCCGCTTAGTACATTAGCCCGCGTGCTCGGAGAACCTCCGCTTAGTACATTAGCCCGCGTGCTCGGAGAACCTCCGCTTAGTACATTAGCCCGCGTGCTCGGAGAACCTCCGCTTAGTACATTAGCCCGCGTGCTCGGAGAACCTCCGCTTAGTACGTTAGCCCGCGTGCTCGGAGAACCTCCGCTTAGTACAAGAGCCCGCATGCTCAGAGAACCTCCTCTTAGTACATTAGCCGGTGTGCTCGGAGAACCTCCGCTTAGTACATTAGCCCGCGTGCTCAGAGAACCTCCGCTTAGTACATTAGCCCGCGCGCTCGGATAACCTCCGCTTAGTACATTAGCCGGTGTGCTCTGAGAACCTCCGCTTAGTACATTAGCCCACGTGCTCGGAGAACCTCCGCTTAGTACATTAGCCGGTGTGCTCGGAGAACCTCCGCTTAGTACATTAGCCCGTGTGCTCGGAGAACCTCCGCTTAGTACATTAGCCCGCGTGCTCGGAGAACCTCCGCTTAGTACATTAGCCCGCGTGCTCGGAGAAGCTCCGCTTAGTACATTAGCCCGCGTGCTCCGAGAACCTCCGCTTAGTACATTAGCCCGCTTGCTCGGAGAACCTCCGCTTAGTACATTAGCCCGCGTGCTCGGATAACCACCGCTTAGTACATTAGCCCGCTTGCTCGGAGAACCTCCGCTTAGTACATTAGCCCGCGTGCTCGGAGAACCTCCGCTTAGTACATTAGCCCGCGTGGTCGGATAACCTCCGGTAAGTACATTAGCCCGCGTGCTCGGAGAACCTCCGCTTAGTACATTAGCCCGCATGCTCGGAGAACCTCCGCTTAGTACATTAGCCCACGTGCTCGGAGAACCTCCACTTAGTACATTAGCCCGCTTGCTCTGAGAACCTCCGCTTAGTACATTAGCCCGCGTGCTCTGAGAAACTCCTCTTAGTACATTAGCCCGCGTGCTCGGAGAACCTCCGCTTAGTACATTAGCCCGCGTGCTCGGAGAACCTCCGCTTAGTACATTAGCCCACGTGCTCGGAGAACCTCCACTTAGTACATTAGCCCGCGTGCTCGGATAACCTCCGCTTAGTACATTAGCCCGCGTGCTCGGAGAACCTCCGCTTAGTACATTAGCCCGCGTGCTCGGAGAACCTCCGCTTAGTACATTAGCCCGCGTGCTCGGAGAACCTCCGCTTAGCACATTAGCCCGCGTGCTCGGAGAACCTCCGCTTAGTACATTAGCCCGCGTGCTCGGAGAACCTCCTCTTAGTACATTAGCCGGTGTGCTCGGAGAACCTCCGCTTAGTACATTAGCCCGCTCGCTCGGAGAACCTCCGCTTAGTACATTAGCCCGCTCGCTCGGATAACCTCCGCTTAGTACATTAGCCCGCGCGCTCGGATAACCTCCGCTTAGTACATTAGCCGGTGTGCTCGGAGAACCTCCGCTTAGTACATTAGCCCACGTGCTCGGAGAACCTCCGCTTAGTACATTAGCCGGCGTGCTCGGAGAACCTCCGCTTAGTACATTAGCACGCGTGCTCGGAGAACCTCCGCTTAGTACATTAGCCCGCGTGCTCGGAGAAGCTCCGCTTAGTACATTAGCCCGCGTGCTCGAAGAACCTCCACTTAGTACATTAGCCCGCGTGGTCGGAGAACCTCCGCTTAGTACATTAGCCCGCGTGCTCGGAGAACCTCCGCTTAGTGCATTAGCCCGCTTGCTCGGAGAACCTCCGCTTAGTACATTAGCCTGCGTGCTCGGATAACCTCTGCTTAGTACATTAGCCCGCTTGCTCGGAGAACCTCCGCTTAGTACATTAGCCCGCGGGCTCGGAGAACCTCCGCTTAGTACATTAGCCCGCGCGCTCAGAGAACCTCCGCTTAGTACATTAGCCCGCGCGCTCGGATAACCTCAGCTTAGTACATTAGCCCGCGTGCTCGGAGAACCTCCGCTTGGTACATTAGCCCGCGTGCTCGGAGAACCTCCGCTTGGTACATTAGCCGGCGTGCTCGGAGAACCTCCTCTTAGTACATTAGCCCGCTTGCTCGGAGAACCTCCGCTTAGTACATTAGCCCGCGCGCTCAGAGAACCTCCGCTTAGTACATTAGCCCGCGCGCTCGGATAACCTCAGCTTAGTACATTAGCCCGCGTGCTCGGAGAACCTCCGCTTGGTACATTAGCCCGCGTGCTCGGAGAACCTCCGCTTGGTACATTAGCCGGCGTGCTCGGAGAACCTCCTCTTAGTACATTAGCCCGCGCGCTCGGATAACCTCCGCTTGGTACATTAGCCTGCGTGCTCGGAGAACCTCCGCTTAGTACATTAGCCCGCGTGCTCGGAGAACCTCCACTTAGTACATTAGCCCGCGGGCTCGGAGAACCTCCGCTTAGTACATTAGCCCGCTTGCTCGGAGAACCTCCGCTTAGTACATTAGCCCGCGGGCTCGGAGAACCTCCGCTTAGTACATTAGCCCGCGCGCTCAGAGAACCTCCGCTTAGTACATTAGCCCGCGCGCTCGGATAACCTCAGCTTAGTACATTAGCCCGCGTGCTCGGAGAACCTCCGCTTGGTACATTAGCCCGCGTGCTCGGAGAACCTCCGCTTGGTACATTAGCCGGCGTGCTCGGAGAACCTCCTCTTAGTACATTAGCCCGCTTGCTCGGAGAACCTCCGCTTAGTACATTAGCCCGCGCGCTCAGAGAACCTCCGCTTAGTACATTAGCCCGCGCGCTTGGATAACCTCAGCTTAGTACATTAGCCCGCGTGCTCGGAGAACCTCCGCTTGGTACATTAGCCTGCGTGCTCGGAGAACCTCCGCTTGGTACATTAGCCGGCGTGCTCGGAGAACCTCCTCTTAGTACATTAGCCCGCTTGCTCGGAGAACCTCCGCTTAGTACATTAGCCCGCGCGCTCAGAGAACCTCCGCTTAGTACATTAGCCCGCGCGCTCGGATAACCTCAGCTTAGTACATTAGCCCGCGTGCTCGGAGAACCTCCGCTTGGTACATTAGCCCGCGTGCTCGGAGAACCTCCGCTTGGTACATTAGCCGGCGTGCTCGGAGAACCTCCTCTTAGTACATTAGCCCGCGCGCTCGGATAACCTCCGCTTGGTACATTAGCCTGCGTGCTCGGAGAACCTCCGCTTAGTACATTAGCCCGCGTGCTCGGAGAACCTCCGCTTAGTACATTAGCCCGCGTGCTCGGAGAAGCTCCGCTTAGTACATTAGCCCGCGTGCTCGAAGAACCTCCACTTAGTACATTAGCCCGCTTGCTCGGAGAACCTCCGCTTAGTACATTAGCCTGCGTGCTCGGATAACCTCTGCTTAGTACATTAGCCCGCTTGCTCGGAGAACCTCCGCTTAGTACATTAGCCCGCGGGCTCGGAGAACCTCCGCTTAGTACATTAGCCCGCTTGCTCGGAGAACCTCCGCTTAGTACATTAGCCCGCGCGCTCAGAGAACCTCCGCTTAGTACATTAGCCCGCGCGCTCGGATAACCTCAGCTTAGTACATTAGCCCGCGTGCTCGGAGAACCTCCGCTTGGTACATTGGCCCGCGTGCTCGGAGAACCTCCGCTTGGTACATTAGCCGGCGCGCTCGGAGAACCTCCTCTTAGTACATTAGCCCGCACGCTCGGAGAACCTCCGCTTAGTACATTAGCCCGCGTGCTCGGAGAACCTCCGCTTAGTACATTAGCCCGCGTGCTCGGAGAACCTCCGCTTAGTACATTAGCCCGCGTGCTCGGAGAAGCTCCGCTTAGTACATTAGCCCGCGTGCTCCGAGAACCTCCGCTTAGTACATTAGCCCGCTTGCTCGGAGAACCTCCGCTTAGTACATTAGCCCGCGTGCTCGGATAACCTCCGCTTAGTACATTAGCCCGCTTGCTCGGAGAACCTCCGCTTAGTACAATAGCCCGCGCGCTCGGAGAACGTCCGCTTAGTACATTAGCCCGCGTGCTCGGAGAACCTCCGCTTAGTACATTAGCCCGCGTGGTCGGATAACCTCCGCTTAGTTCATTAGCCGGTGTGCTCAGAGAACCTCCTCTTAGTACATTAGCCGGTGTGATCGGATAACCTCCGCTTAGTACATTAGCCCACGCGCTCAGAGAACCTCCGCTTAGTACATTAGCCCGCGCGCTCGGATAACCTCCGCTTAGTACATTAGCCGGTGTGCTCTGAGAACCTCCGCTTAGTACATTAGCCGGTGTGCTCGGAGAACCTCCGCTTAGTACATTAGCCCACGTGCTTGGAGAACCTCCGCTTAGTACATTAGCCCGCGTGCTCGGAGAACCTCCGCTTAGTACATTAGCCCGCGTGCTCGGAGAAGCTCCGCTTAGTACATTAGCCCGCGTGCTCCGAGAACCTCCGCTTAGTACATTAGCCCGCTTGCTCGGAGAACCTCCGCTTAGTACATTAGCCCGCGTGCTCGGATAACCTCCGCTTAGTACATTAGCCCGCTTGCTCGGAGAACCTCCGCTTAGTACATTAGCCCGCGTGCTCGGAGAACCTCCGCTTAGTACATTAGCCCGCGTGCTCGGAGAACGTCCGCTTAGTACATTAGCCCGCGTGCTCGGAGAACCTCCGCTTAGTACATTAGCCCGCGTGCTCGGAGAAGCTCCGCTTAGTACATTAGCCCGCGTGCTCCGAGAACCTCCGCTTAGTACATTAGCCCGCTTGCTCGGAGAACCTCCGCTTAGTACATTAGCCCGCGTGCTCGGATAACCTCCGCTTAGTACATTAGCCCGCTTGCTCGGAGAACCTCCGCTTAGTACATTAGCCCGCACGCTCGGAGAACGTCCGCTTAGTACATTAGCCCGCGTGCTCGGAGAACCTCCGCTTAGTACATTAGCCCGCGTGGTCGGATAACCTCCGCTTAGTTCATTAGCCCGCGTGCTCGGAGAACCTCCGCTTAGTACATTAGCCCGCATGCTCGGAGAACCTCCGCTTAGTACATTAGCCCACGTGCTCGGAGAACCTCCACTTAGTACATTAGCCTGCGTGCTCGGATAACCTCCGCTTAGTACATTAGCCCACGTGCTCGGAGAACCTCCGCTTAGTACATTAGCCCGCGTGCTCGGAGAACCTCCGCTTAGTACATTAGCCCGCGTGCTCGGAGAACCTCCGCTTAGTACATTAGCCCGCGTGCTCGGAGAACCTCCGCTTAGTACATTAGCCCGCATGCTCGGAGAACCTCCGCTTAGTACATTAGCCCGCTTGCTCGGAGAACCTCCGCTTAGTACATTAGCCCGCGTGCTCGGATAACCTCCGCTTAGTACATTAGCCCGCTTGCTCGGAGAACCTCCGCTTAGTACATTAGCCCGCGTGCTCGGAGAACGTCCGCTTAGTACATTAGCCCGCGTGCTCGGAGAACCTCCGCTTAGTACATTAGCCCGCGTGGTCGGATAACCTCCGCTTAGTTCATTAGCCCGCGTGCTCGGAGAACCTCCGCTTAGTACATTAGCCCGCATGCTCGGAGAACCTCCGCTTAGTACATTAGCCCACGTGCTCGGAGAACCTCCACTTAGTACATTAGCCTGCGTGCTCGGATAACCTCCGCTTAGTACATTAGCCCACGTGCTCGGAGAACCTCCGCTTAGTACATTAGCCCGCGTGCTCGGAGAACCTCCGCTTAGTACATTAGCCCGCGTGCTCGGAGAACCTCCGCTTAGTACATTAGCCCGCGTGCTCGGAGAACCTCCGCTTAGTACATTAGCCCGCGTGCTCGGAGAACCTCCGCTTAGTACGTTAGCCCGCGTGCTCGGAGAACCTCCGCTTAGTACAAGAGCCCGCATGCTCAGAGAACCTCCTCTTAGTACATTAGCCGGTGTGCTCGGAGAACCTCCGCTTAGTACATTAGCCCGCGTGCTCAGAGAACCTCCGCTTAGTACATTAGCCCGCGCGCTCGGATAACCTCCGCTTAGTACATTAGCCGGTGTGCTCTGAGAACCTCCGCTTAGTACATTAGCCCACGTGCTCGGAGAACCTCCGCTTAGTACATTAGCCGGTGTGCTCGGAGAACCTCCGCTTAGTACATTAGCCCGTGTGCTCGGAGAACCTCCGCTTAGTACATTAGCCCGCGTGCTCGGAGAACCTCCCCTTAGTACATTAGCCCGCGTGCTCGGAGAAGCTCCGCTTAGTACATTAGCCCGCGTGCTCCGAGAACCTCCGCTTAGTACATTAGCCCGCTTGCTCGGAGAACCTCCGCTTAGTACATTAGCCCGCGTGCTCGGATAACCACCGCTTAGTACATTAGCCCGCTTGCTCGGAGAACCTCCGCTTAGTACATTAGCCCGCGTGCTCGGAGAACCTCCGCTTAGTACATTAGCCCGCGTGGTCGGATAACCTCCGGTAAGTACATTAGCCCGCGTGCTCGGAGAACCTCCGCTTAGTACATTAGCCCGCATGCTCGGAGAACCTCCGCTTAGTACATTAGCCCACGTGCTCGGAGAACCTCCACTTAGTACATTAGCCCGCTTGCTCTGAGAACCTCCGCTTAGTACATTAGCCTGCGTGCTCTGAGAAACTCCTCTTAGTACATTAGCCCGCGTGCTCGGAGAACCTCCGCTTAGTACATTAGCCCACGTGCTCGGAGAACCTCCACTTAGTACATTAGCCCGCGTGCTCGGATAACCTCCGCTTAGTACATTAGCCCGCGTGCTCGGAGAACCTCCGCTTAGTACATTAGCCCGCGTGCTCGGAGAACCTCCGCTTAGTACATTAGCCCGCGTGCTCGGAGAACCTCCGCTTAGCACATTAGCCCGCGTGCTCGGAGAACCTCCGCTTAGTACATTAGCCCGCGTGCTCGGAGAACCTCCTCTTAGTACATTAGCCGGTGTGCTCGGAGAACCTCCGCTTAGTACATTAGCCCGCTCGCTCGGAGAACCTCCGCTTAGTACATTAGCCCGCTCGCTCGGATAACCTCCGCTTAGTACATTAGCCCGCGCGCTCGGATAACCTCCGCTTAGTACATTAGCCGGTGTGCTCGGAGAACCTCCGCTTAGTACATTAGCCCACGTGCTCGGAGAACCTCCGCTTAGTACATTAGCCGGCGTGCTCGGAGAACCTCCGCTTAGTACATTAGCACGCGTGCTCGGAGAACCTCCGCTTAGTACATTAGCCCGCGTGCTCGGAGAAGCTCCGCTTAGTACATTAGCCCGCGTGCTCGAAGAACCTCCACTTAGTACATTAGCCCGCGTGCTCGGAGAACCTCCTCTTAGTGCATTAGCCCGCTTGCTCGGAGAACCTCCGCTTAGTGCATTAGCCCGCTTGCTCGGAGAACCTCCGCTTAGTACATTAGCCTGCGTGCTCGGATAACCTCTGCTTAGTACATTAGCCCGCTTGCTCGGAGAACCTCCGCTTAGTACATTAGTCCGCGGGCTCGGAGAACCTCCGCTTAGTACATTAGCCCGCGCGCTCAGAGAACCTCCGCTTAGTACATTAGCCCGCGCGCTCGGATAACCTCAGCTTAGTACATTAGCCCGCGTGCTCGGAGAACCTCCGCTTAGTACATTAGCCCGCGTGCTCGGAGAACCTCCGCTTGGTACATTAGCCGGCGTGCTCGGAGAACCTCCTCTTAGTACATTAGCCCGCTTGCTCGGAGAACCTCCGCTTAGTACATTAGCCCGCGCGCTCAGAGAACCTCCGCTTAGTACATTAGCCCGCGCGCTCGGATAACCTCAGCTTAGTACATTAGCCCGCGTGCTCGGAGAACCTCCGCTTGGTACATTAGCCCGCGTGCTCGGAGAACCTCCGCTTGGTACATTAGCCGGCGTGCTCGGAGAACCTCCTCTTAGTACATTAGCCCGCGCGCTCGGATAACCTCCGCTTGGTACATTAGCCTGCGTGCTCGGAGAATCTCCGCTTAGTACATTAGCCGGCGTGCTCGGAGAACCTCCTCTTAGTACATTAGCCCGCATGCTCGGATAACCTCCGCTTAGTACATTAGCCCGCGTGCTCGGAGAACCTCCGCTTAGTACATTAGCCCGCGTGCTCGGAGAACCTCCACTTAGTACATTAGCCCGTGTGTGCTCAGCTGATGTTATTCCTTTAGCAGCAGAAACCTGAGACAAGGCAGAAATAACATCTATGAGATAATTACACATTATATACATGTGTCAGATACACGGCCCGGGGCTGGGACCTTCCCCGATGCACTGACAGGATTTATGTGCTGCACACGTTAATTGTACCCTTCAGGCTCTCACTGGGGGTTTACTTCATATAAACCATTTAATTTATATAAGGAGCCTCCTGTTTCTTACAGTTGTGTAAGTCCTGCACCATAGGGCCGTATAGTGTGTGCTGATAGTCATTATACATGGTGCATAGGACCGTATAGTGTGCGCTGATAGTCATCATACATGGTGCATAGGACCGTATAGTGTGCGCTGATAGTCATTATACATGGTGCATAGAACCGTATAGTGTGCGCTGATAGTCATTATACATGGTGCATAGGACCGTATAGTGTGCGCTGATAGTCATTATACATGGTGCATAGGGCCGTATAGTGTGTGCTGATAGTCATTATACATGGTGCATAGGACCTTATAGTGTGCGCTGATAGTCATTATACATGGTGCATCGGACCGTATAGTGTGCGCTGATAGTCATTATACATGGTGCATAGGACCGTATAGTGTGCGCTGATAGTCATTATACATGGTGCATAGGACCGTATAGTGTGCGCTGATAGTCATTATACATGGTGCATAGGACCGTATAGTGTGCGCTGATAGTCATTATACATGGTGCATAGGACCGTATAGTGTGCGCTGATAGTCATTATACATGGTGCATAGGACCGTATAGTGTGCGCTGATAGTCATTATACATGGTGCATAGGACCGTATAGTGTGCGCTGATAGTCATCATACATGGTGCATAGGACCGTATAGTGTGCGCTGATAGTCATCATACATGGTGCATAGGACCGTATAGTGTGCGCTGATAGTCATTATACATGGTGCATAGGACCGTATAGTGTGCGCTGGTAGTCATCATACATGTGCATAGGACCGTATAGTGTGCGCTGATAGTCATTATACATGGTGCATAGGACCGTATAGTGTGCGCTGATAGTCATTATACATGGTGCATAGGACCGTATAGCGTGCGCTGATAGTCATTATACATGGTGCATAGGGCCGTATAGTGTGCGCTGATAGTCATTATACATGGTGCATAGGACCGTATAGTGTGCTCTGATAGTCATCATACATGGTGCATAGGACCTTATAGTGTGCGCTGATAGTCATTATACATGGTGCATAGGACCGTATAGTGTGCGCTGATAGTCATTATACATGGTGCATAGGACCGTATAGTGTGCGCTGATAGTCATTATACATGGTGCATAGGACCGTATAGTGTGCGCTGATAGTCATTATACATGGTGCATAGGACCGTATAGTGTGCGCTGATAGTCATTATACATGGTGCATAGGACCGTATAGTGTGCGCTGATAGTCATTATACATGGTGCATAGGACCGTATAGTGTGCGCTGATAGTCATTATACATGGTGCATAGGACCGTATAGTGTGCGCTGATAGTCATTATACATGGTGCATAGGACCGTATAGTGTGCGCTGATAGTCATTATACATGGTGCATAGGACCGTATAGTGTGTGCTGATAGTCATTATACATGGTGCATAGGACCGTATAGTGTGCGCTGATAGTCATTATACATGGTGCATAGGACCGTATAGTGTGCGCTGATAGTCATTATACATGGTGCATAGGACCGTATAGTGTGCGCTGATAGTCATCATACATGGTGCATAGGACCGTATAGTGTGTGCTGATAGTCATTATACATGGTGCATAGGACCGTATAGTGTGCGCTGATAGTCATTATACATGGTGCATAGGACCATATAGTGTGCGCTGATAGTCATTATACATGGTGCATAGGACCGTATAGTGTGCGCTGATAGTCATTATACATGGTGCATAGGACCGTATAGTGTGTGCTGATAGTCATTATACATGGTGCATAGGGACCGTATAGTGTGCGCTGATAGTCATTATACATGGTGCATAGGACCGTATAGTGTGCGCTGATAGTCATTATACATGGTGCATAGGGACCGTATAGTGTGCGCTGATAGTCATTATACATGGTGCATAGGGCCGTATAGTGTGCGCTGATAGTCATTATACATGGTGCATAGGACCGTATAGTGTGCGCTGATAGTCATTATACATGGTGCATAGGACCGTATAGTGTGCGCTGATAGTCATTATACATGGTGCATAGGACCGTATAGTGTGCGCTGATAGTCATTATACATGGTGCATAGGACCGTATAGTGTGCGCTGATAGTCATTATACATGGTGCATAGGACCGTATAGTGTGCGCTGATAGTCATTATACAGGGTGCATAGGGACCGTATAGTGTGCGCTGATAGTCATTATACATGGTGCATAGGGACCGTATAGTGTGCGCTGATAGTCATTATACATGGTGCATAGGGACCGTATAGCGTGCGCTGATAGTCATTATACATGGTGCATAGGACCGTATAGTGTGCGCTGATAGTCATTATACATGGTGCATAGGACCGTATAGTGTGCGCTGATAGTCATTATACATGGTGCATAGGATCGTATAGCGTGCGCTGATAGTCATTATACATGTGCATAGGACCGTATAGCGTGCGCTGATAGTCATTATACATGGTGCATAGGACCGTATAGTGTGCGCTGATAGTCATCATACATGGTGCATAGGACCGTATAGTGTGCGCTGATAGTCATCATACATGGTGCATAGGACCGTATAGTGTGTGCTGATAGTCATCATACATGGTGCATAGGGCCGTATAGTGTGCGCTGATAGTCATTATACATGGTGCATAGGACTGTATAGTGTGCGCTGATAGTCATTATACAGGGTGCATAGGACCGTATAGTGTGCGCTGATAGTCATTATACATGGTGCGTAGGACCGTATAGTGTGCGCTGATAGTCATTATACATGGTGCATAGGGCCGTATAGTGTGCGCTGATAGTCATTGTACATGGTGCGTAGGACCGTATAGTGTGCGCTGATAGTCATTATACATGGTGCATAGGGCCGTATAATGTGCGCTGATAGTCATTATACATGGTGCATAGGACCGTATAGTGTGCGCTGATAGTCATTATACATGGTGCATAGGATCGTATAGCGTGCGCTGATAGTCATTATACATGTGCATAGGACCGTATAGCGTGCGCTGATAGTCATTATACATGGTGCATAGGAACGTATAGCGTGCGCTGATAGTCATTATACATGGTGCATAGGACCGTATAGCGTGCGCTGATAGTCATTATACATGGCGCATAGGACCGTATAGTGTGCGCTGACAGTCATTATACATGGTGCATAGGACCGTATAGCGTGCGCTGATAGTCATTATACATGGTGCATAGGACCGTATAGCGTGCGCTGATAGTCATTATACATGGTGCATAGGACCGTATAGCGTGCGCTGATAGTCATTATACATGGTGCATAGGACCGTATAGCGTGCGCTGATAGTCATTATACATGGTGCATAGGACCGTATAGCGTGCGCTGATAGTCATCATACATGGTGCATAGGACCGTATAGTGTGCGCTGATAGTCATTATACATGGTGCATAGGACCGTATAGCGTGCGCTGATAGTCATCATACATGGTGCATAGGACCGTATAGTGTGCGCTGATAGTCATTATACAGGGTGCATAGGACCGTATAGTGTGCGCTGATAGTCATTATACATGGTGCATAGGGCCGTATAGTGTGTGCTGATAGTCATTATACATGGTGCATAGGACCGTATAGTGTGCGCTGATAGTCATTATACATGGTGCATAGGGCCGTATAGTGTGTGCTGATAGTCATTATACATGGTGCATAGGACCTTATAGTGTGCGCTGATAGTCATTATACATGGTGCATCGGACCGTATAGTGTGCGCTGATAGTCATTATACATGGTGCATAGGACCGTATAGCGTGCGCTGATAGTCATTATACATGGTGCATAGGGCCGTATAGTGTGCGCTGATAGTCATTAAACATGGCGCATAGGACCGTATAGTGTGCGCTGATAGTCATTATACATGGTGCATAGGACCGTATAGTGTGCGCTGATAGTCATTATACAGGGTGCATAGGACCGTATAGTGTGCGCTGATAGTCATTATACATGGTGCATAGGACCGTATAGTGTGCGCTGATAGTCATTATACATGGTGCATAGGACCTTATAGTGTGCGCTGATAGTCATTATACATGGTGCATAGGACCGTATAGTGTGCGCTGATAGTCATCATACATGGTGCATAGGGCCGTATAGTGTGCGCTGATAGTCATTATACATGGTGCATAGGACCGTATAGTGTGCGCTGATAGTCATTATACATGGTGCATAGGACCGTATAGCGTGCGCTGATAGTCATTATACATGGTGCATAGGACCGTATAGTGTGCGCTGATAGTCATTATACATGGTGCATAGGACCTTATAGCGTGCGCTGATAGTCATCATACATGGTGCATAGGGCCGTATAGTGTGCGCTGATAGTCATCATACATGGTGCATAGGGCCGTATAGTGTGCGCTGATAGTCATTATACATGGTGCATAGGACCGTATAGTGTGCGCTGATAGTCATCATACATGGTGCATAGGACCGTATAGTGTGCGCTGATAGTCATCATACATGGTGCATAGGGCCGTATAGTGTGCGCTGATAGTCATTATACATGGTGCATAGGACCGTATAGTGTGCGCTGATAGTCATCATACATGGTGCATAGGACCGTATAGTGTGCGCTGATAGTCATCATACATGGTGCATAGGGCCGTATAGTGTGTGCTGATAGTCATTATACATGGTGCATAGGACCGTATAGTGTGCGCTGGTAGTCATCATACATGTGCATAGGACCGTATAGCGTGCGCTGATAGTCATTATACATGGTGCATAGGAACGTATAGCGTGCGCTGATAGTCATTATACATGGTGCATAGGGCCGTATAGTGTGCGCTGATAGTCATTATACATGGTGCATAGGACCGTATAGTGTGCGCTGATAGTCATTATACAGGGTGCATAGGACCGTATAGTGTGCGCTGATAGTCATTATACATGGTGCATAGGACCGTATAGTGTGCGCTGGTAGTCATCATACATGGTGCATAGGACCGTATAGTGTGTGCTGATAGTCACTATACATGGTGCATAGGACCGTATAGTGTGCGCTGATAGTCATTATACATGGTGCATAGGACCGTATAGTGTGCGCTGAT
Organism: Crinia signifera; assembly: GCF_055691185.1. Lineage (NCBI taxonomy): Eukaryota > Metazoa > Chordata > Amphibia > Anura > Myobatrachidae > Crinia > Crinia signifera. Next base: position 121,935,991 of record NC_139227.1, on the reverse strand, counting down.
AGTCATTATACAGGGTGCATAGGACCGTATAGTGTGTGCTGATAGTCATTATACAGGGTGCATAGGACCGTATAGTGTGTGCTGATAGTCACTATACATGGTGCATAGGACCGTATAGTGTGCGCTGATAGTCATTATACATGGTGCATATGACCGTATAGTGTGCGCTGATAGTCATTATACATGGTGCATAGGACCGTATAGTGTGCGCTGATAGTCATTATACAGGGTGCATAGGACCGTATAGTGTGCGCTGATAGTCATTATACATGGTGCATAGGACCGTATAGTGTGCGCTGATAGTCATTATACATGGTGCATAGGACCGTATAGTGTGCGCTGATAGTCATTATACATGGTGCATAGGACCGTATAGTGTGCGCTGATAGTCATTATACATGGTGCATAGGACCGTATAGTGTGCGCTGATAGTCATTATACATGGTGCATAGGGCCGTATAGTGTGCGCTGGTAGTCATCATACATGTGCATAGGACCGTATAGTGTGCGCTGATAGTCATTATACATGGTGCATAGGACCATATAGTGTGCGCTGATAGTCATTATACATGGTGCATAGGGCCGTATAGTGTGTGCTGATAGTCATTATACATGGTGCATAGGGCCGTATAGTGTGTGCTGATAGTCACTATACATGGTGCATAGGACCGTATAGTGTGCGCTGATAGTCATTATACATGGTGCATAGGACCGTATAGTGTGCGCTGATAGTCATTATACATGGTGCATAGGACCGTATAGTGTGCGCTGATAGTCATTATACATGGTGCATAGGACCGTATAGTGTGCGCTGATAGTCATTATACATGGTGCATAGGACCGTATAGTGTGCCCTGATAGTCATTATACATGGTGCATAGGACCGTATAGTGTGCGCTGATAGTCATTATACATGGTGCATAGGACCGTATAGTGTGCGCTGATAGTCATTATACATGGTGAATAGGACCGTATAGTGTGCGCTGATAGTCATCATACATGGTGCATAGGACCGTATAGTGTGCGCTGATAGTCATTATACATGGTGCATAGGACCGTATAGTGTGCGCTGATATTCATTATACATGGTGCATAGGGCCGTATAGTGTGCGCTGATAGTCATTATACATGGTGCATAGGACCGTATAGTGTGCGCTGATAGTCATCATACATGGTGCATAGGACCGTATAGTGTGCGCTGATAGTCATTATACATGGTGCATAGGACCATATAGCGTGCGCTGATAGTCATTATACATGGTGCATAGGACCGTATAGCGTGCGCTGATAGTCATTATACATGGTGCATAGGACCGTATAGCGTGCGCTGATAGTCATCATACATGTGCATAGGACCGTATAGCGTGCGCTGATAGTCATTATACATGGTGCATAGGAACGTATAGCGTGCGCTGATAGTCATTATACATGGTGCATAGGACCTTATAGCGTGCGCTGATAGTCATTATACATGGTGCATAGGACCGTATAGTGTGCGCTGATAGTCATTATACATGGTGCATAGGAACGTATAGCGTGCGCTGATAGTCATTATACATGGTGCATAGGACCGTATAGCGTGCGCTGATAGTCATTATACATGGTGCATAGGGCCGTATAGTGTGCGCTGGTAGTCATTATACATGGTGCATAGGACCGTATAGTGTGCGCTGATAGTCATTATACATGGTGCATAGGACCGTATAGCGTGCGCTGATAGTCATTATACAGGGTGCATAGGAACGTATAGCGTGCGCTGATAGTCATTATACATGGTGCATAGGACCGTATAGCGTGCGCTGATAGTCATTATACAGGGTGCATAGGACCGTATAGTGTGCGCTGATAGTCACTATACATGGTGCATAGGACCGTATAGTGTGCGCTGATAGTCATTATACATGGTGCATAGGACCGTATAGTGTGCGCTGATAGTCATTATACATGGTGCATAGGGCCGTATAGCGTGCGCTGATAGTCATTATACATGGTGCATAGGACCGTATAGCGTGCGCTGATAGTCATTATACATGGTGCATAGGACCGTATAGTGTGCGCTGATAGTCATCATACATGGTGCATAGGATCGTATAGTGTGCGCTGATAGTCATTATACATGGTGCATAGGAACGTATAGTGTGTGCTGATAGTCATTATACATGGTGCATGGGACCGTATAGTGTGCGCTGATAGTGATTATACATGGTGCATAGGACCGTATAGTGTGCGCTGATAGTCATTATACATGGTGCATAGGACCGTATAGTGTGCGCTGATAGTCATTATACATGGCGCGTAGGGCCGTATAGTGTGCGCTGATAGTCATTATACATGGTGCATAGGACCTTATAGTGTGCGCTGATAGTCATCATACATGGTGCATAGGACCGTATAGTGTGCGCTGATAGTCATTATACATGGTGCATAGGACCGTATAGTGTGCGCTGATAGTCATTATACATGGTGCATAGGGCCGTATAGTGTGCGCTGATAGTCATCATACATGGTGCATAGGACCGTATAGCGTGCGCTGATAGTCATTATACATGGTGCATAGGAACGTATAGCGTGCGCTCATAGTCATTATACATGGTGCATAGGACCGTATAGTGTGCGCTGATAGTCATTATACATGGTGCATAGGACCGTATAGTGTGCGCTGATAGTCATTATACAGGGTGCATAGGACCGTATAGTGTGCGCTGATAGTCATTATACATGGTGCATAGGACCGTATAGTGTGCGCTGATAGTCATTATACATGGTGCATAGGACCGTATAGTGTGCGCTTATAGTCATTATACATGGTGCATAGGACCGTATAGTGTGTGCTGATAGTCATTATACATGGTGCATAGGATCGTATAGTGTGCGCTGATAGTCATTATACATGGTGCATAGGACCGTATAGTGTGCGCTGATAGTCATTATACATGGTGCATAGGACCGTATAGCGTGCGCTGATAGTCATTATACATGGTGCATAGGACCGTATAGTGTGCGCTGATAGTCATTATACATGGTGCATAGGACCGTATAGTGTGCGCTGATAGTCATTATACATGGTGCATAGGACCGTATAGTGTGCGCTGATAGTCATCATACATGGTGCATAGGACCGTATAGTGTGTGCTGATAGTCACTATACATGGTGCATAGGACCGTATAGTGTGCGCTGATAGTCATTATACATGGTGCATAGGACCGTATAGTGTGCGCTGATAGTCATTATACATGGTGCATAGGACCGTATAGTGTGCGCTGATAGTCATTATACATGGTGCATAGGACGTATAGTGTGTGCTGATAGTCACTATACATGGTGCATAGGACCATATAGTGTGCGCTGATAGTCATTATACATGGTGCATAGGACCCTATAGTGTGCGCTGATAGTCATTGTACATGGTGCATAGGACCGTATAGTGTGCGCTGATAGTGATTATACATGGTGCATAGGACCGTATAGTGTGCGCTGATAGTCATTATACATGGTGCATAGGACCGTATAGTGTGCGCTGATAGTCATTATACATGGTGCATAGGACCGTATAGTGTGCGCTGACAGTCATTATACATGGTGCATAGGAACGTATAGTGTGTGCTGATAGTCATTATACATGGTGCATGGGACCGTATAGTGTGCGCTGATAGTCATTATACATGGTGCATAGGACTGTATAGTGTGCGCTGATAGTCATTATACATGGTGCATAGGACCGTATAGTGTGCGCTGATAGTCATTATACATGGTGCATAGGGCCGTATAGTGTGCGCTGATAGTCATTATACATGGTGCATAGGACCGTATAGTGTGTGCTGATAGTCATCATACATGGTGCATAGGACCGTATAGTGTGTGCTGATAGTCACTATACATGGTGCATAGGACCATATAGTGTGCGCTGATAGTCATTATACATGGTGCATAGGACCATATAGTGTGCGCTGATAGTCATTATACATGGTGCATAGGACCGTATAGTGTGCGCTGATAGTCATGACAGGGTATTGTCTAATCGCTGTGCCCAACTACCCCCCACAAATGACATAACTCTCTTGTTGGATAAAATTGGCCACAGCAGCCATCTTTATTGAAACAATACAATTTTAAACAATAATCCAAAAACATTCCCACGGAAGGTGGTCCCCGAGGCCCTCAATAAATATATATCCACACCTCTAAGCACTTCCAGGAGCTCTTACCCCCAGCCGATAGCGATTGGCTCGAGGGCACCAATTGTACACACCCAGTGCTCATTAATTAACCTCACCCAGGGGAGTCCAGCCCCCTCATGGGGCCCTCCCCGCCGCATAATTAAGCCTCAATGCCACCAACCTCGAGGACCCCCCTCCGCACAGGCCACTGTGACAAAAAGACATCCTATCAAATATTCTACCTAAACTATAAAAAATAGGGAAGGGTGGGTGGGAGCTGTTGAGAAAATCTCCCAGTGACCCCTATTTCCTGCCTGAACCCTGCTTATAAACCCCTCCAACACCCCGTTAAGCCCCTCCCCCTATGACCCTCTCCTTAAGCACTCCTCCTATGACTAACTGCTAGTCAGCTCCCTACAAACCCTGTCAGGGGAGCCTACCCCCAGGCTTTGCCTCCAGTCCGGCTCCTACATGACAGGGTATTGTCTAATCGCTGTGCCCAACTACCCCCCACAAATGACATAACTCTCTTGTTGGATAAAATTGGCCACAGCAGCCATCTTTATTGAAACAATACAATTTTAAACAATAATCCAAAAACATTCCCACGGAAGGTGGTCCCCGAGGCCCTCAATAAATATATATCCACACCTCTAAGCACTTCCAGGAGCTCTTACCCCCAGCCGATAGCGATTGGCTCGAGGGCACCAATTGTACACACCCAGTGCTCATTAATTAACCTCACCCAGGGGAGTCCAGCCCCCTCATGGGGCCCTCCCCGCCGCATAATTAAGCCTCAATGCCACCAACCTCGAGGACCCCCCTCCGCCACAAAGCACGAGGTTAAACCCTTAACCCCGTGCGCCCCCCCCCACATCCGGAACGCTGTTTCTATTCCCTCCTGTAGTCCCAAAGACCAAACATCTATCCCCACAGCATTCAGGTGCACACCGTCACCTCTCCAAAATGCCCCGGCACCAGACTCAAGTTCCCTGTGCCTCACCACAACAGCCCCGTTCCTGGCCATAAAACGCCCAATCGCCCTGTTAACTTTAATCCGTGCCTTATTGAGCTTGTCAGCCGACCTCGCATCCCTCCAATAATGACGTGGCACGATGTCCGACCAAACCGTGATTAATTCCGGAAACATTGCCCATAACCGTAGGAGATCAAACTTGATATCCCGTATCAACTCCCTAAATGGTCTGCTCCCAAGGTCATTCCCGCCCACATGCAGAACTAATATGTCGGGAACCCTATCGAGCCGAACAAAACGGTGAAATTCCTGCAGCACTCCACTTCATACCATACCGCGTTTTCCCAGCCAGCGAACCACTGCCTCCTCTCTATCCAAACCCAGCTGGCGGCCGTTCGGTCTGACATCAGCCCGTAAAGCTCCCCAAAAGACATATGAATGTCCTAAAATCCAAATCAGGCACGGAGGCTGCCCTAAAACAGAAAAAAAAACACGGTCAACCTCAACAATCCCCTAAACGAACATAAGACCGAAAGCGAGACGATTCCCACCGCCCAATACGCTTAATCAACTCATCCCCAAATCCCATTCTAGCAGCCTCAGTTGCGGCCCCAATGCGGAAAGAGTGACCCGCGTATTCCTCCCCCTTGAGGCCCAACGTCCGCAGGACTGCTCTAAACACACTTGTGAACTGAAACCGTGATAAAAAGGATCCATTCGCATGCATCAGCAAAGGATCCCTTTCCCTGCCCACTCTGACCTCCTTAAATATCCTCAGCCGTGCCACCGGGCACATATCTGAGCCTGGTACAGAGAAGAGAACTACCTTCTTCCCCCTCCCTAACTGATCCGTCTTAGACCTCCTCACCACTAGCTCCACCCTATCCGAGTATAAATCCACATCCTCTCCTAACAAACCTCCCGGCCTGGACACGCTTGGACTCGCGAGCTCCCCAATCCGCAGTGCCCCGAAGAAGGCAAGCGAAAAGGCTATCCCAAACAACCTTTCCTCGAAATTGGAACTACAGACCTCCCCTAACTTCATGCCCATATTCTGTAACAACTGGAAAGACACCGGCCTTCTCTGATCCTGTACGACATGACCTCTCCTCCAACCTTTTAAAGCCTGCTCAATCAGGAAATTCTTAGTGACGTCAGGCCTGCCGCCTGCACGAAACCCAAAAGCCAAGCCCGCCATGCAGCGCGTGATTTTTGCCACTGACCAACCAATCTCCTTACAATGGCCTATATATAGCAAGACAGCCAACTCGTCATCATCCTCCTTCAGACCTACTACCTCACGCCATTCTAACCAGCTCCGCCATTCCTGATTGTATGCCGACCATGTATTCGGGGCCAAGGATTCCCTAATGAGCTGATCGACTACCCGTCCAGCAGAGCCCAGAGCCGACTCGGGAACCCGGTCCCCTCCCTGTCCGCCTCTGGTGCCAACTCCCGAAAACGCTCCCACTGTGAACGAGATAAAGCATCCGCAATGCCGTTAGAGACATCGGGAACGTGCCTAGCCACAACCCACAAATTCAAAGCCAGACATTCCAATACTAACTGCTGCAAAATAGTGACCACTGACGGCGAAGATGCCGACAATTGGTTAATAGCCATGACAACCCCCAAATTATCGCAGTGAAAACAAATCTTCCTATTGCGGAATAGCTCCCCCCAAACAACTACTGCTACCAAGATAGGAAACAACTCCAACAATGCCAAGTTTTTAACCATGCCTCTCTGCACCCAAGACTCCGGCCACCGGCCTACACACCAATGTCCCTGGCAATATGCCCCGAACCCACCACTCCCGGCCGCGTCTGTGAAAAGGTCTAGCTCAGTAGCGACGCATGTGTCTGACATCCACAAAGCTCTGCCGTTAAAAGCTTCCAAAAAAGTTGCCCACACCCGCAAGTCCCCTTTCAACTCACTACCTAATCTGACAAAATGATGAGGAAGAACCACCCCTGCTGTCGCTGCTGCCAGCCTCCTGCTGAAAATGCGGCCCATAGGCATAATGCGACACGCAAAATTCAATTTGCCCAGCAAGGATTGCAATTCCCGCAATCTAATCTTCTTCAACAGCAATGCCCTCCCTACCTCGGCCTTCAAACCCAGCAATTTCTCCTCGGGCAAGCGGCACTCCATATTCTCGGTATCAATGACAATACCCAAAAAACTGATCACAGTCGCAGGGCCCTCCGTCTTACCTGGAGCAAGCGGGACCCCAAAGTCTGCCGACACCCTTTCAACAGTCCTCAACAATAAGTCACATACTCCGGTCCCCCCAGGACTAATACATAAGAAGTCATCTAGGTAATGAATAACTGAACTACACCCAGAGACATCCTTAACCACCCACTCCAAAAAGGAACTAAAGGCCTCAAAATAAGCACATGACAAAGAACAACCCATCGGTAAACAACGATCAACAAAAAATTCCCCTTCCCAACAACAACCCAACAAACGCAAACTGGTTGGGTGAACCGGCAGCAAACGGAATGCCGATTCAATATCAGTCTTTGCCAATCTGGCCCCTTTCCCAAACCGCTTCACCCACTGAACAGCCGCGTCAAACGATGTATAAACCACCGAGCAGATGTCAGGGTCAATGCCATCATTGACCGACGCCCCTTTTGGAAAAGATAAATGGTGTATAAGACGAAACTTGTTCGCCTCCTTTTTTGGCACCACCCCCAATGGAGAGACTATCAAATCTGGCCATGGTGCCGACCCAAAAGGTCCAGCCATACGACCCAGCTGCACCTCCTTACGCAGTTTATCCTGCACCACCTCTGGATGCTCCCTTGCAGACTTCAAATTCCTCCTCAAGCCCCCTGAAACCTGCACGTCGGAAGGTATCTTAAAACCTTCCCTAAACCCCTCCTCCAACAACACGGCTGTCTGCTGGTCAGGATACCTACGCAGATAGCCCAGCATCCTTTCCAGCCGAACCGGTGTCTCCCCCTTTTGAATTACCGTCCCGTGACTTCCCTCTGAAGCATTTATTTGCACCATGGGTCCCTCCACACGAGGAACATTCATGTTTAAATTTGCATTTTGCCCCAAAACGACATGACCCGTCATTAAAGGCAAAGCAGAGTCCCTTCTGCATGGCCGTCCCATTTGTGGCCTCCCTCGGCCCCCCCCCCTCCCCACGAAAGGGCTGCCCACTTTTTGTGGGAGCCGTCACCTTTAACCATAAAGCAATATCCTTGTGGTCCCAACGTATGTTAGGGCGAACAGCCTTCCTCTGCCTAAACTGCTCATCGTACCTGAGCCAAGCCAAGCCCCCATACACACGGTATGCCTCTCCTATCGCATCCATGTAACAAAACAAGCCTGAACAATTGTCAGGTGCCTTCTCCCCAATCACACTAGCTAAAATAGCAAATGCTTGCAGCCAGTTCGTGAATGACCGCGGTATCAGCCGATACCGCCGCCGTTCCTCCTCCTCCTTCTTCTCCTCCTTACGGGGCCTATCCAGATTAAAACGCTCTAAAGGGAGCAATGAAAATATATCAACGTATTCCCCTTTCCAAATCTTCTCCCTCACCTCCTGCTTCAGGTGGGCCCCCAATGGCCCCTCAAAGCATACATACACCTCCCCTTTTGCAGTGTCACTGAGCCTTCCACTCTCCTCCTGCGTCCCAACACTGCCCCCTTCTGCCCCTGCACTACTGCTACTTTGCTCACCGCCGGATACCGGCACCCCGCTGCTCGCCGGCACCCCACTGCTAACCGGCACCCCACTGCTAACCGGCACACTATTACTGACTGGCACACTAATGCTAGCTGGTGTGCCCGCATTCTGCGGCACCCATGCTGCCGCCGGGGACGGCCCCGCCCCCTGCCGCAAACCCACCAACCAATCTGCAAAACCACTCAATAATTCAGTAAAACCTCTACTCATTTCCCCTTGGAGGGCTAACCCTCCCCCCCCCCTGACTCTGCGCTAAAGCATTAATAGACATAGAGACAGACTCACCAGGCTGCCTGGGGGCTGTGAACCCAGCAGCCGCAGGTCCAGTGTCCTGACGAACTCCAGCCAATGAGGAAGGACCAGGTATTTCTCCATCATCTGCTGACGCTGCCATCTCTCTTCCCCTGTCATCCCGACCCTCAGGTACAGCACCAGCCGGCGTGACCTCGTTGGAGGCGGAGCCAGCTGTGCGCCTCTCGCTCTGTGTACCAGGCCTGCGGTCCTCAGCCTGTACTTCTGCCCCCCTGGCACGACTCACCCCGCGCTGGGCAGCAGCATGCCCCGCATGCCCCACCGCACCAGGTCCAGTACCACGCAACGCCGGATCTTCTTGCACGTGGGGGGGATCCCCCCCGCGCGGAGGGTTCCGCCTGCTGGTTGGATTCCTCCCAGACCTGGTCCTGCGGGCGGAAGGTGCCCGGCCCGCAGCCTGGCCTGGAGGGTCCCTAACGGGGCTCCGTGAACGGCGCTGAACCCTGGGGGACACAGATGGGCTAAAGCGCTCCAGAGGCCTGGACCTCCGAGGCCGTGCACCCGCTGGAGCAGCCTCCTGCGTTGCTGCTCCCAGTCCCCCCAGCAGACCTGACATCTGCTGCTGCAGCAACTCAGTCCCTCTGGTGCCAGCTGCCTCCCTGAGGGCAGCAAGCGCAGCGGATACCTCCGCATCAGCGTTGCCTGGGGAAGCCATGGGAGATGTCACGCCGCTTAGCTGTTGAGAAAATCTCCCAGTGACCCCTATTTCCTGCCTGAACCCTGCTTATAAACCCCTCCAACACCCCGTTAAGCCCCTCCCCCTATGACCCTCTCCTTAAGCACTCCTCCTATGACTAACTGCTAGTCAGCTCCCTACAAACCCTGTCAGGGGAGCCTACCCCCAGGCTTTGCCTCCAGTCCGGCTCCTACATTATACATGGTGCATAGGACCGTATAGTGTGCGCTGATAGTCATTATACATGGTGCATAGGGCCGTATAGTGTGCGCTGATAGTCATCATACATGGTGCATAGGACCGTATAGTGTGCGCTGATAGTCATTATACATGGTGCATAGGACCTTATAGTGTGTGCTGATAGTCATTATACAGGGTGCATAGGACCGTATAGTGTGCGCTGATAGTCATTATACATGGTGCATAGGACCGTATAGTGTGCGCTGATAGTCATTATACATGGTGCATAGGACCGTATAGTGTGCGCTGATAGTCATTATACATGGTGCATAGGACCTTATAGTGCGCGCTGATAGTCATTATACATGGTGCATAGGAACGTATAGTGTGTGCTGATAGTCATTATACATGGTGCATGGGACCGTATAGTGTGCGCTGATAGTCATTATACATGGTGCATAGGACCGTATAGTGTGCGCTGATAGTCATTATACATGGTGCATGGGACCGTATAGTGTGCGCTGATAGTCATTATACATGGTGCATAGGACCGTATAGTGTGCGCTGATAGTCATTATACATGGTGCATAGGACCGTATAGTGTGCGCTGATAGTCATTATACATGTGCATAGGACCGTATAGTGTGCGCTGATAGTCATTATACATGGTGCATAGGACCGTATAGTGTGTGCTGATAGTCATTATACATGGTGCATAGGACCGTATAGCGTGCGCTGATAGTCATTATACATGGTGCATAGGACCGTATAGCGTGCGCTGATAGTCATTATACAGGGTGCATAGGAACGTATAGTGTGCGCTGATAGTCATTATACATGGTGCATAGGACCGTATAGTGTGCGCTGATAGTCATTATACATGGTGCATAGGACCGTATAGTGTGCGCTGATAGTCATTATACATGGTGCATAGGACCGTATAGTGTGCGCTGATAGTCATTATACATGGTGCATAGGACCGTATAGTGTGCGCTGATAGTCATTATACATGGTGCATAGGACCGTATAGTGTGCGCTGATAGTCATTATACATGGTGCATAGGACCGTATAGTGTGCGCTGATAGTCATCATACATGGTGCATAGGACCGTATAGTGTGCGCTGATAGTCATTATACATGGTGCATAGGACCATATAGTGTGCGCTGATAGTCATTGTACATGGTGCATAGGACCGTATAGCATGCGCTGATAGTCATTATACATGGTGCATAGGACCGTATAGTGTGCGCTGATAGTCATTGTACATGGTGCATAGGACCGTATAGTGTGCGCTGATAGTCATTATACATGGTGCATAGGACCGTATAGTGTGCGCTGATAGTCATCATACATGGTGCATAGGACCGTATAGTGTGCGCTGATAGTCATTATACATGGTGCATAGGACCGTATAGTGTGCGCTGATAGTCATCGTACATGGTGCATAGGGCCGTATAGTGTGCGCTGATAGTCATCGTACATGGTGCATAGGGCCGTATAGTGTGCGCTGATAGTCACTATACATGGTGCATAGGACCGTATAGTGTGCGCTGATAGTCATTATACATGGTGCATAGGACCGTATAGTGTGCGCTGATAGTCATTATACATGGTGCATAGGACCGTATAGCGTGCGCTGATAGTCATTATACATGGTGCATAGGACCGTATAGTGTGCGCTGATAGTCATTATACATGGTGCATAGGACCGTATAGTGTGCGCTTATAGTCATCATACATGGTGCATAGGACCGTATAGTGTGCGCTGATAGTCATTATACATGGTGCATAGGACCGTATAGTGTGCGCTGATAGTCATTATACATGGTGCATAGGACCGTATAGTGTGTGCTGATAGTCATTATACATGGTGCATAGGACCGTATAGTGTGCGCTGATAGTCATTATACATGGTGCATAGGACCATATAGTGTGCGCTGATAGTCATTATACATGGTGCATAGGACCGTATAGTGTGTGCTGATAGTCATTATACATGGTGCATAGGACCGTATAGTGTGCGCTGATAGTCATTATACATGGTGCATAGGACCATATAGTGTGCGCTGATAGTCATTGTACATGGTGCATAGGACCGTATAGCATGCGCTGATAGTCATTATACATGGTGCATAGGACCGTATAGTGTGCGCTGATAGTCATTGTACATGGTGCATAGGACCGTATAGCATGCGCTGATAGTCATTATACATGGTGCATAGGACCGTATAGTGTGCGCTGATAGTCATTATACATGGTGCATAGGACCGTATAGTGTGTGCTGATAGTCATTATACATGGTGCATAGGACCGTATAGTGTGCGCTGATAGTCATTATACATGGTGCATAGGACCATATAGTGTGCGCTGATAGTCATTGTACATGGTGCATAGGACCGTATAGCATGCGCTGATAGTCATTATACATGGTGCATAGGACCGTATAGTGTGCGCTGATAGTCATTGTACATGGTGCATAGGACCGTATAGCATGCGCTGATAGTCATTATACATGGTGCATAGGACCGTATAGTGTGCGCTGATAGTCATTATACATGGTGCATAGGATCGTATAGTGTGCGCTGATAGTCATTATACATGGTGCATAGGACCGTAGCAGGGTCTTATCGCAGGACGGCCTTGCGCATGGATATTACAGGCTCTACAGTCTATCGCTAATCGTCCGATCAGATCTGCATTATGCCCGTAGATTCTAAGCTCCACAGGGGCAGAGACCGATGTGACAAATATTCCCTGGATGTTCCTCCTCCTCTTTGCACACCCAGGGACACTTCTAGGGCCTCATTCAGGTTGGCTCGCTAGACAGCAACACCATAACTCCGCACCGCCAGTTATGCGGCCGCTAGCAGGAGAAAACATTTGATGGCGCCGACCATCAAATGATTTCTTTGCATTTCCTCCGCAAATCGTCGAAGACGAGACGGTCGCTGACATCATGTGACATCAGTTCCCCACCCCCGGCAGGCATCGGCCCGCCTGCATTCCCAGGAGAACACTCTGCGGTTTCAAAGGGAAGCTGTTCCCCTGCTCTGTGACGGTGTCCGCCCCCTCCCTCCCGCCCCCTCCCTCCCCCTCCCTCCCCTAACCGTGCGAGTGTGATACTCGTCGAAGGTGTTCGCACAGGGAGTCTGAACATGCACAAATCCCTGCATGCGCAGACTCCACCTAACCATCGGAACAAGGCCAAATTAAGCCCGATCAAACCAGAATTAGGTCCCTAGTTTGCAGAACAAGATGTGTCAGGAGTGTGTCACATGGAGATCAGACTAAAGGCCCCCATACATTAGCCCGACTTGTCCTAGGGACAAGTCGGACCTGATTTTCCCCGGCAGCTCCCCGGGAGGGGGACACACGATTAGGCACTTGATGTGCCAAGTTTTGCATATGATAAATCACCATGCGATTTATCATATGCAACTCCCGGGGAGCTGCAGTGGGAGATGCGGGCAGGGGGAGAGCCGGGCACAGTCAGCGGCGGCAGATGCTGGGGACCTGCAGGGGGGGAGCCGGGCATGGTAAGCTGTCAAATAGGCAGCAAGCGCTGGAGAGCCGGGCAGGGGACACAGAGGCAGCGCACGGGGGAACTCCGGTGAACCGACGAGGGAGCTGGGCAGGAGGATCGGGAACTCACTCTGCAAGGGAGGAAAAATAAAAAACCATTACAAATGAATGGGCAGCCAGTGACTGGCTGAGAGCTCTCAGCCAATCAGCAATTGGCTGAGAGAGCTCTCAGCCAATCAGCAATTGGCTGAGAGAGCTCTCAGCCAATCACTGGCTGCCCATTAATTTGTATTGTTTTTTATCCTTGCAGCTGCAGAGTGAGTCCCCGATCCTCCTGCCCAGATCCTTCGTCGGTTCACCGGCGTACCCTCGTGCGCTGCCTCTGTGTCCCCTGCCCGGCTCTCCAGCGTCCCCCGCCCGCTGCCTATTTGACAGCGTACCATGCCCGGCTCTCCCCCCCCCCCCCCCTGCAGGTCCCCAGCATCTGCCGCCGCTGACTCTGCCCGGCTCTCCGGCGTCCCCCGTTCACTGCTACTGCCCGCCTCTCTCACTGCCATCGCACACGGGACCGCGCATCGGATCAGAGGGGATGTTTAAACATGCGATTTGGGCCGATTTCATGGCCCGATTCATCCGAATTGGGTGAAATCGTGCCCAAATCGCATAGTGTATGGGGGCCTTAAAAGCATTCTGCATAGAATACCTAGTACCTGGGACTGCCTGCAGGCAGCTGAGGAGACAGTGAGAACTCCCTGCGCTGCACTGTAAGCTGGACCTCGCTGCTGCATTATGTGCAGTGCTCTGTGGGTGGCGCCGTTACCACCTCACACCCTTGCTTCTGGCTAGAAGGAATGGTACCCTGCAGCCAGCATCCCTGCAGCAGGCCCATCTGTAGTCTTCTGATGTTACAGACAGGGACCCTGGTGTTATAGGAAGGGGGAGGGGAGCCTGGGGCTACAGAATCTAATTCTAAACATAATTAGAGGAGATACCATGCTGAGACTTGTAGTTCCACAGTCATTTGGTTATCCTCCCTGCCCGTCTATGAGAAGTTAGAGTTTAACCCATTACTGCCAGTGCCAGGAGATTGAGATTTCTCAGCAGAAATAACATATTACTTAATGTCTATATTCCATTTAAAAAAAGGGACCATCGATGAATCAAAATCATCGATGGTTTGTGGCCGACGTTGAATACTTTTGCCATAGATGGGGGAGAACCAGATATTTCCCTACATCGATGGCAGAACAGAAACGACGTTTCTATTTTTTTTTCAAGGTGCCGGTACGGCTCCGTCCCTAATAAACCGGAAGCCCCACCCCCACATTCTGATTGGCCTATGGGCCAGTCAGTCAAAGAGAATGGCCCATAGGCCAAACTATCGATGGTTGTCCATCAAATAGTTTGTAACTATCGGTGGCTGGATGCAGAATCGCCACTGATGACCATCTAGGGTTACCACCTTTTTGTTGAGAGATTCCCGGACAGTGGCCCGCCCCTTGACACACCCACTGCCCCACCCATGTCCCGCCCCAGCTCCGCCCTTTGACCCGCCTTATGTTGATTTTTTTTTAACCTTTGCTTCAATTTCATTCTTGATTTTGCATACCATAATGCCAGTTACATGTTACATCATACACAGTAATGCCCATTACACGTTATGCCCCACACCGTGATGCCCATTACATGTTACATCATACACAGTAATGCCCATTACACGATATGCCAGAACTGAAAATGTTTTTTGGTAAGGAGGAACAATACAGACAGTGTGCGCCGTAGCCGCGCGTCAAAAATTTTCAACATAATGCTGATTACATGTCACACACCTATTACATAGTGTACAAAATGCCATAGTATACCACATGCCATAATGCCCATTACATGTTACATCATACACAGTAATGCCCATTACACGATATGCCAGAACTGAAAATGTTTTTTGGTAAGGAGGAACAATACAGACAGTGTGCGCCGTAGCCGCGCGTCAAAAATTTTCAACATAATGCTGATTACATGTCACACACCTATTACATAGTGTACAAAATGCCATAGTATACCACATGCCATAATGCCCATTACACGTCACACAGCGTGATGCCCATTACACAATATGCTAGGGCTGAAAACATTTTTTTAGTAAAGGAGGAACAAAACAGACCGTGCGCGCCGTATGCGCGCGCCAAAAAAATTCAACATAATGGCGATTACACGTCACACACCCATTACATAGTGTACAAAATGCCATAGTATACCACATGCCATAATGCCCATTACATGTTATGCCACACACGATGATGCCATTACACATTATGCTTATTACTTGTTATGCCAGGACTCAATTTTTTCCGAAGATAGGGACAACACAGACACAACTGCCACCTCATAAACAAGCGGAGGGAGCCGGGGCAGGCAGACGGGGGACTCATTCCCGGACTATGTATAGTCCGGGGAAGCCACCCGTCCGGACTCCGGACGCCGGTCTAAATTACCGGACTGTCCGGAGTAATCCCGGACGGGTGGTAACCCTACACACGCCGCAGCCTAAACCTAACCCCTACCCTGCAGCCTAACTTTATCCCTACCTAATCTTAAACCCCCCCGGCATCCCAAAACGGAAAATACTGACCCCTCTAAAAATCCTAAAATAACCCTAATCCCTAACCCGCCCGTCCCGAGTCCTGACCCTACACATTCTAATCCTTACTCTCCCGCCCCTATAGCCTAACACTAACCCTCTGCGACAGCCTAAACCTAAATAGCAGGCAGGACTAAGGGCTCACAAGTGAAACATCAGATACAGATTATGCCTACCAGGGACAGCACATAAATAGCGCAGAGCAGGAAAAGGTCAGACTATGTAAAATGGACTCATATTTACCTCTACCACGGACCTCCTATTCGAAACCTGACAGCCGGGTGGGTGGGGCTTGTTCTCCTAATGCGGGCCGGTGGGTGTGCGCGGTATACATCAGTCAGTCAGCAAGCGTTGTTGTGCACGGAAGGAGGCAAGGGCGGGGCCACATATGACAGGCGGCCCCGTACACCAATCCCCCCCCCCCCCCCCCGGGACCTTCCCCGGTAAACGTAATAGCCAATCTGGCCAGGCTTCACCCCGCCCGCCGTCAGCTCCGTGTCACAGCAGGGTCAGCCGGCCACCTGACCTGACTGCAGCTGCTGCGCCCAGAGGCCGTCGCGCTATTTAAAAAATCGCGCCTGCCCTGCTCGCAGTCCAGCTGTCAATCAGGAGCCGCCGCACCCGATTGGCTGGCTGACTGCGAGCAGGGCAGGCACGATATTTGAAATAGTCACAGGCGGAAGTGCTCGTCCTTCTCCTCACAGTCACAGCGTTGCCGGTCTCTAGCTGGCTGTCCCCGGCAGCGCTGCGCAGGATCTCCAGTCTGGTCTCCAGTTCCCGGACATTCTATAGTCCGGGAACGGCACCCGTCCGGACTCCGGACACCCGGTCCAATTACCGGACTGTCCGGAGTAATCCCGGACGGGTGGTAACCCTATGACCATCCCTATTTAAAAAATGGGACCTAATGTTTTCTATTATATACATTTATCATCTTGCATTTACATACATACATACATACATCATATATCCCTGCTGTACTTTTCTGTAAGGTGCATGCTCATGAAAATAAAATGAGTCAAAGCATTTTATAACAATGGGGGCATTGAGTATCCACTGACGGTTGCTTTGAACTTCTAATCCTTGCAGTGATGGTGATGACGCATTTCTCCATTTACCAGGTTTCCACGGTGATGGAAACACAACACATCGACCATGAGGAGGAGAACACATGGCTGTCAGAGAAGCAGAAATCGGAGTATCCTACTGATGGTCTCATCATTATTATTATTGAGATACAGAATCCTGGGAATATCAGGAACATTCAATGGTCCAGATACTGGAGGTGACTGAGTCAGAGGGGTGTATCCCGCATTACACCCATGGAAAGCATGACCTGTCTGCATTCATCACTGGCCTATACACAGAATACATGTACACTGGATGGGAATTTTCCTGAAGAGCTGAGCCCTGACACACCCACCAATAACAGCATTGACATAAGCCATTTCCATCCTATTATTAACATTATTCAAATATAAGATTGTGACACTACGCTCTTCAGATTCTTGCTGCGTCACCCAGCTGCAGACTTGTCTGTCAGTTCTCAGTGTAGGCATTTTGCAGACCTTTGAACTGCCTCAGGTCGTCAATGAGGGGGACATGGTCGGACAATAGTAAGCAATGTTTAGAGGATAGGCGGACTGATGACTAGTAGCAAGCTAGGTGCAGGGGTGCAGTTGCTATTGGACCAGAGCTGAGAGGGGCCACCTTCCCTGTCACAGTTACATGTGTTATATACAGGGGTATAGCTACCATAGGTGCAGGGAGAGCAGCTGCTATGGGGCCCAGAGCTGAGAGGAGCCACCTTCCCTGTCACAGTTACATGTGTTATATACAGGGTGAAGCTACCATAGGTGCAGGGAGTGCAGCTGCTATGGGCAGAGCTGAGAGGGGCCACCTTCCCTGTCACAGTTACATGTGTTATATACAGGGTGTAGCTACCATAGGTGCAGGGGGTGCAGCTGCTATGGGCCCAGAGCTGAGAGGGGCCACCTTCCCTGTCACAGTTACATGTGTTATATACAGGGTGTAACTACCATAGGTGCAGGGGGTGCAGCTGCTATGGGGCCCAGAGCTGAGAGGGGCCACCTTCCCTGTCACAGTTACATGTGTTATATACAGGGGTGTAGCTACCATAGGTGCAGGTGGTGCAGCTGCTATGGGCCCAGAGCTGAGAGGGGCCACCTTCCCTGTCACAGTTACATGTGTTATATACAGGGGTGTAGCTGCTATGGGGCCCAGAGCTGAGAGGGGCCACCTTCCCTGTCACAGTTACATGTGTTATATACAGGGTGTAACTACCATAGGTGTGGGGATGCAGCTGCTATGGGCAGAGCTGAGAGGGGCCACCTACCCTGTCACAGTTACATGTGTTTTATATAGGGGTGTAGCTACCATAGGTGCAGGGGATGCAGCTGCTATGGGCAGAGCTGAGAGGGGCCACCTTCCCTGTCACAGTTACATGTGTTATATACAGGGTGTAGCTACAATAGGTGCAGGGGGTGCAGCTGCTATGGGCCCAGAGCTGAGAGGGGCCACCTTCCCTGTCACAGTTACATGTGTTATATACAGGGTGTAACTACCATAGGTGCTGGGGGTGCAGCTGCTATGGGCCCAGAGCTGAGAGGGGCCACCTACCCTGTCACAGTTACATGTGTTATATATAGGGGTGTAGTTACCATAGGTGCAGGGAGTGCAGCTGCTATGGGGCCCAGAGCTGAGAAGGGCCACCTTCCCTGTCACAGTTACATGTGTTATATACAGGGGTGTAACTACCATAGGTCCAGGGGGTGCAGCTGCTATGGGGCCCAGAGCTGAGAGGGGCCACCTTCCCTGTCACAGTTACATGTGTTATATACAGGGTGTAGCTACCATAGGTGCAGGGAGTGCAGCTGCTATGGGACCAGAGCTGGGAGGGGCCACCTTCCCTGTCACAGTTACATGTGTTATATACAGGGGTGTAGCTACCATAGGTGCAGGGGGTGCAGCTGCTATGGGGCCCAGAGCTGAGAGGGGCCACCTTCCCTGTCACAGTTACATGTGTTATATACAGGGTGTATCTACCATAGGTGCAGGGAGTGCAGCTGTTATGGGGCCCAGAGCTGAGAGGGGCCACCTTCCCTGTCACAGTTACATGTGTTATATACAGGGGTGTAGCTACCATAGGTGCAGGGGGTGCAGCTGCTATGGGGCCAGAGCTGAGAAGGGCCACCTTCCCTGTCACAGTTACATGTGTTATATACAGGGTGTAGCTACCATAGGTGCAGGGATTGCAGCTGCTATGGGGCAGAGAGCAGAGAGGGGCCACCTTCCCTGTCACAGTTACATGTGTTATATACAGGGGTGTAGCATACCTCCCAACTTTCTTACGCCGAGCGAGCTGCCAAAAAGGGGCGTGTCATATGCAAATGAGGTCGTGGCTTATGCAAAGTAAGCCGCGCCCATTTTCGGTCGCAAATAGACGCTTCGGTCAGATTGGAGGGAACTCCCAACGGTGCCCCCCCCCCCCCCCCCCCCGCAGCGGGACACTGCCGGCCGTGGGAGGGACGCGGGAACGTCCCCAAAAATCATGACGTTCATTTGGGAGGTATGGTGTAGCTACCATAGGTGCAGCTAATATGGGGCCCAGAGCTGAGAGGGGCCACCTTCCCTGTCACAGTTACATGTGTTATATACAGGGTGTAGCTACCATAGGTGCAGCTGCTATAGGGCCCAGAGCTGAGAGGGGCCACCTTCCCTGTCACAGTTACATGTGTTATATACAGGGGTGTAGCTACCATAGGTGCAGGGGGTGCAGCTGCTATGGGGCCCAGAGCTCAGAGGGGCCACCTTCCATGTCAGTTACATGTGTTATATACAGGGGTGTAGCTACCATAGGTGCAGGGAGTGAAGTTGCTATGGGCCCAGAGCTGAGAGGGGCCACCTTCCCTGTCAGTTACATGTGTTATATACAGGAGTGTAGCTACCATAGGTGCAGGGAGTGCAGCTGCTATGGGGCCCAGAGCTGAGAGGGGCCACCTTCCCTGTCACAGTTACATGTGTTATATACAGGGGTGTAACTACCATAGGTGCAGGGAGTGCAGCTGCTATGGGGCCCAGAGCTGAGAGGGGCCACCTTCCCTGTCACAGTTACATGTGGTATATACAGGGATGTAGTTACCATAGGTGCAGGGAGTGCAGCTGCTATGGGGCACAGAGCTGAGAGGAGCCACCTTCCCTGTCACAGTTACATGTGTTATATACAGGGGTGTAACTACCATAGGTGCAGGTAGGGTAGCTGCTATGGGGCCCGTAGCTGAAAGGGGCCACCTTCCCTGTCACAGTTACATGTGTTATATACAGGGGTGTAACTACCATAGGTGCAGGGGATGCAGCTGCTATGGGGCCCAGAGCTGAGAGGGGCCACCTTCCCTGTCACAGTTACATGTGTTATATACAGGGGTGTAGCTACCATAGGTGCAGGGGATGCAGCTGCTATGGGGCCCAGAGCTGAGAGGGACCACCTTCCCTGTCACAGTTACATGTGTTATATACAGGGGTGTAGCTACCATAGGTGCAGGTAGGGCAGCTGCTATGGGGCCCATAGCTGAAAGGGACCACCTTCCCTATGCAAGTAACACGTGCTCAATACATGTTTTCCCCATTCGATGGTACATGGGGCCCTTTTGCTATGGGGCCTACAAATATCTAGTTTTTCCACTGCCTAGAGGGACAGTAAAATCCAAGTGAGGTTTCCAGTAAGTCCCAATGGCCGCCCCTCTGTTCTTTCCCAGAATAAACATTTAGGACAAGAGGGAAACGTATTTGTTTTGTGTACGCGTAATTACGCCTTATTTTGAAGTGTGTTTCCCCAGTAAAAGCTGAGCCTCATTGGAATAACAAATACTGATTAATGTCCTGAGAGAGAAGCATTGTGCTGTAATCTGTAATTGTTTTACAGGGTTGTATTGTCCCCACCACTCCTGGCATCTTGTCTGGTTTCAATGGTTCTATTATCGCCTGTCTGTAGGGAAGGGGGGGTGGGCAGAAAGTGCCTGCCTGCCGCAGTATGCGGTGACACGGGGTGACACTTTCACTAGTCAGTCCCAGCTACATTGCAGACAGATGTATCACTCCATTCCATATACTGTATATAGATACTAGCGTACACATAGTTCCTCTTTTTAGATGATGTTTCCCCTCATGTCAGACCCCTGTAAACCCTCCTGAGACAGTCTGAACAGGAACATGACTCACCCACCCGCCATAAATACATATATAGATATACGGTATGTATGGGGAATTTATATCCCAGCCCAGGAACCCACAGTACATTACGGGGGTTACTGCTTTTACTAACTAAATACATTGGGGCATTTCTTTTCTTTACACACAGGTTCTTCCCAAACCGATAAGGGGCCCATCCACTATTGAATATATTTGTCTATTTCCCTGAAAATCAGATTAATGCACATATTTGAATTAGGCCCTGTGGCCCCTGGTGTCCAGTCATTCAGTCACTTGGCTGTCCATGGTATCTGACTGATCATTGGGTATTGAGATGTTAAGATGGCCATCGATGTACAATAAACAGCAACTGTTGATGGCGATGATGACTAGTCTTACCATTGATGGAAGGCCACCGATGGTGTACATCAGTGGCGCAGTCCCGATGGCTAATGTCAGCCATGGTTTGTGCATGTGTAGGTTCAACCATCGATGGTTACTACAACCATCAATAGCAGAGCCATCAACGGACAACTCTACTGAGAAACAGATAAGGGTGAGACACATTAAAGGCCAAGGGCCAGATTCCCTTCCTCAAAGGTGATAAAACGGAGTGGGATAAACAGCCAGCCAATCAGCTCCTGCCTGACATTTTTCAAACACAGCCTGTGACATGGCAGGTAGGAGCTGATTGGCTGGCTGTTTATCACTCTCCATTTTATCACTTTTGAAGCTTAGAGAATCTGGCCGTAAATAAGGAAACACAGTGAGGGCTTCAGCACTGACTAACTCATTCGGAAAAAGGGGGAGGGGGTAACATGGTGCTGTATCCGCACAGTCTAGACCCATACCCTGAATTAACATCAGCTGTTTTAGGGATGGAAGGGGGGGGGGGGGGTACTGGTTTTGCACTGGTCAATCCGGAATAGTCACAAACGTGGCATCATCTGGGTACCTCATACCTCACAAACATGTGGCATCATCTGGGTACCTCATACCTCACAAACATGTGGCATCATCTGGGTACCTCATACCTCACAAACATGTGGCATCATCTGGGTACCTCATACCTCACAGATAGCCTTGTAGTTCATCTTTCATGTAAAATCAGCCCCCTCTGCTGATAAAATGCCCCTGCCGTTACTCATAGCTGCCTGCTTGGATTGGACAGGCAGGCGTGTCTCCCACGAGGAAGCTCGCCAGGCAGCGCGCTGGGTGGGAATGTGTCCCGATAATGCAATTAGCCACTTAATACCTCATATTCCCCTAATATCCCGCTTACATTTCCCGGTGGGAATGACTAAATACATGTCTTTACACCTGATTTAGTTTCTGGAGAACAGCAGGATATCACACCTACTCTGAGACAGGCATCCATTCAGATATTTCCACTATTTAGTAGGGCGTATAAATAAATCAGTGAAACAGCGAGGACCGTTCTAATCCCGTCATGTTCTGTCAGTGTCTGCAATGTTTTACCCAGAACCCTTTTCTGTGTAGCGCTCTCACCCTGCGTTTCCAATCTGACTGGCTGAGCACAGAATGAGATCCGGCAATGCACAGGGAACAGTGCCGGATCTGTGTGCAGAAATCAATGGCACTTTTATTTCAACAAACTCATTTTGAACATGGCATTTTATAAAGCGGCTCTGCCCTAGGTAAATTATATATGTGTGTGTGTGTTTCTCTCTCTCTCTCTCTCTCTCTCTCTCTCTCTCTCTCTATATATATATATATATATACAAAAGGCTAACTACTCCTCACCTCTACAAGATGTTACAAGATGTTGTAACAGAAAGCGAAAGCAATGTTTGCAGGGACACTGATCAATTTCAAACTTGCTGGATATGAAGAGAGGGAGCTGGGAAGACAGAGATTGGAGGTAGGGGCAGATTATGACCGGGGGTGGGGCGGAGAGTTTGTGCGATAAAAAACTGTCACCGCTCAAAGTTCAAGTCAAAACGGTCACAGCTCAAAGTGAAAGTGCATTGCAGAAGACATCATTTTGACAGGCTTTTAACTATTTATTTATAAGTTGTTATATTGCACATTTATTTAGTATTTATTCCCTGTCACTCAGGGGGAGATATTGCACATCGTATAAAAGAGAACAATCAGATTCCAACTATCATTTCTCTATTGTGTCCTAAAAAATAATAATCAAACAATCTGATTGGATGCTACAGGGAACACCCCCACTTTTCATTTTCAGAAGCATTGGTAAACCCCCCATGTCAGTTCTCAGAGTGCGGTGTTTGTCATGTGAATAGAGTGGAACCCAGCAGTCTGTAGAACCGGTTAGACTGGTTCTACCTTTACACCTGATTATCTGCAGCTACAAGTGAGGAGATTTGCAGAACGTGGCAGGAAAATCTCCAGGTTTCTAGGTTCAATAAAGCCCTGAGGAAGAATAAAGCTTCGGAAGTAACCTCTCTATATATTAATTTCTGTTAGATAAAAAGATGGATTGTGAGCCCTAAGGCAGAGCCCAACCCTGTATAAGTATTTCCTGTCTGCTGCCAAACGGCTGGAACGTTATATAAAGTGCACATTACACGCGCGGCCTTCCCCCAGCCTGAGCGCGCCTCTCTACTGCTGCATCTATGGGGGAATAAGTTCAGCAGGGATTTCAGGGTTGCCGACTTTTTAAATCTCCTCTCCGGGAGAAGCAGGCGTTCGGGGGGGGGGGGCTTTGGCGCTTGGGCGTGACCTCATTAAGCCCTGCCGCCATGATGTAAAATGACCCGCTGATCGTTGCTGAGGGGGGCGGGGCTAAAATTATGCGATTCTGTCACTTTAGCCCCACCCCCTCATTGGAGATAGGCATATCCGGTTATTTAAACGACGCGTCAGGGGTGATCTGTTAACAGGGGGGGGGAAGAAACCGGGAGGGTTGCCCGCCTTTCCGGGGGCCGGGAGGGGGACCCGATTTTCGGGACCCTCCCGGCCACTCCGGAAGGGTAGGCAACCCTGAGGTATTTAAGAAATTAGGGGCCTGATTCAATTCTGATTGGAAGGGGCAAAATTTGACTCGGGGGGGGGGGGGGGGGCTGCGCGTATTTGCACATGTGCGGACATACGCCTTCGTGAGTATCACATTCGCTGAAGGGTTCGCACAGGTAGGGGAGGGGAGAGAAATCATTGATGTCCCCGACCATCTCATTAATTCTCTCCTCTTTGTCCGCATGAGAGGGGATGTTCGGCGTTGACCTGTTTGCTAAGCTGCGAGTGAACACAGCCTAGCAAACAGGTCTGAATTAGGCCCTAGGTATCCGGATGGGGGCGTCTTAAGAGAGGAGGCTCCCAGCTTGGGCCCCCTCCTCTCTGCTGTGCCGGGAGCAGTGCCAGAAGCAGCAGCGAGAGCACCCTACTGTGCAAGCGCGAATCTCCATAAAAATGGCGCGGTGGACACTATTCTGGTGATTCTCGTATTGAGTTGTTACGTTTTAGTGCTAGAGCGCTCAGACACCACTGCACATGGGTCCTGTTGCCGCTAGACCCCAGAGCTGAGTATTAGAACAAAGGATGCAACATGCGTGATGTGGGCCCCCTGGGACTCAGGGGCCCGTGTGTATTGCGCACCCATTATAGATACGCCACTGTATCCCGATGATGCATCAACAGTCAATAGGTTGATATGCGTTAGGATGAGAGGGTCAAAAGATTGACAAGGTCAAAAGGGTGACTTTGAAATGGCCAACACGGAATGGTACGCCCGTTATTTCATGCCGACTGTTCTATCATTCAGAACCCATTGTGGCGATGCCGGGATTATTATGTATCACAATGGACTTGTTCATTGTAAAAGTAAATTATCCCCATATTTACTAAAAGCACCGTGCCGGCACAGTGGTAATGCCATCTACTACCCCTGAGATGCCGCACAGTCGCACAGGGGGCCTGAATCAGACGCGGTTGCAACTTTGATGGTGTTGCAACTGAGCAATTGTCGGCAGACTGTCCATGGGTGGTGGCCGCAGTGCGCAGGTGCCAAACAGAGGCGCTTTAAGGGAGGAGGGGGCACACGTGCAGGCTCCGAATGGGCCACCTCCAAGGGTACTTTTCAAAGAGCAGCAGGCCCCCTTCCATCTGGAGCCTCGAGTGCACCCCAGATTTGGGGAAATCCCAGCTTGGTCGAGAAGGCAGGAGGAAGTTGCACATGATCCCCACTTGAGACACATTCCCTCTACAGTTGACTCGCTCAGCGATAATATACTCAGTGGCATATCTGTAGAGGGTGTATGGGATGTAATTGCTATGGGGCCCCGGGGATTGGGGGGCCCAAAGACCCAGTAGGCCATCCCTAGCACCCGTTTGAATGTTATTTCCATCGCACTTTACCAGATTTTCAGGCGTGACGGCACTAATCACTGTCATACAGTGGTGCTTAGGTAGATATCAATTGAATGATATCCTTTACTTCCTACTACCACCTTTCCTATCGTCTGAATCAGACTTGAAGACATTGAACAGGCCATAAGCAGTGTTATCCGGGCTGATAATAAATCTGGGTCTTGTTTAGGTGGGGCTAATCTTCCCTGTCTTCAGGCTTATGCTACGGACGATTGGATTAGAGTCAGAGATGAGTTTACTAACACAGCATTCAAGCCTTTAGCCCTGATAGTCCCCTCCCTTGCCTTCTTCACATGCACGCCCTGTTCATCCCATTTACTACAAAGCTTGTTACCTGTGCAGCACCAGAACCCAGGTTTTTAGTGATGCTTCTACTGTAGTTACCTCTTGGTGTCTCCTTGGCTTGTGTTCCAATTACTAAAGTTTGGATCAGGGCACACAGCAAATTCTTATTTACAATCACTTAAGACATTAAGGGGGTTATTCAATGTGTCCTGAAATTTCAATTCTGGGACATGAGTATTCAATCCCGGACGGGACTCGCCAATGCAGATTCGGCTCTTTGAAAAGCCGAAGCTGAGGAAACGGCGGCTAAATTTGCGGACTAGTAACAGCAGGGCTGGCAACAGAAATATTGGGGCCCATACACTGATATTTCTGGGGGTCCCCCACCCCCTTAAGCACTAGTAGTTGTGTGGAGCAGGGAGGGATGGTGGGCGTATTGGTGGCAAGAAGTCCCATATAATACCTGCCCCCGGAGCAGACAGTCTCACTTCTGAACTGACAGCTACTACACATTATGCCACACACCGTAATGCTTACTACACATTATGCCACACACCGTAATGCCTATTAGACATTATACCACATGCCGTAATGCCCATTACACATTATGCCATGATTACATGATTAACATGCTTGTTGCCAGGGGGGTTAAATGCTTGTTCCCAGGGGAAAACATTCTAGTTGCCATGGGGTTTTAAATTCTCGTTGCCTAGGGGGTTACTGTTGCCCGGGGTAACCTGTGCATAGGCCCAACTTTGGTGGCCCCAAATTCAGACACTCATCCCTGCACTCAGCTGCCCGGCAACTGCCTGTTGGAACACGCAGCTCCCGTCCGCCGCTTACATGCACTGACGTGAGCTGGTACTGCTGCGGAAGGCTGGGGGGGGGGGGGATTAAGTGCCAGCCGCCCACAGCAATCGATTGCCAGGTGGCTGAGTGCAAGGATGAGTGTCTGAATTTGGGGCCCCTCTGATAGTCGGGCCCGGAGTCAGTTGTCCCCTTTGACCCCCCCATGTCACCGGGCCTGTATTTGAGGTCACCCCAGAGTGGGCTTTATAGGACAGCAGCAGAAATCTTATCTCAATGTATTTCTAACTATACCCTTATCCCATCTTTGTTGCTGCCTAGAGTTTATTTTATTATTATTTATGGTACTCTTTACCTAGAAGGGCGCCCATCGCGGTCATCGCTGGCGACCGACGCGATGCCCGCGATTTCTCATAGGGAACAATGTTAAATGTCCCAATTGACCCGCAGCGAGCCACTGAGCCCAAAGCGTGGCGAGCGCAGCGTGCCCCGCGAGGGGACGCGGACACCTTCACAGGTATACGCGTCCCCTCGCGGGCTTCACAGCTGTCCGCGTCCGCTCGCCACACTTTCTATTCTCAACTCCACGCCAACGTGGATAGTGGGGGTATGAAAAGGTCGTAGGACGCATACCGCTGCCCCTCGCGGGCTCGCTGCGCTCGCCACGCTTCGGGTTCACGTTGATCGTGGGGTGGCGTTAACAATTGTGGGGGCCATTTCACACTTCAGGGTGCCTATTTGGGGCCATTTAACATTGTTTCCTATGGAAAATCGGGTCAATTGAGACATTGAACAGGAAAATCGGGTCAATTGGGACATTTAACATTGTTCCCTATGGGAAATCGCGGGCATCGCGTCAGTCGCATCGCATGCGATTTTTTGGTTGCATGCGATGCGACCGACGCGATTTTTTTTTTACTAATGATGCCCACGATCAAATTCGTGGGTGCCCTTCTAGGTAAAGAGTACCTTATTTATTACCAGTTATTTATATAGCGCACACATAGGCCCTTATTCCTGTTCACTCGCAAAGGCAAATTCCTTCTCAAATGGACAAAAACATGTGCATTACACAATCCGTGCTGTCCCATACAGAAATTTCCATATACAAGGAGAGAAAAGCAGAGTGATTTATGTATTTATTTACAGTTTCTTATATAGCGCAGCAGATTCCGTTACAGTGTCTTATATAGCGCAGCAGATTCCATTATAGCGTCTTATATAGCGCAGCAGATTCCGTTACAGCGTCTTATATAGCGCAGCAGATTCCGTTACAGCGTCTTATATAGCGCAGCAGATTCCATTACAGTGTCTTATATAGCGCACCAGATTCCGTTACAGCGTCTTATATAGCGCAGCAGATTCCGTTACAGTGTCTTATGTAGCGCAGCAGATTCCGTTACAGTATCTTATATAGCGCAGCAGATTCCGTTACAGCGTCTTATATAGCGCAGCAGATTCCGTTACAGTGTCTTATATAGCGCAGCAGATTCCGTTACAGTGTCTTATATAGCGCAGCAGATTCCGTTACAGGTTCTTATATAGCGCAGCAGATTCCGTTACAGCGTCTTATATAGCGCAGCAGATTCCGTTACAGCGTCTTATATAGCGCAGCAGATTCCGTTACAGTGTCTTATATAGCGCAGCAGATTCCGTTACAGGTTCTTATATAGCGAAGCAGATTCCGTTACAGTGTCTTATATAGCGCAGCAGATTCCGTTACAGTGTCTTATATAGCGAAGCAGATTCTGTTACAGTGTCTTATATAGCGCAGCAGATTCCGTTACAGTGTCTTATATAGCGCACCAGATTCCGTTACAGTGTCTTATATAGCGCACCAGATTCCGTTACAGTGTCTTATATAGCGCAGCAGATTCCGTTACAGTGTATTATATAGCGCAGCAGATTCCGTTTCAGTGTCTTATATAGCGCAGCAGATTCCGTTACAGTGTCTTATATAGCGCAGCAGATTCCGTTACAGTGTCTTATATTGCGCAGCAGATTCCGTTACAGTGTCTTATATTGCGCAGCAGGTTCCGTTACAGTGTCTTATATAGCGCAGCAGATTCTGTTACAGTGTCTTATATAGCGCAGCAGATTCAGCTAGTGTCTTATATAGCGCAGAAGATTCCGTTACAGTGTCTTATATAGCGCAGCAGATTCTGTTACAGTGTCTTATATAGCGCAGCAGATTCCGCTACAGTGTCTTATATAGCGCAGAAGATTCCGTTACAGTGTCTTATATAGCGCAGCAGATTCCGTTAAGTGTCTTATATAGCGCAGCAGATTCCGTTACAGTGTCTTATATAGCGCAGCAGATTCCGTTACAGTGTCTTATATAGCGCAGCAGATTCCGTTACAGTATCTTATATAGCGCAGCAGATTCCATTACAGTGTATTATATAGCGCAGCAGATTCCGTTAGTGTCTTATATAGCGCAGCAAACTCCGTTACAGTGTCTTATATAGCGCAGCAGATTTCGTTACAGTGTCTTATATAGCGCAGCAGATTCTGTTACAGTGTCTTATATAGCGCAGCAGATTCCGTTACAGTGTCTTATATAACGCAGCAGATTCCGTTACAGGGTCTTATATAGCGCAGCAGATTCCGTTACAGTATCTTATATAGCGCAGCAGATTCCATTACAGTGTATTATATAGCGCAGCAGATTCCGTTACAGTGTCTTATATAACGCAGCAGATTCCGTTACAGGGTCTTATATATCGTAGCAGATTCCGTTACAGTGTCTTATATAGCGCAGCAGATTCCGTTACAGTGTCTTATATAGCGCAGCAGATTCCGTTACAGTGTCCGTTACAGTGTCTTATATAGCGCAGCAGATTCCGTTACAGTTTCTTATATAGCGCAGCAGATTCCGTTACAGTTTCTTATATAGCGCAACAGATTCCGTTACAGCGTCTTATATAGCCAGTGGCGTAACTATAGCTCCGCAGCCCCCGCGGTGGCGGGGGGTGCAGAGAAATTGGGGGCCCCGCCGGGGGGGCTGCGGGGCTATATTTACCCGTGGTCTGCGTCTCGCCCGGGCTCTCTGCCGGGACCTGCCTGACGTCACGGTCCCGGCCGGCTCCTGCTGCTACAATGAAGACTGACAATTAGAAAATGGCTGCCCCCATACTGCAGACAGTTTTCTGTCTGCAGTATGGGGCAGCCATTTTCTAAAAGTCAGTTTTCATTGTAGCAGCAGGAGCCGGCCGGGACCGGGACGGCCAGGCAGGTCCCGGCAGAGAGCCGGGCGAGACGCAGACCGCGGGTGCAGGGTGCAGGACAGGTACGGGTAAGAAGGGGGGGGGGGCAGGTTAGGTGTGTGCGGGGGGGGGGGGGGCGCAAAATAGTTAGTTACGCCCCTGTATATAGCGCAGCAGATTCCGTTACAGTGTCTTATATAGCGCAGCAGATTCCGTTACAGTGTCTTATATAGAGCAGCAGATTCCGTTACAGTGTCTTATATAGAGCAGCAGATTTTGTTACAGTGTCTTATATAGCGCAGCAGATTCCGTTACAGTGTCTTATATAGCGCAGCAGATTCCGTTGCGCTTCACAATTGTAGACATTGATATAACAAACTGGGTAAGAGACAGACTTGGAGGTAGAAGGTCCCTGCTGCAAGCTTACAATATTTTTCTATTTGTTCACATACTATTTTTATCCTTTATTTATATGGTGCTGAAAGGGGTCTGCAGAGCCATCGAAAGCACAAAACCAGAAGAGGCTGCCCCCTCCACAGCAGCTGAACACACAGGTTGAACACAACAGCCTGCATGTGCTGCGGGTCCTGGTGCTCTGCTGTGTGTCCTGGTGCTCTGATGTCTGTGAGAGGATCAGGACACTGTCAGGAGAACACACAGGATGTGCGTCCTCTCTGGTGTAACATTTGTGCAGTAACATCTCCTGTGATTATGGATATTTATCCATTGGGAAAATGTGTCAATAATCAGGCCTGAGAACGTTTCTATTTCCTTGTGTAGTGTTGCAAGGAAATTCCCCAACACCACCTTTCATGAGCAGATATTTCAGACACTTCCCGGAATTGAGTTGGGAATCTGCATTGTGACATTTCCTCCCTCACTGTGGAGATAGGCAGGGAAGGTAAATAAGAAAAAGATGATACTTAAATAAGTATAATCAGGCGCACCCACTAATTATTCAAAAAATGGATTAAAAATAATAATATTTAAAAATATTTAAATAGACACAGCTGTGATGCTGCTCCCAGAACAGAATAAATATGGACCCAAGAAAACGAAAATGTACTTAGAGAGCGCACTGTATTGATCTATTATGATCTATTTATTCAAAATAAAAATAACATATATATAAAACAATTACATACACATAAAATTAATACATTTAGTAGTTAAAAAGTTGCAATTATTTCATTAATATAGGTCAATTATATCCACTCTAAATATTAAACTTTTGAGTGCCTAAAAACCTCTTTGTTGAATTTAATTTCTTGGAAAAGTTCCAGTTACTATTGGCTGGTAAAGTTCCTTATAAATATATTTTGTAAGGAAAAAGATCTAGCTTCTTTAGCAGAATATCATGTGCAAACAGTCTCTGTTAATAATGATGAAATTCGCCTGAACGGCTTGGCATTTGAAAACACAATTATATATAAGGTGATATTACCGGCTTTGAAGAAATAGTCCCGCTGTACGTGGGTCCGCTACTACCGGCGTTGCTCCTTTGGCTGGAGCCGGTGCCGGGAGCAGACGTTGTAGTAAGGCAGGAATTAGTTCCAAGGTTCCCGGACCCGCTACCACCAGCGTGACTCCGATGGACGGGAGTCGGCGCTGGGAGCCGCCGTGGAGATTACCTTAGGGCTGGTGTAATTAGCCGTGTTGTTACTCGGTAGAAAAGATCGCCGAAGGTCTCCTTTCCAATTGCCGTGTACTTAACAAGATGTTTGCAGATCGTGGATCAAGGAAGGGGGAAAAAGGCAATCCCAATATGTTCAAAAATAAAAGTTGAAGAGTGGAGATATTAACACACTCTTGACGCGTTTCTCCGTCCGTAAAGTGCTGACGGTTTCCTCAGAAGATGGAAGATTAGTGCTACTGACCAGGTATAAAAGGGTTAAAAAGTTGCAATTATTTCATTAATATAGGTCAATTATATCCACTCTAAATATTAAACTTTTGAGTGCCTAAAAACCCCTTTGTTGAATTTAATTTCTTGGAAAAGTTCCAGTTACTATTGGCTGGTAAAGTTCCTTTTAAATATATTTTGTAAGGAAAAAGATCTAGCTTCTTTAGCAGAATATCATGTGCAAACAGTCTCTGTTAATAATGATGAAATTCGCCTGAGCGGCTTGGCATTTGAAAACACAATTATATATTAGGTGATATTACCGGCTTTGAAGAAATAGTCCCGCTGTACGTGGGTCCGCTACTAACGGCGTTGAACCATGTAAAGTGAGAGCTGAATTTAAGGATTGGGATCAAAAACTTAACCAAAAAATAGAGGAATTTGAATACTCCTTAATTATATTTAAAAATAATAAACTCTCAAGGGACAGTTATGATTATAAAACTGATCAGGTCTGCTCCTACAATAGAAAGTTTCAAAATCAGAATGGGAGAATGGTTCAAAATCAAACCCCATATACCCAAAAATTTAGGGCCCACGGGACTGATAATCAGATGGGAAGTCCAACATTTGGAATGGACAATAGACCGAATTATCATCAATATCGGAACAGAAATTCCAACAGTAAGAATGTATATAAATATACATCACCACATCATTCTGATTACCAGTCCCGAGGTGCAAGACCCAAATATAATAGTTATCAGGCTCCTAAACAAAAACTAGGTAATTCATCACCACCTAAAACTACGGTCCCTTTTTTAGAGAAAGATCCATCTGGAAAACCAACAACCGATACCAGGTACTGAGCCAAGACACCCCCAAAAGAAAATACCTAGATTCAGGGGAACAAGAGGAGGAAGGAAGAAGACTTTCCAAAAACTCAAGAAAGGAATAAGAGAGAAGGGGATATATAATCTGTCGGATAGAGAATTAAGTGAAAGTGAAAAAGCAGTAATTGCAAAGGGTCTTAAATTCGCCCCTTCAAAAGAACCCAAACTTTTTGACCTATTTGTTGAACTAAACAGATATACCCGCGACCTATGTAGAAAACGATATTTTTTGAACCAGGAACTAAATCCATCCAAAGAGACAAAATTAGAGGAATCCGATAATCAAATGATTAAAATTTTGGAAGAATTAGAAAGTGAGAGCAATAATGGTCCCTTACCAATATTTGATTCTGAAAATTCAACCAGAAATAAGGGGTGAGATTTAATAGGATGAGAGATTCAGAAAGTGAGAGATTTGGTAAGAAATCTCCAGTTTTTTTAAAGCGGCAATCATTTACCCTGCAAAACCAGTTTGCTTTTGCAGTGTAACCAACAACACCAATCACGCTCAAGGCGTGTGAGCAGCGCTAAGTAAAGGTTGGCACACAGTAATTTGTTGCAATAAAAAATAAGTTTACTAAATAAAAAGAAACATGTAATACATCACAATATAAAAACAATTAATAATGACATATAAATGAGCTCTTCATATCACAGGAAAAATGTATATAATACATTGGGTACGATAGTGACCCCGAGGCGAATGTGTGGCTGGATGAAGGAGGGGATGGGGCGAGTAAATGGAGTCACAGGTAAGTGCACTTCACCAGAGGTTGGAGGTCAAGGTGTCCAAGGTTTCCACTTGGGTGGTAGTAAGATCCTCACGATGGTGTGCGGTATTGTAGCACTCTTAGGTGGGCAAAACGGCTTCCGCTTAATTAAGTACCCCTCGTCTTTTGGATGGAGGGGGATGGGGAGAGATGGATTATCCCCAAAAACCGGTGTCCGCCGATGTGGCCAAAACCAAGTGGAGTGGTGATATCAGCTTACTGAGCAGTGTCCTCCTGTTTGGTGGCAAGTTGAATGATTGCCGCTTTAAAAAAACTGGAGATTTCTTACCAAATCTCTCACTTTCTGAATCTCTCATCCTATTAAATCTCACCCAGAATATTAAGAAGAAAATCAGAATTCTACCCAATGCAATACAAAAGCGGATGCATTGAAGCTTTTTATGCACTTACCTTAAAAGACTTCAAAGAATTCTGTGAAAAACTAAATAAAAAAAACAAAATAAGAATAATAAAAAGAGCAATTTACATCCAAATGAACTTAAAGCACTAAAGGATCTTAAAAAAGACACATCTGTTATAATTAAAGCTGCCGATAAAGGCGGCGGCGTAGTAATTCTTAAATGAAGCCCATCGCCAATTGGATGATAAAAAATTCTATTCTACACTAACCAGTGATCCTACAGATTTTTTTTGTAGAGAATTAAAAGATTTTCTGTTGAAAGCAATGCAGGAAAATGCTATTTCCAAAAAAGAATTTCACTATATATTTAATCCACACCCTGTAATAGCGACATACTATCACTTACCAAAAATCCACAAATCCATCACTGCACCCCCGGGCCGGCCTATTATTTCGGGTGTAGGGTCCCTAACCACTAATCTTTCAGCCTTTGTTGATGCACATTTACAAGATTTTGTTTTTTCACTTCCGTCACACATTAAAGATACCACACAATTTTTACGACTTATTATGGATATTGATTGGCAACCAGACTATTTCCTAATGACTTGTGATGTTGAATCTTTGTATTCAAACATCCCTCATGACAAAGGCCTTTTAGCCATACAATACTATCTAAATACAGATCTGAATTTAAGTGAAGAAAGGAAAAGGTTTATTTTACAATCAGTACAATTCATACTCACCCACAATTATTTCACATTTGATGGTGCTTTTTATTTACAGTTACTTGGTACTGCCATGGGCACCAGGTTCGCCCCAAGTTTTGCAAACTTATATATGGGACAATTAGAAGATCAATATGTATGGCAAAGCCCATACAGGGCGAACCTGGTGACCTATGGCAGATACATAGATGATTTATTTTTTGTTTGGAAAGGGGATTTAGCACTGGCACAATTATTTTTAGAGTCACTCAATTCGAATAATTTTGGTCTTAAATTCACCTCCACTGTAAACACTCACCAAATTAATTTTTTGGATATAGCAATTTCCATAAAAAACAATCAAATTACAACCGCCACTTATAAAAAAGATGTAGACAATGGTGGCTATTTAAATTACCACAGTTGTCACTTTAAACCTTGGATCAACAATATTTCTAAAAATCAGTACTGTAGAATTAGAAGGAATTGTTCGGATGAAGCTCAATTTAAGGAACAGATTAAAGATATGACGACTACATTTTTAGAACAAGGATACCCAGAATGGCTCTTAGAGAAAGCAAAACAAGAGAGCACTAAATTGGAAAGAACAACTCTCCTTAATTCAAAAACAACCCAGAAACCAGTATTCCTAGATAATCCCATGTTTATATCTAAATTTAATACACACTCCAACCAACTTAGAAAAATAATCAAAAATAATTTCAAGATACTAAAATGTGACAATGTGTTAGCACCGTATCTGGAGGACGAACCAAAAATGATCTTTAGAAAGAATAAAACACTAAAAGAGATCCTAGCACCGAGCCATTTTAAAAATGAGAAAATAATGGAAAAACAGGAGGACAATACTAGAAAAGGTTGTTATAAATGCAATAAAAACAAATGCATGACGTGTAAACATATTAAAAAAACCAAACACTTGCTTTAACTCTACTGCTTTTGGGTCTTCTTTTGAAATAAAAAATAAAATCAACTGTCAAACGACATATGTGATATATCTTATTACATGCATTTGTGGATCTCAATATGTAGGTCGCACAATCCGCACATTGAACACAAGGTTCTTGGAACATAGAAGAAATATAATTAAGGGTACGCTAAGTCATTTACTGTCCAAACATGTGAAAAACAAACATCAAGGTGATTTTCGGGTAATACAGGTTCAAGGAATTGAACATATTGAGAAAACATCCAGAGGGGGCGTCAGATTTGAGCGTTTGTGTGCTCGAGAAGCATACTGGATATTTTCGTTGGGTACATTGTTTCCAGCAGGCCTGAACGATAATATCGAACTCAATAATGTTTAGACATGGGCCAATAAGATCCACACACTTTAATTTTGTAAAAGTGAGTGTGTGCATCTGTTGGCATATGTCTGAACATACTGTCAGCCCTCCCTTCATTATGGACCAATTAATTAATTTGGTACTTGTGAGTTATCTGGACGCCCGATTTTTTGATTGTATGCCTTAAGTTAAGGCATACAATCAGATGCGATGCGATGCGATATCGCATCACATCGCATCGCATCGCATGCGACCATCGGATGCGATGACCCGATTTTTCCATAGGAATCAATGTTAAAATGATTCCTATGGAAAAAGGGGTCCTTTTCATACCCTTACTATCCAAGTGGGCATGGAGTTGGATATAAACCTGTGGCGAGCGTAGCGAGCCACCGAGCCCGAAGCGTGGCGAGCGAAGCGAGCCCCGCGAGGGGACGGTATTCCGTGTCCCCTCGCGGGGCTCGCTACGCTCGCCACGCTTCGGGCTCGGTGGCTCGCTACGCTCGCCACAGGTTTATATCCAACTCCATGCCCACTTGGATAGTAGGGGTATGAAAAGGACCCCTTTTTCCCATTGAATTCCATGTTAAAATGGACTCAGTCCATTTTAACATTGATTCCTATGGAAAAATCGGGTCATCGCATCGCATCGCATCGCATCGCATCCGATGGTCGCATGCGATGCGATGCGATGTGCCCGATCCGACCCGATTTAGAAATCGGGCGTCCGGATAACTCACAAGTACCATTAATTTTTATCTCTTTCATTCTCTCTTCTCTTTGTTAGAATTAGACAGAAATTATTTCCTTTAATATGAGCACCATCATTATTGTATGTAGGGCACTATAAACAATACATGTATGTTGTCTGTTTTGACCTTCTGCTCTTCTTGCTATTTTATGCGATGAAATATAGAAGTCTCTGATATAGGGAAGTATAGAACTCCCCTCACTTCTAAATTATAGATGAATATCCTTCACTATTTCTGATCTCTATGATAAGTTGATTTGAGATACTAAGGTTCTAGGTATATGTAAAACCATAACTTATCTTTTCTGCAAAATTAAATAAATATGTTAAAATATTCTCGAGTTCATATATATTCTCACTTGGATAAGGAGTTATATGTGAATAAATAAAATAAAAAAAACTGAAGTTTAAATTTATGCGGGCGCTCCTGAGTGGGAATCGAACGGGTTTGCATCTCTCTGCTTGGGTTCCTAGTCGTGCGGTCTGTCTCTGCGCCACTATGATCTTCCTTAAGCAGGCATAGAAGAATAGCTACTCACTACACATTTGTAATTAATGCAGCTTTAATCTCTTGTTAAATACGTTCTCTGATGCCATTATAAGTAAATAAATGAATAGATATTTTGTGTATATTGGATTAATTTAGAATGATCCGCATATAACTTTGAAAATGTATTTCTTATTATCTTTTAAATATGTTGTTTCTATTTTGAATGTGATTATACGTAAACCAAACCATGCACAGCTGTTTTCATAAATGCTGAAACCAACCCACACCTGATTAACACACAGGTGTGAGCTAATGGATGCCTTGAAACGATTGGCTGAACCGCCCTTTTATACCTGGTCAGTAGCACTAATCTTCCATCTTCTGAGGAAACCGTCAGCACTTTACGGACGGAGAAACGCGTCAAGAGTGTGTTTATATCTCCACTCTTCAACTTTTATTTTTTAACATATGGGGATTGCCTTTTTCCCCCTTCCTTGATCCACGATCTGCAAACATCTTGTTAAGTACACGGCAATTGGAAAGGAGACCTTCGGCGATCCTTTCTACTGAGTAACAACACGGCTAATTACACCAGCCCTAAGGTAATCTCCACGGCGGCTCCCAGCGCCGACTCCCGTCCATCGGAGTCACACTGGTGGTAGTGGGTCCGGGAACCTTGGAACTAATTCCTGCCTTACTACAACGTCTGCTCCCGGCACCGGCTCCAGCCAAAGGAGCAACGCCGGTAGTAGTGGACCCACGTACAGCGGGACTATTTCTTCAAAGCCGGTAATATCACCTAATATATAATTGTGTTTTCAAATGCCAAGCCGTTCAGGCGAATTTCATCATTATTAACAGAGACTGTTTGCACATGATATTCTGCTAAAGAAGCTAGATCTTTTTCCTTACAAAATATATTTATAAGGAACTTTACCAGCCAATAGTAACTGGAACTTTTCCAAGAAATTAAATTCAACAAAGGGGTTTTTAGGCACTCAAAAGTTTAATATTTAGAGTGGATATAATTGACCTATATTAATGAAATGATTGCAACTTTTTAACTACTAAATGTATTAATTTTATGTGTATGTAATTGTTTTATATATATATATATATGTTATTTTTATTTTGAATAAATAGATCATAATATATCAATACAGTGCGCTCTCTAAGTACATTTTCTTTTTCTAGGGAAGGTAAATGCTCTCCGCCCCCCCCCCCCCCCCCAGTGACCGCAGGTGATGGGTTTGTGAAGGAGGTGGGTACTTCATCTATACTATTAATAACATTGTTTGTATGGATGTTTGCCATAAACTTGGGATCTACTGCGCCGATTCTGATTGGAGGATCTCAAATGTTCATTGAGATCCTCCGAGTATCATAAGCTATGAGTCATCTGGCTATCATACCCTTCAGCCATTGCCTGCATGTCAGGACACAGAGTAGCCTGCCAGAATCTCAAGTAGCCACATCATTCAACTGTCATGACAACATCCTCAGATTGAGCTGCAGGTACAGATGACAGAGGACATCGCCAATGACCGGCGAAATACTGACTTGTGTTACCTCTGTGTCAGATCCATTATGCCATTGTAATTTTGCCCATATTGTTTTGTTAATGTAAAGGTGCCCAATACACTGTGCGATTATTGCATGCGTTTTGTTCTGCATCGCATGCGATTTGCATGTGATGCGATCGGGACCTAGTTCAAAAAGTATGTGCAGCACATACTTTTTGATCTGTGCGATAGGATGTGCACAGGAGCGCGCATCGCATCCCCAAAATGCACCTTGTATGGGCACCTTAAGGTCGGATGAATAGTCCAGCGTCCCTTAATACAAATACGGACATGATAAAAGGAACCAAATTCATCAACTGGCAGAAACCGATGAAACAAACTCTGTAATAAAGAAGGTGGGAACCACGAGTGCAAATAAAAAAAAATAATAATAATTGATTAACAAATGTATAAAAATGGGGATAAAGTTCCAGCTAGCAAGATAAATCTCCCTCCGGAGCTGCTGATGAAGACGTGTGAACACGTTGAAACGCGTCGAGCCAGTCCCCATTGGTTCCTATAGATAAACCAGACTTTCTTCATCTCTCATCCGGACTAGTCTAGCCAACATTCCATTGGATCCTACGACCTCAGTTTATTATGCAGCGCAAAACCAGGTATTCATATACCACCAAGACTGCTTACCTCATCTGCAATCTCTGAGTCCATTTGGATCCTTTACTGGGCATGTTTCCGGAATCCTTAAGAACACCCTTCTCCAGCCAAAGGAGATTCCATCATCAATAATCCACCAGTCCGGTAACTATATAAATATCATTTGATACTGTGGAAATGTTTTCAATACCTTCAAGTGATTCATCTTGCTAGCTGGAACTTTATCCCCATTTTTTTATTATTTTTTTAATCAATTTTTTATACATTTTTTAGAGAATTCTCTATTTAATATATCTATTTTTATGTTTGTTATTATTGAATAAATGTTTACAACTTCTCATATTTTGTGTCAGTAATACATTATTCAGTCAAACCCAAGCGCTGTATTACTTTTTCTTATCAATCTCTGTAATGCTCCGCAATATATATCGGTACCACATAATAGGGCACTTTACATTATCAGCCTGGTCTGAGTCATTTCCTGCCTTGTTTGGTCCCATCCCAGTTACTGTATGGCTCATTTCTGTATTAATGGATTCTGATGATTACTAACCCTGCTTTCATTTCACCTGTAGAGAAAGTTCTTCAGTGAGGCCCTTTAATCCCTGTAATGACCGCACAGCGGTAATATCGTCTTTAATTAGACAAATGAGGCTCATTATCCTCTAAGCTGCCCAGTTGTGGATTTCTAGGACAATGAAATTGAATGAAATGTACATAAGGGCCTGTCATTTACCTAATGTGACACAGTGTCTGTGCTCCTGCCCTGGCACAGTAATTATCCTCTGTTACAGTGGATTCAATTCAAATCTAGTTACAAATAATATTACTTGGAGTTTATAGAGAATTATAGTACATTATACAGTTTGGTAATGGAATAAATTGTTGGAATAAAATTAAAAATAAACTAAATAGATATTATAATAATAATAATAATAATAATAATAATAATAATAATAATAATAATAATTGTTCTGTCCATTAGCAATTACAGAGATTATGGCCCAGTACTGCTGACTCTGCAGCTTCAATACATAGTGCAATGTTAGGACATGAGATCAGTACAATATACTGTAAATAGAATGAGTTGAAGCGTAGACGGGTGACTCAGCACAGCTGATAATGACTGAGCCAAGGCAGACGTGTGTGAATACGGTTACAACAGGATGTTTATGAGCAATAGGTATCATGCACACATATGTGCAATATTATGAAAAAATCTTAGGCACTAGGAGGGCGGGTGCCGGATGACGGCCCAACAGTCTGACAGTCAGTACTCCGACATCGGAATCCCGACTGTTTAAATGCCTGATTGACAGGGGCTATACACGACCACCGCAGAGGGAGAATGGGTGGGTTAGGCACTAGGGGGAAGATTAGGCTGCAGGAGGGGTGGATAGTGTGGGGTACACACCAGGACGATATGGCCCAAAACCAGCCAATTTATATACAATCTTGACCGATTGTATGTAAATCGGCCGTGTTTTGGGCCATTTCGCTGCCCTTTTGATGCGATCCCGATCCGATGCGCGGCCCCGCGGGTCGTTAGGTCTTTTCTGAGATCCTACCTGCTGTTGTAGTGGGTGCGGGTTGCGATCACATTAGGGCTTTTGCTGTGCCGGACGGCGGCTCCGTCAGCTCGTGAGCAGGTCGTACGTTCCTGGGACAACCCGCTCACGAGCAGGTTCCCAAACTTTCTTGACCAGGGCGCCCTAGAATATCAGCATTTGGTCAAGGCGCCCCTAGTCAAAGAGTTTCTTATGGATATACTAGAACATAAAGTAAATTGTGCTTAACTGTCACCCTCAGGATTAGTTATGTGGTGGAGAACATTGCTGTGGTTCTAATTGTCCATACATTGTATGATTGGCAGCCAACAGCACTGGTTTTGCCTATCACTTTGAGCAGAAATAATTTTTTGGGTCGTGGAACCCCAACCCAAGGCTCCCCTGCAAACATCCCAAGGCATCCCAGGGTGCCAAGGCACACAGTTTTGTGAACCACTGGGTTAGGGGCTACTGACAAAGTTAGAGTTAGGCTGCGGGAGGGGTAGGTTAAGGTTAGGCTGCGGAAGGGAGGGTTAGGTTCAGACTGTATGACGGGACAGTGAGGGTTAGGCTGCGGGAGGGAGGGTTAAGGTTAGGCTGCGGGAGGGAGGGTTAGGTTCAGGCTGTATGACGGGACAGTGAGGGTTAGGCTGCGGGAAGGGAGAGTTAAAGTTAGGCTGCGGGAGGGAGGGTTAGATTCAGACTGTATGACAGGACAGTGAAGGTTAGGCTGCGGGAAGGGAGAGTTAAGGTTAGGCTGCGGGAGGGAAGGTTAGGTTCAGACTGTATGATGGGGCAGTGAGGGTTAGGCTGCGGGAAGGGAGAGCTAAAGTTAGGCTGCGGGAGGGGTAGGTTAAGGTTAGGCTGCGGAAGGGAGGGTTAGGTTCAGACTGTATGACGGGACAGTGAGGGTTAGGCTGCGGGAGGGGTAGGTTAAGGTTAGGCTGCGGAAGGGAGGGTTAGGTTCAGACTGTATGACGGGACAGTGAGGGTTAGGCTGCGGGAGGGAGGGTTAAGGTTAGGCTGCGGGAGGGAGGGTTAGGTTCAGGCTGTATGACGGGACAGTGAGGGTTAGGCTGCGGGAAGGTAGAGTTAAAGTTAGGCTGCGGGAGGGAGGGTTAGATTCAGACTGTATGACAGGACAGTGAAGGTTAGGCTGCGGGAAGGGAGAGTTAAGGTTAGGCTGCGGGAGGGAAGGTTAGGTTCAGACTGTATGATGGGGCAGTGAGGGTTAGGCTGCGGGAAGGGAGAGCTAAAGTTAGGCTGCGGGAGGGGTAGGTTAAGGTTAGGCTGCGGAAGGGAGGGTTAGGTTCAGACTGTATGACGGGACAGTGAGGGTTAGGCTGCGGGAGGGGTAGGTTAAGGTTAGGCTGCGGAAGGGAGGGTTAGGTTCAGACTGTATGACGGGACAGTGAGGGTTAGGCTGCGGGAGGGAGGGTTAAGGTTAGGCTGCGGGAGGGAGGGTTAGGTTCAGGCTGTATGACGGGACAGTGAGGGTTAGGCTGCGGGAAGGGAGAGTTAAAGTTAGGCTGCGGAAGGGAGGGTTAGATTCAGACTGTATGACAGGACAGTGAAGGTTAGGCTGCGGGAAGGGAGAGTTAAGGTTAGGCTGCGGGAGGGAAGGTTAGGTTCAGACTGTATGATGGGGCAGTGAGGGTTAGGCTGCGGGAAGGGAGAGCTAAAGTTAGGCTGCGGGAGGGGTAGGTTAAGGTTAGGCTGCGGAAGGGAGGGTTAGGTTCAGACTGTATGACGGGACAGTGAGGGTTAGGCTGCGGGAGGGAGGGTTAAGGTTAGGCTGCGGGAGGGAGGGTTAGGTTCAGGCTGTATGACGGGACAGTGAGGGTTAGGCTGCGGGAGGGAGGGTTAAGGTTAGGCTGCGGGAGGGAGGGTTAGGTTCAGGCTGTATGACGGGACAGTGAGGGTTAGGCTGCGGGAAGGGAGAGTTAAAGTTAGGCTGCGGGAGGGAGGGTTAGATTCAGACTGTATGACAGGACAGTGAAGGTTAGGCTGCGGGAAGGGAGAGTTAAGGTTAGGCTGCGGGAGGGAAGGTTAGGTTCAGACTGTATGATGGGGCAGTGAGGGTTAGGCTGCGGGAAGGGAGAGCTAAAGTTAGGCTGCGGGAGGGAGGGTTAGGTTCAGAATGTATGACAGGACAGTGAGGGTTAGGCTGCGGGAAGGGAGAGTTAAAGTTAGGCTGCGGGAGGGAAGGTTAGGTTCAGACTGTATGACGGGACAGTGAGGGTTAGGCTGAGGGAGGGAGGGTTAGGTTCAGACTGTATGACGGGACAGTGAGGGTTAGGCTGCGGGAGGGAGGGTTAGGTTCAGGCTGTATGATGGGACAGTGAGGGTTAGGCTGCGGGAAGGGAGATTTAAGGTTAGGCTGCGGGAGGGAAGGTTAGGTTCAGACTGTATGACGGGACAGTGAGGGTTAGGCTGCGGGAGGGAGGGTTAGGTTCAAACTGTATGACGGGACAGTGAGGGTTAGGCTGCGGGAAGGGAGAGTTAAGGTTAGGCTGCGGGAGGGAGGGTTAGGTTCAGGCTGTATTATGGGACAGTGAGGGTAAGGCTGCGGGAAGGGAGAGTTAAGGTTAGGCTGCGGGAGGGAAGGTTAGGTTCAGACTGTATGACGGGACAGTGAGGGTTAGGCTGCGGGAGGGAGGGTTAGGTTCAGGCTGTATGATGGGACAGTGAGGGTTAGGCTGCGGGAAGGGAGAGTTAAGGTTAGGCTGCGGGAGGGAAGGTTAGGTTCAGACTGTATGACGGGACAGTGAGGGTTAGGCTGCGGGATCGAGGGTTAGGTTCAGACTGTATGACGGGACAGTGAGGGTTAGGCTGCGGGAAGGGAGAGTTAAGGTTAGGCTGCGGGAGGGAGGGTTAGGTTCAGGCTGTATGATGGGACAGTGAGGGTTAGGCTGCGGGAAGGGAGAGTTAAGGTTAGGCTGCGGGAGGGAGGGTTAGGTTCAGGCTGTATGACGGGACAGTGAGGGTTAGGCTGCGGGAAGGGAGAGTTAAGGTTAGGCTGCGGGAGGGAAGGTTAGGTTGCGTGACAGAACAGTTAGTAATAACATACAGGAGGGGTGGGATAGGAATTTGAATTATGGTTGCCCTGGTCCTCATAAATGATGCAATGTCTATCAGAGGTTCTATAGGGGAACAGCATATGGATTATAATATGGTACTATTGGCCTAATTCAGCTTCAGTTGCAGTTTTGCGCAAAACTGCAACTGCTCCCTTTAGCATGCGGGGGGAGGGCGCCCAACAACCAGCAAAGACGTTCAGCATACCAGGGCCCTCCCCCCAATGCGATTGCAAGTACATGCAGAAGTAGGAGTGCTTTGCAAAGGACTTGCATACAAGGGTAGCCCCCTGTCTAGCTGTGACGGCCGTCGCTGGGCTGACTGTGACGTCATGCAGCTGCTGTGAACCGAAGATTATTTAGAACTGGCCCTGGGGGACAGAGCTGGGGGGCGCTCACCTAGAGTGCAATTTCCTGCAGCTGCTTGTTGGTAGGGATAGTTAGTCCCGTAGAAAAAGAGGTACAAGTAAACAGGTATAGCAGCGCACAGCCTTGAAAGTATAATGAAAAAATTTCAGATTGGATGGTCTTAAGTAAGATAGATTTATTAACAATTAATTATGAATTAAAAATTACATATATCATAAAAGAATTTGATAAAACATACATGAACACCCCAAAATTGTGTATTGGGCACCGGAGAGTCCGTTCCTAGTATACCTTCTGGGATAAAATATTGGAAAGGATAATTACCACCCTTTTTGAGGGTACAGAA
The DNA here is from genome assembly GCF_055691185.1 of Crinia signifera. NCBI lineage: Eukaryota > Metazoa > Chordata > Amphibia > Anura > Myobatrachidae > Crinia > Crinia signifera. The sequence continues at coordinate 121,891,321 of NC_139227.1, read as the reverse complement.
GTCCTCCAACAGTCCTTGCTCGGTCCAGGATGGCACAAATCACCGATGGCTGTGAGGGGGTAATTGAGTCCAGTCCACGGGTCCGTGGACGCAAAGATGGTTTAGCAGATGGCAACTGCAATGAATGTAATGCAATGCAAAGGTTCCTTCAGATTTGTTGGAAGGGTCCCAGAGGTTGGTTCAGACTTCTATCCAGTATGGGTCAGTAAATGGGGTTATCCAAACAGATCACTGACGCGTTTCGCCACTCCAGGTGGCTTTATCAAAGGTGGGTAGCTGACTATGCTGAGGCTGGCTTTATATACCCAGATCTTGTTTGTCACATGGCTCATTACCACCCTGAAAATTGGCCAGACACGCCTCCATTACCTGGACCGCGCCCACCCAACGTAGCATCGACACATACACAATGCCGTCCCCCGCCGCCACTTAGACTGCGGTTGCAATTTTCATGTTTAAGTCATTGGATTGATAAAATCACCCAGTTGCGTTTTAAGCATTTCAACATTTGAAGCTGAATTAGGCCCAATGTGGTGATTCCTTCTATCAGCACAGACTGTCAGAGTCTTATGTTCCATATAATGATTTACAATACATGGAGGCTGCTGTGTGACTGTTATACATTAACATATTGGGTGCAGAAATATCACTAATTTGCGCTTAAACTGAGGTGTTGCTTGGAAGATGGTAATTTATTATGAAAAAAAAAAAAGTATAATTAATTCGGTGCGATTGTGCTGAACCTAAGCGACAGGTGAAAAGAGCCTGGTCATCTGCCAGGGTGCGAGGGAATATCCAACACTGAAAACGGGATGTATTAAAATACATTGCTGCCCCTCGCACTGATGTTGATGGCATATGTACTAATATATGCCATCAACATCGCAATGCGGTGACAGAGGCCCCCTGCGATACCTGTGAGGTAGTGTGCGGGGGGGGTCCTCCATCACCTCCGTGTGCTCTCCTCACTCCCCCCACGCTGGGAAGCCTAAACAGGCTGTCCCCGATGCCTCCTCCTCCCTGCAGCCAGAAGGACCTCCGGCTGCATTGCTAGGGTGAGGAGAAGTTTACCTTCCGGGTCCAGGCTTCCTGGAGGAACATAAGCCGGGGGGAGGGGGGGGTCAGCATCTGCGGTGGGGGTCGGTGGAGGCGTCGGGCTGCAGTGGGTGTTGATAAGAAGCCCATAATCTTCTATAGGGTATCGCCATCCAAAGATGTAGGACTAGTACACGAGGCAGGTAAGTAGGACTAGTACACGAGGCAGGTAAGTAGGACTAGTACACGAGGCAGGTAAGTAGGACTAGTACACGACGCAGGTAAGTAGGACTAGTACACGAGGCAGGTAAGTAGGACTAGTACATGAGACAGGTAAGTAGGACTAGTACACGAGGCAGGTAAGTAGGACTAGTACACGAGGCAGGTAAGTATGACTAGTACATGGGACAGGTAAGTAGGACTAGTACATGAGACAGGACTAGTACACGAGGCAGGTAAGTAGGACTAGTACATGGGGCAGGTAAGTAGGACTAGTACATGAGACAGGACTAGTACACGAGCAGGTAAGTATGACTAGTACATGGGGCAGGTAAGTAGGACTAGTACATGAGACAGGACTAGTACACGAGGCAGGTAAGTAGGACTAGTACATGGGACAGGTAAGTAGGACTAGTACACGAGGCAGGTAAGTAGGACTAGTACATAATAATAATAATAATAATAATAATAATAATAATAATAATAATAATAATAAGCAAATAAAACAAGACTGACAAAAAGATAAAAGGGCCCTGCTCGTAAACTTACATGATATAGTTGATTATTTCAAAGGCTTGCTCTAAATATATCTCATGATGAAGTCACAATAAATACACATAATCTAACATATACAGTATCACACCCGCTACAGGCACTGATTCAGTCCTGCTAGCTAAGCAGCTAAGCTAAGCTGCGTTTATTCGAGTCTAGCAAGCAGGAACGCAACAACCCATCTTCAATAGAACTCCCATCTTGGTAAATTTACCCCTGAGGGCGGGATGTACTAAAGGGAAAATGCGGTACGGGGGTTTTACCGCATTTTCCCATTTACCTTTACCCGTCCGCCCCGTTTTCGCTGGCAGGGTATCGCCCCCCCTCCTGATCTCCTCCTGCCCCAGCAGGTGTCACAGCCAGGAGGACATCCGGCTGCAGGGGGGAGGAGGAGACGCTGGGGGACACTAGCAGCCGCCGGGATGTGACGGAGACCCCCGCACACCACATTACAGGTATCGCGGGGTCTCCGCCACCGCAACCCGATGCTAGCCGCTTATGTTAGGACATATGCGGCAGCATCGCAGCGGCTGTCAGGCGAAGGGCAGCGATGTTTATTAATACATCCCGCCCTGAGTGTTGGTAGACTTTCCCAAAATTACATTATTGCACCAAAAAAAGGAAATAATACAACTGCAGACTGCCCAGAACAGATGAGATGAGAGTGTCAGCAGCAGGAATATACACAATACACAGGAGTATACACAATCCGCATCACACCCAGTGATTGTTTTGGGCAATTTCCAAATACACAATGGATTGTAGGACACTGAAATACACAATTACCTTAATTTGCATCCAATCATCAAAGGTAAAGCAATTACCTAGAAATAATTAACATCATTTACAGAAATAATAACTGGGCTCTATATTAAAGTGTGTCTTTGTATTTTATTTGTAGAAATCTGTCAGTTACTTAATTGCATTTTACTTTGTACTAGTTAAAAGCCCGTCAAAATGACAGCTTCTGCAAACTAGTTTCACTTTGGGCCTTATTCTAGTTCACTCTGACAAAATCTTTCTTAGATGGAGAAAACCATGTGCACTGTAGGTGGGGCAGATGAAAATGTGCAGAGAGAATTAGATTTGGGCGAGTTATTTTGTTTCTGTGCAGGGTAAATACTGGCTGCTTTATTTTGAAACTGCAATATAGATCTCACTTTGAAGTAAAACCCCACCCAAATCTAATCCTATGGAGGAGAAGAGGCGTCCGGAAGAGAAGAGTGGGCGGCGGCGAGTGATGACGGTGTGGCCTGCGCAGCGTGACCTCTACTGTCACGCTACGTAGGCCGCACGACGGGGTTGGGATTCGGGAACAGCCGGGCAGCTTCTGAGCAGGTGCTCAGACGCTGCCCGGCATTAGAATGCGCATGCGCAGTCTAATCCCGAAATCCCGGGATTGGATTCTCCAATCCCGGGATTGCAATCCTGGACTTTTTGAGGCCAAATCCCGGGATCCCGATCCCGGGATTTGCCACCCTACTTATAATCGCCCTGTGTGTATGTCACTTTATTGCATAGAAGTCACTGGACTATTATCTTTACTAGAGGACACTACAACAGTCTCTGCATTTCATAATCACTTCACAAAGTTGGATTCAAATCAAGTCAAATCAATGTAACAATGGAGTTCTGTGATTACGCCTATGACACAAAGCCTGTCTGTAAGTACAGTGTGTGTGTGAGCTCTCCAGCTGTGCTGTGCTGGGTGAGAAGTGTGTACAACAAGTCTGGGCAAGCAGCTGAGTGCGTTATATATATATCACAGGCTATAAATGGATCAGTCACTAATGTGAGTCACTAGTTTATAGACAACAAGTATAGTAAGCAGCGTAATCTTACCACCTGTGCAGCAGCTGCAGGGAGGCGCAGGGCAATGGGTGTAACAACTAGGTGCCTCTGTATAATGCAACATATTACTAATTATTGTTGTAGTTCTGTCACCTGTAGGATTAATAGCCACAGCTGTATTTCCTGTATTATGTAACTTTGCCGGAGGCGAATATTTAAAGGAAATATATAGGGACAGGTAATATATAAGGTAGGGATGGCCATCGGCACATCCCCCATCGATGGTTGCCATTGATGGCTTCTAGAGCAGGAACCATTGATGGCTATAAACATTCTACCTCACAATATCGATGGTTCCTGCCATTGCTTAGCCGCGCATAGCAACAGGAAGGGTCGCTGCGGGCAGCCTGCCCGGCCGGGATCCCCGCGCAAGAAACTTTAGCCATCAATCCAGTTTAAATTTCTTTCGCGCATGCGCGCACCTCCCGGCAGGGCGGGCCGCCCGCAGCAACGCAGCGCACGCAGTGCGCCCCCAACTTTTACCATCGGAAGCCATCCATCGATGGCATAAAAGTATTCGACCATGCACTATCGATGCCCAAAACATCGAGCACTAGGTCCCAACCATCGATGTTTTGGGAACATCGATAGTCGATGGCCATCCCTAAGTAAGGGTGTGCACCCCAGTATATAGTATATATATATATATATATATATATATATATATATATATATAGATAGCATGCACCCCACTCATACACAGAGGCAAAATAAGAGAATGTGCACCCCCGTATATATAGAGGTGTTATATGTGGGTATACACCCCAGTGCATATTTAGATAGTACAAGGGTGTACACACAAGCAGTGCTATTTTTCAGAAGGAACCAGCAGGAACTCAGTTCCTGAACCTCTCATTAAATATGACATCACCAGGAACTGGGATCCCGAACCTGTTCTGGGCAAAAATGTACTTTCCATAATATAAGTTTTATTTTAAAGCCACCTGTGATTGCCTTTGTTTCTAAATACAATATTTACCTTTCTCTCTCTCTCTCTCTCTCTCTCTATATATATATTTATTTATTGCATTGATCCACTGCCAGACCTGGAGTTCCTGGACCAATTTTTCCAGAAAAACAGTACTGCACACAAGTATATTGGGGCAATAATGCGGGTGTACACTGCAGTGTATATAGAGGTAGTATACGTGGGTTTACACCACAGTATTTATAGAGGTTAGTATATGTGGGAGTAACCCCAGTGTATATGAGGGTGTACACACCAGTAAATATAGTGGTAATATGTGGGTGTACACCCCAGTGTATAGAGGTAATATTCGGGTGTACACCCCAGTGTATAGAGGTGATATGCGGGTGTACACCCCAGTGTATAGAGGTGATATGCGGGTGTACACCCCAGTGTATAGAGGTAATATTCGGGTGTACACCCCAGTGTATAGAGGTGATATGCGGGTGTACACCCCAGTGTATAGAGGTGATATGCGGGTGTACACCCCAGTGTATAGAGGTAATATGCGGGTGTACACCCCAGTGTATAGAGGTAATATGTGGGTGTACACCCCAGTGTGTATAGAGGTAATATTCGGGTGTACACCCCAGTGTATAGAGGTAATATGCGGGTGTACACCCCAGTGTATAGAGGTGATAATATGCGGGTGTACACCCCAGTGTATAGAGGTAATATGCGGGTGTACACCCCAGTGTATAGAGGTAATATGCGGGTGTACACCCCAGTGTATAGAGGTAATATGTGGGTGTACACCCCAGTGTATAGAGGTAATATGCGGGTGTACACCCCAGTGTATAGAGGTGATAATATGCGGGTGTACACCCCAGTGTATAGAGGTAATATGCGGGTGTACACCCCAGTGTATAGAGGTAATATGCGGGTGTACACCCCAGTGTATAGAGGTAATATGCGGGTGTACACCCCAGTGTATAAAGGTGATATGCGGGTGTACACCCCAGTGTATAGAGGTGATATGCGGGTGTACACCCCAGTGTATAGAGGTAATATGCGGGTGTACACCCCAGTGTATAGAGGTGATATGCGGGTGTACACCCCAGTGTATAGAGGTGATATGCGGGTGTACACCCCAGTGTATAGAGGTGATATGCGGGTGTACACCCCAGTGTATAGAGGTGATATGCGGGTGTACACCCCAGTGTATAGAGGTGATATGCGGGTGTACACCCCAGTGTATAGAGGTGATATGCGGGTGTACACCCCAGTGTATAGAGGTAATATGCGGGTGCACACCCCAGTGTATAGAGGTGATATGCGGTTGCACACCCCAGTGTATAGAGGTGATATGCGGGTGCACACCCCAGTGTATAGAGGTGATATGCGGGTGTACACCCCAGTGTATAGAGGTGATATGCGGGTGTACACCCCAGTGTATAGAGGTGATATGCGGGTGTACACCCCAGTGTATAGAGGTGATATGCGGGTGTACACCCCAGTGTATAGAGGTGATATGCGGGTGTACACCCCAGTGTATAGAGGTGATATGCGGGTGTACACCCCAGTGTATAGAGGTGATATGCGGGTGTACACCCCAGTGTATAGAGGTGATATGCGGGTGTACACCCCAGTGTGTATAGAGGTGATATGCGGGTGTACACCCCAGTGTATAGAGGTAATAGGGTGTGCACCAACATAAAGGTGTATAACCGAGAAGTAATGAGGGTGTACTACACCACAATAGTGCATACCTCCCAACCTGACCCTCTCCAGGAATGACACAATACTGTTTCTGGACTTCTCGCTTCTGTGGTGAAACAACTTCCGTATCAATGAACCTGTTGATCAGCTGATGGCAATCATACATTAAGGAGAAGTCCAGACACAGAGCATTGAGAATGGGTCATGTTGGGAGGTATGATCGTGTAATACAGGTAACATATGGCGGTGTAAAGTCTGGCTGATTGCATGACTCGACTCATGTGACTGGTGGTGGTGGTGGTGACAGTGATGTCCCCACATGATGGAAGCACAGGAAGAATGGGGAGGAGCTGCTGCCGGGCCGGCACACTGGAGCAGGCAGGGGGAGTAGGCGGGGCACGTGACATAATACGTGTCCAGTTGAAGGCGGTGGGCGGACCTAGTGTGTTTATTATTACTCTGCCGCGGTCACATGACCCACTAACCACGCCCCCAGTCAGCCTGACTTCGCGCCAAATCTCGCAGTCGGCGCACGAGGCTTTGGGCAGCCGCTGGAGGAGACATTTTGAAAGGTGTCCTGCGATGCTATTGGTCGTCTCAGTCTCCGCCCAGATGAAGTCACGGCCCGACGCGTTCCCATTGGCCCGCCCCGTACCCCGCCCCCCTGTGACTAACGGTTGCGCCTGGGTGACGGAGTAGCAGCGCGAGCGCAACGAACGACGCCCGGATTGCACCGAGTCCGTCTGACCCGTCACACCCGCTGCGGGTGCTGGATCATGCCAAGCGGCCCAGAGCGTGTGATCCGCGCAGCCTGGTGACCCGCATACCCCGCGATCATGAGCTTCCCGGACATCCGCCAGAAGCTGTTCTTCTCCCCCAGCGACTGCGAAGAAGAGGACGGCAACAGCACGGGCGAGGACTCGGCCTTCCAGGAGTCCGACTCGCCCAGCTGCCGGCCGCACCAGGAGAGCCCCATGATCCGGGCCTGGGAGGAGGAGGACGAGGAGGGGATCGGCCCTTCTCCTGCTCGGTCACCCGGAGACTACCGGAGACATCAGCGGGAGGGCTCCAGCTCCCCCATCCCCGACTGCCCGGGCACACCGCCCCACAAGACCTTCCGCAAACTGCGGCTCTTCGACACCCCGCACACCCCAAAGGTGAGGATTCGTGCTATTACCTAATGTTCCTGCCCGACACCCGCTATTACTGCTGTGACACCCCAGTGTCCCTTCCTGACACCCGCTATTACTGCTGTGACACCCCAGTGTCCCTTCCTGACACCCGCTATTACGGCTGTGACACCCCGGTGTTCCTGCCTGATACCCGCTATTACTGCTGTGACACCCCAGTGTCCCTTCCTGACACCCGCTATTACTGCTGTGACACCCGCTATTACTGCTGTGACACCCGCTATTACTGCTGTGACACCCCAGTGTTCCTGCCTGATACCCGCTATTACGGCTGTGACACCCCAGTGTTCCTGCCTGACACCCGCTATTACTGCTGTGACACCCCAGTGTTCCTGCCTGATACCCGCTATTACGGCTGTGACACCCCAGTGTTCCTGCCTGACACCCGCTATTACGGCTGTGACACCCCAGTGTTCCTGCCTGACACCCGCTATTACTGCTGTGACACCCCAGTGTTCCTGCCTGATACCCGCTATTACGGCTGTGACACCCCAGTGTTCCTGCCTGACACCCGCTATTACTGCTGTGACACCCCAGTGTTCCTGCCTGATACCCGCTATTACGGCTGTGACACCCCAGTGTTCCTGCCTGACACCCGCTATTACGGCTGTGACACCCCAGTGTTCCTGCCTGACACCCGCTATTACTGCTGTGACACCCCAGTGTTCCTGCCTGATACCCGCTATTACGGCTGTGACACCCCAGTGTTCCTGCCTGACACCCGCTATTACGGCTGTGACACCCCAGTGTTCCTGCCTGACGCCCGCTATTCCTGCTGTGATGCCCCGGTGTTCCTCCTGACACCCGCTATTCCTGCTGTGACGCCCCGCTGTTCCTGCCTGACACCCGCTATTACTGCTGTGACACCCCAGTGTCCCTTCCTGACACCCGCTATTACGGCTGTGACACCCCGGTGTTCCTGCCTGATACCCGCTATTACTGCTGTGACACCCCAGTGTCCCTTCCTGACACCCGCTATTACTGCTGTGACACCCCAGTGTTCCTGCCTGATACCCGCTATTACGGCTGTGACACCCCAGTGTTCCTGCCTGACACCCGCTATTACTGCTGTGACACCCCAGTGTTCCTGCCTGACACCCGCTATTACTGCTGTGACACCCCAGTGTTCCTGCCTGACACCTGGTATTTCTGCTGTGACACCCCAGTGTTCCTGCCTGATACCCGCTATTACGGCTGTGACACCCCAGTGTTCCTGCCTGACACCCGCTATTACGGCTGTGACACCCCAGTGTTCCTGCCTGACGCCCGCTATTCCTGCTGTGATGCCCCGGTGTTCCTCCTGACACCCGCTATTCCTGCTGTGACGCCCCGCTGTTCCTGCCTGACGCCCGCTATTCCTGCTGTGACGCCCCGGTGTTCCTCCTGACACCCGCTGTTCCTGCCTGACGCCCGCTATTCCTGCCTGACACCCGCTATTCCTGCTGTGACGCCCCGATGTTCCTGCCTGACGTCCGCTATTCCTGCTGTGATGCCCCGGTGTTCCTGCCTGACACCCGCTATTCCAGCTGTGACGCCCCGGTGTTCCTGCCTGACACCCGCTATTCCAGCTGTGACGCCCCGGTGTTCCTCCTGACGCCTGCTATTCCAGCTGTGTGATGCCCCAATGTTGCTGCCTTGCACCATCATGTTACAACCAGCATTGCTTCTATGGCACCTGCACCTAGTGTTACCTCTGTGTGGTGCCACAATGTTGAATCCTGATACCCTGTATTGTCTGTGTGGTACCCTGAGGTTCCTGTCTGACACCCGGTATTCCTGACATCTGCTAATGACTGTGTGACAGTTCTGGCCAGACACCCTGATAGCTGGTATTACTGCTGGGTGATGTCCAAATTTTACCATCTGATACCTGGTATTACCCAGTGTGTGTGACACCCCAATGGTCCTGCATGACACCCGCTATTTCTCCTGTTACACCCCAATGTTCCTGCCTGATAACCGGTATAACTGATGAGTGATACCAGCTGTCAGGCAGTAATATTCGAGTATTACCAGTGTGTGACTGCTGCCTGGCGCACTGTGACTGCTGCCTGGCGCACTGTGACTGCTGCCTGTGATACACATTGTATTACTGCTTTGTGATAGCCAAAAGATACTGCCTGACACCAAGTATTACCTCTGTGTGCACCTCTAAATGCAACTGTCTGACTGTGACACCTGCAATTCACCTGGTATTTTGTATGATACTCCCAACATTATCTCTGTGACACTGTAATGTTACTGCCTCAGTCAGCATTACTGCAGTGTGACTCCGCCTGAAGCTTTGCACTCACTCACCCCGTGACCTAATGTTATTGCTGGATACCCCGCACACACTGCTGACAGTCTGCAGACTCCCTTAGGTGAGCACACCTCTGTTACTGCTGTAATCACTACCACTTAGCAATACTGTGTTGTGACATCCTACTGTAATCACTAATCCGCCGCCCTGTACACACGTTCTACTCACCCTAATGTTCTAATACCCTTCACACCACCAAAACATTGTGCAATCCCCACATCAGTACTGCCTGCACCTCCACTGTGCACAATGTACATATTACTGACTGACAGTGTATTGTGCACAATCTCTATGTATATGGGAGCGATTGTGCTTCGTATGTTTATGGCAGTGATTGGTCATATTTGTATCCAGGTCCGATGCTTTTGCTTGGAGAGAAATGAATGTGTTCCTGGGCCTCATTCAGCGCAGAACTGTATTGGTGACTCGGGGCGTTTCTTGTGAATGGGATTTTTATTGGTATTTATAGGGGGGGGGGAGTTTCCAGTGCTGTTTTGCTGGGGACGGTTCCTGTGTATACACTGCAGATGTGTGTGGGAGGACGGCACGTGTAGTGACATTACACCCTGTACATGGCAGGGATGATATACTATCGTCCCAGGTAGTCGTCCTGGGACCTGACTGTACCGGTGTTGTGACAGCACATGTGTTGGATCATTGCTGTATGCTGCTGGGTTCCTCCATGGTGCAGGCTGCGGTGTGATCAGGCTTATGGTGGTGTGATATGAGGTTTGTGATGGCCATTTATATGAATGGATCCTGTGTGTTATTGGTACGGAGGACCTGTCCATGTGGCCAGTGTCACACACATTATGTCACCTCTGTGGCAGATCATTTTTACATGGCTCATTCATAATATAGGGTGCTGTTCCGATAATACTTAGATCACAATAAATGCCCTTTAGGAGCTCACGTTCCGGTGGTATTTCAATGCTGGCAAGAATTGATTATGTAGGTGCGTGCCACTGGGCGGAAGTCATGCGTGTTTGGCACACGCTCTGCTTAGGTGTATACGCGATTGGTACGAAATCTCGGCGGTCAAAATCCTGACAAGGGGGGACGTGGATCGCGCCCCCCCCCCTGCGGGCTCGCTACGCTCGGCACACTAATTTATTCTCCCTCTATGGGTGTCATGGACACCCATAGAAGGAGAAAGTGTCAGTATTCCGGGTCGGGATTCTAACACGGGATGTGTAAACATAGGCTTACCATACTGTCCCTTTAACGCAGGAAGCTCCTGAGTTACACAGGTTCTTTGGCTGGCTTAATTCAAGCTTCCATCTCTTCTGGTTCTAACCAGCCACCGAACCTGTATAACTCATCCAAGACTGTCCCAGTTGCAGGGAAAGTGGCATGTTTATGTATAAAGAACAGAGGATGGCGGGGATATACAGGTATAGGTCATTGGCTGTGTGCAGTGATACATGGGTTAATATTCTCCTTACAGTGTGGAGCGGTCGTGGTTCTGTTTCCTGCTGATAGTGGTGACATTATTATTCTATGCATGAAAAAGGAAGGCAGCATCTACACCCCTTGCGTATTGCAGCAGGTTTATCCAGTTGTAAAGATGCTTCCTGTATCCGTACGGAGGCCCTGTGTGTGTGTGTGTGTATGTATGTAGTTATCACACACACACAACGCACTGCACGTTTATAAAACATTGCGGTACACAAGCAATTGCTTTTTGGGCGTGTGGCTGATCCCAAATCTGTCTCTTTAATAGCACTATGGTAATAGGAGAGTTACTATAGGACCTGGGAGGCTCCTGTTGCCCTTCCCCCACTCCCTGGAATGCAATGACGAGAGAGATGGGGGGAGGGGGCTGCCTTGCACTCACTGGAGCCTGGAGAGGAGTACTGAGATAGTCACTGGTGCTAGAGTTTCACAATAGGAACAAATATTAGGGCATTGCCTGCCCTTCTATGTATATATCTCTGTGACTGGGACCATCACAGACATGTGCTTTGTGCAGTGCTTTCTGGTGTCCGGATTCACTATGTGCTGCTACTTGTTCTGGATATACAGCGCTGTGTGATGGACTCTAAGGGGGCACTTCCGGCAATCATTTATTAACCCCTAGTAATGTATCATTCATGGGTAATTGGTATCTAGGAAACTGCTTAGTTTTCCTTTTTAAGGCAGGGAAGGGGAACTTTTGGCCCTCCAGCTGTTGAACTATGCATCCCAGCATGCACTTCAACCGTTTTGCTATTTGGCCATGCTCTAAAACTGTTGCAGGGCATGCTGGGATGCGTAGTTTAACAGCTGGAGGGCCAAAGGTACCCCCATCCCTGCTTGAATGGAACACTATCATGTTTGCTTTTACAGCTAATTCAATTTAATTTGCATTCACGGTCTCAAGTGAGCATTGCACAATCTCTTTACTCTAGAGCAGTGGTTCTCAAACTCGGTCCTCAGGGCCCCACACAGGGCATGTTTTGCAGTGATATAATTAGCTCCGCCTGTGGATCTTTTAAAATGTGTCAGTCAGTAATGAATGCACCTGTGCACCTGCCGGGTGACCTGGAAAACGTGAACTGTGTGGGGTCCTGAAGACCGAGTTTGAGAACCACTGCTCTAGACTTATGGAAGTTGAATACACGGCGGTGGTGTTGGCTGATGTAGTCTATGTACAATTTTATACCTATTTCTGTATTGTACTGTGAATATGGCAAATCTGCGATCTAAATAGTGGAAGATCTCTATGCATCATCCCAGTGACTCATTAAAAATAAATAAATTGGCAAATCTATTTCAACATTGACTTACTGACTTTTGGCCCGTACTGACCAATATCGTTTGTAATATCGCTTAGTGTTTATGATTAATATCATGAACGTTGTGCGCTTCACTAACCCCGTCGTCTGTACATGCAGCTCACTCTTGACTATATTGTCAACAATACATACGCTAACGATATCATTCAGTGTTAATGCGATATATCGTTCGCCCAGAAAATCTGACCAAATCGTTAATGATATTGCTTAGTGCATAGTCTAGTGTGTATGAGGCATTACCGCCATCTATAGATGCACTATTAGCAGTACCTAGAACGTCTCCACAGTTATCCGGGGGCCGGGTACTAGACGTCTCCACTGTGTAATACCTCACAGACAGATGTAAGACTCCCCCCTGTTAAACACATTTCACTAATGTTCCTTAAAAAAACACAACCCAAATGCTCAGTTCTTTCCTGATGTAAAGCAGTTAGTCTTATTGGGAGAGAAATTACTATATAATTAACTTATCATTATTCTGCCTACAGAGTTTATTGTCCAAAGCTCGTGGAATTGGTTCCAGTGGACTAAGGAATAGAGGTGTCTCTCTGTTCCGGGATGTGGAGATAATTGAGAAGCCAGAGTCCGTCTACAGAGCGCCCCAAGTCAACGTTAACCCTTTCACCCCAGTTTCTGTGGATCTTCAGGACTCCACTGGGGCTTGTCGGAGGAGAAAACGGACGCACTGGAATAAGTGAGCATTTGTTTCCTCTATCTTATGCCAACTGGCTTCCCATCCTGTATCCTAGATCTGAGGGGTTCCCCTAAGTGGAAGCATTTGGTTCAGTATTGTTCTAGTGTTTATTCTAGCACTCGCCAGCTTTGAAAACCAATGCAGTTCCTGCTCCCTGCCTGGGGTTTCGCTGTCTGCTGTGGTGTTTCTAGCACAGTGTGGTCTGTATATCGGCACTGATATGCAAACTAGATCTGTGCTAGAAACACCACAGCAGACAGCGACACCCCAGGCAGGGAACAGGAACTGCATGGGTTTTCAAAGATGGCGGGTGCTAGAATGAACACTACTGTTCTCATGTACTGATTGCCAAATACAGGTGCTGGCGGTCATTCTCTGCTTTAATAATACTTTAGTGTTATCTTCCAGCCAGCGCCTTGGTCACTGCGTAACGTACCAAACATGTCTCCTGTTCACAATGATTCCAGCTCCTTACAACTTTCTTTTTGCTGTGTGTTCTTTAGTTCTTATGGCGAAGATATGGAAGGCAGCGACGGTGAATTAGAAGATGAAAGCATCAGACCTGCTAAGGTAATACCAGGACTCGGTGATAACTGGGCATAGAATCAACCGTGACGTGATATTGTCCCCTTTAGCCTCACAACGTAGAACTTTCCTTCCACTCACTGATGGAGTGCACTCATAATACCCAATTCATTTTATTAGGTTAGCTGCCCTTACAGTAAAGACCACTTCCTGTGGTGAGACCTAGCTACCAATCACAATTTGTGTTTTGTGTATGGCCCGTGGTTTGGTTAGGTCTCATTGGTGCACAAACATGAACTATGTTTAGACCTGTTATAGGAGGTTGCACCCCACATTCCAGAGCTGGTCACATTAGCAACGTATACATGTTAGCACTATGTACTATACTGCGCATTTCCGTTCTGTTTAGTGTTCCTAAATACCTTCAACCCAGTTATTTACCGGTATGTATTTATTACCAGTTACTTGTATAGCGCACACATATTCCACAGCGCTGTACAGAGAATAGTTGAACATTCACATCAGTCCCTGCCCCAGTGGAGCTTACAATATATATTCCCTACCACATGTACACGCAGACATTCTAGGGTTAATTTGTTGGGAGCCAATTATCCTACCAGTATATTTTTGGATTGTGGGAGGAAACCGGAGTACCCGGAGGAAACCCACGCGAGTACGGGGAGACTACAAACTCCACACAGTTAAGGGCCATGGTGGGGATAGAACCCATGACCTCAGTGCTGTGAGGCAGTAATGCTAACAATCGCAATGCCCCAACTGTTTTTAAGCTGCTTAGTTATTTAGACCTAAATAAAGTGGGTGTAAAAGGCTGATCCCTCACTTTACACTTTTTTCCCCTCCCCGCTCCCTATTTGCAGAGAATCACCATAACCGAGAGCAACATGAAATCCCGTTACGACATTGAGTTCCATGAACTGGAGAAGATTGGTTCCGGGGAGTTTGGCGCGGTGTATAAGTGCGTCAAGAGGCTCGATGGCTGCATCTATGCTATTAAACGGTCGAAGAAGCCTCTTGCCGGCTCTGTTGACGAGTAAGTGTTGCCGAGAGCTTACGTTCCGGACTTTCTGCTGGGGGCTTTTCTTGTCTCCACTGGACGTGCGATTCCAGTCCTTTAATTCCTGAATTCTAAGCGTTACGCTATTCAAAGTAATCCATGAAACGAGCTGAATGGGGCTATGGAAATCCTTTTAACTCTCCCTTTTGTACTAAATACTGTAAGAATGTAGGTTTAGTGTCAGACTTGTGTGGCTCAAAGACCTAAAAATCAGTTGCCCCCAATGGGCAATCGCCACAACGAGGAGCGTGTAAAAAAAAAAAAAGTTTGGGACTGTCAAAGAAATCTGCGGTGCAGCCTGTTCATGTCTCTCCTCATTAATGGTGTTCTCTTATTGCAGGCAGAACGCGTTACGGGAAGTGTATGCCCACGCTGTACTGGGCCAGCATCCTCACGTAGTCCGCTACTACTCGGCCTGGGCAGAGGATGATCACATGCTTATTCAGAATGAATATTGCAATGGTGAGTGATCACTGATGGCAGTGTTGGCCGCTGGACTGCTATATACATATGGGTGGGTAGCTTTCTGTCACTTGACACTAATGCATTCTTCGGTTTGTCCTCTAGGTGGCAGCTTAGCAGATGCCATCAGTGATAATTACCGCGCCATGCGCTACTTCACGGAGCCGGAGCTCAAGGACCTGCTTCTGCAGGTGGCCCGGGGGCTCAAGTACATTCACACCATGTCCCTGGTGCACATGGATATAAAACCAAGTAAGTTGTTGTATGACCTTGTGGGAATGTACGGTCTTCTCTGACCTGGAAACGTATCATGGGCACGCATTGCTGCGCTGCGGTAATTAATGCCTCTCGCTTTGTTCTTCTACCAGGCAACATTTTTATATCCCGGACGTTTGTTCCCAGCAATATAGTAGAAGAAGTTGATGATGAGGATTGCTGCCCTCGGAGGGTGACGTTTAAGATCGGTACGACTTCCTTTATAGCATGGGATTGTCGCCTGTTCATATTTCCCCGGACGTCTGTGATATTTTGCCTTTATAAATATAGCTTGTGTAATCGCTCTTCCCTTCATTTGAACAGGTGATCTAGGTCATGTGACCAGGACGACCAGTCCCCAGGTAGAAGAAGGAGATAGTCGTTTCTTGGCCAACGAAGTTTTACAAGAGGTGAGTTTAGTTGTGAGATAACAGATTGTTATGGGTGTACACATGGGCCAACATGGCGGTCGTCGTCACTGATTCGATATCGATGGTGGGTTGCCGGGTGGGAGGGACAGCATGCGGGGAGAGAGAGGGGTGGGAACAGCTAGAACGGACTTGTACTGAAGATGTATTATACTGTGTTATAATGTGAACAATATCCTTTCCTCTATGTATTTGAACATTGGTAGTGGCCTACGTTTTGTGTGAATTGGTATGAAATCCCGACAAGGGGAGGACGTGGATCATCCCCCCCCCCCCCCCCTTGTGGGCTTGCTACGCTCGGCACACTAATTTATTCTCCCTCTATGGGTGTCGTGGACACGCACAGAGGGACAAAGTGCCGAGATTGACAGCCGGGATCCGGACCACCGGGAAGTGACTGCATCCTGTTTTTTGGTTCTGTCATTTTGTTACGAAGATTCATGAAAGATCTTGCAGAAGTTCTAATTTTTATCCCTCAAGTAAGGTGGGCAAAACTTGGCCCTACATTTGCTGAGGGACTACACATCCCAGCATTCCCTACCACAATTATGCTATGCATGCTAATACCATCAGGGCATGCCGGCGTGTGTAGTTCAGAAGCAGCTGGCGGCCCGCTAATGTGCCATCATTTGAAGTCTGTGCCAATGGTTGCCCTACATACAAATCCCTTAGTTGACTTTACCTCCTCCCTAGGATTACTCGCAGTTGGCGAAAGCGGACATCTTTGCCCTCGCACTGACTGTCTGGTGTGCTGCTGGCACAGAGCCGCTCCCATCCAATGGTGACCAGTGGCATGAAATTCGGCAAGGGAAGCTGCCAACCGTGCCACAGATACTGTCACAAGAGTTTGTGGATCTCATTAAGGTAAATGAATCCTTGTAAACAGGTGTATTTGTATAGTCCTTCATCTACATACGTCCTAAAGAAGAGACTAGTGCTCCTCTGCCCATTTTGTTATAGTTCCCCTTTGTCGTGTCCTTTATCTGTGTCCTCCGCAATGACTCTGGTGGGAAATTCTGAGGTAATACCATCTTATCACAGTGGGGTCTCTCTTAGGAAAATTACCTCATTGTACATCATGTAAAGGTTTTCTCTTGTCCGATATCTGGAGGTGGCCTCTCCAGTGTTCTGTGTCATTAGTAATATATGTAAATATGGTTCACACTAGGCTATTTTAGCCCCCCTGTCCCTGCATTTAGTAGCGCCCCTCTAAAACACCCTGCCTGCTGCATTGCTAGCGTCACGTTCTATTTTCATTAAAAGGTGTGATGCTGACGGGTGGGACATGCACCAGTATTGACATAGGAGGCAGGGACCAATGGTTGGTGGGGTCGCATCCCCCTCACGGCAGGTCACGCCCCTTTTCATGCACTGCATCCTAGTGGGAACACAGAGTAAACCTTTCTCTCCTTGTCCTTCTAGGTAATGATATCCCCAGATCCTGAGAAAAGGCCGTCCTCTACAGCCCTGGTCAAACACTCGGTGCTTCTCTCCGCTTCCAGAAAGAGCGCAGAGCAACTGCGGATAGAACTCAATGCTGAGAAGTTTAAGAATGCCCTTCTACAGAAGTAAGTGTCTGTCCATATCCACGTCGTCCTCTAACTGAGGAATCAATGTCTGTGTGGCCTTGCGCCAAATCGGTTTTCTGTGCCACCTTCTTATGCAGTTATGGCTAACCTTGACACTCCAACTGTTGTTGAACTACACATCCCAGCATGCCCTGCTACAGTTTGGCTGTTTGGTCACACCAAAACTGATGCAGGGCATGCTGGGATGTGTAGTTCAACAGCACCTGGAGTGTCCAGGTTGGCCATCACTGTTCTAACGTTTAAAAATGCTGCATTATAAGGTCTTCTAATCGCAACAACCCGTCCTCCTGTTTCCTCTCTACAGGGAATTAAAGAAAGCACAGATAGCGAAAGCTGTGGCAGAAGAGCGCGCCCTGTTTCCCGACAGAATGACCACCCGATCAACTGCACAACAGAGCAATCGAGCTGCCCGTCTCATAGGAAAGAAAATGAACCGCTCAGTCAGCCTCACTATATATTAGTGTGTATATGGACTTGTTGACCTGCTTTCTAGAATAGATGTGAATGGACACAGCTGTAATCCGGACGTTCCTGCTGATTTTTTTTATTATTTTTCCAAGTTTTATTGTTAATAAGCTTCTACATCGGCCTGAATGATGATTCAGCTGATCGCTCCGTGGACTTTAGCAGTTTATTGGTTAAATCTAATATAACCCGGACAGCATACGTTCTTCATACCCTAGTGTCCAACTGGGAGCCAAAAAGGCCTGTCCTGTTCCGGCCTATGGTTGCGATGCCACACGCCTGGCATTCCAGAGGGTTAAGATAGTGTTTCGGGGTCCATCTCGGACCACATTTGTTAGCCTCTATAGGGGTAAGGTTCTGATTTGAAATCAAGTTAGAGAGTTCTTAGATTGACGGAAGTTGGCGCTGCTCGCACAACGGGTGCGCCTAAAAGCAGCGCCAGACTATATAATGTGACGCTTCCTGATATTACTGTAGTCGTTTGCCGTTTCCTTTAGTTGAAATTCAACGGATTGTACTAATACGGTGTTTCCTTTCTGTAAATGTGTATCATATTCCGGCTTTTTTTGGCAAGTTACAATGTATAGAACATTGAACGGGTAGACGGGGAGGGGAAAACGTGGCGGCAGCAGCAAATGTTTGACTTGTACTTCGGTACAGTTATATTGTAACATTTTTTTTATTTTTTAAACTTTGTATATACAACTTTGAGCACTTTCTCAGCACCAGGTGAATGGGTGGAAAATTCCATATATTTACCATGTGATATTTGCTGCTATTAGTTTTTGTCTCTTTTTTTTTTTTTCTCTTTCGTATTTTGCTGTAATTGTAGCATAAAACAATCATTGTTGATAGCACCGTGCTAGTAAGTCATACCGATATATTTTTTTTAAACAGTCGGTGACCTGACCCAGTAGATATGAGCTCGTCTCCCCTCCCCACATCCCTGGCACCTTCTAGTAAATTTTTGTTCTGTCTTGTATATGCCAGAAATGTCGTCGTCTTTCCTGCGTGTGCACTGTACAATATTGAATGTGTTTTTGTTTTACATAAAACCTCCTTACCGAAGTAGGACGATATTTGTTCTGGAATTGATCCCAGCTTTGATCAGATTGCATAAATTATATGCAGCCCGCGCTATCACCAGTAGTATGTTCCCCACTGGGGCACATAGCTTCCTATGCGCTGTTTGACCCTCCAGCTTCTATATAAACCCTATGATTTGGAAGTTATGTCACTAAATACCCCTTCTGCAATTCTAGTTCTGTCCCCACACATTACAGAACTGTGACCAGTTCTAACTGGAGGCATCAGCTAAATCTCCCCTTCAATCAAATGTCAGTAAATTATCCTGATACAGTTACAACTGGAGGATCTTTATCATTAATATATATTAAATTGTAGGGTATTTTTATCCATTGTGATCCATTTTTCATTGTGCTGCTAACGATCCACAGTGACGTTACGCAGTGTCCTGTATTATCCATGTTCTTGTGATGTCACCAGAGATCTGTCACGTGTGTGGGGTTCATTGTATTGAAGCATTGAGGTTTCTTGTAAGATTATGTAAATTCACTATCGCTCTTGTGGTTTAATGTTTTGTCCTCTGTAAGTTTGTCTCCATCAGATCCTGTCTCCCAGAAGTAATGTTAGCAAATTTGTAAATATTTTCAATTAAACCCGTTTATTTTGTGCCTGTTATTTTATTTGTGTGTAAAATATGGTTTAACTGCAAAAGTTGGCGCTTTTCATACTTTAACATCCACGTGAACTCTGGGAACGGTGAAGTTGGCTGAGTGCAGTGAGCCCCCTTGTCTGCATAGCGGGTAAATGTTCTACATAAACTGGGTGTCAACATGCTAAGGTGTCAACATTTCCACATAAAGTGGAACATGCATAGAGGCTCTTTGTCAATGTGGACCTGCTGACTATAGCCCTAACCTCTTTAGCCTCTGATCCGCACACCCTTCTATACCACTGCTATTTCCCTGGTGTTCAGTGGCCGTGGAGTAGGAGAACACTTTCTATCTGATTATTTGGTGGACTATATTTGGGCTAGGGCAAGTTAAACACTTTCACAACACACTAACCGGATGCTGTATTACCGAACTAGGGTCTTGTGGAAATAAAACTGGCATCACTTCCATGCAGACCAGACTGGGCACTGCAGTAACATTAAATTAAGAGAAAAGGTGAATCAGTTAGACTAGGATGCACTCCTGTTCCACAATGAGTTTAATAACATGATACCTAAATAAAGGTGTATATTTTATTCTCGTTTTTAGTAAAATATTTTGAAGTTTATTATATATGAACTTTAATACCCTAGCAGGTCATCATTTGTGTTAGTATTGTACAAAAAACAGTAATGTGAGACCTTATAGGTAAGTAGCAAAAATATTAAAACAAGATATAGATATAAAGAGAAAAAGAAATATTAAAGATTAAAAATCACTCTGTGAATTTGTAGCTAGCTGTAATACTTCAGTTACTGCTACTGCTCCGCAGTTATGCTAGTAACTCTGTTCAGTGCCTGGAATGTTACTTATTTTGTAATAGTAATATTCTCGCTGTCTGTTAACAAACGTTGCTGAAAATGTTGCCTTCTGCCTTGTTGTAGTCTGCTTAAGAATTGTGTCTTAATTAGATGTCTTATTGCCACAACTGCATGGTGTCTAGTCGTGTGATTCAATTTTATTTTAAACACACCAGTCCAAGAAAAGGATTCCTTGGATCTTTCAGATAAATACCAATGTTCTGGGCGTAAACTGCCGCTCCAGATACAGTGGGGCACGCAGCGTGGATGGTGTAATGAAGGATGTGTGGGGATGGAATAATTCTTCCCACCTACGATGGTGTTTTGAATTGCACTCGCAGCTTAGCGTGTGTGCCGGGCAGTTTATTGATCCGATATGAGCTCGTGCATACGGTGCTCTCAAACTGTTGCCTTGTCACCACACAAGGCGATCCTGGAATTGAATCCACCCGGGCAAATTATTAAACACCTGTTTAACATATGACAGATCACATACAGTGGATGGTATAGTGATATAAGTGTGGAGATGCCATAATCCTCCACATATCAGTCTGTGCTAATAATTGCACTCGCAGCTTAGCGTGTATGTGTAGGCTGATTTTACAGTCAGATCTGGGCTACCGTAACTAGTGCTCCTTATCTTTAATGTTTAAGATTTGCACTCGCAGCTTAGCGTATGTGCAGTGCAGTATTATGTCCGAAATGAGCTGGTGTATTCACTCCTCTTGATCTTTTGTCTTAAAGCCGTGCAGGGCAAACATAGGGTTCGATCCACCCTTGCAAGTTATTGGACACCTTCTATTATTTAGATCACTGTTGCATATGTATGCTCTCGTCTTGTGTTTATTTAATTTTAGCCACCGTGTGTCAGATACATATGTGACTTGATATGGTGCAATCAGACGCGTCCACACCAGGCAATCCTAAGATTGGATCTGTCCTGGTCCTGGCGTCGATCAGTGCAGTTATTCAGGTGTACACTGCTGTTTAGTACACTGAGAAGCACATCGAGTAGATCATACAGTAATAGATGTGTGGGAATGCAGTGATAACTCACACATTTAGTGCGCTGTTAATACTTGCACTCGCAGCTTAGCGTTTGATAAACACAGTAGGGTTTTATTGTTATTGCGCATCCACATGAGGCAATCTCGTGATTGGATCACTTTTGCATAGGATTATGCTTTTAGACACAATTTATCTGTCACAAAAATACACAAAACTTAGGCATAGAGCCATATGAGTGATTCACAGGGGCTATATATGCGCTTGCTGGAAATATCAGTATTGCGCTGTGCCGCGTGTGTGTATGGAGTGATTTACATTCGTATCTGAGCCACTGCATTAGGTGCTCTTAGTCTCTTGCCATATAACCATTCAGGGCAATCCTGAGATTGGATCTACCCTGGCAGTTTGATAAGCACAGTTTGTAGGGTTTTATTGTTGTTTGCGCATCCACACGAGGCAATCTCGTGATTGGATCACTTTTGCATAGGATTAAGTAACATTGTTATACCCCCTTTTACACTGAGGCAAAAACCCAGGATTTTGCCATGTGGACCTGGGTCGGCGTCTGTAAAAGGGTATGCCTGGTCGTTCGAACCGACTCCTGTTTACACCAATGGGGAGAGCTCAACCTCCTGCGGTCAGTATGGAAGTCGGGTGGGGGGTGCACACAGCCTCTCCAGCAGAGTCAGGGAGGAGGTGAATGGATGCCTGTGTGCAGCATCCATTTACCTCGCAGGTGGGGGGCTAGGGGTGCATGGAGGCTGGGGGGGCAGCCCAGCAGCTTACCATGGTGCTGGGCATGCCTCCAGTGTGGCTATCGGTGATACTGGCACTTGGAGGTAATGTCATCTCCAAGCGCTACACCTGTGTGCAGTGTAAGCTGTGCCGGATCCTTACCACGGTGTAACTGGGGAAAACCAGGATCTGACCCAAATTGTAACAGTATTCCAAATACCAGGTCGGATCTGGGATTTTGGTGTCAAAGTGGTATAGCTCACACTCAAATTCTCTGGTTGGTTTTGGCAGAGGGGTGCAGCAGGACTTTTTAGCCAAATTCTTACTAGTGGACTATTATGAGATAATCCCCCTGTGGTTCATACATGAGGCAACAGTTAGAAGTTTGGTTCGTGTGGTTATTAACGTCTCCCTTAAGGGCCCCATACATCAGCAATTAATTGTGACAATTTTCAGATATGGAGATGATTGCCACAATTAATTTTAGATGTGTGGGCTCCCCCTTTTGGCAGTCCCAATCAAAATCGCCAATCGATTGCTTAATCAGGTTTTTAAACATGTTTAATAATCTGGTAGTATCTGCAGATCTTTTTTATATGTGTGGGCATTCCCAATTCGTCTTCTTCATCTATTTACATTATGAACAGCAATCGATTGGGATTCCAGATATGAAGATGCAATCTTTAGATGGAAAAATCTGCCGATCACTGAAATAAATCTGTAATGTGTGGGCAAAGTCAGATATATTGTAAAATCCATTTATCTGGCCAAAAAATCCCTGGATCTGGAAATCCATAAATTGTGATTGCTGATGTATGGGGTCCTTTACTTCAGCTACAGACAGCCAAAACCATCTCCTGTTGACTAAAGCTGGTGCTGCCCGCAGTTCCTCATGCTATCCCTGAGAATTGTAAGGCAGTGTATTGCTGTCAGCAGGTTCTCCAGCAGATGTGCTAAAGTTTTATTGAGAGAATTCCTACAAATGTTGGCTGAGACAAATCGCCTGAAGAGCGCCACAATTGTTTTTTTTTTGTTTTTTTTAAATATATTTATTCAGAGTCAACAAGAAGTAATTTACAAAGTTACATCCGGGAATTTGTTAACTCGTAAATTTTCTATTTAGGGGTGGGTGGGTATATTGTTGGGGAGGGGGGGGTGTGTGTGGTCGGGAATAGGCTGGAGTATTGGGGTTGGGTATGGGGGGGGGGGGGTTTTGAGAAGGAGGTATCACGAGAATGTAACTTGTGTTAACATTTAGAATGCAATAAAGATACACATTTTATTCACTTTTCAACATTGTGCATGTCGATTGTTTTATAGATATCATCTCTCAGAGGTTGCGTGCGACTTGATGAAGCAGAATTGCTTTTTTGGCCACCGTGACTACTAGAGTCAGGATGGGGATCAGTTGAGATTGGGGTGGAGTAAGGGACCATTCATCAAAGTTCGCAAAGAGGAGAGGAATTGGGTGTAATTGGACCTGTAGGCGGAAGTTGGAGTTTATAAAATATATGAGTTTGAACCAGAATCTCTTAATATATTTACAGTTCCAGAAGTTGTGCAGGTAGGTTGCCGTCTGGTGCTTACACTTGGGGCAAAGGCCTGTTTCATCCTGTAGATAATGGCTTCTTTGCTGCTGGGTAATATATGCTCTATGGAGTGTTTTAATGCGTACCGTAGAATCAAGGCTTTCAATATACGTATAGTGCTGTGAGTATTTGTATAAGAGGGTATTATCATTTATCAAAGGGAGATCTTGTGTCCATTTGAGTGTGATTTTTTCCCAGATTGGTTTGGCTGGCTGTTCAGCTAAGGTGTGTTGTACAGGAGTTTCTGGAATTTTATTACCATGCTGCACAACCCCTGGTCTGTCGGGTTTAGGGGTTGTATTGCGGGAAGGGACTTCGCCACAATTGTTTAGTGTGTCCTCCGCTGTTGTCAACTTCAGTGTCCACTCCGATAACCACATTTAATACAGCATCTGGTGCAATAGCTGTCACATGATAAAGTGATTACAACGGAGAGGGTACTGTTACTGTGGGGTAGATGTATGAAGCAGGGAGAAGTGATGAAGTGCCTGGTACTTTATAACCGGCCAATCAGCTCGTAACTGTCCCTTTTTAAACCCAGCCCGTAACTTCACAGTCAGGTGCTGATTGGCCGGTGCTAACGTAAAAGGCACTTTATCACTTCTACTACCTTATCACTGTTTCATACATCTACCCCAGTGATGTTTGTCATCTTCAAAAAGCCACACAACCGAAAGGGAGATTCTGTGATGACTGATGACCTGGTCTACAGTAAAGAGTTCCTTTACAACTGCTGCGTTCCTGATTTGCTCCATAATTAACCAAGGCAGAAGAGGAAGAACGATTACCCAGATATGGACAACAATATCCAATTTACAGTAGTTACTGATGACTTAATTCTTCTTGTTTGCAAATAGTTTCAAGAACACCCACATGCACACACTATGGGGGTAGATACTATTAGCTGCAAAGGGTGCCAGTTGTCCTTTGCGCTGGCAACTGCACCCAATTTAAACCAATCTCACACCCTTCGCTGAGCCGAAGTCTCTCAAAATTGCTCACAACCCTATGGAGGTGCGAGTGCTTTTAGGGGAATTCCGTCCACCGTAAAGTGT
Source organism: Crinia signifera (assembly GCF_055691185.1). Lineage (NCBI taxonomy): Eukaryota > Metazoa > Chordata > Amphibia > Anura > Myobatrachidae > Crinia > Crinia signifera. Next base: position 121,866,353 of record NC_139227.1, on the reverse strand, counting down.
GCCCTGTGCCACAATGATTCGCACACGTGAATCATCCGCATCTAATAGGATTGACCCCTATATGTATGCGCCATTCTGTACCTTGTCAGATTTTGGTGAGCTTATTATGGCGTAGCTCGGCCTCTGTACTTCTGGTTAAGCTTAATGATATGACTGTGTTCCACAGTGATCTGTGGCTCTTATTCTGGTTCATTCACTCAGATGCGAATTCGCACCCTTGCGAATGGTTGTATGCCGGCCACCGTTCGCACTGGTTGTGAATGGATGTTTTACACGAACAGCCATTCGCAGCCTGCAGGGTAACACCCACATCATTCGATGGTCAACATTGAATGATGTGTAACGTGCACGCATAGCTAAGGTTGCTTAGTGCAACCTTAGATCTGTGCACATTCGGAGGGAAGTGGGTGGGCAGATGATGTCAGCTGCCCCCGCGTCATTGCGTCTATAAAATGGGCCCATAAAATGCTAGGAATTTCCATATGCCCCGCCCTCCGTTCACAAGTACATGCACATGTGCAGAAATGTTGGTCTCTTACGAACAGACCAGAATAAGGTCCTTTGCCTTTTGTCCGGTGTTGGTGGTGAACAGCGCTGGTATCGCGCGGCCTCTCTGACGATCAGGTGCTCAGATGTTCTGGCTATATGTATAAGATTGTTGTTTGTTAGCAATGAGTGCGTTATATGTGAGCTTTATGTTTGATAATGGTGATGCGCATATGATGTCACTTCTGGTAGCATTACACGTGGGAGGCAGCGGTGCGTTCATATGGGGTAAACAGGGATACATATGATTTTGGGTTTTTTTGTTACTTGTTTGTCTGTGTGCAGCAGCGTTGGGTCTTGAAAAAGTGGAGAAACGTCAACCAAGCATTGTCTTCATGGTTTACACCAGTGGTTCCCAACCATGGTCCTCAAGGACTCCCAACAGTGCACGTTCCCAGGTCACCCGGCAGGTGCACAGCTGCACTTATTAGTCACTGACACATTTGTAATTCTGACTAGAGTTACACCTAGCATAGGGCAAGTGCTGGTATTCATGACAGTTGTGGCTGTGAACAGAAAGTGTGTGGTGCAGCTTGTAAGCGCACAGATCCCCAATCGTGGTCCTTAAGGCACCCTAACAGTCCAGATTTAAAGGCCCTGGAGGGGACATTCTCTTCCTTGCTAGTCCGCCTGTCCATTCAGAGGGGATATGGTCACCAGGTCTACAGCATGATGGTTGACACCATTAGGTGGACAGGGTCATTAGGTTGACACAAGCATTAAGGTTGACAACCTAATGACCCTGTTGACCTAACCCATGTCGACATACAGTCATGACGACCGAATGCTGTCTACACAATGATCCATACCCGTTCAGAGAGGAGGTTGACTGCTGCAGCAGCCTCTCTCCCCTGCAGAGCACACGCTGCTGTGTACTGACTGGTGAAAGAGGCAGCTGCAAGCACTCACTCCTCTTTTCTTGCTTAATTTGCAGAAGATGGGGGACCGCTCCCACTCTCACCCCCGCTAGGGTTACCACCTAGTCCCTTTAATTCCGGACACATGTTAATTACACAGGTTCTGTGGCAGTTTAAAATCAGGTGAAGTGGAGTCTTGAAGTCAGCCAGCCACAGAACCTGTGTAATTAATATGTGTCCGTAATTAAAGGGACTAGGTGGTAACCCTAACCCCCGCACACATAGCGGGCACATGCACCACCACACCCGTCGAGATCGCGGTCACCGGCATCCCCTACTGTGCAGGGGAGTGGCCACACCCTCCCACATTGGCAATGCCCCCTCAACATCAGGGCCGGGCAGAGCTGTCAGCACCCCTGTATACATGGCTCAGCACAGATAGTTAGATCAAATTGAGGCACTAATTAAGTCACCTGAGACTAAGCATGGATATACTTAAAACCTCTGCATTAGCACAATGCTGCTTTCACACTGCAAAACCTGCTCTGACCCGGTTTTTGAAACGTTTCTTAAAACGGGTCAGAGCTAGTTAAACCCCTTTCACATTGCACATTATAAACGGTATATTACTGGTTAATTAGTTGTGTTAGTTGTGCGCATGCTCACAACGTCTATTCTTGCAGGCAGAGGAGCTGCCCCCACCGCGGTGAAAAACAGGGCGTGGCCTCCAAAAATGCAATTTAAAAAAATTCCAAAAAAAAAAGGTACCAGTGGGGGGGGTTACCAGCTCCCAGGTACCAGGTGAGGGGACATGTACGGTACAACATAACGGTAATCCCAGCAACTGTGCGCGGCCAAACAGAGCAACACTTAAATTGCCCCATCGGGTGCTTTCTAGTGGCTACCAGCACATGGAATATACTTGAATTCCCCTATAGAGGTGAGGAGCAGTGTTAGCCTTTTTTATTATATAGGAAAGGTTCCTAAATGCGTTCCTCAAGGCATCCCGACGGTCCAGGTTTAAAACATGCTTGGTCACAAGTGACTTAATACGTGCCTCAGTTCGATTCAGCCATCTGTACTGGGCTGTGGATAAACAAGTTAAACCTGGACCGTTGGTGTGGCTTAAGGACTGTGTTTGGGAGCCTCTGTTATATAGGATTGTTCCCTATCTACAATACAACACTGACATCTAGTGCTCACCTTCAGCATTGCACCTGTTCCTGATTCGCACTATGGCAGCCGTTTCTTAGCTGTTGCTGATGTATTATAATAATGACTTCTTGAACAACATCGCTCACTTTGGCACTTCTGAGCCATACCGTTCAAAACATCGGCCAGTGTGTATGCAACGAGCGATGATCGCAACCGCGGGTGGTTAACAAGGGTTTCTGTCATCCGTACATGTGTATGCGCAATATGGGTATGGACCATAGGATAGACAAGCATTAGGTGGACAGTCAAAAGGTCGACATGGGTATGTTCACATTTTTTTACTTGAATGTCGACACTATTTTATTCTACCACCACGCCCTAGTGGATGGTAGGGCATGAAATACCACCTGTCGGCACATGTCGACTAAAAAAAAACATGCCAACCTTTTGTCATTCGACCTTCCCCATGTCGACCTAATGTTTGTGTCGACATAATATCCACGTCGAACTAACCGCATGTCGACCTTCAGTCATGCATGTCGACCTTCAGAAATGTCAACCTTCATGCATGTCGACCTTCAGTGGTCAACCTAATGCTTGTTCACCTTCCCCTTGTTGACCTGTATCCAGCACATGCTGGGTTGCACTTGGGATTTGGACACCGGCAATAAGCCGGGTCGCTGACGTCAGAAAGGGGGCCGAGTGGAGCGGCAGCGCATCATTGGGGACGGGGGAGAAGCCAGCGATTGGAGCTGACGCTGCCTCCTCCCGATAGTGTGAACTGGACACGGGTTACCTGTTTACACGGCCCAACATCCCAGGTCCCACCCAGGATTAACCCATCTTTTAACCTGGGTTCGGAATACTGGGTTGCTGGACCCAGGTTATTTCCAATGGCTCTTTCACACAGCAAACACCCGGGTGATTTGTGCGGTGTGAAAGGGGTATAAGGCGATGACTATTTTGATTATAAATTAATATCCATCCATGACCTCTTTATATCTCACAACTTTAACCTGCTGGCCATTACAGAAACCTGGCTCACACAATCAGACACGGCCTCGCCTGCAGCACTGTCACCTGGTGGTCTCCACCTCACACCTCCAGGCCTGGTAACTGTAACATGGTCACACAATCAGACACAGTCTCGCCTGCAGCACTGTCACATGGTGGTCTCCACCTCACACCTCCAGGCCTGGTAACTGTAACATGGTCACACAATCAGACATGGCCTCGTCTGCAGCACTGTCACATGGTGGTCTCCACCTCACACCTCCAGGCCTGGTAACTGTAACATGGTCACACAGTTAGACACAGCCTCGCCTGCAGCACTGTCACATGGTGGTCTCCACCTCACACCTCCAGGCCTGGTAACTGTAACATGGTCACACAGTCAGACACGGCCTCGCCTGCAGCTCTGTCACATGGTGGTCTCCACCTCACACCCCCAGGCCTGGTAACAGTAACATGGTCACACAGTCAGACACAGCCTCGCCTGCAGCACTGTCACATGGTGGTCTCCACCTCACACCTCCAGGCCTGGTAACTGAAAAGGAGGTAGGGTTGGTATATTACTGTCCCAATCCTTCACATATTCAGTTCTACCACCGGTTCCTTCACTCACATTTACATCATTTGAAGTTCACTCTATTAGGGTGTTTTCCCCTATCCCTCTGCGTGTTGCTGCTATCTATCGCCCACCTGGGCTTCCCAAAACTCTATCTCTGGAAGATTTCTCTGCCTGGCTCCCCCATTTCTTATCCTCTGACATCTTCACTATCATCCTGGGTGACTTTAATATTGCTATTGACAGTCCACCATCTCTGCATGCCTCCAAACTCCTCTCTCTAACCTCCTCTCTCTAACCTCCTCTCTCGGCCTCTCCCAGTGGTCCGACGCCTCTACTCATGAGGAAGGCCACCAGGCTGTGCTCAGTCTCTGATTTTACTAACACTCCCTTCTCTCTCTCTCTGATCACAATCTCATTACCCTCTCGCTCTACTCCATTACACCAAGCTCACTGCCACTGAAATCATGCAAGCCTACTCTAACCCGCAGAAATACTAATGCTATTAATTTTCCACAACTTTCTGCAACAACAGCTCTCACTAATTTCTACATTTACCTCTCCTGACTCTGCTGTTTCCCACCTCTACCAGACTCTTCAAACAGCTCTTGATGAAGTGGCTCCAGCTTCCCATTACACCCCACACAGGCTTAGATGCCAACCATGGCACTCCAAAACAACAAGACAACTACGAAATCAGTCACGTAAAGTAGAACGCCAATGGCGTAAATCTCTTAATATGACTGATTTCCTCACATATAAGACTAGCTACCACTCCTACTGCAATGCTTTGGACACGGCCAAACAAACTTACTACCAATCTCTCATCTCTTCTCATGCCACCAACCCTAGGCGACTTTTTAACACATTTAATTCTCTTCTGTACCCTCCCCCTCCTCCCCCACCGGCTACCATCAGTGCACAAGAACTTGTCTCCTACTTTAAGGACAAGATTGATAACATCCGAGAATAAATGGTAGGCTCTTCCACAACCTCTAACACACTTTTTTCCCCTGCTGAACTCTCTGGCACTTTCTCTCCATTTGAGCCCACAAATAAAAAGAAGTATCCACACTCTTCTTATTCTCTTACTCTACTACCTCTCGTCTTGATCCTATACCTGCACAAGTCATTAAAAATCTATCTCCTGTGCTTATTCCAACCTTAACTAAAATCTGCAATCTCTCTCTTGCTACTGGTACTTTTCCTTCTCTGCTCAAACATGCAGTGATTACTCCTATTCTGAAAAAAACACAATTCTAAAGGCCCCCATACATTAGTCCGACTTGTCCTAAGGACAAGTCGGACCTGATTTCCCCCTGCAGCTCCCCGGGAGGGGGACACACGACTTGGCACTTGATGTGCCAAGTTTTGCAAATGATACATCGTATGCGATGTATCATTTGCAACTCCCGGGGAGCTGCAATGTGGAGCGAGCAGGGGGGCCGGGGACATTGAGGTGGCGGGCGGGGGATGCTGCAAGGCGGCTGGGGGGACGGACGCACGCTGCTAGTAGTGCGGACGCTGCGGGGGACACAGGCGGCAGTAACATAGAGCCGGGCGGGGGGAGCCGGGAGCTGTCAGTGATGAAAAAAAAAAAAAGCCCATACAATAAATGGGCAGCCTGTGATTGGCTGAGCGCTCTCTCAGCCAATTGCTGACAGGCTGAGAGAGCGCTCAGCCAATCACAGGCTGCCCATTCATTGTATGGGCTTTTTTTTTCCAGTGCTGACAGCTCCCGGCTCCCCCCGCCCGGCTCTATGTCACTGCCGCCTGTGTCCCCCGCAGCGTCCGCACTACTAGCGGCGTGTCCCCCCTCCCTATCCGGACGGAGCATGACAGCTCCCTGCTCCGGCTCCCCCTGCCGCCCCCCTCCCTCGCCGGCGTCTCCCGCCCCCCTCCCTCGCCGGCGTCCTCAGAGTCCCCACGGCTGCACATAACATTTATCTTATGTGCAGCCAATCCGACGTCCCGACTCTGACCCGATGCGCACGGGACCGCGCATCGGGTCGGACCGGGTGTCAAAACCTGCGATTTGGTCCGATTTCACTGCCCGATCCATCTGGATCGGGTGAAATCGGGGCCAAATCGCATAGTGTATGGCAGCCTTAACCCTAACTCTCTCTCAAACTACCATCCTATCTCTCAACTCCCATGCCTCTCCAAGCTACTGGAGAGACTTGTCTACTCTCCCCTCACAAACTTTCTTAACTCTAACACCCTATTAGACCTGCTTCAGTCAGGCTTTCGCTCTCAACACTCCACTGAGACAGCACTAACTAAAGTGGTGAATGATCTGGTAACTGCTAAGTCTAAAGGCAATTACTCACTACTTTTTCTTCTAGATCTTTTTGCTGCATTTGACACTGTGGATCACACTCTTCTTGTAGAAACACTACACTCCCTAGGTCTTAATGATACAGCCCTTTCCTGGTTCTCATCTAACCTATCTGATCACGTTTTCAGTATTCGCTTCTCTGACTTTACTTCCTCTTCACTACCTCTATCAGTTGGAGTTCTGCAAGGCTCAGTCTTAGGTCCTCTGCTTTTCTCAATCTATACTTCCTCTCTTGGCAAACTAATTAGCTCTTTCGGATTTCAGTATCACTTATATGCGGATAATACTCAAATCTATCTATCAACCCCAGAGTTGACACTGGTTTTGGGCAAAGTCTCTGAATGTCTCTCTGCCATCTCATCTTGGATGTCTTCTCGCCAATTCAATATTTCCAATACAGAATTACTTATATTCCCACCAGCCAAGAACAGTTACCATCCTGACATCTCCATTCTCCATCGCTGTTGACAACTCGACAATCTACCCTACCCCACAAGTTCGTTGCTTAGGGGTCATCCTCGACTCTGACCTGTCCTTTCTTCCCCCCATTCAATCTGTCTCCAAATCATGTTACATGCATCTAAAAAACATATCCAAAATATGACCCTATCTCACACAAGACACTACTAAATCTCTTATCCATACACTCATTATATCCCGCATTGATTATTGCAATAGTCTCCTAACTGGTCTTCCCAAGAACAGACTCTCGCCACTGCAATCCATTTTAAATGCTGCTGCTAGGCTGATCTTCCTTGCAAGACGCTCATCGTCTGCTGATCCGCTCTGCCAGTCCCTCCATTGGTTGCCTGTATCTTACCGTATTCAATATAAAACACTTCTACTCGCATATAAAGCTATTAACCATACTGCACCAGCATATATCTCTGCACTTATCACAAAATATCTCCCATCTTGACCACTCCGCTCTGCATAAGATCTGTGTTTCTCTTGTGCACATAACACTACAGTAGCTCTCATTCACTATTACAGGACTTTCATCGGGCTGCTCCCATCCTATGGAATGCCCTTCCACGCACAATAAGACTCTCCACTAGCCTACAGACTTTAAAGCGTTCCCTGAAATCTCACCTCTTCAGGCAAGCCTATCATATTTAAGTTCTACACGCATAAACCTCTGAGGCACTTATGTATTATATAGCTTCCCTTCTGGACCTGTAACTTGGTGGGACTGCTATGCTATTACTGGTGCCTGTCCCTGTGTTTCCCTCCTATATCCCTATATATTGTAAGCTTGCAGCAGGGCCCTCTTACCTCCAAGTCTGTCTGTTGTTACCCAGTTTTTTTTGTCACTGTCTACTATTATAAAGTGCAACGGAATCTGCTGCGCTATATAAGAAACTGTAACGGAATCTGCTGCGCTATATAAGACACTGTAACGGAATCTGCTGCGCTATATAAGACGCTGTAACGTTATCTGCTGCGCTATATAAGACACTGTAACGGAATCTGCTGCACTATATAAGACGCTGTAACGGAATCTGCTGCGCTATATAATACGCTGTAACGGAATCTGCTGCGCTATATAAGACGCTGTAACTGAATCTGCTGCGCTATATAAGATGCTGTAACAGAATCTGCTGCGCTATATAAGACACTGTAACGGAATCTGCTGCGCTATATAAGACGCTGTAACGGAATCTGCTGCGCTATATAATACGCTGTAACGGAATCTGCTGCGCTATATAAGACGCTGTAACGGAATCTGCTGCGCTATATAATACGCTGTAACCAAATCTGCTGCGCTATATAAGACACTGTAACTGAATCTGCTGCGCTATATAAGACACTGTAACGGAATCTGCTGCGCTATATAAGACGCTGTAACGGAACCTGCTGCGCTATATAAGACGCTGTAACGTAATCTGCTGCGCTATATAAGACGCTGTAACGGAATCTGCTGCACTATAAAAGACGCTGTAACGGAATCTGCTGCGCTATATAAGACGATAACGGAATCTGCTGCGCTATATAAGACACTGTAACGAAATCTGCTGCGCTATATAAGATACTGTAACGGAATCTGCTGCGCTATATAAGACACTGTAACGGAATCTGCTGCGCTATATAAGACACTGTAACGGAATCTGCTGCGCTATATAAGACACTGTAACAGAATCTGCTGCGCTATATAAGACACTGTAACGGAATCTGCTGCGCTATATAAGACACTGTAACGGAATCTGCTGCGCTATATAAGACACTGTAACGGAATCTGCTGAGCTATATAAGACACTGTAACGGAATCTGCTGCGCTATATAAGACACTGTAAATAAATAATAAATAAATAAATAAATGAGACACAGGGTAACCTTAATATATAAGAGCCTGAGGATCTCACTTCTCCTGACATTGCTTCCAGGGAAGGAAGTAGTCCACGAAGCTGTCACCATTCTCAGAATAATGTCTTTAATATCTCCGACACCTCACACCCGCTCCCCTTATAATGACATCTGTAATCTGTTTTGCCAGATTCATTTCTCCTTGGTATTAGATGTTTGTGGACAGATGGGAAGTAGAAACGACGTCAGGTCAGTAAGTGGGATTAGTCCTTACCACTCTGTCCTTATAAATGTCTGGGGAAGGCTCTTTACACCACAGGTATTAAGTTCACCAAGCAGATGTGGTCATTGCAAGAACACAGACCTGTACGTGAGAGATTTGAGCGATGCATCGGGCTAATGTTCAAAGGGATTTTATATTACGGCCAAATAAAGGTCACAAAGATGCCACCAAAAGACTTAGGATGAGGCTGTTTTCTGTTAATGGGAATGGAAGATTCTTTCAGGGAAATATACTAAGATGGACGTTCTATTTCACATGGGATGTTGCTATGGGCAACCAATCAGATCCCGTCTTATCTTCTAGAAGGTGCTAAACAAATAAGAAATAGATTCTGATTGGTTGTCCCTAGCAACATCCTATGTGAAATACTGTAGAACTCCCATCTTAGTAAATTCTTTGTGTTAATTTAATATCTAGAAATACCGTGTACAGTTACTTGTACGTCAATGGAAGATTGGGAATTTAAGGTGGCCCTGGAAAAATTCTAAAGTGGCCCCACGTGGGGATGGCTCCAAGTCCATGTTAGTGAGATATGCAGATCCACAATACAATAGCCAATCTGTGATGTTGCAAACGTGTGATATATTTAGACACACAATGCAAATCACTGATAGGACAAAATCAGGCGCGCAATAACCCGCGGCTAGTGACACTCACAATAAAAGGCAACACAGGGGAATAAATTCAATTAAAATGTATAACAATATTGCTGCTCCTAAGAGTGATTCTGTATCACTCAGGTTTAAAGCACAGGTATTTCCTGATAAGAAAAGGAGCGCAATTGTCATAAAAATCAATACATTTATTAATACAGTAATAAAATCTAAAAAACTATACATTTCTGAAGAGAAATAGAAGGTGATCACAATGACATCTGTGGGACACTTATGCAAATTCATACATTATTAATTCCAACAGTAGTTACATCCATAAATTGCAATACTATCAATATGCACATATATGGGGGTTGGAATTTCCGATTGCGTATGGGTAGGTTCAGATTTAGAAGAGCATGGATATACAGAGTCCCAGTATAATAATAAGCAGCCAGCAGTACCAGGTGGTTGATGTTAATATCAGTACTTCAAAACAATGGGAGTTAATGTTGATGTCAACACTCCATGTCGACAGAAATTTTATCCAGGTTAATGTCACGGCACTGTGGCCAAATAATTGCTGGAGTAGAATATGTGCTCCCCAATTGTTGAAACCCTCTGTCTCTGGAGGGAAGTTTCCAATCTACGGGGTTATAGGGGACCACACTGCGGCAGTTTTTCAGGTTCTTATCCCGCTGTCGAGCTCCAGGACCTGAAGCGTCCACACACCTAACGCTGTGTGTGGAGGGGTGTCTGAAGAAATTGCACAGGTGCAAGGACCGTTTTCAATCAACTTCCAGATGGCAGCACCGCTGCCGCTTGTACACACTCGAGCTGGGAGCGGAGAAATAGCCGCACAAATATGGCGTCACCCTGGGTGGCAGGTGAACTGGCTGTAGCGTTATCCAACGTATGCGCAAAGTGTCCCACAATCGTCAAATGGATCATTGGGGGGTCTTGATGCGTTTCTTCGAATCTTCTGAGGAAACCGGTTCATACTGGGTGATCCATTTAAGTCAATCCATGCAATTGTATAAGAGTAATGGGTATTATTAATAAGGGCACAGGGATAGTTCTGATAGCCATTTAGTTTGCGGTACATGCATGGCCTAGCATGGAAGAAATATTACTGACGCTGGGTGCAAAAGTAGATGGGTGTATCCTTAATCTTACCTCCAAGTCTGGCTGTTGTTACCCAGTTTGTTTTATCTCTGTTTACAATTGTAAAGCGCAACGGAATCTGCTGCGCTATATAAGACGCTGTAACGGAATCTGCTGCGCTATATAAGACGCTGTAACGGAATCTGCTGCGCTATATAAGACGCTGTAACGGAATCTGCTGCGCTATATAAGACGCTGTAACGGAACCTGCTGCGCTATATAAGACGCTGTAACGGAATCTGCTGCGCTATATAAGACAGTGTAACGGAATCTGCTGCGCTATATAAGACACTGTAACGGAATCTGCTGCTCTATATAAGACACTGTAACGGAATCTGCTGCCGCTATATAAGAATCTGTTAATAAATCAATAAATAAACTGCACAGTACAGGTAACTGCTCAGTGGGCATTAGCTTGCCAATTAGGCAGAATGTGCTGGAAATTCTGACATGGAATAAGTAAAGCAAAATAATTATAAGAAAATCTATGTCATTTATGTAACTTGGGTAGTAAACCATCATAGCTGCAATAATGACAGGGATCAGAAGGTGCAAGCAGACATATGCGCAGTGCACCTGCCAGCAAGGTGGTGGCAAAATCTTATAACCTTTATGCAAATACGAGGGATAACAGCCCCTTCGACAACATGCTAGCAGTTTAGCAACCCCAATTTTCATTCGGAAATTGGGTTCTCTTTCATAGTCATTTAGAACAAAGGTAATACACCATTTACTGAACAAGCTTAGTGAAATGTCTAATGCCAATGGGGCTTAAGTGTACATTATAAATTCCATGGGGGTAGATGACCTGGACGGACGCTGTGCTACAGCAATGCCGAAAACTTGGTATGCAAAAGTACTCCTCCTTGACAGGAAGGAGGGGTGAAGCTAGTTTGGCCATTCATGGGGCCCTAGGAAAGAACAAGTTAAGGCCAGTAGGGAGGAGGTATGAGGTACCCGGCATGCAGGCAAGAGGAGGGTCTGCTACTGGAGCTGTCCCCAATAATGCTTCGCATACAACAGCACATACAGCACCAGGGGCCAGTACTGCAAATACAGGCACGCATGCACACACTGCGGCAAAGGGCACCCAGCAAAGGAATGCTACAAGATAGCAGGGGGTTACACAGTGCCTAAAACAGAATGAGATCAGCGCAATAAGTAAGGCAGCAACCCCGATACAACTAAAAAACAGGCAAAAATGGCTAGGATGGTACCACAACAAAGAAGATGCAGAGTTTCTGGAAAAGGGGTTCAGGGAAGGGTTCCAGTTACCCATTGAAGGAACAGTCAGAGGCGCAGTAATACAGCATAATTTAAAATCAGCCACAGAATTCCCCCAAATAGTAAGAGAAAAAATGTTTAAGGAAATAGAAGCGTGTCGCATAGCAGGCCCCTTCCAGGAACCCCCTTTATAGCAGCTAGTAGTATCCCCCTTGGGGGTAGCACCAAAAAAGACGCCTGAAAAATTCATATAAATACAGCACATGTCATACCCCGCAGGAGGGTCGGTAAACGATGCTATAGAAAAGCAGCAGTACAGCGTGGCTTACCAGTCTTTTTAGGATGCGCTCAAAATAGTGCGCAGCTGCGGGGAAGTGGCCCTTATGGGGAAGATCGATATTGAATCAGCATTCAGGCTCCTTCCGCTTCACCCCCAGAGTCAAAGATTCATGGGCCTCAAATTGAATTGCAGTTATTTCATTGACCTATACTTACCAATGGGCTGCGCCATTTCATGCACTTTCTTTGAAAAATTCAGTACGTTCCTGCACTGGTGCGTGGAAGCCGGAACAGGCAGTAAGACAATGGTACACTACTTGGACGACTTTCTTATGGTCGGCCAGGCTAATACCGATAGACGCGAGCAGCTGCTATAATCCTCCCAGATGCTATTCCACACATTCGGGGTACCAATAGCAACAGAAAAAAACAAAACAAAAACAAAGGGCAAACAACAAGGCTCTCCTACCTAGGCATAGAAATAGACACCTCAGACAAGCTGTACAGGTTACCAGAGGACAAGGTGTCCAACCTCCTGGGGCAGATTAGCGAGCACGCAAGGGCAAAGAAATTGACACTGAAACAGCTCCAATCATTGCTGGGGTCACTAAACTTTGCGTGCAGGGTGATCCCCATGGGCAGAATCTTCTGCCGCAAACTGTAAAGGGCCACAGCGGGGGTGAAAAAGGCGCATCACTTGGTTAGGTTAACAGCAGAAATGAGAGGAGACATGCTCATGTAGGAAACCTTTTGTAGAAATTCAATGGAGTAAGGATCCGGCCGGCACCGCCTGTGCCAAACAAGAAGTTACACCTATACAGGGACACAGCGGGGTCATGGGGCTTCGGAGATTACCTAGAGGGAGAATGCTGGTGCATTGTGGCCCCAGAGCTAGGCAGAGGAGGGGCTGACAAAGAACTTGCTGCTTCTGGAGCTGTTCCCATTAATAGGAGCGGTGGAATTGTGGGGCAGCAGGTTAGCCAACAGGGAGATAACTTTCTGGTGTGACAACTTGGGGTGGTGCAAGCGGTCAACAAGCAAAGTGCCTCCTCCCCACCAGCGATTAACCTGATCAGGCACCTGGTATTGGGGTGTCTGCAACACAACATTAACTTCCGCGCCAAGCACGTGCCAGGGATAGACAACAAAATAGCCGATTCCCTCTCCAGGGGAAAATGCAAAGCCTTTAGGGAGGCAGCACCGCAGGCTCAGTAGCAAGGTTTAACCTGTCCTCCTTACTTATGGCAGATTGTGAAGACGAGGTGAACAAGATGGTGAGAGATTCATTAGCAACCCTTGCTACGGGCCACTTCCACCTTGACAAAGCACCTTGCATGTGAAACGCGTTGGATTAAGCACAAGAAGCCCCCCAGCAGAAGAGGAGAAGCAACCCCCTGCCAGACGATACCGCAGAGCCGCAAACTAAGAAGACGGCAGGTGACGTCACCAGCTGAACGCTCCGGAGTCCCGCCGTAAGTTTGCAAGAGCCGCAGCAAGCGGCATAGATGTCAGAATAGTGCAGGGCAAGCTTATTTAACCTCCTTAAAACCTGGACTGCTTTTACTTACTCCTATAAGGAGTGTAAACATTATTTGGTCATTTATTTGATTTTACTATTAATTTTATTTTTATTTTTATTTATTTTTTATTTTTATTTTTATTCATTTATTTGTTTCAGTTATACTTTATCTTTACCTTTTTGTCTCATTCTCAGAAATTAACCCTCCCACATTGTCTCACGTTTTGCCCCTATCTGTGTTGTTTTACCCCATCCCCCCCTTGCGCCTGATCAATGTTGTGCACTTGCACAACACATTCACCCACTTCCACCCACAACCCATGTTACCACAACAACAGGCAACAAAGATCAGAGCGCAGTATGGACAAGAACATAGCTCAGTCACAGCCATCTGGGCAGAGAGTAAGCTGGGGACTAGGACACCAGCAGGCATTAGGGAACAGAAAAACCCATCAGACTAGAGTCCAGGGCAAGGTAGGGTCATGGTAGGGTGGCGGGCTACGGTCCTAGGACCTAGCATTGGCGGAAGTACTGCGGGCCAGCCAAGGTGGGGCGCCAGGCCTGGCATCGGGGGTCAAAACGGGATCACCCAGCGGTTACAGGTTGTCAGTTGCGAGAAGGGGATCCCGGCCCCCCAGGCGGTTACATGATTCAGTTGTGATAAGGGCTGGTGGACCGCAGTGCTTTCTTTGCCACCCAAATTAAGTAACAGTAAATTTGCAGGAGGGGGGTCATTACACTCAAAAGCAACTCCAGCAAAGGTCCCACCACCCACCCCAAGAGGAAGAAGGAACAACATTAAGCAACTTGAAGAAGGCAAAGCAGCAGACGAAAGTACTGCGGACCAGCCATGGTATGGCGCTAGGCCTGGCGTCGGGGGCGGAAGTACTGCAGGCCAGCCAAGGTGGGGCACCAGGCCTGGCGTCGGGGGTCAAAACGGGATCACCCGGCGGTTACAGGCCAAGGTGGGGGCGCCAGGCCTGGCGTCGGGGGGCAAATCGGGATCACCTGAAGGTTACAGGTTGTCAGTTGCGAGAAGGGGATCCCGGCCCCCCAGGCGGTTACATGATTCAGTTGATAAGGGCTGGTGGACTGCAGTGCTATCTTTGCCACCCAAATTAAGTAACAGTAAATTTGAAATCAAGTTAATAAATTGTGACCATTTAATTCGCCAAAAATACTAGACTTCGACTGGTTATTTCAAGTACAAGGGGAAGGGGTACTTGTGGAGTATCACGGCTCCCACGACCTGCATCGTATGCAGATCGTATGCTAAAAATCGCATCGCATCGCATCGCATGTGGCATACGATGCGATGCGATGTTTTACCGATTTTTGACTATTTTAGCTCAAAAATCGTATGCCATCGCATAACATCGTATGCCATATGTAGTGGCATACGATGTCATACGATGCGATACGATGTTTTACCGATTTTTGAGCAAAAATTGTCAAAAATCGGTAAAACATCGGATAACATCGTATGCCATATGTAGTGGCATACGATGTCATACGATGCGATACGATGTTTTACCGATTTTTGAGCAAAAATGGTGAAAAATCGGTAAAACATCGCATGGCATTGTATGCCATCGATGCGATACGATGTTTTACCGATTTTTTAGCCATTTTAGCTCAACAATCGTATGCGATCGCATAACATCGTATGCCATATGTAGTGGCATACGATGTCATACGATGCGATACGATGTTTTACCGATTTTTGAGCAAAAATGGTCAAAAATAGGTAAAACATCGGATAACATCGTATGCCATATGTAGTGGCATACGATGTCATACGATGCGATACGATGTTTTACCGATTTTTGAGCAAAAATGGTGAAAAATCGGTAAAACATCGCATGGCATTGTATGCCATCGATGCGATACGATGTTTTACCGATTTTTTAGCCATTTTAGCTCAAAAATCGTATGCGATCGCATCGGATGCCATACGATGGCATCCGATGCGATGGCACCCGATTTTGCACTCAAATGCATCAGAATGCATTGAAATGTGTATTAAAGTAGTGAAATGCCCCCAAATGCCATTTTTCATAGTGCACCACCCCCACTATCAACGTCAACCCGAAGCGTGGCGAGCGCAGCGAGCCCGCGAGGGGCGGCGGTACGCGTCCTACGACCTTTTCATACCCCCACTATCCACGTCGGCGTGGAGCTGAGAATAGAATAGTGTGGCGAGCGCAGCGAGCCACCGAGCCCGAAGCGTGGCGAGCGCAGCGAGCCCTGCGAGGGGACGCGGATACCTTCACAGCTATACGCGTCTCCTCGCGGGCTTTACAGGTATCCGCGTCCCCTCGCGGGGCTCGCTGCGCTCGCCACACTTCGGGCTCGGTGGCTCGCTGCGCTCGCCACACTATTCTATTCTCAACTCCACGCCGACGTGGATAGTGGGGGTATGAAAAGGTCGTAGGACGCGTACCGCCGCCGCTCGCCACGCTTCGGGTTGACGTTGATAGTGGGGGTGGTGCACTATGAAAAATGGCATTTGGGGGCATTTCACTACTTTAATACACATTTCAATGCATTCTGATGCATTTCAGTGCAAAATCGGGTGCCATCGCATCGCATCGGATGCCATCGTATGGCATCCGATGCGATCGCATACGATTTTTGAGCTAAAATGGCTCAAAAATCGGTAAAACATCGTATCGCATCGATGGCATACAATGCCATGCGATGTTTTACCGATTTTTCACCATTTTTGCTCAAAAATCGGTAAAACATCGTATCGCATCGTATGACATCGTATGCCACTACATATGGCATACGATGTTATCCGATGTTTTACCGATTTTTGACAATTTTTGCTCAATAATCGGTAAAACATCGTATCGCATCGTATGACATCGTATGCCACTACATATGGCATACGATGTTATGCGATGGCATACGATTTTTGAGCAAAAATGCTCAAAAATCGGTAAAACATCGTATCGCATCGTATGCCACTACATATGGCATACGATGCCATGCGATGGCATACGATATTTGAGCAAAACTGCTCAAAAATCGGTAAAACATCGCATCGCATCGTATGCCATCGTATGCCACTACATATGGCATACGATGCCATACGATGGGAGCCGTGATACTCCACAAGTACCGGGGAAGGTTACAAAAGGGGAAAGAAGGGGAGGAGATGGTGCTTTGTGTTCAAGGTTTGTGGAGTGGTGAGGGGCATCAGGCGCTCAGCGGTTTAAAGAGAATGAGCTGCAAATAGCAGCGAATGAGTATAAAAGCTCAGCCTGTGCCCCACAAAAGTGAGACATAATCCCAGGGGATAGGCCATACTTAAGGAAGGGGGAGGATGGGGGTCATTACACTCAGAAGCAACCCCAGCAAGGATCCCACCAATCCACCCCGAGAGGAATAAGGAACAACATTAAGCAACTTCAAGAGGGCAAAGCAGCAGACAGAAGTTCTGCGGACCAGCCATGGTATGGCGCTAGGCCTGGCATCGGGGGCGGAAGTACTGCAGGCCAGCCAAGGTGGGGCACCAGGCCTGGCGTCGGGGGTCAAAAGGGGATCACCCGGCGGTTACAGGTTGTCAGTTGCGAGAAGGGGATCCCGGCCCCCCAGGCGGTTACATGATTCAGTTGTGATAAGGGCTGGTGGACCCAGAGGTGTAACTACTTTTTTTGCGCCCCCCCGCCGGACATTTTGGACGCCCCCCGAAATATTAACCCCCTCCTTACCCGTCCCCATTGCCGCCGGCGCTTCTGCCTCTAACCCGACACGCAGATCTGTGTCGGGTGACGGGCGGTCCCCGGGTCCGGCTGCAGTGCTAATATAATAAGAGACACTCGGAAAATGGCTGCCCCCATACAGCATTATGGGGGCAGCCATTTTCCGAGTGTCTCTTATTATATTAGCACTGCAGCCGGAGCCGGGGACCGCCCGTCACCCGACACAGATCTGCGTGTCGGGTTAGAGGCAGCGGCGCCGGCGGCAATGGGGTAAGGAGGGGGAGGGCAGGAGTCGGGACCAGGTGGTAACTATAGTCCCGCAGACCCCCCAGGCGCCCACACCTGCCTAGCGCCCACACCTGCCTAGCGCCTCCCCGCCACCGCGGGGGCTGCGGGACTATAGTTACGCCACTGGGTGGACCGCAGTGCTATCTTTGCCACCCAAATTAAGTAACAGTAAATTTGCAGGAGGGGGGTCATTACACTCAGAAGCAACTCCAGCAAAGATCCCACTACCCACCCCAAGAGGAAGAAGGAACAACATTAAGCAACTTGAAGAAGGCAAAGCAGCAGACGAAAGTACTGCGGACCAGCCATGGTATGGTGCTAGGCCTGGCGTCGGGGGCGGAAGTACTGCGGGCCAGCCAAGGTGGGGGCGCCAGGCCTGGTGTCGGGGGGCAAATCGGGATCACCTGAAGGTTACAGGTTGTCAGTTGCGAGAAGGGAATCACAGCCCCCCAAGCGGTTACATGATTCAGTTGATAAGGGCTGGTGGACTGCAGTGCTATCTTTGCCACCCAAATTAAGTAACAGTAAATTTGAAATCAAGTTAATAAATTGTGACCATTTAATTCGCCAAAAATACTAGACTCCGACTGGTTATTTCAGGTACAAGGGGAAGGTTACAAAAGGGGAAAGAAGGGGAGGAGATGGTGCATTGGGTTCAAGGTTTGTTGAGTGGTAAGGGGCATCAGGCGCTCAGCGGTTTATAAAGTAAATATATATACATTTGGGTTATCAATCATATCTAGGCGTTATCAATTTGGAGGCCCCAGCGAGATCAATAATATTGGTGCCCACATTTGTCAGTAATTGAGAGAATCAAAGTTTGCACAAATAATTAGCTATTTAAAAAAAAAATGTCAATCAAATGACGAACAGGCAGCAGCGCCACCTCCCTTTCCTTCCCTTTTCTCAGTGTGCTGTGCAAGTGCCACTGCCAGTCCTCAACACTCCGCGCCCTCTATCTTCTCCCCTCTTCTTCCATCTCCTCCTTCTCTCCCCTCCTTTCCCCCTCAGTCATGAGAGGGTGTAATGGCATCCTCAGCGTGTCCTGCCTACGCAGATAGAAGAGGAGGGACTGCACAAGAGTTAAAAAGCAAAAGAACAGTGAGTCTTTTTTTATACATGTTTATAACAAATTTTTAAATAATTGTAGATTTTTTGGTACTTGTTTTTTCGGCGCCAGCGATTTTAATTGTAGGCATCGGGTCGGAAAAATCGGGTCGATCGCATCGCATGCAACCAAATTGCATGCGATGCGATAGACGCGACCCGATTTTTTACATTGGAACCAATGTTAAATGGTCCCTGAGACCCGATTTTACATTGGCCCCAATGTTAATTGCCCCCCAGACCCCAGTTTTCATTGTATACCCACCCTTATGGGTTAAATGCCCCCCATTGTTAACGCCACTCCACGATGAACGTCAACCCGAAGCGTGGCAAGCGCAGCGAGCCCGCGAGAGGCGGCAGTACGCGTCCTCCGACCTTTTCATACCCCCACTATCCACATCGGCGTGGAGTTGATTTTATATAGTGTGGCGAGCGCAGCGAGCCACTGAGCCCGAAGCGTGGTGAGCGCAGCGAGCCCCGCGAGGGGACGCGCATTACTGCACAGGTATTACGCGTCCCCTCGCGGGGCTTGCTGCGCTCACCACACTATATGAAGTTATATATGGCATACACTGGACCCTATTTTACATAGGAATTTAATATTGAATACAAGGCTTACAATGTAAAATCGTGTCGGTCGCGTCGGTCGCATCGCATGCCATTATAATGGCATGCGATGGACCTGATTTTACATTTGTCGGGAAAGCTTAAAAAAAAGCCAGAAATCGGGTCGGTGGGGTCCCATCGCATACCTTAACTTAAGGTATGCGATGGGACCCGATGGGCGCCGTGCTAGGAAACAAGTACCGATTTTTTTATTTTAATTTAGACACTTTTTAAATAAAGGGCTGGTTTATGTGCCTAATGGTGGCCATACGCTATATGCGCTCCCACAGGCATCGCATAGTACAAAAAGTATGCGCTGCACATACTTTTTGTACTGCTTTCGGATCGCATCGCACACACATTGCATGCATGCCGTGCGATGCGATCTAGCCCATAATGTATGCGATTCCCGCAGCGTGTATGGGCACCTTTGGTGCCTGCAACATTTTGACACGGCACTGAGATGGTGTATGCATACATGTACATGCACCCGAGATCCTCCATAGGATCGCATGTTGCATACGCTCCCACAATCGGGCTGCAGCTTGTTGCAATGGCAATGTGAAAGGGCGCAAAATGTATGGTTTGCAGGAGGGCGCCGGACACCCTAGCACCGGCCCTGCATTAAGGTAGGTTACATAGGGGCACATTTATTACAATATTACCACCCAGGATCGCATTGTAAATCATGCGATCATATCGGGGCAATGTATCATTTTAATGTATATATCGCAGGGAGCCCGTCCCTGCGAAGCCTTAACCCGGAAGCCGGGGAGTCAGCGCATGCGCGGTTATGCGCTGACCCCCGACGATCCCTCTTACCGCACTGCCCTGCTCGGCAGTACGATGTGTAGCCATAGGCTACAATGGGCTATCGCCATATCAGAATGGCGATAGCCCAGGGGTGCGATGCCGGGCTGCCCGATGTTGATACATCGGGCAGCTTCGCATCCCCCATAGAAACCTATGGGGGATGCAGCCGGCGGCGCTGCGGTCCCCCTATGATACATTTAGGGGATACTTAATATTTGTGGCTAAACCCCGAAAACGTTTAGCCGCAAATATGGTTTGATAAATGGGCCCCATAGACCCTGAGGCAGTCAGGAGGTGACATGAAGGTAGGTTACATAGACCCTGGGGCAGTCAGGTGACATGAAGGTAGGTTACATAGACCCTGGGGCAGTCAGGTGACATGGAGGTAGGTTACATAGACCCTGGGGCAGTCAGGTGACATGGAGCAGTCAGGTGACATGGAGGTAGGTTACATAGACCATGGGGTAGTCAGGGGGCTTGGGATAAAGATGGATAACCCACGTGTATGTGTGACAGGGGAGGGATGCCGCGGTCCGGTTGCCAGGTAACGACGACCAGCCGCAGCCACGTATCTCGGCCCCTGAAACTCTGGCGCCGCCCTAATTGAGCAGCCAATAAGGAGACACCGCGCCGAGATAACAGCGAGCGACGACGACGAATCAGGAGTCTTCGCCTGGAGCTCGTTCCCTCGGTAACCAGCTCTGCCCTGTCCTAGGGGCGTCTCCTTCCAAGATGTGGGCGGTGTCTGGGATATGGTCGGGTCAGGGTTCCAGAGCCCGGAACAGAGCGGCGGAGACCGCGGCCGCACCGGCAGGATGGGGAGGGTGAGTGTGCTCCGGCGGCTGCATGGCTGTACACTGTCCGCTTATCTGTGCCATCAGTTATCTGTACAGTGTCTGCTTATCTGTACTGCTCTGACGTAGGATGATGTCACACTGTTTTGTATTACTGTATACACACACACACACACACATACATACATGTGCATATATACACACACACGCTTTACAGTACTCATTCTGTATGTTTTACATGTACTCTAAAGTTTATATTTATCTATCTATATCAGGGTTGCCTACTTTTTAAAAATGATTTCAGGGAGAAAAGTAAAGCCAGGGGGCGGGCCTTATATCACCAGGGGGCGGGCCTTGCATCGCCACGGGGCCCATACAGTTTTTTTTTTATATTTTGACAGGCCATTAATGACACAGTATACATGATAACAACACACTGAGCAAAATGATATAAAACCATCAATGGTTCCAGAGCCCTTGCCCTTGAATCCTATATAAGTTTATTACAGGGATTTATTACACAGCCCATTGAGCCAGGGAATGCACATACTGTAGCCAACCCCCCCTACCTACAGCAGTATGGCAATTATCACTGTGACAGCCCACAAATGCATGGTTTTTACCCCCCTTCTCACCACCCTCCCAGACTTCCTGTCAGTCACTCTGAATATCTCGCAGTAACAGCCACCATTGTGTCAGTGGTACCAGCCACCTTCAACAGCCTGGGAGTACACACTCCATGCACACTATCCTCAGCTCAGGTCAGTCTGGTGCCTGAGGTAGATTGTAAAGAGGACCATCTACCTTGTGTGTCTGTGAAGCAGCTGCTGTACGATGTAAGCTGGTTCCACAGCAGGCGAGAAGCGGCTGAGTGAGGAAAGGGTTCCCGTGCGGGTGCACCCTTTCTCTCTGCATCTAGCTAGCTACCTCTTTGCTTCCGCGCAAGCGGCGTCATCGCGTTGGCCGTGTCATTGCGCCCAGGATACATTCTCGAGGATGCCGGCAACTCTATGATGCTGCGTCATCATCGCGTGTGCGCAGTACACATCGCATATGCGAAAGGGCAGCTGCGGGAGAAAGGGGCCCTCTTCCGGGAGTCCGTGAGATGACCCAGGATTCCGGGAGTCTCACGGACATTCCGGGAGAGTCGGCAGCCCTGATCTATATTTACATACCCAATGCTGTACACTATATTCTACATACAGTATGTATGACTCGCTGTACAGTGTATATGCTCTCTCAGAAGATGCACATACACAGTGTTGTGTGTGTATATATCATTACATACTGCATACTATGGTGGTGATTCGGACCCTCTCCTAGCGGGCCGAATTAGTCCTCGGGAAATAGTGCGCATGTGCAAACCCCCTGTGCACACACGCCGGGGCAGGGGGCACGTCGATGCCGGTTTGGGGCAGGCAGCTGATGTGACGTCAGTGCCTGCCCTGAGTCTGGCCATCTCCGACCAGGATAGCAGTCAGTTTAGACTGACTTTTATCTGCGAAGGGCAAAGCGACCATCGAATGAGTGCTCTCCTGTGCGGCCGCAGGCGAGTAGATGGGTAAGTGCACACGACCACTCGCATACTAATGCAGAGTCTTGCGTCTGGTGACATTTACCTCCCCGTTAGGCACCGAATATAAGCTGCCTGGCGAACAGGTCTGAATCAGGCCTATGTCCCTTTTGACAGAATGCGGCATAATATAAGGTGTGCCCAAATAAAAAGGAGACTTTAGCTGTAGCAGTGTTGTATCTAATCGCTTTGGGTTCATGTGTTTGCCGATAGATGGCGCAACGGTTTCCCAGTTGCATGATGGATTCCTCCAGATCAGCGCAAAATCCAATTTCTTTGCGCAGAAGGCGAGCGTGCTATCAGACATTTATCGCAGGATGAAGACGGTGTACGGAGAGTAGTGTCTCGCATTAGGCACCATATTCCGGTGGTACTAATTCTGACAAATGAGATCCTTCACAGCTGAAATAATGACAGGGTTGGTGACTCGGAATATGGTGCACTGTGGGAGACACTGCTCATTGCATGCTCGTTGCCAGGGGTACATGCTTTTTGCCAGGAGTACATGCTCGTTGCCAAAGTGGATTACCCCCTCCTCCTCTTCCCTCCCTCCCCACCGTTACCATGCATGGTAATGGCAACAGCTGGGCAGAGTGCTGGACAACCCACCAGCTGTACCAGAGCAGATTCACGGCTATTTTAAGACTTGCTGCGGCTCGCGAGCCAATCAGGAGCTACTACTGCCGCTCCTGATTGCCTGCCAAACTGCAGCCTCCAATTGTTTCACGAGCTGGCTTGAGTTTTGGAATAGCCACGGACCTACTCCGATGCAGCCAGGTGGGTTGACCACCACTCTGCCTGGCTGTTGCCTTTACTGCAAGTGTACCACTCTGCCTAGACGCAGGGTGCACCTTGTAAATCTGGACCCGCAGGAAGCAGAATCTGGTCGCCATGGCGACCTGGCCCCTGTGATAGCGATCATCGCTGTCCATACACGCTGGGCATAGTTGCCCAGTGTGTATGGACCTTTAGTTTGTCTGAGCAGCTGCACAGTGTGGGTGTGTTTATATCTTGTCAACATTGATTATATTGTAATGTCGTCATGTTCATGATGTCGACGCTAACCATTTTGAAGTGTAGACTGTATACTTATTGCTAACCCCAAAATATTCCTATATGATTATTCACATTGGGATCCAGTTTAATCTAAATGACCGTGAAGTCATCGCTCCCTAGAAGACCGTAGACACAAGAGCTTGCAGTCCATCGCGTGTTATCACTGCGCATCTACCTGTAATGAAGAACTGATGCGTAAATGAGCAGCACTGAATCCCACTTGTGACTACTATCTGTAATCGGCTCATTGTCACTGTCACCCAGCAGGCTCTCAGTTACAGCGGGTGACGTAACCAGCGTTCTAGGTACAAATCCAATATCCTCTTTCCTTGGCAACAGGAGGATTCGTGGTGCTTCAGTTTGGAGGAGTCATGTTGACCTTTTATTCTGATAGCAGCTTAGTGTCCTGATTAGCAAATGTGCAGCATCCCTGACGTCCATGCGGGATGACTCCACAGCTCCATTTATTGGGCCTAATAATAGAGTATGATGTAGGCCTAATCTTATTTACTGCTCCTGTGGGGTTCAGCTGTATAGTTACACTGCACCGAGTGCCGGCTCCAGATAATATATAGTTATACTGCAGCGAGTGCCGGCTCCAGATTCTGTATAGTTATACTGTACCGAGTGCCGGCTCAGGATGCTGTATAGTTATACTGTACCAAGTGCCGGCTCAGGGTGCTGTATATTTATACTGTGCCGAGTGCCGGCTCAGGATGCTGTATAGTTATACAGTACCGAGTGCCTGCTCAGGATGCTGTATAGTTATACAGTACCGAGTGCCTGCTCAGGATGCTGTATAGTTATACAGTACCGAGTGCCTGCTCAGGGTGTTGTATATTTATACTGTACCGAGTGCCTGCTCAGGATGCTGTATAGTTATACTGCACTGAGTGCTGGCTCCAGATACTATATCGTTATACTGCACCGAGTGCTGGCTCCAGATACTATATCGTTATACTGCACCGAGTGCCAGTTTCAGATACTATATCGTTATACTGCACCGAGTGCCAGTTTCAGATACTATATCGTTATACTGCACCGAGTGCTGGCTCCAGATACTATATCGTTATACTGCACCGAGTGCTGGCTCCAGATACTATATCGTTATACTGCACCGAGTGCCAGTTTCAGATACTATATCGTTATACTGCACCGAGTGCCAGTTTCAGATACTGTATTGTTATACTGCACCGAGTGCCGGCTCCAGATACTATATCGTTATACTGCACCGAGTGCCAGTTTCAGATACTGTATTGTTATACTGCACCGAGTGCCGGCTCCAGATACTATATAGTTATGCTGCACCAAGTTTGGTGCAATATAGCTAATGTCTGTGAAAGTAAGATAATATTTGTTGTTGTAGCTTTCGGACCGTGGCATAATGCAAAGAATGTTGCAACCATTCTTTTAATTGTGCGCCCCAGGGCACTTCACACCCCCTGACCCCTGCAAGTGCCAGACTGCTGGAAGGAGGTATGTGGTGAAGTTGTATGATTGGGCTGCTGGGGCCTGATGATTAGGTGCATCTAAGTCAGTCTTTTACCACTATTGGGGGTTTTCTGTCCCCCCTCAGGGTCCAAACAATCTGGTTTGTTCTGCACTGCAAGTTATTCCCTCATAACTGGTTTTCCTACCTCTGATAGAGATAATTACCGTGCTTTATTTGCAGATAAATATTTGTTCCTTTTGGGATCTTTACTAAAACTAACTGGCTGCAACCCAACACGGATGTGATCTGTCCCCAGATTATCTAGGATTACGTTCTATTCCTCTGTGCTTTGTCAGGGGAATACTCTGGTCACGTCAGGCACAATGGGATAAAGGTCCAATTCAGAACTGCTCGCTGGACTGCGTGTGTTCAGAGCCCCCCCCCAGAACGTGTTCTTTTGTGCAGTGCTGCAAACAGATGTGTAATGGTACACATCCATACGCAAGGGGCTGCACAGAGGAGAATACATACCATGGTTACTTGCCATCAAATTATTTCTCCTCTCTGGCGGCTTCTAGGTTTTAAGCAAAATTAGGGCGAGTGCCAACATCAAGCGTCCGCTCCTAGCAGGCAAAGGAACGCCTGCGTTCGTCCGGCCAACATTGGGGATCCACCCCGGCACATGTCTGAGGAACACTCTTGCACTGGCCATGTGGGAAGACTTTTATGTTGGTTTAAAAGTACCTTACACAGTTT
The DNA here is from genome assembly GCF_055691185.1 of Crinia signifera. Lineage (NCBI taxonomy): Eukaryota > Metazoa > Chordata > Amphibia > Anura > Myobatrachidae > Crinia > Crinia signifera. The sequence goes on along the minus strand of NC_139227.1, from coordinate 121,840,389 downwards.
GGGGGTCACCTAAGGCTAACTCCAGCTGATTATGAATCAGACGCAGCTGTGTGTGTGTGTGTGTGTGTGTGTGTGTGTGTGTGTGTGTAGCCGTCCTCCTCATGGTATGCGGTGTGTTCCTCTTGTGCATACTACTGTCACATGGTCATGTGAATTACTTTTGTTGTCCTATCTGCTTGAACCTGGTCATTCCCTTCTGTCCTTTACTAATGTTTTTTTACCATTAGAACTGCAGCTCGTAGTTCCTCACAGATATAAAGATACGATGCAGATGCACTAAACACAGAATAATAAACAAAGCTAGTAAATATGAGATGATTAGCATCATTCTGCTTGGAACGGTGGGACCGTATACGGGCGGCTCGGGTTTTTTTTTTATCTGCGCATGCGTAGCTTTCGCTATGCGCATGTGCGGCGACCTCACACCACTCACGGACGGGTCTCTCCGCGCGAAAAAACCTGTCCGCAAGAGTGCGATCATTGTCGGCGGCATGGGGGCGTTTTTATGGGAGCGGCCGGAATAATGAGGAAAACTGGGCGTACATGGGGGTGTGCACCAAAAATTTACGGTGCTACAACCGCTCGATCGGCGAACGCACCGTGCGTTTTGAGCCAAAAACAGGCGTACGCCAAAGATAGCTCCAGACCACCCCTAGAGATACTGCATGAGAGCGGACGCCTGGGTCTGCTAATTAACGCTGATTACTACACCTGAATGTAATAAGCAATGCTGCAGCCTATTAAGTGAAAACCATGATTTCACTACCTGCAAGCCACACACAGCACTCAAACACATTGGAAGCTTATCTTTCTACACTTCTCTACATGTAAAGGTTGGTTTCATTTTAGGTAAGATTCATTCTAAGACCTGCTTGTCAAGGAAGTTATTTTATAACCATCTACACCCATTCAGAAAGTGTTTTTGTATACTTTAAAAAGCAGCATACTCAATTCACAGAAGTCGACATGTGTCAACTTTTTCACTGTAACACCAACATAACTTTATTTAAAAGTAAAACCAATGTGGGGACACATAGATAGTGATTAAAATGCCACATTAGAACATAATAAATATACTTGTAATGAGGGTTAAAATGTTGTTTTATTAGGGTTTATTAAGGTAGACAATTGAGTTAATAGAAAACAATTATTGAATAACCGTTAGAATAATTAATTGTCTTAATTATAGTTGAAAGGGAAGATTTGCAGTGCCATATATGTGAAGGGTATGCCACCGTGCACGGACGTACGCTCACTCTCACGATCGGTGACACACGCTGAGTTTTCCATTGAAAAAAAGTGAGATCCGTCCATGCACTGTGGCGTACGCTCCCATATACGGAAGATGTCGGTGTGAAAACGGACGAGACCCGTCCGTATACGGTGGCGTACGCTCTGTTGTACGCCAGTTAACGGTGTCTAAGAGGAGACCCATCCGTATACAGTGGCGTACGCTCAAGTGTACGCCACTCCCCATTGTCGGTGTTTGTGACCGTCCGTATGCGGCTGTTCAGTGGGCGGACTTACGCTCACCATCCGCGTAGGGAAACGTACGGTGAAACGGACCGTACGTACGTTTCACCGACCTAACCAGAATAAGGCCCTAAATATATTGTCTCACCAACTGCAAGCAGGTGACCTCAACACTCTAAGGCAGGGGTTCCCAATCTTTTTCTAATCACGGCACCCTAGAGTATCAGAATTTTTCCAAGGCACCCCATGGCCAAAAAAATATATATCAAATGAAGTAGATTGTGTTTATATATGTGCTTCTTAGGTTCAGTTATGTGGTAAAGGGCAGGATTTGGTTCTGATTGTAGACATTTTATGATTGGCAGCCACCAGCACTGGTTTTGTCCAGAAATAATTGATCATAAATAATTTGAACTGGTCCTAGACGACCAACCCGAGGCACCCCTGCAAGTGTCCCGAGGCACCCCAGGGAGCCTAGGCGCACAGTTTGGGAACCACTGCTCTAAGGGCCCCTTACACTTGTGAGATTTGACCCAATTCAGGTGTATTGAGTCAATTTATCTGACAAAATCTGATGCGCCTGTCTGACAAAATCTTATGTGCCTGATGTGTAGGACACAATCCACAATCCTGTGCCATTGGGTATAACCAAGATATTGTTAGATTGATCCTCCTGCACATAGGATAAATCTTGAGTCAATCGGGTCCAATATGTTGAACAAGTGTAAGGGAGCCAAGGTTCAAACCTAGGGCTTAGGACCCACCAGATGAGGTCACCTGGTCATGGTTGGTGGACCCTGCTCTTGTCCTGTTGCAGGGTTTATTATAATTATTCGGATTGGCCGTGTAGCGTACTTGTAGTGCACTGTGTATCTGCACTTTCTCCTTGTGTGTTTTTTTCTGTAAACTCCAGAGACTGTTGTGCATGACAAGTCCCTCAGATGAACACAATCCACGTGCTACAAACAAGCATTCCACGTGCCAAAGACACGTTTCTTTCCCATGCTTGTGTTTGGACTGAACAACAACTGAACCTCTTGACCATGTCTGCATACTTTTTATGTATTCTGATGATTAGCTGATTAGATGTTTGCAGTAACGAGCAGGTGCAGATGTATACCTAACAGAGTGGCAATTAAATGAAGGTTTTTACAGTGATTTTTATCTCTCTGTCTCTCTCCAGGTACGAAGGTGGAACACGCAGGTCATCCATACGAGTCTTCTGCTAACGTATATCCTGTCCTCCGCTAGCGCTGTACCTATAGACATAGATAAGACCAAGATTACAGCGGAAGCCACTGAGGAGGGGCAAAAACCACAATCTTCAGTACGTATAATTCCTAATTCTATTCCAATGACCCCCCCTCTTCTGTGTGGATTTCGCCGTCCATCATGTACAGTAATCATATTAACATATGACCTTTTACGTTTAGACCATGTTCATGTCGACCTTAAACTTGGTTTGTCCTTCCAGCCAATGTATGTCTACCATTTTCAGGTGTCAGCCTAGTCACTGTCAACCCACTATAAAGTATCCCTCCTCCTTTTATTTCTGTCCCCTTCTATGGGCGGGATGTATTAATATACATCGCCGCCCTTCGTCTGACAGCCGCCGCGGTGCTGCCGCATATGTCTTAACATATGCGGCTAGCATCGGGTTGCGGTGAAGGAGACCCCCGCGATACCTGTGATGTGGTGTGCGGGGGTCTCCGTCACATCCCGGCGGCTGCCAGCGTCCCCCTGCGTCTCCTCCTCCCCCCTGCAGCCGGATGTCCTCCCGGCTGTGCCACCTGCTGGGGGAGGAGGAGATCAAAGGAGGACGGGAGGGGGGGGCACGCGGACGGCGGGCGGCGATAGAAGCCCATAGGCTTCTATAGGGCCACCCAGCTTTAAACCTAATTGTCCCTATATTGCAGGGTGACATGTGACCAGTTAGTTGGCCTCTCTGCGTGTGTCTGTCCCTTGTTGCGCACCCTGATGCCATGTAGATAAATATACAGGTATCTGTCTTCTGACAGGACACAGGACTTTACTATGACCGATATCTCCGGGAGGTGGTGGAAGCGCTGGAAACCGACCAACATTTCCGAGAGAAGATTCAGGCCGCGGATATTGAGGACATCAAGGTACGGGTCACACTGTACAGATGAATACAGGTTTTATCTTCTCATATATGTAAACACCCCAAATTCCTGTAATGTGCGTGGTGGAAAGTGTTCTCCGGTATCCCCGTGATTTCAGGAAGCCAGTTCCTATTTTATTACTTAATGGTTAATCAGGTATTTAGGGAGAAAATTACGATCTCTGTATATGGAGGTGAGTGAGGAGAAAAGGACGATCTCTGTATATGGCAGTGAGTGTTGGGCGTGATGAGGAGAAAAGGACAATCTCGGTATATGGCAGTGAGCGAGGGGCGTGATGAGGAGAAAAGGGCAATCTCTGTATATGGTGATGAGGAGAAAAGGCAGATCCCTGTATACGGCGGTGAGTGAGGGGCGTGATGAGAAAAGGATGATCCCTGTATATGGCGGTGAGTGAGGGGCGTGATGAGGAGAAAAGGACGATCTCTGTACATGGCGGTGAGTGAGGAGCGTGAGGAGGAGAAAAGGACAATCTCTGTATATGGCAGTGAGCGAGTGGGGTGATGAGGAGAAAAGGCCGATCTCTGTATATGGCAGTGAGCGAGGGGCGTGATGAGGAGAAAAGGACGATCTCTGTATATGACAGTGAGCGAGGGGTGTGATGAGGAGAAAAGGACAATCTCTGTATATGGCAGTGAGCGAGAGGCGTGATGAGGAGAAAAGGACGATCTCTGTATATGGCAGTGAGTGTTGGGCGTGATGAGGAGAAAAGGCCAATCTCTGTATATGACAGTGAGCGAGGGGTGTGATGAGGAGAAAAGGACGATCTCTGTATATGGCAGTGAGCGAGAGGCGTGATGAGGAGAAAAGGACGATCTCTGTATATGACAGTGAGCGAGGGGTGTGATGAGGAGAAAAGGACGATCTCTGTATATGACAGTGAGCGAGGGGTGTGATGAGGAGAAAAGGACGATCTCTGTATATGGCAGTGAGCGAGAGGCGTGATGAGGAGAAAAGGACAATCTCAGTATATGGCGGTGAGTAAGGGGCGTGATGAGGAGAAAAGGGCGATCTCTGTATATGGTGATGAGGAGAAAAGGCAGATCCCTGTATACGGCGGTGAGTGAGGGGCGTGATGAGAAAAGGATGATCCCTGTATATGGCAGTGAGCGAGGGGCGTGATGAGGAGAAAAGGACGATCTCGGAATATGGCAGTGAGCGAGGGGCGTGATGAGGAGAAAAGGCCAATCTCTGTATATGGCAGTGAGCGAGAGGCGTGATGAGGAGAAAAGGACGATCTCGGAATATGGCAGGGAGCGAGGGGCGTGATGAGGAGAAAAGGACGATCTCTGTATATGGCAGGGAGCGAGGGGCGTGATGAGGAGAAAAGGACGATCTCTGTATATGGCAGTGAGCGAGGGGCGTGATGAGGAGAAAAGGACGATCTCTGTATATGGCAGTGAGCGAGGGGCGTGATGAGGAGAAAAGGACGATCTCTGTATATGGCAGTGAGCGAGGGGCGCGATGAGGAGAAAAGGGGGAGGTTAGGATCCAGAGACCCACATATATTGGTTAAGAGCACTCATTACTCGCTGAGGCCGATAATGTGTAAGTACATGAAATATAATGTATAAAACATTTTTTCAGTCATTATGATCTGTGTATCGGATGTTCTCTGACTGCCTTTCATTATTTTGTAGGAAACTCTATTTCTGTACATAATAGGTGTTTTACCTGTAAATGTTCTGATGTCCTATGTATCGGTATTTGTGCAGAACTGATTTTCCTATAGGTAATGGGTGTTGTTCGCCTAGAAGTGTGATTATAATGGGCGTTGTCTGTAACTATCTGGGATCATTCTCTGTTTATCACATCTGTATTACTGCGCAGTTTATGTTGTGTGTGTGTGTGTGTAGCGCTCTGGGATTATTCTGTTTATCACATCTGTATTACTGCGCAGTTTATGTTGTGTGTGTGTGTGTAGCGCTCTGGGATTATTCTGTTTATCACATCTGTATTACTGCGCAGTTTATGTTGTGTGTGTGTGTGTGTAGCGCTCTGGGATTATTCTCTGTTTATCACATCTGTATTACTGCGCCGTTTATGTTGTGTGTAGCGCTCTGGGATCATTCTCTGTTTATCACATCTGTATTACTGCGCAGTTTATGTTGTGTGTAACGCTCTGGGATCATTCTCTGTTTATCACATCTGTATTACTGCACAGTTTATGTTGTGTATAATGCTCTGGGATCATTCTCTGTTTATCACATCTGTATTACTGCGCCGTTTATGTTGTGTGTAGCGCTCTGGGATCATTCTCTGTTTATCACATCTGTATTACTGCGCAGTTTATGTTGTGTGTAGCGCTCTGGGATTATTCTCTGTTTATCACATCTGTATTACTGCGCAGTTTACGTTGTGTGTGTGTGTGTGTGTGTGTGTGTGTGTAGCGCTCTGGGATTATTCTCTGTTTATCACATCTGTATTACTGCGCAGTTTATGTTGTGTGTGTGTGTGCGTGTGTGTGTAGCGCTCTGGGATTATTCTCTGTTTATCACATCTGTATTACTGCGCAGTTTATGTTGTGTGTGTGTGTGTGTGTGTGTGTGTAGCGCTCTGGGATTATTCTCTGTTTATCACATCTGTATTACTGTGCAGTTTATGTTGTGTGTGTGTGTGTGTGTGTGTGTGTGTGTAGCGCTCTGGGATTATTCTATGTTTATCACATCTGTATTACTGCGCAGTTTATGTTGTGTGTAGCGCTCTGGGATTATTCTCTGTTTATCACATCTGTATTACTGCGCAGTTTATGTTGTGTGTAGCGCTCTGGGATTATTCTCTATGTAAAGGGTGTCGATTACGTGTAAATGTCTGTGATTTATCATGTACGTATCCGGCGTTGTGTACCTGTAACTCTGTGTTCTCTGTATATAATGATTGCTGGTTGCCTGTAACCTCTGCAGAACGGGAAGATCAGTAAGGAGTTGGACCTGGTTGGGCACCATATTCGCACCCGCCTGGATGAGCTGAAGAGGCAGGAGGTGGCACGGCTGCGGATGCTAATTAAGGCAAAACTCAGCGCTCCTGATGGTGAGACCCTCTTATTAATTGTTTCTGGAGAACCGTACGAGCAGCGCTCCTGATGGTGAGACCCTCTTATTAATCTGGAGAACCGTACGAGCCCTGTGCTCGCGCACTGTATTATAACCTTTCATCGTGGATGCATAAAATGATGACAATACATTGTGCTTGATCCGTTTAGGATTTGCGTGTGATGCCAGGAATGTTACTGTGGAATTACATCGCCCCTCATTTTAGTTTGCAGCCTTACAGGGGTGTGTTAAAATGCACAGTTTACCCGACATGGCCAAACTGTGTCGCTCCAGCTGTTGTGAAACTAAACATCCCAGCATGCCTTGCCATAGCATTCCCTATTAGCAAAACTGTGGCAAGGCATGATGGGATTTGTAGTTTCACAACAGCTGGAGGGCCTGGTTTAGGCGGTAACTAATTGATTTGTGCTGCTTCAGGGACATCAGACATATCTGAATTACCCCCTGTGACTGCAGGCTTGTGTGTGTGTGTGTGTGTGTGTGTGTTTGTGTGTTTGTGTGTGCGCGGCACATGCTGGTTATTGTGTCTGTTCCTCTGGTTCATCGTAGAAGTTTTCCTATTGGCTAATGTTAATGCGTAAGGATGTGATTCGTTGCTAATTGCACCTTGTAAATAATTCCCTCACCTGGCTCCTATATCCTGCCCTGGAGCCACGTGAGATGTGGGGTGTCATACAAGGGTTTCTGTCAGTTTAGGGTTAATGGGGGGCATATAAAGGTTTATCTCGTGACCGTTTATCGATGTTTTCCTGTGATCTCCCCAGGCGCTGGCATAGACCGCCGGTTACTGCTAAAACAGTTCAACCATCTCAACCATATGAACCCCGATTCGTTTGAACCCCAGGACCTGGACATGCTGATCAAAGCGGTGAGAGCGCCCCGCAGGTCTGGTCACACGTTTTGTGCAATGTAACATTTGTAAGGACGCAAAGGGGCCGCGTTTGTGTGATGCGTATATCTGCACCTGCCTCATGCCAAGTTCCTGGTGCAGGAGGCCCATCCTTGTCCATACGCATGTCCCAGAATCGTATGGAGCATTAGATACATTCCCGTGACCATCAATCGCCTAGTTCACAAACCGATCCAGCCAATATGCAAAAATGAGTAAAGTCACTCCCTTACATGGGCTGTTTGCGCCCATGAACGAAGATCCAGCCAAATCCGAATGAGCCCCTGTGTACGCGCGGCTCGCAGACTCCCTCTACTGGCAGATTTAGTGCAATACACTTTGTTACCCGCAGGCAACAAAAGACTTGGAAAACTACGACAAGGAACGCCACGATGAGTTCAAACACTATGAAATGCTGAAGGAACACGAGAGAAGAGAGTACCTGAAGGGTCTGGATGAGGAGAAGAGGAAAGAGGAGGAGGCCAAATATGAAGAGATGAGGAAAAAGCACAAAGAGCATCCGAAAATCAACCACCCCGTGAGTATCCGAGCTTCAGTATGATGGCATATTACAGCCACAATTGTAGGTGGTGACCTTTAATTCCTGAGTTTCGTCAGGCAGGATTTACAGCAGGTGGTGACTGACTCCGCCCCCCCCCCCCCCCCCCACACACACACATCCCCATTCCCAGTGCTGGCAGTCTTCTGCTTCAGTACACAAACCTAATCCTGTCCAGGAGAAGATACCTTATGTAACGGTCTTCTAACTATGGCTGTAGTCACCTGTGCAATATTATGTGCTGACACGAGTCTGCGCTCTGCTTCCAGGGATCCCTCTCCATTCTGGTTCTAATGTTCCGTACATGTATGATTCGCCCACCAGCGATGAACGGCAGGAACAGTTATTGGACCTTATTCTGGTTGACTCGCAAAGCTGCAAAACTCCCCCCACCCCCCGCCACGCCGATTTCGAATGCTTTTGCAAGTGTTCGCAGATCTAAGACACCTCTGTGGTGTCTTAGATCTTCGGGTGCCCTGTACGGGAAGCTGGCATCAGCTGCCGCCCCCTGCTGGGCATTCCCATGGGCGCATCCCTTAGCCCCCGACCGCATTGTTAGGTGCAAACAGGGCGACGAACAAGCATTTTGTTGCGTCCACTCGCACCAAGCGGCTGCACATGCGCATAAATGTATATATGCGCAGTCGCTCACCATCGCTCCCCTGCACGAACACTCGGGAGCATGAGGACCAGTATAAGATCCATTATGTGAAATATTTTTGTGTTCATTGCAGATACAATAAAATTTACATTTCTTTTAAGAGCCGGAGTAATGAAGATGTTATCAATACATACATAGGGTTGAATTATGCAATGTTCTGCAGTCTCGCTGTAGCAATGCCCTGCAGAGCTCTGAAAGTAAAGTGCATTTCACACTGGTAACTTCTAGGGCAGCCAGGATCAGCTGAAGGAAGTGTGGGAGGAGACCGATGGGCTGGACCCCACGGATTTTGACCCAAAGACCTTCTTTAAGCTGCACGGTAAGTAACGTGATCCCTGTAATCCACTCTGACATAAAGGCGGTGTTCCGTGGGATGATGCAGGAAGGAGAACAGGACTGGGCTGGCTGAAGTCCAGAACCTGCAGATTATTATGCATGATGCAGGGTGTGGATGGGTGACGCTCTCCTTGGAGTCTTGGCAGTAAATGAGGCACCGTCAGGAGATCTCCGGGCTGATAAGCAGAATGCGGTGTGATCCTTATGTGGGGAGGGTCTCAGTGTGATAGAGAGGGGTTAGTAATGTTAGACCCCTCTCGGACGAGATACAAGCTTAGATTTATAATGGATCACTCAGTTACCTGATGAGCTGTCGGGAAGATGACCTCGTCCACACCTAAGAAGCTGCAGTTAGATCAGTGGTCAGGGAACTCGGGCCTCATTACCCCCACACGGTGCATGTTTTGCAGGTCTCCTCACAGAATCACAAGTGAAATAACTAACTCCACCTGCGGACCTTATAAAATGTGTCTGTGAGTAATTAGTACACCTGTGCACCTGCTGGGTTATCAGCCAAACATGCACTGTGTGGGGTAATGACGACCGAGTTCCCTGACCACTGAGTTAGACGATCCGTCTGCTCTGTAACTGTAGGTCCCGGTTATATGCGTCACGTGAGGGAAATGGTATGGACAACTCACTGACCCCTTGTCATTTGCAGGGTACGTGTCAGCGTAAAGCAGGCATGGCCAAACTGTTGCCCTCCAGCTGTTGTGAAACTACACATCCCAGCATGCCTTTCATTTAGTGGCAGCTCTTACCGTTTTGGAGGAGGAGGGCTGCCGCAATGTGGGCCCTCCCCGCCCTCCGCTGCCGCCTTCACACGCCCCGGCCGCCGGTCTCCTGCACGGGGCCAGCGCATGTGCAGTAAACTCATACATATAGTGCATGCGCTGGCCCAGCCCACGGAGGCTTAATCAGGTTCCCGGGTCCGGCGCATGTGTAGTATGGTCCGCGGTACTTCGCATGCGCAGAACCCGTTTTGGTGGCTGTCACACGTTTGCGCACAGATAGGCATCCCAGAGGGAGGTAATACCTCCCAATGGGACTGCCTTGAGTGAATGGCAGGTCAGACTTCCAATAGGAAGTCACTGCCAGTCACATTGAAACCAGAACAGTCTCACAGACCGCATCTGGCTTCACTTTAGGCAGAGACAGTGGCGGGTTTTACCTGTGGGGGGGGGGGGTGTGTGCTGCAGCCCATAGGTAAATACCGCCACTGCTTGCAATAATTTTAGCATTCCCTAATAGCAAAACTGTGGCAAGGCATGATGGGACTTGTAGTTTCACAGCATCTGGAGGGCCACAGCTTGACTACTGCATGTCGGCTCAGTGTAATGTGCTTCCCCTACATCCGTAACCCCAACGGGTCATGTTTTCAGGGGTTTTGACAATGGAAACAGAAAAGTTAATTACTAACTCTACAAAGTGGAGGAATTAGAAAGTGCATGAATAAAGATATCCAGAGAACATGACCTATTGGGGGGGGGGGGGGTGTTGCTCTGTATAATTCAGTGCTGCCGCAGATACAGAATCACAGAGACAGTCCTGTATTATTTCCCAGTACCATGTCATATTTTTCATTGCACACTTTACAGATACTAACGGAGACGGCTTTATTGATGAGCAGGAGTTAGAGGCTCTATTTACTAAGGAGGTAAGAAAACGGCTGATCGTCCACTATGTAACCGTGTTTTCTGGCCTTGCTGTGATCCATCGTGTCACATGTATGATTGACGGGTGATATCGCACCAGCAATTAGTACGTGTATGAATGACGTGTGATGTCGCACCTGGATTTAGGAGGTTATTCTGGTTCACTCGGCAAGGAAAATTCCATCTCAAATGGACAAAACCATGTGCACTGCAGGGGGGCAGATGTAACAGGTGCAGATAGAATTAGATTTGGGTGAGTTATTTTGTTTCTGTGCAGGGAAAATACTGACTGCTTTATTTTTACACTGCAATATAGATCTCACTTCGAATTTAAAACCCCACCCAAATCTAATTCTCTGCACATTTTACATCTGCCCCCCTGCAGTGCACATGGTTTTGTCCATTTGAGAAGGAATTTGCCTTTGCGAGTGAACCAGAATAAGGGCCTTAGTACGTGTATGATTGACTGGTAGTCTCACACCTGGACTTAGGCCTTTATTCAGATCTGATCGCAGTACAATTTTGTTTGGAAAATGGGCACTGCAGGTGGGGCAGATGTAACAGGTACAGAGAGAGTTAGATTTGTGTGAGTTATGTTTCTGTGCAGGGTAAATACTGGCTGCATTATTTTTACACTGCAATTTAGATTTCCGTTTCAACACACCCCACCCAAATTGAACACTCTCTGCACATGTTACATCTGCCCCACCTGCAGTGCACATGGTTTTGCCCATTTTACACACAAATTTGTACTGCGATCAGATCTGAATAAGGGCCTTAGTATGTGTATGAATGACTGGTAGTATCACACCTGGACTTAGTACATGTATGAATGACGGGTGATATCACACTTAGTACGTGTGTGACTGGCTACTGATATCGGCCACTGAATAGTTATGTGTGAATGATACAATTAGATCTGTTTAATCCTTTTGATCAGAACGTGTCTATAAAACCTTTGTGACTAAAATTTGGGCAGAATTAATGTTGCCGATTTCCTTCAGCTGGAGAAAGTTTATGACCCCAAAAATGAGGAGGACGATATGGTGGAGATGGAGGAAGAAAGGTTGCGGATGAGGGAGCACGTTATGAATGAGGTAACGTCATCAACCAACCACTGACTGGAGGGTTTTCCTTCCTTCGAGCCTAGACCAATGTCTACGCATTGGTGCCTATGTCACCGGAAACACCTCTCCATCCATTGGCTGCCCGGATCTGCGCCTCTTCTGTAGCAGTAGATTAGTTCTAGTTATTTTATTACCTTTTATCCATGAGCCCCACAGGGAATCTATAGCACCGCACATATAGGAGAGAACATTCATCTGTATGTACAAACTGATGCGCTGTCACAACCTTACGTAGAGGGGGATTCAACACCGCTCAGTTAGCCCAATGGAACGACCCACACACACACATCCCCCAATGCAGAATCCACTCTGTACCACGAGAGGCGATGTTTCTGTCTCCTCACATGCATCTGCTAGCAGGAGAATTCATCCCATCGTCACCGACTATCAAATGATCAGAAGAAACGGACTTTTATTTCCTCCACAAAGCGACGAAGATGGGGCGGGTGCTGACGTCATGTGCTATCAGCCCGCCTGCGTTCCCATGGGGACACCCATAAAACGCTGGGTATTCCCATGGACGAGCCCCATCCTGCCGCTCTCCAGCCCTGCAGCGAATGGCCCAGCGAGTGTGTAATTCGCCAAAGCTGTTTGTTGCCTGGGTCTGCCGTCTGAATGGTGTTGAATTAGGCCCATAAGTACATCACTTTGTGGCCAAAACTGGGGGCAGAGGTCCCTGCACTCAAAAGGTCCCATATATAGAGGGATTAATAATAATCTTTGCTGGTGTCATAGAAGGGGAATGGCGTGGTTGCCCGATGCTTCTATCTGGCGCAGAACGGTTGTTTACAATCGACTGCGTATTCTCCGCTAACTTCCTGTGTCCGCTGTCTCCCACAGGTGGATGTGAACAAGGATCGTTTGATAAACCTGGAAGAGTTCATGAGAGCGGCACAGAAAAGTGAATTCTTGGAGCCAGAGGGCTGGGAGGTAATCAGTCTGACATTGATATAAGGCATATGGGAAGGATTGATCAGGTGGGCAGGTTATGCAGCATACTACATTACTGTAATGTTCTCTGAGCCCTGTGGTCTCTGTGCGCATAGATGAATGTTGTGTGCACCAGGGATACCTGGAATAAGCAGGTGTACATGCAGTATACACAGCCCTATATACACCTCCACCTGCATGTCTCCTGTGTACTCGCACATTAATGTCTTCTCTCCCATACACGTGACGGCAGACCCTGGACGAGCAGCAGCTGTACACAGAGGAGGAGCTGCAGGAGTTTGAGAAACAAATTTCTCAGACAGAAGATGAACTGAACAAGAAGAAGCAGGAACTGTACAGACAGCAAGAGGAGCTCCAGAAGCAGCATGACTACATCCAGGCCCAGAAACAAGAACTGCAGCAGGTATGCACCCCCAACCATTGTGTGGAACCATAGCTGTATTCTCTGTCATATATTGCTGCTAGCTGGGCGGGAGACTGGCTGCTGCGAGGTAGAGGGCGAGGGAGGCTGGCTGCTGCGGGGCAGTGGTGAGAGAGGGAGACTGGCTGCTGCGGGGTAGAGGGCGAGGGAGACTGGCTGCTGCGGCGTAGAGGGCGAGGGAGACTGGCTGCTGCGGGGCAGTGGTGAGAGAGGGAGACTGGCTGCTGCGGGGTAGAGGGCGAGGGAGACTGGCTGCTGCGGGGTAGAGGGCGAGGGAGGCTGGCTGCTGCGGGGTAGAGGGAGGCTGGCTGCTGCGGGGTAGAGGGCGAGGGAGGCTGGCTGCTGCGGGGTAGTGGTGAGAGAGGGAGACTGGCTGCTGCGGGGTAGAGGGCGAGGGAGACTGGCTGCTGCAGGGCAGTGGTGAGAGAGGGAGACTGGCTGCTGCGGGGTAGAGGGCGAGGGAGACTGGCTGCTGCGGGGCAGTGGTGAGAGGGGGAGACTGGCTGCTGTGGGGTAGAGGGCGAGGGAGACTGGCTGCTGCGGGGTAGAGGGCGAGGGAGACTGGCTGCTGCAGGGTAGAGGGCGAGGGAGGCTGGCTGCTGCGGGGTAGAGGGCGAGGGAGGCTGGCTGCTGCGGGGTAGAGGGCGAGGGAGGCTGGCTGCTGCGGGGTAGAGGGCGAGGGAGACTGGCTGCTGCGGGGTAGTGGTGAGAGAGGGAGACTGGCTGCTGCGGGGTAGAGGGCGAGGGAGACTGGCTGCTGCAGGGCAGTGGTGAGAGAGGGAGGCTGGCTGCTGCGGGGTAGAGGGCGAGGGAGACTGGCTGCTGCGGGGTAGAGGGCGAGGGAGACTGGCTGCTGCGGGGTAGAGGGCGAGGGAGACTGGCTGCTGCGGCGTAGAGGGCGAGGGAGACTGGCTGCTGCGGCGTAGAGGGCGAGGGAGACTGGCTGCTGCGGGGCAGTGGTGAGAGAGGGAGACTGGCTGCTGCGGGCTAGAGGGTGAGGGAGACTGGCTGCTGCGGGGTAGAGGGCGAGGGAGGCTGGCTGCTGCGGGGCAGAGGGCGAGGGAGACTGGCTGCTGCGGGGTAGAGGGCGAGGGAGACTGGCTGCTGCGGGGTAGAGGGCGAGGGAGACTGGCTGCTGTGGCGTAGAGGGCGAGGGAGACTGGCTGCTGCGGGGCAGTGGTGAGAGAGGGAGACTGGCTGCTGCGGGCTAGAGGGCGAGGGAGACTGGCTGCTGCGGGGTAGTGGTGAGAGAGGGAGACTGGCTGCTGCAGGGTAGAGGGCGAGGGAGACTGGCTGCTGCGGGGTAGTGGTGAGAGAGGGAGACTGGCTGCTGCGGGGTAGTGGGCGAGGGAGGCTGGCTGCTGTGGGGTAGAGGGTGATGGAGGCTGGCTGCTGCGGGGCAGTGGTGAGAGTGGGAGACTGGCTGCTGCGGGGTAGAGGGCGAGGGAGGCTGGCTGATGCGGAGTAGAGGGCGAGGGAGACTGGCTGCGGCAGGGCAGTGGTGAGAGGGAGACTGGCTGCTGCAGGGTAGAGGGTGAGGGAGACTGGCTGCTGCGGGGCAGTGCTGAGAGAGGGAGACTGGCTGCTGCGGGGTAGAGGGCAAGGGAGGCTGGCTGCTGCGGGGTAGAGGGCGAGGGAGACTGGCTGCTGCGGGGCAGTGGTGAGAGAGGGAAGCTGGCTGCTGCGGGGCAGTGGTGAGAGAGGGAGACTGGCTGCTGCAGGGCAGTGGGGAGGGAAGCTGGCTCCTATGGGGCAGCAGGGAGGGAGACTGGATGGCAAACTGGCCATTGCAGGGCAGCGGAGAGGGGGACTGGCTGCTACAGGGAGAATTAGCCGCCAGTAGTGGTTGCTGGGACTGGCAGCATCTGGGAGTCTAGTTCATTCCTGCCTTTGTCAGACAATTCCCGTAGCTGCATCCCAGCGCTACAAGCATCTTCTGCTTAGTGCCTGTGCTTGTTGGGTAAGGTTGTGACCGTAGTGGCTTTTAGGACACCTATAGGCTGTAATCCACCATAGTTGACAAAGTGTTCTTCTCCCTGCTCATTAAGATCCCGGTCATGATTGAGGGAATACTAATAAATCACACATAATAATAATAATTCTTCTATACTTTCAGGTCGTACAACAGATGGAACAAAAGAAAATATATCAGTCAAATGCCCCCTTAGTTCCAGACACAAGTTCTCTGTACCAGCCAGGTAATGCCCATCAGCCTTAAGCCAGCGTTTCCTGCCAGCCCACAAGGCATGTTGGCAACCTTTTTTGCTTTTTCAGGACTTAGCTCTCGAATGAGACGTGATCGCTGGGCTGCTAATCTTAGGAGCCAGCGATCAGGGAAACTCCTCCCCCGCCAGACTGCCTGTATGCTCACCTGAAGATCCATTCGCATTCCGTCACCATCGAGTGATCACACACACATCTCACACACACACACACACACACCCTCCCCCCTTTGTCTGCAGACTTAATCGGCGGCTGCAATGAAAGTGGGGAACGGGGATGGAGCTGTCAGCGGCTCTCCCTGTAAACGGCTGGGTCGAGAAGTCACAGCCCAGCGATGAGGTCTGAATCGGACCCATACTTAGGGCCTATTACTGTGAGCCTACAAGGGTTTTTAGGAAGAGAGACCTCATTTCTAAAATTAATAATATAATATAAATATATATAAGGTTATGCACCTTGGGAGACATAACCAGTGTGAGGTATAATCTAAGCAGGCGGCATTGGGTAAATCAGAATTAGAAGAGAATCTAGGAGTCCAAACTGACAACAAACCGGCGTGTAGCGCTCAGTGTCACGTAGCAGCTAATACGGCCAATAGGATACTAGCAGGTATAAGAAGGGGTATGGAGACTAGGGACTAAGCCAGGGCTGGGCAACACCGGCCCTCCAGATGTTAGTGAACTACACATCCCAGGATGCTTTGCATTAGTTTTGCTATGTGGCCATGCTGAAACTGATGCAAGGCATACTGGGATGTGTAGTTCATCAACATCTGGAGGGTCGGTGTTGCCCTGCCCTGGACTAAGCCATGGTGAGACCCCCATCTAAAATTTGGAGTGCAATTCTGGGCCCCGCACTGCAAAAAGGACATCATAGCTGCAGAAAGTCCAGAGAAGAGCAACCAAGCTAATAATACGGTTGGAGAACCAATTAGACAAATTGGGATTGTTTACGCTGGAAAAGAGCCGTTTAATGGGAGACATGCTAACCTGTATAAATATATCAGGGGCCAATATAAGGAACTGTCAGGCACCCTCTTTCCTCTGAAGGAGGACTGTAGGACACGTGGGCATGAGTTTAGACTAGAGGAGAGAAGATTTCGTACCCTTAGACGGAAGAACTTTTTTACAGTCAGTTAAATTGTGGAACTCTCTTCATGGCGAGGTGGTGTCGGCAGATGGCGAGGTGGTGTCGGCAGATGGCGAGGTGGTGTTGGCATACACAGTAAATACGTTTAAAATACAAATTAAACCAAAGTACACAATTCATAAAGTAAGTAGGTTTTATTTACATAGCGCACTTTCGCCAGCAGGATACAAGGCGATTAGAGACATCAATAACAGTGCACATAATACAGAGGTAGTACAGCGATAGACACCAATAACAGTGCACATAATACAGAGGTAGTACAGCGATAGACACCAATAACAGTGCACATAATACAGAGGTAGTACAGCGATAGACATCAATAACAGTGCACATAATACAGAGGTAGTACAGCGATAGACCTCAATAACAGTGCACATAATACAGAGGTAGTACAGCGATAGACACCAATAACAGTGCACATAATACAGAGGTAGTACAGCGATAGACACCAATAACAGTGCACATAATACAGAGGTAGTACAGCGATAGACATCAATAACAGTGCACATAATACAGAGGTAGTACAGCGATAGACCTCAATAACAGTGCACATAATACAGAGGTAGTACAGCGATAGACATCAATAACAGTGCACATAATACAGAGGTAGTACAGCGATAGACCTCAATAACAGTGCACATAATACAGAGGTAGTACAGCGATAGACACCAATAACTGCACATAATACAGAGGTAGTACAGCGATAGACATCAATAACAGTGCGCATAATACAGAGGTAGTACAGCGATAGACATCAATAACAGGGCACATAATACAGAGGTAGTACAGCGATAGACATCAATAACAGTGCACATAATACAGAGGTAGTACAGCGATAGACACCAATAACTGCACATAATACAGAGGTAGTACAGCGATAGACATCAATAACAGTGCGCATAATACAGAGGTAGTACAGCGATAGACATCAATAACAGTGCGCATAATACAGAGGTAGTACAGCGATAGACATCAATAACAGGGCACATAATACAGAGGTAGTACAGCGATAGACACCAATAACAGTGCACATAATACAGAGGTAGTACAGCGATAGACATCAATAACAGTGCACATAATACAGAGGTAGTACAGCGATAGACCTCAATAACAGTGCACATAATACAGAGGTAGTACAGCGATAGACATCAATAACAGTGCACATAATACAGAGGTAGTACAGCGATAGACACCAATAACTGCACATAATACAGAGGTAGTACAGCGATAGACATCAATAACAGTGCGCATAATACAGAGGTAGTACAGCGATAGACATCAATAACAGTGCACATAATACAGAGGTAGTACAGCTATAGACAAGTCACAGAGACATAATACAGAGGTAGTACAGCGATAGACATCAATAACAGGGCACATAATACAGAGGTAGTACAGCTATAGACAAGTCACAGAGACATAATACAGAGGTAGTACAGCGATAGACATCAATAACAGTGCACATAATACAGAGGTAGTACAGCTATAGACAAGTCACAGAGACCTAAATGAACATCTTGAGAGCACAGTAGTCCTAATGCAGGGTTGGTGCAGCATTTTGGATAAGAACTTCCATGGGTTCTGCATTACACCCTAACAAGGTACCAGGTGAGGCAGCCATCTTGGGCGCGCTGCGTAGGATTACCCTGGGTGCAATAGGGTACTCCTAGAAGAAACTACACAAAATGGGTGATTTCAGTGTAGAATAGGGTCCCAATAAGACAGCCAGGAACATACCCTCTAACTAAAGGTTCAACTTGATGGACGCAAGGCTTTTTTCAGCCTAAACTACCTATATAACAATGGGCCAGATGTATCAAGCTTCAAAAAGTGATAAATAACTGCTGTGTTACAGGCTGTGTTGGATAAATGACAGTTAGGAGCTGGCTGTTTATCACCCTCCACTTTGTCACTTTTTGAAGCTTGATACATCTGGCCCTATGTATATAGGCCCTTATTCAGATCTGATCGCAGTACAAATTTGTTCTCAAAATGGGCAAAACCATGTGCACTGCAGATGGGGCAGATGTAATGTGCAGAGAGTTAGATTTGAGTGTGTTATTTTGTTTCTGTGCAGGGTAAATACTGGCTGCTTATTTTTACACTGCAATTTAGATTTCAATTTCAACACACCCCACCCAAATCTAACTCTCTCTGCGCAAGTTACATCTGCCCCACCTGCAGTGCACATGGTTTTGACCATTTTGAGAACAAATTTGTACTGCGATCAGATCTATGGGCCCCTCTGCATGTAATGACGGTATGTGTTGGATACTATTACTCTGGATGGGCGGATACGTTCTCTTCTTTTTCTCTCTTTACAGCTGGCGACAAAGTAGCCCACTTGGCACCTCCCGAAGTCGGTCAACCTCTGCCCCCAGGACACATGCCGGACGCTGCGGTGCCACACAGCCCGTAAACGCCATTAAACTGCCAGTAGACGGTTCGACCATAAACTGACGTAACGTCCAATTCTAAACACTACTGAAGGATCTGTCTACAAACTGTTACTCCCCAGCCGGAGCCTCCCACATTCCTGGGTGTACCGCTAATGTTTGCCTACAGCCCGTGTCCTAGTCTGTTGTACCCGGGACCAACCTGAAGAATAAAACAAGACTATTTTCCGTGTATAGTTTCTAAGAGATGTCGCACATTGTATCACCGTGTAGTCGGGGTGGGAATAAAAGTATTTGGTCATGAGATATATATATATATTAGCGTTACCTGGACGACCCGTACAGGAACCGGCGTGGGGGAATTCTCACGAAACGGTCTGCTGCAGATGGCTGGTCAGTTATATACCGCTGCGTTCTTATACACTGTTGCTCAAGTCCTGCTGAATCACCCCACTCCATGCTATGGCTGCAGCTGTTCCCCACACCAAGGGCCTAATTCAGTCTGCAGATGGGCAAAACCATGCTGCGCTGCAGGTGGGGCAGATGTAACAGGCACAGAGAGATTAGATTTGGGTGGGGTGTGCTCAAACTGAAATCCTAAATTGCAGTGTAAGAATCATGCAGTCAGTCTTTATCCTGCACAGAAACAAAATAACTCCCCCAAATCTAACTCTCTCTGCACATGTTACATCTGCCCTGCCTGCAGCGCAGCATGGTTTTTCCCATCTGCTAAAATTGCAGCCTTGTTACCGGCCTGAATCAGACCCCAAGTTTCGGAGCGCTTAATCTGCAACTTCATACGTTTGTAAAACCAATTTCGGTGCAGTTAGTGTCGCAGACCAGCGTCTCTAGTATGGGTGGTAGCAACAGATCGACAATATTCCGGTTGACAACATGGACCGTGCTCGACACACACATCGTTAAATATTTTTGGACAAATCTTGTATGTGACACCATCATTATAAACACGTACTGTCCACACTTCAGGATAGGATAGGGTTACTCGCTCGTCACATGTAGGGACCCCAATCCTGGGACTGGCCTCCCTAATTAAAAATAAAACGCTCCCACCCAGACTTACATCTGGGAGCAGGAGAGCCGGGGTTGCAGTGGTGGCTGTGCAGCATAGCTGGAGACGCGGTCAGCCTGGCAGCGTCTGTGCGTGTGCTCAGACGCTGGCCAGCATTACACTGTTCATGCGCAGTCTAATTCCGGAATTGGCCACCCTTGTCACAGGTTACTATCCCAATTGATGTGGACAGTAACTCACGAAAATGTTCATAAAATGTTTAAAAAAAAAACAAGAGCGTGTTGACCATTGTCATGTCAGCCTTTTAAAAATGTCGATGATATGGTTTAAAATTGTTGACCAATACATTGCCAATCTATCATCTGGTACCCCTCTAGTACACTGCGTGGCGTTTTGCTGCATCTCAGATGTGCGTAAGACACAAACTGTAAAGAAAAATACGGTACGCTGCTCCTCTGTGGAGCCGATGTCAGAAAAATACGGTACGTTGCTCCTCTGTGGAGCCGGTGTCAGAAAAATACGGTACGTTGCTCCTCTGTGGAGCCGATGTCAGAAAAATCTGGTACGTTGCTCCTCTGTGGAGCCGATGTCAGATAAATACGGTACGCTGCTCCTCTGTGGAGCCGATGTCAGAAAAATACGGTACGCTGCTCCTCTGTGGAGCTGATGTCAGATAAATACGGTACGCTGCTCCTCTGTGGAGCTGATGTCAGAAAAATACCGTACGTTGCTCCTCTGTGGAGCTGATGTCAGAAAAATATGGTACGTTGCTCCTCTGTGGAGCCGACGTCAGAAAAATATGGTACGCTGCTCCTCTGTGGAGCTGATGTCAGAAAAATATGGTACGCTGCTCCTCTGTGGAGCCGATGTTAGAAAAATACGGTACGTTGCTCCTCTGTGGAGCCGTTGTCAGAAAAATACGGTACGCTGCTCCTCTGTGGAGCCGATGTCAGAAAAATACGGTACGTTGCTCCTCTGTGGAGCTGATGTCAGAAAAATATGGTACGCTGCTCCTCTGTGGAGCCGATGTCCTGTGTCATGTATAGACGCTCAGTGTATGGCAACACATCGTGCCAGTGTTCCCAGTGATCCTATGGTTTTCTGCACCTTGCATTATCTATCTGTCTGTCCATATGGCTAAACCTCCTCACCTCTGAATTGAAGTACCGCCAGTGATCACTAGAGGCCACCCGACAGACCAAATGACATCTTTTGTGTGTTAAAAGATGTCATAACAGAAAGTGAAAGCATTTTTTGCAGGGACACTGATCTGTTTCAAACTTGATGGATATGGAGAGAGGGAGCTGTGAATACAGATTGGAGGTAGGAGCAGATAGGACGGTCGCAGTGCAAAGTAAATGTACATTGCAGGAAGACATCACTTTGGCTTTTAATTACTATATAATATAAGTGGAGAGTCTCAGGGTAGTGACTTTCTAGATCCTTGATGGCTAACCTTGACACTCCAGCTGTTGTTGAACTACACATCCCAGCATGCTCTGCATCAGATTTAGCATGGCCAAAATAGCAAAACTGAAGCAGAGCATGCTGGGATGTGTAGTTTAAAAACATCTGGAGTGTCAAGGTTAGCCATCAAGGTTCTAGATCTCTTTTATCAATACCGTTTTTTGAGAACCAATCACTAAAGGGCTTGTGTGTGTGTGTGTGTGTCTGAGGAGCATATGTTTAATGATCAGTCTCTGGTCACGATCTGGTGGACGGTCCGGGAGGGCTAAAGTTCTACATGATCCCGTAAGCCCCGTACACACGGGGGGGATATATCGCTCGCGTTGAGTGATATATCACTCAGTGTCCCGTTTGCATCAGCGACCAGAGATGGTCGATGATGAAAAAGAAACTGCCGGGGGAGGGGGGGGGGGGGGGGGGGGGGGGGGGGGGGGGGGGGGGGGGGAACGGAGCGCGCACCCGGCGATATATCGCCAGTGCACACTCCCATCACGGGCAATAAGCTCAGCGGCCATATTGCCTGCAATATTACACAAAATCGCCCCCGTGTGTACACAGCCTAAGATTCATTATACATTCATCGTGTCTGTGAGCAGGTTACTCTGTTTTAATATAGAAAATGGCCTGATTCGGAGTTCAGATATATATATATAGATTTATGAAATTCCGCACTCCCGGCCAGCATTGAGAAATATGTGGGGTGCTCCTTTAAGGCAACACAATGTGCCCCAAATATAGAGCAGGGTAGGATATGGTTAATCCAATAAGGGCACTCACCAGAGTCTCATCATGAAAGATTTATTCTTGGTACATTACCAGTCAAAAAGGTGTAGGTCTACGTTTCGGCCACCAGGTGGCCTTTCTCAAGACAGATCAGCAGTTGACGTCTTCACAGCACAGTATCCTGACTCTTGTGCTGTGAAGACGTCAACTGCTGATCTGTCTTGAGAAAGGCCACCTGGTGGCCGAAACGTAGACCTACACCTTTTTGACTGGTAATGTACCAAGAATAAATCTTTCATGATGAGACTCTGGTGAGTGCCCTTATTGGATTAACCATATCCTACCCTTCTCTCTCTCTCTCTCTCTCTCTCTCTCTCTCTCTCTCTCTCTCTCTCTCTCTCTCTCTCTCTCTCTCTCTTTCTTTTTTTTTTTTATATATATATATATATGAATCTCACAAACAATAGTGTTACCAAGCGCCCAAATTATAATAGTCTTTCCCCTAATTTATACAACCATGATCAACCAAGTTGAGGGAGGGGGGCGGGAGACGCCGGCGAGGGAGGGGGGCGGCAGGGGGAGCCGGAGCAGGGAGCTGTCATGCTCCGTCCGGGTAGGGGGGGACACGCCGTTAGTAGTGCGGACGCTGCGGGGGGACACAGGCGGCAGTAACATAGAGCCGGGCGGGGGGAGCCGGGAGCTGTCAGCACTGAACAAAAAAAAAAGCCCATACAATGAATGGGCAGCCTGTGATTGCCTGAGCGCTCTCTCAGCCTGTCAGCAATTGGCTGAGAGAGCGCTCAGCCAACCACAGGCTGCCCATTCATTGTATGGGATTTTTTTTTTTCAGTACTAACAGCTCCCGGCTCCCCCCGCCCGGCTCTATGTTACTGCCGCCTGTGTCCCCCGCAGCGTCCGCACTACTAGCAGCGTGCGTCCGTCCCCCCAGCCGCCTTGCAGCATCGCCCGCCACCTCGATGTCCCCGGCCCCCCTGCTCGCTCCACATTGCAGCTCCCCGGGAGTTGCAAATGATACATCGCATGCGATGTATCATTTGCAAAACTTGGCACATCAAGTGCCAAATCGTGTGTCCCCCTCCCGGGGAGCTGCAGGGGGAAATCAGGTCCGACTTGTCCTTAGGACAAGTCGGACTAATGTATGGGGGCCTTAAGGAGACTCCTTTCCCATGATTTTAAGCCATTTAAAGGATTAAGGGACTCCATCCTTTTTTGAGGATAAAATTACAGGTTAAAAGAAATTTACGAAGTGCACGGACAGGTACACTCTCTCTCCCGACCTCCCGCATACTGCTCCCATTCACGCTCTACCATACCCTCACCCACCCCTTCACCTTCTTTTCTAGTCGGGTTAGCCTGTTAGGTGCCGCTCATCCTCCACCACTGTACCGCGAGGTACATGTGGAGGACAGCAGCACACCTACCCCAGCACTCAACTCCACACCATTTCTCCTGGACTCTGTCCAACTTCAGGGGAGGCTCATCCAGGTTCTGTTCTACTATTCCACCCTGCAATGGAGACAATCTAACCAGGGGGACCTAGGGACTTACCTGGATAGCAGCACCTCTACTCATCTGCTCCTACGTAGGAACCCCCTCCCATATCTACAATCCCGCTCACCCGCCATACCCACAAGGCCCATCAAAACTAATCTGATGGTAGCCAGGCCAGGACGTTGAAAGCATTACAAGAGAAGGGGGACCTCTCGCAGTTATATGCATTTATTCCGTCCTGACTCTGAGGTATACAAAGCTGGGCAGCAGCCGCTTGTTACTGAGGGGACCTTGGAGTGACATCCTATCTGCAGCTCCCTGACATCCCATAGGGAAAGGGGGTTTCTCCTTCGGGAGACATCAGGGGCCACAGCGTTACAGTGGGTAGTAAGGAGATGGGAGAGCACCAGCACCCTAGAGGTTAAACTTGAACTGCCTCCCAGGCAGCCGGGCTCCTCCCCGCCTCCTGGCCAGGAAGCTCAGTTTTTTCGGGTGCTGGCAGGAGCCAGATGCACCTACTAGAGGGGCTGCTATTTTAGTAGCCTAACTTCATTTTTATATTTTATTTTTCATTTTTCTTTTACACTGACTCAGTAAAAGAAACAGAGCAGCAGCACTGGGGGTCTGCACAAAACAAAAAGACCCCTGTGCTGCTGGCTCCATCACCCGGGTCCGGAGCTGCAGCGGCCCCCGGGCACTGGGGAGCATACAGCCGCCACCGGATGCCGGGAACCTGACAAGGTAACGCGCTCTCCGCTGGGAGCGCGCGCGATCGCGCTTGCGGGGCATTGCAACTGCAGCAGTTTGGCGGGGGGGACCGCTGACAAGCGGACGACTGGTCTGCCACTCGCTCCCGCTGGACCACCAGGGAAATGGTTTGTGGGCAGCAGCGCCAGGTATGCGGGGCCGCCCGGTGCGCGCCAGATCCCCGCCATTTTTACCGACGCCGCATGTGGACACCTCCCTGGGGGCCATTTGTCAGCAGGGGGAGAAGGCTCCCCCCACAGCAGCCTCTCCACCTGGGGACAGTAGGCAGGGAACTGTGTTTATCACACAGAGAGTTCCCGCCACTGAGATCCCTTCCTGCCTGCCTGCGACATGTGAGGAGGGACACGGGGGAGCTCACAGCCACCCGGAGTTCCACTCCTTCACTGCCAGGTCACTTGGGCAAGTCCCCCCTGTACCCCTCCTTCAGGACACTGTACAGTACTGTGCTCTGAGAGGAGCCTTGTGCCATTATTGCATTGACCTTGTATGCATTGTTTAACACTTTAGCTGCCTGTCAGTTTAGTTTGTGTTATGCTGTATATGTATTGCTGGTTATGTCATGCTGACTTAACATGGAGGGACACAGAGAGCTTATCAGCCAGTGTGGGGTTCCACTCCTTCACTGCCAGGCCACCTGGGCTCCCCTGTAACTCTCCTGAAACAGGAGTCAGGTTACAGACAGCTCTGCTGAAATAGCTGACCAGAGTGTGAACTCTGACTGCAACATTGTATACTGTGGATTAACACCATCACTGCCTGTCAGAAGCATAAAGGACAGAACGGATGGTGTAAGGCCGGTTTCACACACTCCGGCTCCTGCCGGACGGTGAAATCCCGCACGGCCAGGGAGCCGTGCCGCACACAGTAGTTTATCATGGAGGGGATGGCCACAGCCCGGCAGCCGTCCCTTACAGTGGCGGGATCCGGCTGCAGCCGTGCGGCCGGGCCGTGGCCGTCCCGTGTGAATGGACACAATAGTGTCCATTCACAACTAATGTGTGCGGCACGGCCTAATGGTGTGTTGTCTGTACCATAAGTGCATGTCTATACAGTATCACGGGTTGGGATCATTTGGTCTATTGCATTATGGTAGAAAGTCATTAGGTCGAATCCATTAGGTCGACATGCTAAAAGGTCGACATGATTCTAGGTCGACATGATTCTAGGTCGAAAGGTCATTAGTTCGACAGGTCATTAGTTCGACAAGGTCATTAGTTCGACATTGTCTATGTCGACATTCACAAGGTCGACATGGGGTTTTTCACTGTTTTTTTACCTGAATGTCAACACAGTCGACATGGACACAGTTTAAAGTGCACTGCATCCCCTCGCATCGCTCGCTGCGCTCGCTATGCGTCGGGCACGGTGCCTCGCTACGCTCGGCACACTATTTTATTCTCCCACCACGCCCTAGTGGATGGTAGGGCATGAAATACCGCCTGTCGGCACATGTTGGCTCAAAAAACAGTGAAAAACTCCATGTCGACCTTGTGAATGTCGACATAGACAATGTCGAACTAATGACCTTGTCGAACTAATGACCTGTCGAACTAATGACCTTTCGAACTAGAATCATGTCGACCTTTTCCCATGTCGACCTAGAGTCATGTCGACCTTTTAGCATGTCGACCTAATGGATTCGACCTAATGACTTTCTACCATAATGCAGTAGACCAAATGACCGCATCCCAGTATCACTGCTTTGTACACTGCACCTGTCTATATCACTGCATTGTATCGAATGTCTCGCAAGCTGAAGCCAGAGGGTGGCACGTTGATTCTGGTTGCTCCACCCAGGCCCAGACGGATCTGGTTTTCGGATCTGCAGTCAGTAGCCCCTCCTATTCGCTTACCCCTGGGCACAGGCATGCTCTCAGGGTCCGCCTCTCTCGGCTTTGAGGCACTTGGCTTTGACGAGGTGGCTGTTGAGACCTCCCGGGTAAGACCCAGTGGGTTTCACTCCACCATGCTCAGGGCGAGAAAACCTTCCTAGATGGGGGTGTACCATCGCATATGGAGGGCTTACTTTTCCTGCTGCGAACTCTACGCTTCAGATTCCGGGACTTACTACCTGGCTAGGGTTCTGTCCTTCTTGCAGAAGGGTCTGGAGGCTGGGTTGCGTTGATCATCTTTAAAGGTTCAAATTTCAGCCTTGCACATCTTGTTCTGTCGACGGGTGGCCCTGTCGACGGATGTCTGTACATTCCTGCAGGATGTCTTGCATATCCAGCCTCCCTTAGTTACCCCAGTTGCCCCCTGGGATCTCTCTAATCCTGTCTTCTTCAGGGCCCACCTTTTGTGCCCTTGCGGTTGATGGACCTGTGTTGACACGGCCTGGAAGATCGTTTCCTTGTTGAACGTTGTCCGGCCGGGGCGCATTTATGTGCTATGTGCACCGTTCTAGGCTGTTGCACTAGTCAGACTCTCTCTCTCTCTTTGTACTATATGGTGTTCGGATGAGAGGGTGGCCCGCCTCTACGCAAACTACTGCCCGGTGGAGTCGCTCTGGCAGGCATATTTGGACACCTCCCTCCCGGTTCCGGCAGGGATTCGGGCACATTCCGTTAGGTCTATGGAGGTGTCCTGGGCTGTAAGAGGCGGTGCTAAAGTTGAGCAAATTTGCAGGGCGGCGACTTGGTTGTCCGCCATTACTGTCTTGCGCTTTTGACACGTTTGCCTCCCAGGACTCGGCCTTCGGCCAGAGTGTGTTGGCTGCGGCACAGGCGCGACCCCACCTATAGGTGGCTGCTTTAGGATGTCCCACTGTAACGCTGTGGCCCCTGATGTCTCCCGAAGAAGAAAATGAGATTTATGTCTTACCTGGTAAATCTCTTTCTTCGAGGACATCAAGGGCCACAGGGATCCCTCCCTGCCGCGCCTGCTTTACTTCCATTACGGTTAAGTTATGATTATGTTATATTATCCCTCGGTTGAGGGTACTAACATGTTCAGAATGTGTTTCTGTGCGGTGCTTCTCTTCCTTCTATCTTGTCTCCTGCCTTAGCTTTTTTTTTTTTAAACTGAGCTTCCTGGCCTGGAGGCGGGGTAGAGGAGGGGAGGAGCCCGGCTGCCTGGGAGGCAGTTCAAGTTTAACCTTTAGGGTGCTGGTGCTCTCCCATCTCCTTACTACCCACTGTAACGCTGTGGCCCCTGATGTCCTCGAAGAAAGAGATTTACCAGGTAAGACATAAATCTCATTTTCTCCCCCCCCAATACCTATAAAGCCCACTAGAAACTTGTTGGCAGCTTACAAGTGGATGGGGATCTCCTGTTATACAAGAAAGGTGACTTCCTTATCATTACCAGGTTCCCCTCCGCTGTCTATATAAAGTCGGTTTGGGATCACCTACCCTTACCCAGACTGGGAGACTCAGGTTCTAACCCCCACTTACAACCCTACTTTATTCTTGTTACCTATCATTGAACACTCCAGAAACTTTGTGGATATAAATATCCGGCACCCTCTGATATACTTACACACATAATTGTGGAATCACAATAGAAATTAAGTAATGAGGAATTTCAACTGCTGAGCTGCTAATATTTCTTGTTTTGGCGTTTCCTCAAATGCCGGTTATCAGTATGTTATAAGAATACAAAACCTTGAATATACCTGAGACGTATTTTAAAAAAAAAACACCATATAGCGAGATATTGTTTAAGAATCATACCCTTATATTTTTCACCTATATTATATTGATATCATGACTGCAAAAAAATATATCATAGATGATCCTCCGTGCATAATATATTAAGTGTTCTTCTTTTTTCAAAGGATTGACCTTAAATGGAACTTGCAACTAAGTAATACATTGTAGAAAAGAACTGCAGTTAGCAGTATTGATACACTGCTTCAGATTCATACTGTGGAATTGAATGTCTCTTCCCCTCTCGAGATTGAGAGACAATTGTGTTGTGGGATTATAAACTGTATCATTGTCAATATACATCAGTAACACAAGGTACATGCAACAGTTATATCCTTAAATAGACTGCAAAAGGGAAGTTGTACATTTCGTTTGTATGAACCTGTAAATCCATGTAATCTGTTGCAATTCACAGAGGATCAGTGCATCTTGAAGCACCGATACATAAGCGTGATTATTGTCTGTTATACGTGTATATGTGTCAACGTCTAAAAAACGTTTGTCTCGTGAATTTTTTTAAAAATTAATTATTAAAAGTTATATCTTAAAACTCTCCATATACCGGGATATACTCTATTCCATTACCTTGTATCACTAGCACTAAATCAGCAGCCCAGATTCATATCTTGGAGCTTCCCTCAAGGAGAGGCCCTAAAACCAGAGCCGCTCTGGCGGGGCTCAAACCTTGTTTGTTGGTAGTTACCCCACCTCAGACACCCACCATACCCTAAACAATCCAAATTGTGATTAATTGATTACTAAAACGTAATCTACAAAAAAGTGCCCAAACAAAATGAGAGTCTTTTTCTTCCTTTTCTGTATACGCATAATTTACTCTCTAGGGTGCACCTCCACTTTTTCAATGTACAGAGAGTGTCTGCTTCCTCTCACCTTATAGACTTATTGTGGATAAAACATATATTGTCTTTAAGATTTTTCTTTTTGTCACCTAAACCTGTGCACTGGTCTACTTCCCTCTTCCCCTTTCCCCCTTAACATTGACTTACACCCTGCTAATACATAAGTACCGAAAATACTAAATTATTCAAAAGTAAGCAGCACTGAAAAAATGGTAAAGTCATTGATTGGATTGTCTTCACAATATAACATTTATTTAAAAAATCCACATCATCAGTTGTGCGCACGAGAGAACAGATAAAACCATTAAGATCACTGAACTTTAAAATACACTTCCAATTGGCTGATAATGTCTGGTCCTATATCACTCCTATAATGTCCAGACAATAGTTCCTATAAGCCAGATAGGTTATGAGGTGAAATAATTACCATCAATATGCAGATCAGTTCAAGTCCAGCTACTCGGTGCCTCATGAGGTGCGGTACAATGCTGCTGGTGTGTTCAGTATTAAACCAGTTATCACTAGAGGGTCTGTATGCTGGTACGTGGTGTCCTCAATCCATAAACGATGGAAGACAACAAATTACAAGGCACTCCAATTCTCCAGTCATCCGGTTTGGTTGAAATAGTTTCTAGGTCCGGGTTCAGACTAACAGGCCAATATCAGGGAGCGAAGTGGTGCAGGCATGGGGGTACTGACGCATTTTGCTGCTGTTATTTACATGTATGGCAGCTAGATGGAGCTGTATGTACAAGCGGCTGGTACTATTAACCCCTTCTAACTGTAGAGATTAATGGGGGAATTCACTAAACGGTACAAAGTGATTGCGGACTTCCCAAGTCCAGTACCACGCCCACGCACAAGGACCCCCCCCCCGAATGCCATCACGTGGCACCTATCAGTTACACGGAAGTGCTGTTGATATATATAGGCTGGATTTCCGGACAAGCAAGCACTCCCCCCCCCCCCCCCCTCCCTATCCCCCTGATATTTTGGCAGGAAAGGTCAGTTAATCGTCACCGAAGGAGCAGTTGGCTTGTGGGGGGCACTCACCTTCATGGAGCTTGTTTGGGGAGTTTATATGCAAGGTTAATGGTAATGTATAGACAGGGTGTAATCAATCCTTCTTTACGGACATATGGGGTAAAATTTAATAGGACGAGATTCAGGTTTTTTTTTTAGGTGTAAATGATTGCGGCTTTAAAAAACTGGAGATTTCTTACCAAATCTCTCACTTTCTGAATCTTTCATCCTATTACATTTCACCCTTGATTTTCAGGGGCTATAAAAAGTATTCAACCTTTTGCCATTTTCCACACTTTTTTAGATCTGAAATTAAAACTAATTTATTTTGGACCAGTAATTAGCTGCTGATAAAAAAAACAACAAAAAAAAAACAAAACCAAGATACTATTGATTATATATAGCGATTTTCCTCA
Source organism: Crinia signifera (assembly GCF_055691185.1). Classification (NCBI taxonomy): domain Eukaryota; kingdom Metazoa; phylum Chordata; class Amphibia; order Anura; family Myobatrachidae; genus Crinia; species Crinia signifera. The sequence continues at coordinate 121,809,909 of NC_139227.1, read as the reverse complement.
TTTATTGATCTGTCATTAGTGCTGTGGGTCTCTCCTAGCTTCGGAGAACTTGTAGCGCTCATGGTAAGCTCTTTAGTGATCGTAATGGACGGCACCCTGAGATGGGGTCAGATCTGGCTTCACAGCTGCATCATACAATGCCAGCTCCCTCAAGGGCTTATCTGCAGGAGGCAACCAGTACAAACAACCCCCCCCCCCCCCCAGAAGACACCTCTGCCCGCTACCACTGGCTGCTGTGTAGACTGCTGCCAATCAGCAGCTTCCCTGGACCCTCCACATCCCAGCACACAGCATCAGTGTCTTCTCTCTCCCTGGTGATCCAGGGACAGGGTGAGGAAAATACAACCAGAGAGGACAGGTGAGGGTCAGGTTGTCAGGAACAGCCAGAGTGTGAAGCACAATAGTCAAAGGAGACTCCAGATTGCAAAGGGGACGGCGGAGAGCAGGAAAATATGATCTTGTGTTTCTAGAAAGCAACCTAACCTATCAGCACCTGCCGAGCCGCCCTTGTAGAACTACAACTCCAGAGCCAAACACCATTCCTGTACTCCCTGATCTGTGTACTCTCTCTTCGGATACTTAAAGGAGATTCCCCCATTACCACAGAGTATTGTACAGCTCTCGTTCCTGTAATAATCATCAGATCTTGTCCTGTTCCGCCAGTCTCAGAGCGAACGTTTCCTCAATGGTCTGATAGTTATAACAGGCCTCACATCTGATTGTACAGCGTCTGTCCGATTCCTGCGCTGTGAAGGTGACTGTGGAGACGCTGCCAGAACCGTCCTCCAAGTTCTCGTTCTTTATTGTGCCCTCAATAGGAAATACTCCATTATACCAGGAGAACTCGCAGTCCTCCGCGTTACATCCATCTACGTTACATCTAAGTGTGACATCGCCGCCCACTCGGGGGCTGTCCGTCAGACACTCAATTACTCTCATTTTAAATGGTTTCCTTTCTTCTCCTATAGGATAAAAGGATATTACATTAGTGATGATGTCGGTAATAAATAGGGACTGACACTGTGTGGCACTGATAGTTTCATACATTGATACAGATGGAGCCGGCGCTCGCCAGATGCCTTTCACTGGCGAACGCCGGCGATAGAGACTGGGACGCGCGTGAATCTCACGTGCACGTGCGTCCCAGCATCACGGCGGCTGGGCAGCATCTCCCTGCCCGTCCCGCTTCAGGGAGACGCTCAGGGACCGGTGGTGACAGTGGGGGAAGCAGCGGGGCCCCCCGCCAAGCTCCATTGCCACGGGGCGCGCGAGCCCATGGCGGTAGCATCGCCATCCACTGCAAAGATGGAGCCGGCTCCATCTGTATATTACTGAAAATAACACATCGGGGAACCCTAACATTGTACCCGTTTCTTTCCAGTATCACTCACGTGGACTCTGTGATGTGTATCTGCTTCCAGCTACATGGTCACGTTCTCCTGGAAATACAACAGAAATAGAGACATGTGACATGATGATATACATAGAAAGTCTCCTCCATGGGGGGTCCGTGGTGTAATAGGGGGATGCGCAGCAGGAGAAACACTTAATCATCCCGCAACTCTCGCTTTAGGCTGGATGAAGCTTATCCAAACATTTAAGCTTATGTGTCTGTTTATTGATAATCCTCATGGTGGCCGAAACTGAGGGCTAGATGCCATTGTAGTGAGTAAGGAGTAGAAAATAGTCTAAGAGGGAAATGAACATGAGGGGAGAGGGCCCTGCTTGTGAGAGCTTACATTATAAAGAATAGGGACAGACAGACAGGGGTGACACAGATGGGGTATCAGTGAGCAATGGAACAGAGGGGCAGGATGAGAGTTGGAAGAGCTGTATAGAGTTCGAGAGTCTGGAGAGGGAGAGAATTCCAGAGGTAGGGAACACCATGGGGCAGGAATGGAAGGAAGTAATTCATTGGCAGGAGAAGCAACATGTAATTGTGGCATGGAGAGTACAGGTGAGAGTGTAAAGGAAGATAAGGTCATATATTTAAAAAGGTGAGGGATGGGTAAGGGGAGCCAGGTGTAGGGCTTGCCAGAGAGGGGAGGTTAACATAGTACATTTGGCTATAACTTGTAACAAGAGAAAGTCACCTTACCCGTGAGACGTAGAATATATTGCTTCTCTCTGATGGTCTTAGTGACCGCATGCGTCACCTCGCACCGGATGGAGGTGCTATGGTCGCTCAGCTCAGGCGTAAATCTCAGGGTGCTCGAAAACGTGTATAAACGGTCAGTCCCGATCCGCAGGTCTGATGATGTCACAGCGTTACCGGGAAATGGGCTGAATCCTTTATACCACTGCACTTGAACGTCTTTTGGTGAGAATCCACATATAGTTGTTGTAAATGAGGCTTCCTTCCCCGCTTTAGGCTTCGCGGGCTGGACAATAATATCTGATAATGATGGCGGAATATCTAGAACAGAAGAAATCGGATATATTGTGTCTGGGCTGCAGATTAAACCTGCTAGGTGTTAGGGGAAATACATACGTCATGCATAGCACAGTGTCATTTCTCCTAGATTTCCAGAGCGCCAACAAAGGAGGGCGCATTATTCCTCCATCACCAACCTTCAAGGCAAACTAACAGTGCAGGATTTAAGGATAGCCATATTTGAGCAGAGCTGACTTAATAAGTCCCTTAGTTTATTTTGATTTATCCATGTGTGCTTAAGCATGGCTATCACTATAACCTGGATTGAGGACTGTTAGGAATCCCTGACCTACTGCACCGTGTACTCTATCCAGATTTAGGGCCTTATTCTGGTTTCATTGCTCCCTTGTGCATTTGCACAGGGAAGACGCAAAGCTAAGACACCAGACAGTGTCTTAATTTGACATGCACCTTCCAAATCATTCGACGGTCGGCAACTAAGGAATGATTTGGCCCCCTGCACCCAAGGCTGCGAATGGCTGTTTATGTAAAACACCCAGATTAGATTTGGGTGGGGTGTGTTACATGCAAGCACAGCCAGTATTTACCCTGCACAGAAACAATGTTTTTTTTCTTCCCTTGCATTGCGGCAGGGTTTGTTCCAGACAGATTACTTGCAATAATAAATCTGGCCTATGTTCTCTAAGCACCTACTGCAGGGGTGTCCAAACTTTTTGCAAAGAGGGCCAGATATGGTGACGTGAAAATGTGTGGGGGCCGACCATTCAGTCTGACATTCTTTGAATCATTAATCACATCAGAATGGTCGACCACTCTGCCCCCATTCACTGTATGTCCCCCAATGTGCCCCCACTCACTGTATGTCCCCCAGCGTGCCCCTTCACTCTATATTCCCCGCCTGACCCCCCTTCTCTGTATTTCCCCCAGCCTGACCCCATTCACTTTATGTCCCCCACTCTGCCCCCATTCACTGTATGTCCCCCAGCATGCCCCAATTCACTGTATGTCCCCCAGCATGCACCCATTCACTGTATGTGCCCCTCCTTCACTGTATGTCCCCCAGCGTGACCCTCCTTCACTGTATGTCCCCCAGCGTGCCCCTCCTTCACTGTATGTCCCCCAGCCTGCCCCTCCTTCACTGTATGTCCTTCACTGTATGTCCCCCAGCCTGCCCCCATTCACTATATATTCCCATAAACTGCCCCTCCTTCGCTGTATGTACCCCATTCACTGTATGCCTCCCACTCTGCCCCTATTCACTATGTCCCCCTGCCTGCCCACCCTTCTCTGAATGTACCACATACTGCCTCCCTTCACTGTATATTCCCCTGCAGGAGACAGATGCTTGGGCTCCCGCCGCCGCCCTTCTCCGCTCCGCATATTACGGGAGCAAGCTTCCCCTTTGCTGCTCCCCCCTCCCCGCACATTGCTGTCACTGTGATCGCGGTGGAGGGTGATATATAATTGCAGCAGCAGGAGTTGGACACATACTCAACTGGAAGACGGCAAACACGTCTCACAGTGGCAGCCGGCACCCCCTCACCAATGCAGACAGCAAGCCAGCAAGGTAAAGGCGCGCTCGCCGGGGTCCCACCTCTAGAGTCCTGTGCTGTGCATCCCATATCAGCCTCCAGCCGCCCGCTTCTGGCTGGAGGCTGCGGGCCGCTTGAAGTAACAGCCGCAATTGGCCCCCGGGCCGGACTTTGGACATCCCTGATCTACCGGTTATTTATCAATGTTGTACAAATTTACCAGGAATTCAATGCTTGTTTAAATAGTATAAAGTAACAAGCTTACCTGGGAGCGTTAAACAGATATTTTCCCTGAATGCTTCTGCAAAATCCTTGTGTCTCACATTACACTTAAAGATCCTCCTGTAATCCTCAGCGGTGGGTGTTATCCTCAGCGTACAGGAGATTGCACCGCCCTCCACACTGACACCTGTCGCTGCTCCCCGGGATTTCTCCAGCGGCTTATCACCCTCTAACCAGTCCACCGTTATGTCCTCATGTGTACAGCCAGTCACACTGCAGAGCAGAGTCAGAGGTTTCCCATAGCCGGGCTTATCCGGGTCACTGGTGATTTTACTAAGGGTCAGAATCCCTGAGGAACCAGAAAACATTACATTTAATGACTCATATCCGGTCGACGGATCAACGGTGTCTTGGTCGACCATGTTATAGTCAACCGTGCTTAGTCAAACGCATCTCGTTAGATGCCTAAAGATAGACAAGAGCATCTAGATCAATCATAACGAAAGTTAGACGCAAACGTTAGGTTGATGGGAACGTGAGCGATAGATACAAGGTCGATACGAGTTTTTCACATTTTTTTGCTTTAGACCGACTTGGTTCATAATTTACCATCCAAGTGGGCATAGAGTTAGATTATAATAGTGTGCCAAGCGTAGTTGGCACTGTGCCGGAAGCAGGGCGAGTGTACACTTTACACTTATTTGGTGTCCGTGTTGACCTATGTTGACATAGCCGCCAAAAAAGTGAAAAACTCATGTCGACCTTGTGACCTTCAATCACGCTCCCGTCGACCCAACGCTTGCATCTAATTTTCGTTACTGTCAATCTAGATGCTGTCGACTATCTTTGGCTTCTAAATGGACGGTTTGACTAAGAGCGATCGACCGCCACATGGCCAATGAAGTCCCTGTGGATCCGCTGTACCATAACCAGATTAACCGCGAGCAGAAGACATACGGGAGGTAGAATTCTCGGGTGCGGACTAAAAGGTCTACATTATACAGTATCTAGGCAGTCAATAGATCGACACCAAATGGTCGACATGGTCATGGTCAAAATGTCGATACACACAAAATGTTGACATGTGGACGATCGACACATAAAATGTCTACATGCATTTTTCTTGGGGTCTTTGTGTGTCAGTGTTGACACATGTCGGCATGGACCACCAACCATTGTAAGGTGTACCATCATATGGCTCGCTTCGCACGCTGCGCAAAGCAGGTTTTACTGTTCCCAGTTGCAGTCCACATCGATGATAAGAAGTGATCCGCAACATGTGTTTGTTTGCATCCTGCGAATCCTTCTCCCGCTATTGGCTGCCTAGAGACTCCTGCTTGGCTGCTAGGTGCCGCTGGGGGCCAATAGCGGTATTCGGGAGGAGGAGCTGCAGGATGTAAACAAACACATCTTGCGGCTCACTTCTTACTACGTTGGTGTCACTTGTGTCGGTTTGTTTTTTTGTCCTGGGATGCCTACATGGAAAGAAGAGGACGTGATCTACGCCGGAAGACCCCCGTGAGTATGGCTTCCTTCCACAGGTCCCCTCATTGGATTTCTTCAGGACCAGCGGACGGACGGAGGAGACCTATCTACGTGTCAAGGTAGGTAAGTATCTGTATGAATGGGCTCTGAGTGTAATAAAGTTTTATTTTTCTGGTGTCAGTGTATTTATTTAACTATTGGTTCTGCTTTGGAACTATGAGTCCCAGCAAGACCATTAATGGGCCGCATGCTGGGACTTGTTGGTATACAAGTCCTAGTATGCGGCCCAGGCTTGCTGGGACTCATAGTTCCACAGCAGAACCCAAAAGTGTTTTTCTATTTTTATACATTATCAGCCCGGTGGCCACAGCCCAGCCTGGGTAGGTAAATTATGGAGGGGGAACCCCTTCATTGGGAATGGTTCCCCACTTCCCCAGGACCCCTAACCAGGCTGACCGGTCAGGGGGTAATGCTTTGGCCGCGGGACCAGTGCCGTAAATATAGAGGGTGCAACTGCTATGGGGCCCGCCTGTTTGGGGGCCCGAGTGCCCAGCAGGCACTCCCTGCACCCTTTTTATTTTCTTTTCAGTTTCATTTTTTACCCAGCACCGGGGTACAGGAGCGGAGATGCGGCTGGCGGTGGGGGACAAAATACAAGGAGGCTAGCGTCAGTAAACATGAGACCTGGCAGCCAGCGTACAGGAGACCCAGCGGCCGACATACAGTGAAAGGAGGTAGATGTCACTTGGGGGGGTGCACAGGGGGGTGTACTGTGGGGGAGGGGGGGATTGCTGGTGAGTGCACTGGGGGGATCATTGTGGTCATTAATGCTAACAGAGACCAATCATAGAACGTTCCATACTGGCTACTTGCACTTCTCCTGTTCCCTCACCCCATCTCTTTCTTGCCCCCCTGAGCCTCTTATAGTAAGAGTTGTCCTTTGCGTTAATAATCGCCACCTTCTTGTCATGCACTACTAAGGGGCATTGTAGTGGCAATGGTGATGGAGGGGCCCCCTTTCAAGATTTTGCTATGGGGCCCACACAGCTCTAGTTACGCCCCTGCGCGGGACCTTATATAATAAGTGTCCCCCGGCTGTGGCAGTACCCTGCTGGATGGTTGGGCCTGGTTCACAAAATACGGGGAACCCCTACTCGTTTTGTCCCCCATATTTTGGGAACCATGACCAGCCCTTGGGCTTGGTGCTGTTTTAAAAAAATTACAGGGAACCCCTATTTAAATTGTTTTTTAAAACCAGGACCGGCTTTTTTAAGCCTGGGGCTGTTTTTCAAAAAAAAAAAATTCAAATAGGGATGCTTGGTTTCAAATGACAGATGTCATCGATGTTTGATGTCTTGTGATGGTAGTGTTTCCATTGATGGCAGCTTTGCGATGGTAGTGCGGTAGAGGTGTCCATCCAATGTTAGAATACAGCTGAATTCCACTCTTTCACATTGAGAATGGCCACGAGTTTCTAATATGCATGGGTGGTTGTTTCATCAAATTCTTTTAAAGTGGTTCTTAGCTACCATAGTTTTTATGGGGGAATCGTAACACTCTAAGGGCCAGATGTATCAAGCTTAAAAAAGTGATAACGTGGAAGATGATAAACAACCAGCCAATTGGCCCCTAACTGCTATTTTTTTAAAAACCTATCTTGTAACATGAAAGTTAGGATCTGATTGGCTGGTGGTGGTATGCAGGCAGGAAGTGGTATGCAGACAGGGGGTGGTATGTAGGCAGGGGGTGGTTTGCAGGCAGGGGGTTGTATGCAGGCAGGGGGTGGTATGCAGGCAGGGGGTGGTATGCAGGCAGGAGGCGGTATGCAGGCAGGAGGCGGTATATAGGCAGGTGGTTGTATGTAGGCAGGTGGTTGTATGCAGACAGTAGGCGGTATGCAGGCAGGGGGCGGTATGCAGGCAGGGGGTGGTATGCAAACATGTGGTGGTATGCAGGCAGGGGGTGGTATGCAGGCAGGAGGCGGTATATAGGCAGGTGGTTGTATGTAGGCAGGTGGTTGTATGCAGGCAGTAGGCGGTATGCAGGCAGTAGGCGGTATGCAGGCAGGGGGTGGTATGTAGGCAGGTGGTGGCATGCAGACAGGGGGTGGTATGTAGGCAGGGGGTTGTATGTTGGCAGGGGGTTGTATGTAGGCAGGGGGTTGTATGCAGGCAGTAGGCGGTATGCAGGCAGGGGGCGGTATGCAGGCAGGAGGCGGTATGCAGGCAGGGGGAGGTATGCAGACAGGGGGTGGTATGCAGGCAGGGGGCGGTATGCAGGTAGGGGGTGGTATGCAGGCAGGGGGTGGTATGCAGGCAGGGGGTGGTATGCAGGCAGGAGGCGGTATGCAGGCAGGGGGTAGTATGCAGACAGGTGGTGGTATGCAGGTAGGGGGTAGTATGCAGACAGGTGGTGGTATGCAGGCAGGGGGTAGTATGCAGACAGGTGGTGGTATGCAGGCAGGGGGTGGTATGCAGGCAGGGGGTGGTATGCAGGCAGGAGGCGGTATGCAGGCAGGGGGTGGTATGCAGGCAGGGGGTGGTATGCAGGCAGTAGGCGGTATGTAGGCAGGTGGTGGTATGCAGGCAGGAGGCGGTATGCAGGCAGGGGGTGGTATGCAGGCAGGGGGTGGTATGCAGGCAGGGGGTGGTATGCAGGCAGGGGGTGGTATGCAGGCAGGGGGTGGTATGCAGGCAGGTGGTGGTATGCAGGCAGTAGGCGGTATGCAGGCAGGGGGTGGTATGTAGGCAGGTGGTGGTATGCAGGCAGGGGGTGGTATGCAGTCAGGGGGTGGTATGCACCTCCTCCTACATTCGCATTGCTTAAATACGTTCCTGCTGCTATAATCAATGTCTTGCTCCAATCCCCACACACACACACACACACACCTACCTTTAAGATTCATGATAAATGTCCGTTTAACAGTCCCGAGTTCATGAATGACATCCAGGCGGAATTCGGCCCTGTGGTGCTCAGTAGTCGGTGTGAGCTTCAGCGTTACAGTTCCAGAGTATATCCCAGATTCCTTGTCTTGTTGGATGTTGTCTTTGCAGTCTCCTGAGGTAAATAGGGTCCCCCTTAAACGCCATCGGAGTTCATATTTGTTAGGGTACATGTTTTTGACCATACAGGATAATGTCACTGTTTTCCCAGTCTCAGGACCTGTAGGGTCACATGTTATTTCACTTATACTGGGAGCGGATTCTGTAATATAAAATCACAGCAGAGTTATATACAGGACACTATGCAGTCAGTAATAACATATTCAGAACTGTTATATACAGTACCGTAGGAAACCAGTGATGAAGGCATAGAATAACAGCTACATTATATACAGTACTGTAGGAAACCAGTGATGATGGCATAGAATAAGAGGTACGTTATATACAGTACTGTAGGAAACCAGTGATGATGGCATAGAATAAGAGCTATGTTATATACAGTACCGTAGGAAACCAGTGATGGACTATATAGAATGACAGCTAAGCTATATACAGTACCATACGGATACAGTGATGATGGTTTAGAATAACAGCTACACTATATACATTACCATAGGGAACCAGTGATGAAATATATAGAATTACAGCTTTATTACATACAGTACTGTAGGAAACCAGTGATGGAATATACAGAATAACGGCTACGTTATATACATTACCATTGGAAACTTTTGATTAAATATATAGAATAACAGCTACATTATATACAGTACTGTACGGAACAAGTGATGATGAGATATATAGAATAACAGTAACGTTATATACAGTACTATAGGGAACCAGTGATGATGGAATATATAGAAAACATCTACTTTATATACAGTACCGTAGGGAACAGTGATGAAATATATAGAATAACAGCTACATTACATACAGTACCGTAGGAAACCAGTGATGGAATATACAGAATAACGGCTACGTTATATACATTACCATTGTAAACTTTTGATGAAATATATAGAATAACAGCTACATTATATACAGTACTGTTCGGAACAAGTGATGATGGAATATATAGAATAACAGTAACGTTATATACAGTACTATAGGGAACCAGTGATGATGAAATATATAGAAAACATCTACTTTATATACAGTACCATAGGGAACAGTGATGAAATATATAGAATAACAGCTACATTATATACAGTACCATAGGAAACCAGTGATGGAATATATAGAATAACATCTACGCTATATACATTACTGCATGGAACCAGTGATGGAATATATAGCTATGTTGAATACAGTACCGTTGATTACCATCATCCCAGTGATGATGGAATATATAAAATAACAGCTACAATATATACAAAAGCATAGGGAACCAGTGATGGAATATATAGAATAACAGTGACATTATATACAGTACCGTAGGAAACCAGCGACAATGGAATATATAGAATAACAGCTACATTATATAAAGTACCATATGGAATCATAGGGAAATATAGGTGAGAAAAAGAGAATATGTTGTTACTTACTGAGCTCACACAATTTATATATGACACTTCTAGGCTCTACAAGACTGTCATGTTGGACGTCACACCTGAATCTCTTCCCCACGTCCTTTATTTTTGGGTGGAATTTCATAGTGCTGGTGACATAAAACAGCCCATTTGTATCAGGGAGGGCGTTACTGGTGTGTGAGGGAATGACGGCTCCATCTTCTGTGTACCATGTAACTGTGATCTGTGCTGGGGAAAAGGAATGAATTCTACATGATAGATCCATGTGGTCACCCACAGAGAGAGTCTTCGGTGTCCTCTGTATTGGATCCAGCACAGGGCGAGCTGCAATATAACAGTAAGGATAAGAGGAGATGAGATATCACACAGTACAGTCAGTAAGGATAAGAGGAGATGAGATATCACACAGTACAGTCAGTAAGGATAAGAGGAGATGAGATATCACACAGTACAGTCAGTAAGGATAAGAGGAGATGAGATATCACACAGTACAGTCAGTAAGGATACGAGGATATATCACACAGTACAGTCAGTAAGGATAAGAGGAGATATCACACAGTACAGTCAGTAAGGATAAGAGGAGATATCACACAGTACAGTCAGTAAGGATAAGAGGAGATATCACACAGTACAGTCAGTAAGTAAGGACAAGAGGAGATGAGATATCACACAGAACAGTCAGTAAGGATAAGAGGAGATGAGATATCACACAGTACAGTCAGTAAGGATAAGAGGAGATGAGATATCACACAGTACAGTCAGTAAGGATAAGAGATGAGATATCACACAGTACAGTCAGTAAGGATAAGAGATGAGATATCACACAGTACAGTCAGTAAGGATAAGAGGATATATCACACAGTACAGTCAGAAAGGATAAGATGAGATATCACACAGTACAGTCAGTAAGGATAAGAGAATGTGAGATATCACACAGTACAGTCAGTAAGGATAAGAGGAGATGAGATATCACACAGTATAGTCAGTAAGGATAAGAGGAGATGAGATATCACACAGTACAGTCAGTAAGGATAAGAGGAGATGAGATATCACACAGTACAGTCAGTAAGGATAAGAGGAGATGAGATATCACACAGTACAGTCAGTAAGGATAAGACGAGATGAGATATCACACAGTACAGTCAGTAAGTATAAGAGGAGATGAGATATCACACAGTACAGTCAGTAAGGATAAGAGGAGGTGAGATATCACACAGTACAGTCAGTAAGTATAAGAGGAGATGAGATATCACACAGTGCAGTCAGAAAGGATAAGAGGAGATGAGATATCACACAGTGCAGTCAGAAAGGATAAGAGGAGATGAGATATCACACGGTACAGTCAGTAAGGATAAGAGAATGTGAGATATCACACAGTACAGTCAGAAAGGATAAGAGGAGATGAGATATCACATTGAACAGTCAGAAAGGATAAGAGGAGATGAGATATCACACGGTACAGTCAGGAAGGATAAGAGGAGATATCACACAGTACAGTCAGAAAGGATAAGAGGAGATGAGATATCACACAGTACAGTCAGTAAGGATAAGAGGAGGTGAGATATCACACAGTACAGTCAGTAAGGATAAGAGAATGTGAGATATCACACATTACAGTCAGTAAGGATAAGAGGAGGTGAGATATCACACAGTACAGTCAGTAAGGATAAGAGGAGATGAGATATCACACAGTATAGTCAGTAAGGATAAGAGGAGATGAGATATAACACAGTACAGTCAGTAAGGATAAGAGGAGATGAGATATCACACAGTACAGTCAGTAAGGATAAGAGGAGATGAGATATCACACAGTACAGTCAGTAAGGATAAGACGAGATGAGATATCACACAGTACAGTCAGTAAGTATAAGAGGAGATGAGATATCACACAGTACAGTCAGTAAGGATAAGAGGAGGTGAGATATCACACAGTACAGTCAGTAAGTATAAGAGGAGATGAGATATCACACAGTGCAGTCAGAAAGGATAAGAGGAGATGAGATATCACACAGTGCAGTCAGAAAGGATAAGAGGAGATGAGATATCACACAGTGCAGTCAGAAAGGATAAGAGGAGATGAGATATCACACGGTACAGTCAGTAAGGATAAGAGAATGTGAGATATCACACAGTACAGTCAGAAAGGATAAGAGGAGATGAGATATCACATTGAACAGTCAGAAAGGATAAGAGGAGATGAGATATCACACGGTACAGTCAGGAAGGATAAGAGGAGATATCACACAGTACAGTCAGAAAGGATAAGAGGAGATGAGATATCACACAGTACAGTCAGTAAGGATAAGAGGAGGTGAGATATCAAACAGTACAGTCAGTAAGGATATGAGGAGATGAGATATCACACAGCACAGTCAGTAAGGATAAGAGGAGATGAGATATCACACGGTACAGTCAGTAAGGATAAGAGGAGGTGAGATATCACACAGTACAGTCAGTAAGGATAAGAGGAGATGAGATATCACACAGTACAGTCCATAAGGATAAGAGGAGGTGAGATATCACACAGTACAGTCAGAAAGGATAAGACTCACACAGTACAGTCAGTAAGGATAAGAGGAGATGAGATATCACACAGTACAGTCAGTAAGGATAAGAGGAGATGAGATATCACACAGTACAGTCAGTAAGGATAAGAGGAGATGAGATATCACACAGTACAGTCAGTAAGGATTAGAGGAGATATCACACAGTACAGTCAGTAAGGATAAGAGGAGATGAGATATCACACATTACAGTCAGTAAGGATAAGAGGAGATGAGATATCACACAGTACAGTCAGTAAGTATAAGAGGAGATGAGATATCACACAGTACAGTCAGTAAGGATAAGAGGAGATAGGATAAGAGGAGATGAGATATCACACAGTGCAGTCAGCAAGGATAAGAGGAGGTGAGATATCACACAGTACAGTCAGTAAGGATAAGAGGAGATGAGATATCACACATTACAGTCAGTAAGGATAAGAGGAGATGAGATATCACACAGTACAGTCAGTAAGGATAAGAGGAGATGAGATATCACACAGTACAGTCAGTAAGGATAAGAGGAGATGAGATATCACACGGTACAGTCAGTAAGGATAAGAGGAGATGAGATATCACACAGTACAGTCAGAAAGGATAAGAGAAGGTGAGATATCACACAGTACAGTCAGAAAGGATAAGAGAAGGTGAGATATCACACAGTACAGTCAGTAAGGATAAGAGGAGATGAGATATCACACAGTACAGTCAGAAAGGATAAGAGAAGGTGAGATATCACACAGTACAGTCAGTAAGGATAAGAGGAGATATCACACAGTACAGTCAGTAAGGATAAGAGGAGATAAGATATCACACAGTACAGTCAGTAAGGATAAGAGGAGATGAGATATCACACAGTACAGTCCATAAGGATAGGAGGAGGTAAGATATCACACAGTACAGTCAGTAAGGATAAGAGGAGATGAGATATCACACAGTGCAGTCAGAAAGGATAAGAGGAGATGAGATATCACATGGTACAATCAGTAAGGATAAGACGAGATGAGATATCACACAGTACAGTCCATAAGGATAAGAGGAGGTGAGATATCACACAGTACAGTCAGTAAGGATAAGAGGAGATGAGGTATCACACAGTGCTGTCAGAAAGGATAAGAGGAGATGAGATATCACACAGTACAGTCAGTAAGGATAAGAGGAGGTGAGATATCACACAGTACAGTCCATAAGGATAAGAGGTGGTGAGATATCACACAGTACAGTCAGAAAGGATTAGAGAAGATGAGATATCACATGGTACAATCAGTAAGGATAAGAGGAGATGAGATATCACACAGTGCTGTCAGAAAGGATAAGAGGAGATGAGATATTACACAGTACAGTCAGTAAGGATAAGAGGAGGTGAGATATCACACAGTACAGTCCGTAAGGATAAGAAGAGATGAGATATCACACAGTACAGTCAGTAAGGATAAGAGGAGGTGAGATATCACACAGTACAGTCCGTAAGGATACGAGGAGGAGATATCACACAGTACAGTCAGTAAGGATAAGAGGAGATGAGATATCACACAGTGCAGTCAGAAAGGATAAGAGGAGATGAGATATCACACAGTACAGTCAGAAAGGATAAGAGGAGGTGAGATATCACACAGTACAGTCCGTAAGGATACGAGGAGGAGATATCACACAGTACAGTCAAAAAGGATAAGATGAGATGAGATATCACACAGTGCAGTCAGTAAGGATACGAGGAGGAGATATCACACAGTACAGTCAAAAAGGATAAGAGGAGATGAGATATCACACATTACAGTCAGTAAGGATAAGAGGAGATGAGATATCACACGGTACAGTCAGTAAGGATAAGAGGAGGTGAGATATCACACAGTACAGTCCGTAAGGATACGAGGAGGAGATATCACACAGTGCAGTCAGTACGGATAAGAGGAGATGAGATATCACACAGTGCAGTCAGTAAGGATAAGAGGAGGTGAGATATCACACATTACAGTCAGTAAGGATAAGAGGAGATGAGATATCACACAGTACAGTCAGTAAGGATAAGAGGAGATGAGATATCACACAGTACAGTCAGTAAGGATAAGAGGAGGTGAGATATCACACATTACAGTCAGTAAGGATAAGAGGAGATGAGATATCACACAGTACAGTCAGTAAGGATAAGAGGAGATGAGATATCACACAGTGCAGTCAGAAAGGATAAGAGGAGGTGAGATATCACACAGTACAGTCAGTAAGGATAAGAGGAGGTGAGATATCACACAGTGCAGTCAGTAAGGATAAGAGGAGGTGAGATATCACACATTACAGTCAGTAAGGATAAGAGGAGATGAGATATCACACGGTACATTCAGTAAGGATAAGAGGAGATGAGATATCACACAGTACAGTCAGAAAGGATAAGAGAAGGTGAGATATCACACAGTACAGTCAGTAAGGATAAGAGGAGATATCACACAGTACAGTCAGTAAGGATAAGAGGAGATAAGATATCACACAGTACAGTCAGTAAGGATAAGAGGAGATGAGATATCACACATTACAGTCCATAAGGATAGGAGGAGGTGAGATATCACACAGTACAGTCAGAAAGGATAAGAGGAGGTGAGATATCACACAGTACAGTCAGTAAGGATAAGAGGAGGTGAGATATCACACAGTGCAGTCAGTAAGGATAAGAGGAGGTGAGATATCACACATTACAGTCAGTAAGGATAAGAGGAGATGAGATATCACACGGTACATTCAGTAAGGATAAGAGGAGATGAGATATCACACAGTACAGTCAGAAAGGATAAGAGAAGGTGAGATATCACACAGTACAGTCAGTAAGGATAAGAGGAGATATCACACAGTACAGTCAGTAAGGATAAGAGGAGATAAGATATCACACAGTACAGTCAGTAAGGATAAGAGGAGATGAGATATCACACATTACAGTCCATAAGGATAGGAGGAGGTAAGATATCACACAGTACAGTCAGTAAGGATAAGAGGAGATGAGATATCACACAGTACAGTCAGAAAGGATAAGAGAAGATGAGATATCACATGGTACAATCAGTAAGGATAAGACGAGATGAGATATCACACAGTACAGTCCATAAGGATAAGAGGAGGTGAGATATCACATAGTACAGTCAGTAAGGATAAGAGGAGATGAGATATCACACAGTACAGTCAGAAAAGATAAGAGAAGGTGAGATATCACACAGTACAGTCAGTAAGGATAAGAGGAGATATCACACAGTACAGTCAGTAAGGATAAGAGGAGATAAGATATCACACAGTACAGTCAGTAAGGATAAGAGGAGATGAGATATCACACAGTACAGTCCATAAGGATAGGAGGAGGAGATATCACACAGTACAGTCAGTAAGGATAAGAGGAGATGAGATATCACACAGTACAGTCAGAAAGGATAAGAGGAGGTGAGATATCACACAGTACAGTCCGTAAGGATACGAGGAGGAGATATCACACAGTACAGTCAAAAAGGATAAGATGAGATGAGATATCACACAGTGCAGTCAATAAGGATACGAGGAGGAGATATCACACAGTACAGTCAAAAAGGATAAGAGGAGATGAGATATCACACATTACAGTCAGTAAGGATAAGAGGAGGTGAGATATCACACAGTACAGTCCGTAAGGATACGAGGAGGAGATATCACACAGTGCAGTCAGTACGGATAAGAGGAGATGAGATATCACACAGTGCAGTCAGTAAGGATAAGAGGAGGTGAGATATCACACATTACAGTCAGTAAGGATAAGAGGAGATGAGATATCACACAGTACAGTCAGTAAGGATAAGAGGAGGTGAGATATCACACAGTGCAGTCAGTAAGGATAAGAGGAGGTGAGATATCACACATTACAGTGAGTAAGGATAAGAGGAGATGAGATATCACACAGTACAGTCAGTAAGGATAAGAGGAGATGAGATATCACACAGTGCAGTCAGAAAGGATAAGAGGAGGTGAGATATCACACAGTACAGTCAGTAAGGATAAGAGGAGGTGAGATATCACACAGTGCAGTCAGTAAGGATAAGAGGAGGTGAGATATCACACATTACAGTCAGTAAGGATAAGAGGAGATGAGATATCACACGGTACATTCAGTAAGGATAAGAGGAGATGAGATATCACACAGTACAGTCAGAAAGGATAAGAGAAGGTGAGATATCACACAGTACAGTCAGTAAGGATAAGAGGAGATATCACACAGTACAGTCAGTAAGGATAATAGGAGATAAGATATCACACAGTACAGTCAGTAAGGATAAGAGGAGATGAGATATCACACATTACAGTCCATAAGGATAGGAGGAGGTAAGATATCACACAGTACAGTCAGAAAGGATAAGAGGAGATGAGATATCACACAGTACAGTCCATAAGGATAAGAGGTGGTGAGATATCACACAGTACAGTCAGAAAGGATAAGAGAAGATGAGATATCACATGGTACAAAAAGTAAGGATAAGACGAGATGAGATATCACACAGTACAGTCAGTAAGGATAAGAGGAGATGAGATATCACACAGTACAGTCAGAAAGGATAAGAGAAGGTGAGATATCACACAGTACAGTCAGTAAGGATAAGAGGAGATATCACACAGTACAGTCAGTAAGGATAAGAGGAGATAAGATATCACACAGTACAGTCAGTAAGGATAAGAGGAGATGAGATATCACACAGTACAGTCCATAAGGATAGGAGGAGGAGATATCACACAGTACAGTCAGTAAGGATAAGAGGAGATGAGATATCACACAGTACAGTCAGTAAGGATAAGAGGAGATGAGATATCACACAGTGCAGTCAGAAAGGATAAGAGGAGATGAGATATCACACAGTACAGTCCATAAGGATAAGAGGTGGTGAGATATCACACAGTACAGTCAGAAAGGATAAGAGAAGATGAGATATCACATGCTACAATTAGTAAGGATAAGACGAGATGAGATATCACACAGTACAGTCCATAAGGATAAGAGGAGGTGAGATATCACACAGTACAGTCAGTAAGGATAAGAGGAGATGAGATATCACACAGTGCTGTCAGAAAGGATAAGAGGAGATGAGATATCACACAGTACAGTCAGTAAGGATAAGAGGAGGTGAGATATCACACAGTACAGTCCATAAGGATAAGAGGTGGTGAGATATCACACAGTACAGTCAGAAAGGATAAGAGAAGATGAGATATCACACAGTGCTGTCAGAAAGGATAAGAGGAGGTGAGATATCACACAGTACAGTCAGTAAGGATAAGAGGAGATGAGATATCACACAGTGCTGTCAGAAAGGATAAGAGGAGGTGAGATATCACACAGTACAGTCCGTAAGGATAAGAGGAGATGAGATATCACACAGTACAGTCAGTAAGGATAAGAGGAGGTGAGATATCACACAGTACAGTCCGTAAGGATACGAGGAGGAGATATCACACAGTACAGTCAGTAAGGATAAGAGGAGATGAGATATCACACGGTACCATCAGTAAGGATAAGAGGAGGTGATATCACACAGTACAGTCAGTAAGGATAAGAGGAGATGAGATATCACACAGTACAGTCAGAAAGGATAAGAGGAGATGAGATATCACACAGTACAGTCAGAAAGGATAAGAGGAGGTGAGATATCACACAGTACAGTCAGTAAGGATAAGAGGAGGTAAGATATCACACAGTACAGTCCGTAAGGATACGAGGAGGAGATATCACACAGTACAGTCAAAAAGGATAAGAGGAGATTAGATATCACACAGTGCAGTCAGTAAGGATAAGAGGAGATGAGATATCACACGGTACAGTCAGTAAGGATAAGAGGAGGTGAGATATCACACAGTACAGTCCGTAAGGATACGAGGAGGAGATATCACACAGTGCAGTCAGTACGGATAAGAGGAGATGAGATATCACACAGTGCAGTCAGTAAGGATAAGAGGAGGTGAGATATCACACAGTGCAGTCAGAAAGGATAAGAGGAGGTGAGATATCACACAGTACAGTCAGTAAGGATAAGAGAAGGTGAGATATCACACAGTACAGTCAGTAAGGATAAGAGGAGATGAGATATCACACAGTGCAGTCAGAAAGGATAAGAGGAGGTGAGATATCACACAGTACAGTCAGTAAGGATAAGAGGAGGTGAGATATCACACAGTGCAGTCAGTAAGGATAAGAGGAGGTGAGATATCACACATTACAGTCAGTAAGGATAAGAGGAGGTGAGATATCACACATTACAGTCAGTAAGGATAAGAGGAGATGAGATATCACACAGTACAGTCAGTAAGGATAAGAGGAGATGAGATATCACACATTACAGTCAGTAAGGATAAGAGGAGGTATCACACAGTACAGTCAGTAAGGATAAGAGGAGGTATCACACAGTACAGTCAGTAAGGATAAGAGGAGATGAGATATCACACAGTACAGTCAGTAAGGATAAGAGGAGATGAGATATCAAACATTACAGTCAGTAAGGATAAGAGGAGATGAGATATCACACAGTGCAGTCAGTAAGGATAAGAGGAGGTGAGATATCACACAGTACAGTCAGTAAGGATAAGAGGAGAT
This sequence comes from Crinia signifera, assembly GCF_055691185.1. Classification (NCBI taxonomy): domain Eukaryota; kingdom Metazoa; phylum Chordata; class Amphibia; order Anura; family Myobatrachidae; genus Crinia; species Crinia signifera. The sequence continues at coordinate 121,790,678 of NC_139227.1, read as the reverse complement.
GAGATATCACACAGTACAGTCAGTAAGGATAAGAGGAGATATCACACAGTACAGTCAGTAAGGATAAGAGGAGATGAGATATCATACAGTACAGTCAGTAAGGATAAGAGGAGGTGAGATCATCACACATTACAGTCAGTAAGGATAAGAGGAGGTGAGATATCACACATTACAGTCAGTAAGGATAAGAGGAGATGAGATATCACACAGTACAGTCAGTAAGGATAAGAGGAGATGAGATATCACACATTACAGTCAGTAAGGATAAGAGGAGGTGAGATATCACACAGTACAGTCAGTAAGGATAAGAGGAGGTATCACACAGTACAGTCAGTAAGGATAAGAGGAGATGAGATATCACACAGTACAGTCAGTAAGGATAAGAGGAGATGAGATATCAAACATTACAGTCAGTAATGATAAGAGGAGATGAGATATCACACAGTGCAGTCAGTAAGGATAAGAGGAGGTGAGATATCACACAGTACAGTCAGTAAGGATAAGAGGAGATGAGATATCACACAGTACAGTCAGTAAGGATAAGAGGAGGTGAGATATCACACAGTGCAGTCAGTAAGGATAAGAGGAGGTGAGATATCACACATTACAGTCAGTAAGGATAAGAGGAGGTGAGATATCACACATTACAGTCAGTAAGGATAAGAGGAGATGAGATATCACACAGTGCAGTCAGAAAGGATAAGAGGAGGTGAGATATCACACAGTACAGTCAGTAAGGATAAGAGGAGGTGAGATATCACACAGTGCAGTCAGTAAGGATAAGAGGAGGTGAGATATCACACATTACAGTCAGTAAGGATAAGAGGAGATGAGATATCACACGGTACATTCAGTAAGGATAAGAGGAGATGAGATATCACACAGTACAGTCAGAAAGGATAAGAGAAGGTGAGATATCACACAGTACAGTCAGTAAGGATAAGAGGAGATATCACACAGTACAGTCAGTAAGGATAAGAGGAGATAAGATATCACACAGTACAGTCAGTAAGGATAAGAGGAGATGAGATATCACACATTACAGTCCATAAGGATAGGAGGAGGTGAGATATCACACAGTACAGTCAGAAAGGATAAGAGGAGGTGAGATATCACACAGTACAGTCAGTAAGGATAAGAGGAGGTGAGATATCACACAGTGCAGTCAGTAATGATAAGAGGAGGTGAGATATCACACATTACAGTCAGTAAGGATAAGAGGAGATGAGATATCACACGGTACATTCAGTAAGGATAAGAGGAGATGAGATATCACACAGTACAGTCAGAAAGGATAAGAGAAGGTGAGATATCACACAGTACAGTCAGTAAGGATAAGAGGAGATATCACACAGTACAGTCAGTAAGGATAAGAGGAGATAAGATATCACACAGTACAGTCAGTAAGGATAAGAGGAGATGAGATATCACACATTACAGTCCATAAGGATAGGAGGAGGTAAGATATCACACAGTACAGTCAGTAAGGATAAGAGGAGATGAGATATCACACAGTACAGTCAGAAAGGATAAGAGAAGATGAGATATCACATGGTACAATCAGTAAGGATAAGACGAGATGAGATATCACACAGTACAGTCCATAAGGATAAGAGGAGGTGAGATATCACACAGTACAGTCAGTAAGGATAAGAGGAGATGAGATATCACACAGTACAGTCAGAAAAGATAAGAGAAGGTGAGATATCACACAGTACAGTCAGTAAGGATAAGAGGAGATATCACACAGTACAGTCAGTAAGGATAAGAGGAGATAAGATATCACACAGTACAGTCAGTAAGGATAAGAGGAGATGAGATATCACACAGTACAGTCCATAAGGATAGGAGGAGGAGATATCACACAGTACAGTCAGTAAGGATAAGAGGAGATGAGATATCACACAGTACAGTCAGAAAGGATAAGAGGAGGTGAGATATCACACAGTACAGTCCGTAAGGATACGAGGAGGAGATATCACACAGTACAGTCAAAAAGGATAAGATGAGATGAGATATCACACAGTGCAGTCAATAAGGATACGAGGAGGAGATATCACACAGTACAGTCAAAAAGGATAAGAGGAGATGAGATATCACACATTACAGTCAGTAAGGATAAGAGGAGGTGAGATATCACACAGTACAGTCCGTAAGGATACGAGGAGGAGATATCACACAGTGCAGTCAGTACGGATAAGAGGAGATGAGATATCACACAGTGCAGTCAGTAAGGATAAGAGGAGGTGAGATATCACACATTACAGTCAGTAAGGATAAGAGGAGATGAGATATCACACAGTACAGTCAGTAAGGATAAGAGGAGGTGAGATATCACACAGTGCAGTCAGTAAGGATAAGAGGAGGTGAGATATCACACATTACAGTGAGTAAGGATAAGAGGAGATGAGATATCACACAGTACAGTCAGTAAGGATAAGAGGAGATGAGATATCACACAGTGCAGTCAGAAAGGATAAGAGGAGGTGAGATATCACACAGTACAGTCAGTAAGGATAAGAGGAGGTGAGATATCACACAGTGCAGTCAGTAAGGATAAGAGGAGGTGAGATATCACACATTACAGTCAGTAAGGATAAGAGGAGATGAGATATCACACGGTACATTCAGTAAGGATAAGAGGAGATGAGATATCACACAGTACAGTCAGAAAGGATAAGAGAAGGTGAGATATCACACAGTACAGTCAGTAAGGATAAGAGGAGATATCACACAGTACAGTCAGTAAGGATAATAGGAGATAAGATATCACACAGTACAGTCAGTAAGGATAAGAGGAGATGAGATATCACACATTACAGTCCATAAGGATAGGAGGAGGTAAGATATCACACAGTACAGTCAGAAAGGATAAGAGGAGATGAGATATCACACAGTACAGTCCATAAGGATAAGAGGTGGTGAGATATCACACAGTACAGTCAGAAAGGATAAGAGAAGATGAGATATCACATGGTACAAAAAGTAAGGATAAGACGAGATGAGATATCACACAGTACAGTCAGTAAGGATAAGAGGAGATGAGATATCACACAGTACAGTCAGAAAGGATAAGAGAAGGTGAGATATCACACAGTACAGTCAGTAAGGATAAGAGGAGATATCACACAGTACAGTCAGTAAGGATAAGAGGAGATAAGATATCACACAGTACAGTCAGTAAGGATAAGAGGAGATGAGATATCACACAGTACAGTCCATAAGGATAGGAGGAGGAGATATCACACAGTACAGTCAGTAAGGATAAGAGGAGATGAGATATCACACAGTACAGTCAGTAAGGATAAGAGGAGATGAGATATCACACAGTGCAGTCAGAAAGGATAAGAGGAGATGAGATATCACACAGTACAGTCCATAAGGATAAGAGGTGGTGAGATATCACACAGTACAGTCAGAAAGGATAAGAGAAGATGAGATATCACATGCTACAATTAGTAAGGATAAGACGAGATGAGATATCACACAGTACAGTCCATAAGGATAAGAGGAGGTGAGATATCACACAGTACAGTCAGTAAGGATAAGAGGAGATGAGATATCACACAGTGCTGTCAGAAAGGATAAGAGGAGATGAGATATCACACAGTACAGTCAGTAAGGATAAGAGGAGGTGAGATATCACACAGTACAGTCCATAAGGATAAGAGGTGGTGAGATATCACACAGTACAGTCAGAAAGGATAAGAGAAGATGAGATATCACACAGTGCTGTCAGAAAGGATAAGAGGAGGTGAGATATCACACAGTACAGTCAGTAAGGATAAGAGGAGATGAGATATCACACAGTGCTGTCAGAAAGGATAAGAGGAGGTGAGATATCACACAGTACAGTCCGTAAGGATAAGAGGAGATGAGATATCACACAGTACAGTCAGTAAGGATAAGAGGAGGTGAGATATCACACAGTACAGTCCGTAAGGATACGAGGAGGAGATATCACACAGTACAGTCAGTAAGGATAAGAGGAGATGAGATATCACACGGTACCATCAGTAAGGATAAGAGGAGGTGATATCACACAGTACAGTCAGTAAGGATAAGAGGAGATGAGATATCACACAGTACAGTCAGAAAGGATAAGAGGAGATGAGATATCACACAGTACAGTCAGAAAGGATAAGAGGAGGTGAGATATCACACAGTACAGTCAGTAAGGATAAGAGGAGGTAAGATATCACACAGTACAGTCCGTAAGGATACGAGGAGGAGATATCACACAGTACAGTCAAAAAGGATAAGAGGAGATTAGATATCACACAGTGCAGTCAGTAAGGATAAGAGGAGATGAGATATCACACGGTACAGTCAGTAAGGATAAGAGGAGGTGAGATATCACACAGTACAGTCCGTAAGGATACGAGGAGGAGATATCACACAGTGCAGTCAGTACGGATAAGAGGAGATGAGATATCACACAGTGCAGTCAGTAAGGATAAGAGGAGGTGAGATATCACACAGTGCAGTCAGAAAGGATAAGAGGAGGTGAGATATCACACAGTACAGTCAGTAAGGATAAGAGAAGGTGAGATATCACACAGTACAGTCAGTAAGGATAAGAGGAGATGAGATATCACACAGTGCAGTCAGAAAGGATAAGAGGAGGTGAGATATCACACAGTACAGTCAGTAAGGATAAGAGGAGGTGAGATATCACACAGTGCAGTCAGTAAGGATAAGAGGAGGTGAGATATCACACATTACAGTCAGTAAGGATAAGAGGAGGTGAGATATCACACATTACAGTCAGTAAGGATAAGAGGAGATGAGATATCACACAGTACAGTCAGTAAGGATAAGAGGAGATGAGATATCACACATTACAGTCAGTAAGGATAAGAGGAGGTATCACACAGTACAGTCAGTAAGGATAAGAGGAGGTATCACACAGTACAGTCAGTAAGGATAAGAGGAGATGAGATATCACACAGTACAGTCAGTAAGGATAAGAGGAGATGAGATATCAAACATTACAGTCAGTAAGGATAAGAGGAGATGAGATATCACACAGTGCAGTCAGTAAGGATAAGAGGAGGTGAGATATCACACAGTACAGTCAGTAAGGATAAGAGGAGATGAGATATCACACAGTACAGTCAGTAAGGATAAGAGGAGATATCACACAGTACAGTCAGTAAGGATAAGAGGAGATGAGATATCATACAGTACAGTCAGTAAGGATAAGAGGAGGTGAGATCATCACACATTACAGTCAGTAAGGATAAGAGGAGGTGAGATATCACACATTACAGTCAGTAAGGATAAGAGGAGATGAGATATCACACAGTACAGTCAGTAAGGATAAGAGGAGATGAGATATCACACATTACAGTCAGTAAGGATAAGAGGAGGTGAGATATCACACAGTACAGTCAGTAAGGATAAGAGGAGGTATCACACAGTACAGTCAGTAAGGATAAGAGGAGATGAGATATCACACAGTACAGTCAGTAAGGATAAGAGGAGATGAGATATCAAACATTACAGTCAGTAATGATAAGAGGAGATGAGATATCACACAGTGCAGTCAGTAAGGATAAGAGGAGGTGAGATATCACACAGTACAGTCAGTAAGGATAAGAGGAGATGAGATATCACACAGTACAGTCAGTAAGGATAAGAGGAGATATCACACAGTAGTCAGTAAGGATAAGAGGAGATATCACACAGTACAGTCAGTAAGGATAAGAGGAGATATCACACAGTACAGTCAGTAAGGATAAGAGGAGATATCACACAGTACAGTCAGTAAGGATAAGAGGAGATATCACACAGTACAGTCAGTAAGGATAAGAGGAGATATTACACAGTACAGTCAGTAAGGATAAGAGGAGATGAGATATCACACAGTACAGTCAGTAAGGATAAGAGGAGATGAGATATCACACAGTACAGTCAGTAAGGATAAGAGGAGATGAGATATCACACAGTACAGTCAGTAAGGATAAGAGGAGATGAGATATCACACAGTACAGTCAGTAAGGATAAGAGGAGATATCACACAGTACAGTCAGTAAGGGTAAGAGGAGGTGAGATATATTAACGACATACGATTTTACATTTTTCACCTGATTTTTCACACCATTCCAACCCGGAGAACCCATGATTGGTGATAATCTCCATCATGGAGGTGTGACATGCCCACTTGGCACCGCCCAGAAAGACGAGTGCCACTTCACCTCTCTAGCTTCTCCCAGATAGGTATTTTAAAAGGTGGCCAAGTATTATAATGTGCATGGTACATATTCAGTAGGATAGCACTCACCGGTAACCACCTTGTCCAGTACTTGCTCTGCGGTCTGCCCTGTGGCCGGGTGATGGGTCCTACAAATGTATGTCACTCCTTGATCTTCAGTCACATTTGGTTTTATCCGCAAAGAACTGATACAGGTGTAAGATTTATCATCGTGTTCGATCTCCTTCACATCGTGTAAGTAACGGTCATCCAGGATCCTGATCGGGGAACCTTCCCACATTAAAAGTTCTGTTTCCCGGTGCTGATCCTTCCTCAGCCAGGAGATAGACAAAGCTCTGGGTTTATATCCATTAATGGGACAGGTCATCGTCACCGGCTCATTGTGTATGAAGCGCTCAGGAGCCATTATTGTTATCAGTCTAGGCGGAACTAGGAGACAATGAAACAATGAATTATTGCCAAAGTATAGTTACAGATGGCGAGCCTTTAATCTTTGCAGGGGCTGGCGGTCTAATCGCAGCCCCCGCCAGCCACCGGTCCCCTTCAACCACCTCGCCCCCGGTTCCCAACGTTGTCCCCCACCTCCTCACTCCCCCCTCGCCCCACCTCCTAGTTTTTCACTTATCGTGGACTCTCACAGCCCCAAACCCTACTTTTTGTCTGCCGTCCTAACCATTTAGAGCAGACTGCAGTCCTCTCAGCTGTTGTGAAACTACACACCCCATACAGTTACCCGCATCTCTGTATAAGTGCTGTATGTTATAGATCCGCACACAAGTGACAATATAATAGCACGTCACTCCACTAAATGAGATCTATCAGAGAAGAACCTTACCACCAATGACGCTCAGTGTCCTCTGTTTAGGGATCGGTGACGTCAGAGCCGGGTGCTTTACATGTACAGACAGTACTGCTCCGTTATCTTCAGCAATGCTGGGAGTTATATGGAGAGAACACTGACAGCTGGAAGTACCGAGTCTGCTGGTCTTTATAACAGGAACCAATACCAGCTGTAGGGGTCTCTCCTCGTGATTTGCGGCCCCATTAATCAGCACCTGGGATTCCTCTAACGGTATAACCACCTGGTCGCCCTCAGTGCCGTCATCTCCCGTCATGTGGGCTGGGGGAGTGGGGTCTCGGGAACTCCAGGTGTGGAGATCAATCGTCTTCTCTCCTCGACACAGACGTACAATGATGTCAATGTCATTGGGCCTGAAGCCCGTGATCTGACAGGTGAGGGTCGTCCTGGTCATGTCAGTCATCTCCTCATTGCCCGAAATCTGAGAAACACTGGGAGGGACTGCGGGAAATAAATATATATACTGTATAATGCAAATAATAAATGATGAGCATTTAGAAAGTACAAAAATACAGTAGTACCATTTGCAGTTCTGTATAACAGGGGAGAAACTGTATAATGGCCCTTATTCTGGTTGAGTCGGACAGCTCCGTGTGCGGTCGGACAGCCGATGTTTGGTATCTGCGCATGTGCGAACGCCTCGCACGTCCGAACACGGAGTGAGGTCCGTGCAGAAAACAATCACACAGGAGGTGGAGAGGGGCGTGAAGGGCTGTTTGGGCTCATTACCATAAGCGTACGCCCCGCGTTTCATGGGCGTTCCCATGAAACCACTGGGCGTACGTATGGTAATGCAGCCGTGACGCATGTGTGGGGGGCGGACATATGACATAGCCGGATGCCAGCTGCCCGCCCATATCCCTGCTTTCATACGGAAAAATGTCTGAGTGGTCTGGAGCACTCGGAGCTGTCTGACCGCTCGGTCTAGCATTCGATGGTCGGTGACCATCGGAGGTTGGGGGAGGTTCCCACAGATGGAGGAGTTGTTCACAGGTCCGTACGCTCGGCATCTTACCGCCTTTGGACGGTGTGAGTGATCCGTACAGTAGGCGGGGCTAAGAACACTCGGTTCCTGTCGCATCCGTCCGAATCAACTAGAATAAGGGCCAATGTACGGTCTTCCCAAACACTAGCTGCCCCCTATTACGCATTAGTAACGGGCCACCGGGACTATGTAAAAACCGGACCCAGACAAGACCACAGACCACCGGACTGGACATCAAAATCTGCAGCCCGGAGCTTGTAGTGTCCGGGGGGGGGGGTCCCGTCCTGGGGGTGTCTTGTCCGGGGGGATGCCTGTGATAGATGTCACCAGGGACATAGGGAAGGGGAGATTACAGCCTCTCCATGTGGTCCAGACCGTTCCGGTTTTTGCTACATGCCCGGACCATACAGGGCGGCTTTATTCTCCCCCTCCTCCTCTCCCTGGTTACAGGTGTCACATCAAGCCCCCCGGACAGGACACCCCCAGGAAGGGACACCCTCCAGACCGGATACTACAAGCTCCGGACTGCAGATTTTGATGTCCGGTGGTCCGGGGGCTTGTCTGGGTCCGTTTTTTACCCATACCCTGAAACGTACAATGTAGACAGTGTATAATATTCATGACAGTGTTCTTACCTTTCTTAAACCGTTTATAGTAAAGAAGAATGGCTGAAACCACAAGTAATGTAGAGATAAGTGTTCCAGCCATAGCTCCAACAATTGCGCCAGTGCTATCTTCTCGCTCTGTAAGTACAAAGAACACAATAATCACCTGAAAATTAATGAATGTTACAAACATTAAATTTGCTGTTACAAATGCCTAGAGTTTCTAGGCATGAAATGGTCCAAGGAAACGCTGAAGAACTTCAAACACTATTAACAATGAGAAGTTCGATAAAGCTTGTGACTGGTGGGTCTACTCCACTACCCAGTACAGGGTCATCTAGGAGGATGCAGACACCAAAATTCTGACTGAGAGTATCCTGATCGAAAGTATGCAAGAGGGTATGTGTTAGGCTGGGGAAGGGAGGCGGTGTTAGGTTTGGCCACTAGCAGGGGGACTTAGGAAAAAGTTGCAGAGTAGGGATGGCCATCGACCATCGATGATCCAAAATCATCGATGGTTTATGGCTGATGTTGAATACTTTTGCCATCGATGGGGGGAGAACCAGTGCCACTTATGAAAGCTGAGGCGCAGGGCAGTTTCAAAGAGTGAATTCAATTTGTAAATGATTCCAGGTGGTGTCATGACCGCTAAAGTCCCCCGCCAGGGCCTCTCGTCATGACCCCATGTATGTGGTAATTGCTGTACAGGGGAAGGTTGCCTGGTGTTCATAAAGGATATAGGCCCTTATTCAGATCTGATCTCAGTACAAATTTGTTCTCAAAATGAGCAAAACCATGTGCACTGCAGGGGGGCAGATGTAACATGTGCAGAGAGAGTTCGATTTGTGTGAGTTATTTTGTTTCTGTGCAGGGTAAATACTGGCTGCATTATTTTTACACTGCAATTGAGATTTCAGTTTCAACACACCCTACCCAAATTTAACTCCCACCTGCAGGGCACATTGTTTTGCCCATTTTGAGAACAAATTTGTACTGCGATCAGATCCGAATAAGGGCCATAATGTATTCCAGCTGATTTAATCTCAGGTATTTTGGGATTTTGCTGAGGAACGCTGTTGAAGTAGGGGGCTACAATGCTGTAATGAATGATTCTTGGTCAGACAGTGAGGACGACACTTAGATGACCTGTATATAATGATTTTTGGGGTGTAGAGGAAGAGTTGGATACTTCTAGAGCCCACTCACAATCCCTGCAGTTCTGTTACCTCAGAGGCTGTGACCTTTTAATGGAAAATCTGGGTAGTGATCGTTCCACTAATGCACCCCTCACCCAGAAAGTTTGGCTTACTCCAGTGGCGCACTCAGGGGGGGGGGTTTCTGAGTAACCAGAAACCCCCCCAGGAGTTTAAGGGCCCTAGGCTGAATGCTGAGTGTCCCCTCTTTCCATGGGTACAAGAATTTTAAAAATCGGCCCCTGCAAACCGGAGATATCTGACTTCAAAGCAGTGGTCCTCATCCAAGCCTGTTAATTGTCCTTCCCAGTCATATATTTCAGGTTCTGTCTGACTTAGAGTTTTTCTGAGGGTATATTCCAAAAGCTGGGACTCTCCCCCATTGACACTAGTAGCTTGTCTCTACTGTTCCCAGAACCAGAGATATCAGCCTTCCAGCAGCTGGTTACTGCTCCAGCTCCACACACCTGGTAAGTAGTTTTATGTACTCGTTGGCAGATTGCTCTGCCCCCTGAACTCTAATCCCCTAGTCCCCAATACCATTTGGTAGGTGGGATTCTCTAGTTTTTAATTCCATAAAATCTAAGAAATCTATTTCTGGGAACTGGAGATATCTGCAGTCAAGCAAGCTGTCTTCCCACCACAAAATTATGGATAAGCCCACTCCACTATACACCCCTCCTCTGCATATTAAACATCTTCTACCACCCTGGAAGTTATGTTTTAGGGCAACTTCATTCAGACCAATGCCCTCTTCTCCCACCCTATCTCCCACCATCTGTGCAGTAAAGGGGTAATTAGTGGAAATTACTGATCCAGGCCCTACATGCTGAGCGGTTGATATAATACCCCCTACCACCCGTGGGACATCAAAGCTTCCCCCACCTCTACCGCTGGAGGATCGGTAGGGGCCCCAATACATTGCTATGCCCAAGGGTCTACACTGCTGTTGACGCCCCTGTATGTATATATATGTATGTATATGTATGTATATATGTGTGTGTGTGTATATATATATATATATATATATATATTATTTTTTTTATTATTATTATTTATATACATTTGGTCTATCTATAATACTTTAACTGACCCGGCATATACTGGGTCACCTAAGTGCCCATCTCCGTGCTTTGCTCCGCCCCTCTGGAAACCCCCTTCTGAAAATCCTGCGTTTGCCCCTGTACTCGATGGCATATCCGGCCTACTAATGATGTCACACACCCTCCCCTAAAACGTTTGGGCACGCCTGCATTTTCCCTGACACTCCCAGCATTTTTGACTTGCACGCCTAGCATTTTTCTTGGCATCCATGAAACGGCCAGAGACCACCCCCAAATGCCTACTTTCTGTCAGTCACCTTGCGTAGTTCAATAATCGTCCACCGTGCGAATTAATGGACTTGCGATCAGGCCTGTATTACCCCCATGGTTTCATTTTATGTAACTATTTTATAGACAAAAATAAGCAGAAAGTGAGAGTTGAATTGCATCAATTTATGAACCAGATGTTACCTTATTTCCTTGAGACTACGCAGAAATGTATAAAACCTTCTAATGGGTGGAGAAGTTGCTTGCCGCTACAATTTTCCAAGTACAGCCAATAAAATGATAGCTGGAAGCTTATAGGCTGCAATAGGCCACACCTCCACCATCCCACTACTCATCCCCAATGTGAGTATTGCAGATTACCTGTTACTGTCAGGGTAAAATTAATCCTGAGCTCAGTTTCTAGAGACCGATGTGCCACAATACATGAATACGTATCTCCATCAACGTCCACAGTTGTAGGATGTAACGTCAGGTGGCTGGTAACATTAAACGTGTCATCACCATTAGTAACCATGGCTGTGGTGCAGATTCCTCCTTCTAAGGCCACGCAATCAGGAGTGAATTTTTTGTATCTGACCCAGCGTATTGTCGCTGGCTCGGGGTAGAAATTGGCGGCCTCACACGTCACTGATCTCTCTGTTCCCAGCAGAACGCTGATATCTCCTGGGGTCAGCTTGGCAGAGGGACAAGCTGCAAAACAAGATTCCATTATTATTCATTAATTGCAGCTCAGCCAAATATGAACCTCTATATATATATATGTTTTTTGTACATGTGCCCTGTGTGATAACTGTACTGTCTTTGCTTACTGTTACCTACCTGGCTGCTGCACTCACCAGTGGTGCCGCTGATGGCTGCCTAGGCGCTGTGCAACTTGGATGTGGTATAACACCCAAACAATCGGGATTCCAACAGTCATTAGTCCGACGTCGGAATCCTGACTACGGGGACTCAAACAGTGCGGGGGAGGGGGAGGTAGCGCAACGAAGCCCCTTGCAGGCACATTGGCTCGCTACGCTCACCACCTTTTTTATTCTCCCTCTATGGTGGTTGTGGACCCCCACGAGGGAGAATAGCAGCGGTCCGTGTGTCCGGCTTTTAGCAGTTGGGATTCCGACATCGGGGTAATGTCTGTTGGAATCCCGACTGCCGGTGAGTCCTCCGGCACCCGTGCAGCTTGAATGTGTTCCCTGTGTGATAACTGTACTGTCTCTGCTTGTACTGTTACCTGCCTGGCTGCTGCAATGACCAGTGGCGCCCCTGATGGCTGCCTAGGCGCTGTGCAGCTCAGTGAATATAACACTAGTTTATTGGCCCCGGGGTAACCTCAGTCTCCAGCCCTGTGCCCTCTCTTCTGTGCTAGCTAATTATCAGTTGTCAATTGAATGTATCTTATTGATAATGAGATTTTGGCGCCAATTTTATGGCCGCAAGTCGAGATGCTGATGTCAATATACTGACTACCCATTAACCCATTAACCGCATCCTTCGCACAGAAATGGTGGTTGCGTCAATGTACAGTATATAACAGGGTATTTCACATACAGCAATCAGCAATCCTGCTGCTGTGGGTATAAATGCTAAAACTGCTGCAGGGCATGCTGGGATGTGTAGTTCCCCAGCAGCTGGAGGGCCGTATGTTGAATATCCCTGGCTTATAATACATTTTTCTCTTTGTTCCAGAAACTATGTTGGTGTAAATGGCTGGATGGGTGAGTGCGCATATTCATATTCCTGGATTATGCCCAACAGGAAAATTCATCTGAATTGCTTTGGTGGGCAATAAAAACATCACGGCACCTGCTCCTTTCTGAACGTCTAATATGTGTTATTCATCATGCAGAGAAGCAGTGATTCTAAGGGGGGTTGTTCTAACATCCGCACCCCAGCTCCGCCCCCCTTCACCGCCCATCGCATACATAATTATCGCATATGCACTAAAATATGCGATAATTATGGCAAAGGACAGCTCTTGCGTTAAGAGCTGTCCTTTGTGGTGAGAGTCGCCGGGTCCCATCGGGTCCCAGCTGCTCCCCCCTCCCTCCCACACCCGGCGCTGCTTCTGCTGCTGCGCCGGGCTCTCCTCCTCCCTGCTCCCGGAACAGGAACATAGTGCAGGGAGGAGGTCACAGGTCTGGGCAGCACAGCTCTGTTCACAGGCGAGGGGGGGTCGGTGCAGGGCGGCAGGGGTCGGTGCGGTAGAAGCCCATAGGGTTCTATAAGGCATCACCAGATTTTTCTGGCGATGCCTTCGCTGCGATAACTCGGCGGGGGATGCTTAGAGCATCCCAAAATGCGTTAAAAACCCCAATAAATAATCTCCCCCTGAGTCAGCATCAGACAAACGGGATACGGACACTGGGTCACCAGCATGATAGTCGACAAGCATTAGGTCGACACTATTAGGTCGACATGCATTTTGGTCGACATGACTTAAGGTCGACATGCAGGAAGCTCAACATGGGTTAGGTTGACAGCATCTTTCGGTCGACATGGTTTTTTTTACAGTTCTTTTGAGCCGACATGTGCCGACAGGCAGTATTTCATGCCCTACCATCCACTAGGGCGTGGTGGGAGAATAAAATAGTGTGCCCGAAGCATGGCGAGCCACCGTGCCTGAAGCATTTTATTTATAAAATTAATCAATTGATTATGCTAATGAGCAAACAGGAAGTCTGGGTATAAATACCTACACTGGCACAACATTGAGACACCTTGATAAAGCTGACAGTGCAATCCTTGAGGCTGTCTGGACTTGGTCATCAATTGTTTATAACCACCAGGATAACACCTCCAGCGGCACCCAGGATCTATAAATTGCCCCAAGGACTTTCTCACAAGGGACACCTGGTTCAGTGCAGGTTACAATATTCATGCTAGTGGCTTATCAAAATGTGGTTTTAACCATTTTTAACATTATCTCATTTTTTTATTAAAATTGTTATACTATTGATTTATTTGCTATAATAATTTTTATTTAGCGCTGCTTACCACCCTTTTTCTAGTATTTCATGCCCTATCCACTAGGGCAGGGATGGGGAACCTTAGGCCCTCCAGCTGTTGTTGAACCACACATCCCAGCATGCCCTGGTACAGTTTTGCTATTTGGCCATGCTAAATCTGTTGCAAGGCATTCTGGGATGTGTAGTTTAACAACATCTGGAGGGCCAAAGGTTCCCCACCCCTGCACTAGGGCATGGTAGAAGAATAAAATAGTGTGCCGAGCGTAGCAAGGCACCGCGTCCAAAGCATGGCGAGCGCAGCGAGGGGACGTGGTGCTACGTTTTAGTGTTTATGTTGACTGTGTTGACATTCCAGTAAAAAAAACAACATGTTGACTTTTTCAATGTTGACCTTACCCATGTCGACCTAATGACCCTGTCGACCTAAAGTCATGACGACCTTCCTGCATGTTGACCTTAACTCATGTCAACCTAAATGCATGTCGACCTAATGGTGTCAACCTAATGCTTGTGGACCATAATGCTGGGGACCTAATGATCCATACCCAGACCCACTATCTTCTATATATATATATATATATATATATATATATATATATATATATATATATATATATATATATATATATATCGATACAGCTGGAGATGCGCTAGTTTTTTTTAGCTTGGAAATGTTTTTTCTTAGACCACTACACCTGAGTGTTAGGGTGATGATACAGTCACAGTCCTTTTTCAGGTTTCTGCTTCGTGGGACACACTAGATCCTTAAAACTTTAGGACCGCAGCTTTCCAACTAGTGGGGGAATCCCTGGATCCGTAGGGATTAAAACAATCTGCAGAAAAATGTAGAAGGAAGCGCTTCTTAGTGTATTAACGTTTTATTAAAAGGCAATCTGCCACTTTGTAAAAAGGTAAAAGAATTACAAATGCTCGTACCACACAGTACATCAGTGTGGGCTAAAATACCACATGATATAAATGATTTCCATACGACACAAGTCACCGTCATGAAGTGGAGCTGGGGAACTTCAGCTGGTCTCAACACGCTGGATCTGTAGCTGGCTGCCACGATTTCTTCCAGTTCACAGCAGCTCTCCCTCTCCTGTACAGTGACCGGTGTGCAAGTAAGCGTCTGGTGAGGCACGCCCAAACTAGTTTCGTCATGGACTTCGTCAGGCAGATTGCCTTTTAATAAAACGTTAATACACTAAGAAGCGCTTCCTTCTACATTTTTCTGCAGATATATATATATATATATATATATATCAGCACTCACCTGACACCTGCAGAGTAGACATCCCAGTGGCTTTAACAGGAGTGACGAATACAGAGCAGGTATATTCTCCGTCATCAGAGAACTGGACACTCGGGATGTGCAGCGCGGCGTTTCCTCTGTATATTTCACTCTCCACCACGTAAGATCCCGGCCTATAGGAGCGCTCGCCTCCAGGTGTGTTCGGATACACTGTATTTGTAGTCCTATTCGATGTCCGGGTCCATTGCACTGCGATAATTCCACCTGCTCCGACATCAGAGATATCACAGGGGATAGTGACATTCTCCCCCCGCAGTGTTTTGAGAAGGGGCGTACTCATAGTGACCCTCAGCGCATCTATGAATAAAATATTAAAGGTTAACTATGTCCCAAAATTCTATGAGTTACAATTATTAACGATCTTTTATTTATAAGGTGCGAGGGACACAGGCATTGGGTTGGGATCATTGGGTCTACAGCAAGTTGGTCGACAATTGTTAGGTCGACATCATTAGGTCGACATGGGGAAAGGTCAACATGGTTCTAGGTCGACAGGTCAATAGGTCGGCACAAACATTAGGTCGACAGTGTCTAGGTTGACAGTCAAAAGGTCGACATGGGGTTTTTCACAGTTTTTTTTACCCAAATGTCGACACAGTTTCCAGTGCACCGCATCCCGCACGGTGCCTTGCTACTCTCGGCACACTATTTTATTCTCCCACCACGAACTAGTGGATGGTAGGGCATGAAATACCACCTGTCGGCACATATCAGCTCAAAAAACAGTGAAAAACCCCATGTCGACCTTTTGACTGTTGACCTAGACATTGTCGACCTAATGCTTGTGTCGGACAAATGCTTGTGTCGACCTAATGACCTGTCGACCTAGACCCATGTCGACCTTGATACATGGCGACCTAGAACCATGTCGACCTAGAAACATGTCGACCTAATGATTGTCGACCAACTTGCTGTAGACCCAATGACCGTATCCCTGGTCATTAGGTTGACACAATTAAAGTTGACATACATTGGGTCGACCACTGAAGGTCGACAGGCCTTATGTCGACACAGACAAAAGGTCAACATAACTAAGGTTGACAGGGACTAAAGATCGACACATGCAGTAGGTCGACATTTGGAAGGTCCAGAATCAAAAGGTCGACATGGGTTTTTCACTTCTTTTTTTTTTTTACGAAATTTGACAACAATCAGTATTTCATGCCCCACCATCCACTAGGGTGTGGCGGGAGAATAGTATAGTGCGCCGGAAGCATGGCGAGCGGACGCGGTGCACTGAGTCCATGTCGACTATGTCAACATTCGGGACAAAATTTTTTGAAAAACCCCATGTCTATTTTTGACTGTCGACCTAAGGCATGTGTTGACCCTGTCAACTGTAGGCGTGTCAACCTTTTGTCTGTCGACCTAAGGCCTATTGACCTTCAGTGGTCGACCCGATGTATGTCAACCTTAATTTGGTGGACCCAATGACCCATACCCAGGTGCGAGAAGGGGTTTGCAGTATACTGCACACTGGGAATAATTCTGGAGATGTACAGACCACGTGCTCAGGTGCTAAAGCTAAAAACCAAAAACGTGAAAAACTCATGTCGGCCCTTTCATATTGACCTTTTCTATCTCGACCTTTTGCTAATGTTGACTTTTTACTGTTGGCCTAATGACTGTTGACCTAGAATTTGGGCGGGAATCAGGCCCGACTGCACGGCTGTGAATCAGGCATCCTGCAATAAATTCCTGCTACTTTTTTATAGCTGGTCATGAGCAGGGTGATTGACAGGAAGCCGGCGTTAGGGGGTGGTAACCAGCCGTTTTGTGGGAGTGTCAGGGAAGTCATGTGACGTCAGCTCCGCCCCCAATCAGCCTGATT
Source organism: Crinia signifera (assembly GCF_055691185.1). Lineage (NCBI taxonomy): Eukaryota > Metazoa > Chordata > Amphibia > Anura > Myobatrachidae > Crinia > Crinia signifera. The sequence goes on along the minus strand of NC_139227.1, from coordinate 121,773,379 downwards.
CTATCACAGTCGCTGAGTAAAGGCCCCCATACATTAGGCCGACTTGTCCTTAGGACAAGTCGGACCCAATACTCCTGTGAGCCGCCCGGCAGCTCCCCGGGAGGCTCACATACAATTTGGCACTTGATGAGCCAAATTTTACATGTGATAAATCGCTTGCTATTTATCACATGTACGGGGAGCTGCAGCGGGCGGTGAGGAGCAGGGGGCGGGCGGTAAGGGGCATGGGGGCCGGTGGTGATCAGGGGCAGCAGTGGGGCGGGCAGCGGGGGTACTGAGTGCTGACCTGGGGGCGGTGTGGTCAGCAGCAGGGCTCATCAGGGGGACGCCGGAGCGGGCAGCGGGTCCTGACGCTGTAACTAGCCGGCGGCGCCTGTGTGTGATGATCTGGCCGGGCGCTGTGATCATTCACATATATCATTCATTCAGCAGCGCTGCGGGACGGACGGGGCCGGGCACTGGGCAGTGGCGGGTATTATATTTTTAAAACACCTGTCAAATGACTAGCCGTTCTCTAATTGGCTGAGAGCTCTCAGCCAATGACTGACCGTTGGCTGAGAGCTCTCAGCCAATCAGAGAACGGCTAGTCATTTGACAGGTGTTTTAAAAATATAATACCCGCCACTGCCCGGCCCCGTCCGTCCCGCAGCGCTGCTGAATGATATATGTGAATGATCACAGCGCCCGGCCAGATCATCACACACAGGCGCCGCCGGCTAGTTACAGCGTCAGGACACGCTCCCCGCTCCGGCGTCCCCCTGATGAGCCCTGCTGCTGACCACACCGCCCCCAGGTCAGCACTCACCGGCGCCGCCAGCTAACAGGGAGGTCGGACGTGATCGTATGTACTGACCGTCCGACCTCCCTGATCCGATCCGATGCGCACGGGACCACGTCACAGTCCTGCGATTTTGGGCCGATTTCACCCGGTTATCGGCACAAAGTGCCGAAATCGGATGAAATCGGCCCAAAATCGCATAGTGTATGGGGGCCTTAAGTCCTGGGCTACGCACACACTGCACACACTGGGGAATCATTACATGGTGAGCGGCTGTTATCTGCGAGTGTCAGGTAATACCAGTGGCGTAACTCCCGGAGGCAATGGAGCCTATTGCCGCCGGGCGTTAGCCATCAGGGGGGGCACACAGAGCAGGCATTAGCAAGAAACTCTGCCCTGCCCCTCCTCTCCCCGCTCTGAAAGGGGCTCCGATACACGCGCCGCTGCCCCCCTCCTACTGCAGAGCACTATGACAGCAGTCGGCGTCCCATCAGGTAGCGGTGCCGCTGCTGCAGAACCAGTAGTCTATACCGCCTCCGGGCACCTCATCTGAACTTACGCCTCTGGGTAATACGCAGGCGTGGCTAGGTGTATGAGGGGAAGTCATGTGACATCAGCTCCGCCCCTGATCCGCCTGATTCTATCGCTGCAGCTGAGTAAGTCCTGGGCTACGCACACACTGCACACACTGGGGAATCATTACATGGTGAGTGGCTGTTATCTGGGAGTGTCAGGTAATCCGCAGGCGTGGCCAGGTGTGTGAGGGGAAGTCATGTGACATCAGCTCCGCCCCCGATCAGCCTGATTCTATCACAGCTGCTGAGTAAGTCCTGGGCTACGCACACACTGCACACACTGGGGAATCATTACATGGTGAGCGGCTGTTATCTGGGAGTGTCAGGTAATACGCAGGCGTGGCCAGGTGTGTGAGGGGAAGTCATGTGACATCAGCTCCGCCCCCGATCAGCCTGATTCTATCACAGCTGCTGAGTAAGTCCTGGGCTACGCACAGACTGCACACACTGGGGAATCATTACATGGTGAGCGGCTGTTATCTGGGAGTGTCAGGTAATACGCAGGTGTGGCCAGGTGTATGAGGGGAAGTCATGTGACATCAGCTCCGCCCCCGATCAGCCTGATTCTATCACAGCTGCTGAGTAAGTCCTGGGCTACGCACAGACTGCACACACTGGGGAATCATTACATGGTGAGCGGCTGTTATCTGGGAGTGTCAGGTAATACGCAGGTGTGGCCAGGTGTATGAGGGGAAGTCATGTGATGTCAGCTCCGCCCCCGATCAGCCTGATTCTATCACAGCCGCTGAGTAAGTCCTGGGCTACGCACAGACTGCACACACTGGGGAATCATTACATGGTGAGCGGCTGTTATCTGGGAGTGTCAGGTAATACGCAGGTGTGGCCAGGTGTATGAGGGGAAGTCATGTGATGTCAGCTCCGCCCCCGATCAGCCTGATTCTATCACAGCCGCTGAGTAAGTCCTGGGCTACGCACAGACTGCACACACTGGGGAATCATTACATGGTGAGCGGCTGTTATCTGGGAGTGTCAGGTAATACGCAGGTGTGGCCAGGTGTATGAGGGGAAGTCATGTGACGTCAGCTCCGCCCCCGATCAGCCTGATTCTATCACAGCCGCTGAGTAAGTCCTGGGCTACGCACAGACTGCACACACTGGGGAATCATTACATGGTGAGCGGCTGTTATCAGGGAGTGTCAGGTAATATGCAGGCGTGGCCAGGTGTGTGAGGGGAAGTCATGTGACATCAGCTCCGCCCCCGATCAGCCTGATTCTATCACAGCTGCTGAGTAAGTCCTGGGCTACGCACACACTGCACACACTGGGGAATCATTACATGGTGAGCGGCTGTTATCTGGGAGTGTCAGGTAATACGCATGCGTGGCCAGGTATGTGAGGGGAAGTCATGTGATGTCAGCTCCGCCCCCGATCACCCTGATTCTATCACAGCCTCTGAGTAAGTCCTGGGCTACGCACACACTGCACACACTGGGGAATCATTACATGGTGAGTGGCTGTTATCTGGGAGTGTCAGGTAATCCGCAGGCGTGGCCAGGTGTGTGAGGGGAAGTCATGTGACATCAGCTCCGCCCCCGATCAGCCTGATTCTATCACAGCTGCTGAGTAAGTCCTGGGCTACGCACACACTGCACACACTGGGGAATCATTACATGGTGAGCGGCTGTTATCTGGGAGTGTCAGGTAATACGCAGGCGTGGCCAGGTGTGTGAGGGGAAGTCATGTGACATCAGCTCCGCCCCCGATCAGCCTGATTCTATCACAGCTGCTGAGTAAGTCCTGGGCTACGCACAGACTGCACACACTGGGGAATCATTACATGGTGAGCGGCTGTTATCTGGGAGTGTCAGGTAATACGCAGGTGTGGCCAGGTGTATGAGGGGAAGTCATGTGACATCAGCTCCGCCCCCGATCAGCCTGATTCTATCACAGCTGCTGAGTAAGTCCTGGGCTACGCACAGACTGCACACACTGGGGAATCATTACATGGTGAGCGGCTGTTATCTGGGAGTGTCAGGTAATACGCAGGTGTGGCCAGGTGTATGAGGGGAAGTCATGTGATGTCAGCTCCGCCCCCGATCAGCCTGATTCTATCACAGCCGCTGAGTAAGTCCTGGGCTACGCACAGACTGCACACACTGGGGAATCATTACATGGTGAGCGGCTGTTTTCTGGGAGTGTCAGGTAATACGCAGGTGTGGCCAGGTGTATGAGGGGAAGTCATGTGACGTCAGCTCCGCCCCCGATCAGCCTGATTCTATCACAGCCGCTGAGTAAGTCCTGGGCTACGCACAGACTGCACACACTGGGGAATCATTACATGGTGAGCGGCTGTTATCAGGGAGTGTCAGGTAATATGCAGGCGTGGCCAGGTGTGTGAGGGGAAGTCATGTGACATCAGCTCCGCCCCCGATCAGCCTGATTCTATCACAGCTGCTGAGTAAGTCCTGGGCTACGCACACACTGCACACACTGGGGAATCATTACATGGTGAGCGGCTGTTATCTGGGAGTGTCAGGTAATACGCATGCGTGGCCAGGTATGTGAGGGGAAGTCATGTGATGTCAGCTCCGCCCCCGATCACCCTGATTCTATCACAGCCTCTGAGTAAGTCCTGGGCTATGCACACACTGCACACACTGGGGAATCATTACATGGTGAGCGGCTGTTATCTGGGAGTGTCAGGGAATACGCAGGTGTGGCCAGGTGTATGAGGGGAAGTCATGTGATGTCAGCTCCGCCCCCAATCAGCCTGATTCTATTGCTGCAGCTGAGTAAGTCCTGGGCTACGCACACACTGCACACACTGGGGAATCATTACATGGTGAGCGGCTGTTATCTGGGAGTGTCAGGTAATATGCAGGCGTGGCCAGGTGTGTGAGGGGAAGTCATGTGACATCAGCTCCGCCCCCGATCAGCCTGATTCTATCACAGCTGCTGAGTAAGTCCTGGGCTACGCACACACTGCACACACTGGGGAATCATTACATGGTGAGCGGCTGTTATCTGGGAGTGTCAGGTAATACGCAGGCGTGGCCAGGTGTGTGAGGGGAAGTCATGTGACATCAGCTCCGCCCCCGATCAGCCTGATTCTATCACAGCTGCTGAGTAAGTCCTGGGCTACGCACAGACTGCACACACTGGGGAATCATTACATGGTGAGCGGCTGTTATCTGGGAGTGTCAGGTAATACGCAGGTGTGGCCAGGTGTATGAGGGGAAGTCATGTGACATCAGCTCCGCCCCCGATCAGCCTGATTCTATCACAGCTGCTGAGTAAGTCCTGGGCTACGCACAGACTGCACACACTGGGGAATCATTACATGGTGAGCGGCTGTTATCTGCGAGTGTCAGGTAATACCAGTGGCGTAACTCCCGGAGGCAATGGAGCCTATTGCCGCCGGGCGTTAGCCATCAGGGGGGGCACACAGAGCAGGCATTAGCAAGAAACTCTGCCCTGCCCCTCCTCTCCCCGCTCTGAAAGGGGCTCCGATACACGCGCCGCTGCCCCCCTCCTACTGCAGAGCACTATGACAGCAGTCGGCGTCCCATCAGGTAGCGGTGCCGCTGCTGCAGAACCAGTAGTCTATACCGCCTCCGGGCACCTCATCTGAACTTACGCCTCTGGGTAATAGGCAGGCGTGGCTAGGTGTATGAGCGGAAGTCATGTGACATCAGCTCCGCCCCTGATCCGCCTGATTCTATCGCTGCAGCTGAGTAAGTCCTGGGCTACGCACACACTGCACACACTGGGGAATCATTACATGGTGAGTGGCTGTTATCTGGGAGTGTCAGGGATAATGCAGGTGTGGCCAGGTGTATGAGGGGAAGTCATGTGATGTCAGCTCCGCCCCCAATCAGCCTGATTCTATTGCTGCAGCTGAGTAAGTCCTGGGCTACGCACACACTGCACACACTGGGGAATCATTACATGGTGAGCGGCTGTTATCTGGGAGTGTCAGGTAATATGCAGGCGTGGCCAGGTGTGTGAGGGGAAGTCATGTGACATCAGCTCCGCCCCCGATCAGCCTGATTCTATCACAGCTGCTGAGTAAGTCCTGGGCTACGCACACACTGCACACACTGGGGAATCATTACATGGTGAGCGGCTGTTATCTGGGAGTGTCAGGTAATACGCAGGCGTGGCCAGGTGTGTGAGGGGAAGTCATGTGACATCAGCTCCGCCCCCGATCAGCCTGATTCTATCACAGCTGCTGAGTAAGTCCTGGGCTACGCACAGACTGCACACACTGGGGAATCATTACATGGTGAGCGGCTGTTATCTGGGAGTGTCAGGTAATACGCAGGTGTGGCCAGGTGTATGAGGGGAAGTCATGTGACATCAGCTCCGCCCCCGATCAGCCTGATTCTATCACAGCTGCTGAGTAAGTCCTGGGCTACGCACAGACTGCACACACTGGGGAATCATTACATGGTGAGCGGCTGTTATCTGGGAGTGTCAGGTAATACGCAGGTGTGGCCAGGTGTATGAGGGGAAGTCATGTGATGTCAGCTCCGCCCCCGATCAGCCTGATTCTATCACAGCCGCTGAGTAAGTCCTGGGCTACGCACAGACTGCACACACTGGGGAATCATTACATGGTGAGCGGCTGTTATCTGGGAGTGTCAGGTAATACGCAGGTGTGGCCAGGTGTATGAGGGGAAGTCATGTGACGTCAGCTCCGCCCCCGATCAGCCTGATTCTATCACAGCCGCTGAGTAAGTCCTGGGCTACGCACAGACTGCACACACTGGGGAATCATTACATGGTGAGCGGCTGTTATCAGGGAGTGTCAGGTAATATGCAGGCGTGGCCAGGTGTGTGAGGGGAAGTCATGTGACATCAGCTCCGCCCCCGATCAGCCTGATTCTATCACAGCTGCTGAGTAAGTCCTGGGCTACGCACACACTGCACACACTGGGGAATCATTACATGGTGAGCGGCTGTTATCTGGGAGTGTCAGGTAATACGCATGCGTGGCCAGGTGTGTGAGGGGAAGTCATGTGATGTCAGCTCCGCCCCCGATCACCCTGATTCTATCACAGCCTCTGAGTAAGTCCTGGGCTATGCACACACTGCACACACTGGGGAATCATTACATGGTGAGCGGCTGTTATCTGGGAGTGTCAGGGAATACGCAGGTGTGGCCAGGTGTATGAGGGGAAGTCATGTGATGTCAGCTCCGCCCCCAATCAGCCTGATTCTATTGCTGCAGCTGAGTAAGTCCTGGGCTACGCACACACTGCACACACTGGGGAATCATTACATGGTGAGCGGCTGTTATCTGGGAGTGTCAGGTAATATGCAGGCGTGGCCAGGTGTGTGAGGGGAAGTCATGTGACATCAGCTCCGCCCCCGATCAGCCTGATTCTATCACAGCTGCTGAGTAAGTCCTGGGCTACGCACACACTGCACACACTGGGGAATCATTACATGGTGAGCGGCTGTTATCTGGGAGTGTCAGGTAATACGCAGGCGTGGCCAGGTGTGTGAGGGGAAGTCATGTGACATCAGCTCCGCCCCCGATCAGCCTGATTCTATCACAGCTGCTGAGTAAGTCCTGGGCTACGCACAGACTGCACACACTGGGGAATCATTACATGGTGAGCGGCTGTTATCTGGGAGTGTCAGGTAATACGCAGGTGTGGCCAGGTGTATGAGGGGAAGTCATGTGACATCAGCTCCGCCCCCGATCAGCCTGATTCTATCACAGCTGCTGAGTAAGTCCTGGGCTACGCACAGACTGCACACACTGGGGAATCATTACATGGTGAGCGGCTGTTATCTGGGAGTGTCAGGTAATACGCAGGTGTGGCCAGGTGTATGAGGGGAAGTCATGTGATGTCAGCTCCGCCCCCGATCAGCCTGATTCTATCACAGCCGCTGAGTAAGTCCTGGGCTACGCACAGACTGCACACACTGGGGAATCATTACATGGTGAGCGGCTGTTATCTGGGAGTGTCAGGTAATACGCAGGTGTGGCCAGGTGTATGAGGGGAAGTCATGTGACGTCAGCTCCGCCCCCGATCAGCCTGATTCTATCACAGCCGCTGAGTAAGTCCTGGGCTACGCACAGACTGCACACACTGGGGAATCATTACATGGTGAGCGGCTGTTATCAGGGAGTGTCAGGTAATATGCAGGCGTGGCCAGGTGTGTGAGGGGAAGTCATGTGACATCAGCTCCGCCCCCGATCAGCCTGATTCTATCACAGCTGCTGAGTAAGTCCTGGGCTACGCACACACTGCACACACTGGGGAATCATTACATGGTGAGCGGCTGTTATCTGGGAGTGTCAGGTAATACGCATGCGTGGCCAGGTGTGTGAGGGGAAGTCATGTGATGTCAGCTCCGCCCCCGATCACCCTGATTCTATCACAGCCTCTGAGTAAGTCCTGGGCTATGCACACACTGCACACACTGGGGAATCATTACATGGTGAGCGGCTGTTATCTGGGAGTGTCAGGTAATACCAGTGGCGTAACTCCCGGAGGCAATGGAGCCGGGCGTTAGCCATCAGGGGGGGCACACAGAGCAGGCATTAGCAAGAAACTCTGCCCTGCCCCTCCTCTCCCCGCTCTGAAAGGGGCTCCGATACACGCGCCGCTGCCCCCCTCCTACTGCAGAGCACTATGACAGCAGTCGCGTCCCATCAGGTAGCGGTGCCGCTGCTGCAGAACCAGTAGTCTATACCGCCTCCGGGCACCTCATCTGAACTTACGCCTCTGGGTAATACGCAGGCGTGGCTAGGTGTATGAGGGGAAGTCATGTGACATCAGCTCCGCCCCTGATCCGCCTGATTCTATCGCTGCAGCTGAGTAAGTCCTGGGCTACGCACACACTGCACACACTGGGGAATCATTACATGGTGAGTGGCTGTTATCTGGGAGTGTCAGGGATAATGCAGGTGTGGCCAGGTGTATGAGGGGAAGTCATGTGATGTCAGCTCTGCCCCCAATCAGCCTGATTCTATTGCTGCAGCTGAGTAAGTCCTGGGCTACGCACACACTGTGGAATCATTACATGGTGAGCGGCTGTTATCAGGGAGTGTCAGGAAATATGCAGGCGTGGCCAGGTGTGTGAGGGGAAGTCATGTGACATCAGCTCCGCCCCCGATCAGCCTGATTCTATCACAGCCTCTGAGTAAGTCCTGGGCTATGCACACACTGGGGAATCATTACATGGTGAGCGGCTGTTATCTGGGAGTGTAAGGGAATACGCAGGCGTGTGCGAGGGGAAGTCATGTGACATCAGCTCCGCCCCCGATCAGCCTGATTCTATCACAGCCGCTGAGTATGTCCTGGGCTACGCACACACTGCACACACTGGGGAATCATTACATGGTGAGCGGCTGTTATCTGGGAGTGTCAGGTAATACGCAGGCGTGGCCAGGTGTGTGAGAAGAAGTCATGTGACGTCAGCTCCGCCCCCCGATCTGCCTGATTCTATCACAGCCGCTGAGTAAGTCCTGGGCTACGCACACACTGCACACACTGGGGAATCATTATATGGTGAGCGGCTGTTATCTGGGAGTGTCAGGTAATACACAGGTGTGGCCAGGTGTATGAGGGGAAGTCATGTGACATCACTTCCCCCACGACCAGCCTGATTCTATCACAGCCGCTGAGTAAGTCCTGGGCTACGCCCAAACTGGGGAATCATTACATGGTGAGCGGCTGTTATCTGGGAGTGTCAGGAATACGCAGGCGTGGCCAGGTGTGTGAGGGGAAGTCATGTGATGTCAGCTCCGCCCCGATCAGCCTGATCCTATCACAGCCGCTGAGTAAGTCCTGGGCTACACACACACTGCACACACTGGGGAATCATTACATGGTGAGCGGCTGTTATCTGGGAGTGTCAGGTAATACGCAGGCGTGGCCAGGTGTGTGAGGGGAAGTCATGTGATGTCAGCTCCGCCCCCGATCAGCCTGATTCTTTCACAGCCGCTGAGTAAGTCCTGGGCTATGCACACACTGGGGAATCATTACATGGTGAGCGGCTGTTATCTGGGAGTGTCAGGTAATACGCAGGCGTGGCCAGGTGTGTGAGGGGAAGTCATGTGATGTCAGCTCCGCCCCCGATCAGCCTGATTCTATCACAGCCGCTGAGTAAGTCCTGGGCTACACACAGACTGCACACACTGGGGAATCATTACATGGTGAGCGGCTGTTATCTGGGAGTGTCAGGAATACGCAGGCGTGGCCAGGTGTGTGAGGGGAAGTCATGTGATGTCAGCTCTGCCCCGATCAGCCTGATCCTATCACAGCCGCTGAGTAAGTCCTGGGCTACACACACACTGCACACACTGGGGAATCATTACATGGTGAGCGGCTGTTATCTGGGAGTGTCAGGTAATACGCAGGCATGGCCAGGTGTGTGAGGGGAAGTCATGTGACATCAGCTCCGCCCCGATCAGCCTGATTCTATCACAGCCGCTGAGTAGGTCCTGGGCTACACACAGACTGCACACACTGGGGAATCATTACATGGTGAGCGTTTGTTATCTGGGAGTGTCAGGTAATACGCAGGCGTGGCCAGGTGTGTGAGGGGAAGTCATGTGATGTCAGCTCCGCCCCCGATCAGCCTGATTCTATCACAGCTGCTGAGTAAGTCCTGGGCTACGCACACACTGCACACACTGGGGAATCATTACATGGGGAGCGGCTGTTATCTGGGAGTGTCAGGTAATACGCAGGCGTGGCCAGGTGTGTGAGGGGAAGTCATGTGACATCAGCTCCGCCCCCGATCAGCCTGATTCTATCACAGCCGCTGAGTAAGTCCTGGGCTACGCACACACTGCACACACTGGGGAATCATTACATGGTGAGCAGCTGTTATCTGGGAGTGTCAGGGAATATGCAGGCGTGGCCAGGTGTGTGAGTGGAAGTCATGTGATGTCAGCTCCGCCCCCGATCAGCCTGATTCTATCACAGCCGCTGAGTAAGTCCTGGGCTACGCACACACTGCACACACTGGGGAATCATTACATGGTGAGCGGCTGTTATCTGGGAGTGTCAGGTAATACGCAGGCATGGCCAGGTGTGTGAGGGGAAGTCATGTGACATCAGCTCCGCCCCGATCAGCCTGATTCTATCACAGCCGCTGAGTAGGTCCTGGGCTACACACAGACTGCACACACTGGGGAATCATTACATGGTGAGCGTTTGTTATCTGGGAGTGTCAGGTAATACGCAGGCGTGGCCAGGTGTGTGAGGGGAAGTCATGTGATGTCAGCTCCGCCCCCGATCAGCCTGATTCTATCACAGCCGCTGAGTAAGTCCTGGGCTACACACACTGCACACACTGGGGAATTATTCCACGGTAGCAGCTTGTGAATGGATCTGCAGATATTAGCAGGCCTGCACGGATCTCACTCTGGTGGGGCGGCGTACACTTGAACGCTGGGATCCGAAAATTAGCAGCCGTACATTCGAGTTTGAATTAGGCTCACTGACCGTGACCTATCCAGCACCCCAGTTATATGTACATATGGACTGTGGCCATTATTCTGGTTCACTCGCAAAGGCAAATTTCTTTTCAAATGGACAAAACCATGTGCACTGCAGGTGGGGTAGATGTAAATTGTGCAGAGAGAATTAGATTTGGGTGAGTTATTTTGTTTCTGTGCAGGGTAAATACTGACTGCTTTATTTTTACACTGCAATATAGATCTCACTTTGAAGGAAAACCCCACCCAAATGTTATTCTCTCTGCACATGTTACATCTACCCCACTGCAGTGCACATGGTTTTGTCCATTTGAGCAGGAATTTGTCTTTGCGAGTGCATACCTCCCAACTTTGGCAGCTCAGCAGGCGGGACGCTGCTGCGCGCCGAAATTTTCAGGGCGTGGCCTAATTTGGGGGCGTGGCCTATACTCACGGCTCCCCGCGAGGCCACGCCCCCATTTTGCCGCTATGGGGGCATGACCCAGAGGCTCTGTGAGCCTCTAGCCATGCCCCCAGCCCCCTGGCTGCGGGAATGCGCACAGCGTTTATTCCCCACTGCTTAGCAGCTGACAGGGGGGACTCCCAACAGCCCCCCTACACCGCGGGACACTGCCGCCCGCGGGTGGGACATCGGGACAGGCCCTGACAATCGGGACTGTCCCACTAAAATCGGGACTGTTGGGAGGTATGCAAGTGAACCAGAATAATGTAGGAGCCGGACTGGAGGCAAAGCCTGGGGGTAGGCTCCCCTGACAGGGTTTGTAGGGAGCTGACTAGCAGTTAGTCATAGGAGGAGTGCTTAAGGAGAGGGTCATAGGGGGAGGGGCTTAACAGGGTGTTGGAGGGGTTTATAAGCAGGGTTCAGGCAGGAAATAGGGGTCACTGGGAGATTTTCTCAAACAGCTAAGCAGCGTGACATCTCACATGGCTTCCCCAGGCAACGCTGATGCAGAGGTATCCGCTGCGCTTGCTGCCCTCAGGGAGGCAGCTGGCACCAGAGGGACTGAGTGGCTGCAGCAGCAGATGTCAGGTCTGCTGGGGGGACTGGGAGCAGCAACGCAAGAGGCTGCTCCAGCGGGTGCACGGCCTCGGAGGTCTAGGCCTCCGGAGCGCTTTAGCCCATCTGTGTCCCCCAGGGTTCAGCGCCGTTCACGGAGCCCCGTTAGGGACCCTCCAGGCCAGGCTGTGGGCCGGGCACCTTCCGCCCGCAGGACCAGGTCTGGGAGGAATCCAACCAGCAGGCGGAAGCCTCCGCGCGGGGGGGATCCCCCCCACGTGCAAGAAGATCCGGCGTTGCGTGGTACTGGACCTGGTGCGGTGGGGCATGCGGGGCATGCTGCTGCCCAGCGCGGGGTGAGTCGTGCCAGGGGGGCAGAAGTACAGGCTGAGGACCGCAGGCCTGGTACACGGAGCGAGAGGCGCACAGCTGGCTCCGCCTCCAACGAGGTCACGCCGGCTGGTGCTGTACCTGAGGGTCGGGATGTCAGGAGAAGAGTGATTGCAGCGTCAGCAGATGATGGAGAAATACCTGGTCCTTCCTCATTGGCGGGAGTTCGTCAGGACACTGGACCTGCGGCTGCTGGGTTCACAGCCCCCAGGCAGCCTGGTGAGTCTGTCTCTATGTCTGTTAATGCTTTAGCGCAGAGTCAGGGGGGGGGAGGGTTAGCCCTCCAAGGGGAAATGAGTAGAGGTTTTACTGAATTATTGAGTGGCTTTGCAGATTGGTTGGTGGGTTTGCGGCAGGGGGCGGGGCCGTCCCCGGCGGCAGCATGGGTGCCGCAGAATGCGGGCACACCAGCTAGCATTAGTGTGCCAGTCAGTAATAGTGTGCCGGTTAGCAGTGGGGTGCCGGTTAGCAGTGGGGTGCCGGTGAGCAGCGGGGTGCCGGTATCCGGCGGTGAGCAAAATAGCAGTAGTGCAGGGGCAGAAGGGGGCAGTGTTGGGACGCAGGAGGAGAGTGGAAGGCTCAGTGACACTGCAAAAGGGGAGGTGTATGTATGCTTTGAGGGGCCATTGGGGGCCCACCTGAAGCAGGAGGTGAGGGAGAAGATTTGGAAAGGGGAATACGTTGATATATTTTCATTGCTCCCTTTAGAGCGTTTTAATCTAGATAGGCCCCGTAAGGAGGAGAAGAAGGAGGAGGAGGAACGGCGGCGGTACCGGCTGATACCGCGGTCATTCACGAACTGGCTGCAAGCATTTGCTATTTTAGCTAGTGTGATTGGGGAGAAGGCGCCTGACAATTGTTCAGGCTTGTTTTGTTACATGGATGCGATAGGAGAGGCATACCATGTGTATGGGGGCTTGGCTTGGCTCAGGTACGATGAGCAGTTTAGGCAGAGGAAGGCTGTTCGCCCTAACATACGTTGGGACCATAAGGATATTGCTTTATGGTTAAAGGTGACGGCTCCCACAAAAAGTGGGCAGCCCTTTCGTGGGGACGGGGGGGGGCCGAGGGAGGCCACAAATGGGACGGCCATGCAGAAGGGACTCTGCTTTGCCTTTAATGACGGGTCATGTCGTTTTGGGGCAAAATGCAAATTTAAACACGAATGTTCCTCGTGTGGAGGGACCCATGGTGCAAATAAATGCTTCAGAGGGAAGTCACGGGACGGTAATTCAAAAGGGGGAGACACCGGTTCGGCTGGAAAGGATGCTGGGGTATCTGCGTAGGTATCCTGACCAGCAGACGGCCGTGTTGTTGGAGGAGGGGTTTAGGGAAGGTTTTAAGATACCTTCCGACGTGCAGGTTTCAGGGGGCTTGAGGAGGAATTTGAAGTCTGCAAGGGAGCATCCAGAGGTGGTGCAGGACAAACTGCGTAAGGAGGTGCAGCTGGGTCGTATGGCTGGACCTTTTGGGTCGGCACCATGGCCAGATTTGATAGTCTCTTCATTGGGGGTGGTGCCAAAAAAGGAGGCGAACAAGTTTCGTCTTATACACCATTTATCTTTTCCAAAAGGGGCGTCGGTCAATGATGGCATTGACCCTGACATCTGCTCGGTGGTTTATACATCGTTTGACGCGGCTGTTCAGTGGGTGAAGCGGTTTGGGAAAGGGGCCAGATTGGCAAAGACTGATATTGAATCGGCATTCCGTTTGCTGCCGGTTCACCCAACCAGTTTGCGTTTGTTGGGTTGCTGTTGGGACGGGGAATTTTTTGTTGATCGTTGTTTACTGATGGGTTGTTCTTTGTCATGTGCTTATTTTGAGGCCTTTAGTTCTTTTTTGGAGTGGGTGGTTAAGGATGTCTCTGGGTGTAGTTCAGTTATTCATTACCTAGATGACTTCTTATGTATTGGTCCTGGGGGGACCGGAGTATGTGACTTATTGTTGAGGACTGTTGAAAGGGTGTCGGCAGACTTTGGGGTCCCGCTTGCTCCAGGTAAGACGGAGGGCCCTGCGACTGTGATCAGCTTTTTGGGTATTGTCATTGATACCGAGAATATGGAGTGCCGCTTGCCCGAGGAGAAATTGCTGGGTTTGAAGGCCGAGGTAGGGAGGGCATTGCTGTTGAAGAAGATTAGATTGCGGGAATTGCAATCCTTGCTGGGCAAATTGAATTTTGCGTGTCGCATTATGCCTATGGGCCGCATTTTCAGCAGGAGGCTGGCAGCAGCGACAGCAGGGGTGGTTCTTCCTCATCATTTTGTCAGATTGGGTAGCGAGTTGAAAGGGGACTTGCGGGTGTGGGCAACTTTTTTGGATGTTTTTAACGGCAGAGCTTTGTGGATGTCAGACACATGCGTCGCTACTGAGCTAGACCTTTTCACAGACGCGGTCGGGAGTGGGGGGTTCGGGGCATATTGCCAGGGACATTGGTGTGTAGGCCGGTGGCCGGAGTCTTGGGTGCAGAGAGGCATGGTTAAAAACTTGGCATTGTTGGAGTTGTTTCCTATCTTGGTAGCAGTAGTTGTTTGGGGGGAGCTATTCCGCAATAGGAAGATTTGTTTTCACTGCGATAATTTGGGGGTTGTCATGGCTATTAACCAATTGTCGGCATCTTCACCGTCAGTGGTCACTGTTTTGCAGCAGTTAGTATTGGAATGTCTGGCCTTGAATTTGTGGGTTGTGGCTAGGCACGTTCCTGGTGTCTCTAACGGCATTGCGGATGCTTTATCTCGTTCACAGTGGGAGCGTTTTCGGGAGTTGGCACCAGAGGCGGACAGGGAGGGGACCGGGTTCCCGAGTCGGCTCTGGGCTCTGCTGGACGGGTAGTCGATCAGCTCATCAGGGAATCCTTGGCCCCGAATACATGGTCGGCATACAATCAGGAATGGCGGAGCTGGTTAGAATGGCGTGAGGTAGTAGGTCTGAAGGAGGATGATGACGAGTTGGCTGTCTTGCTATATATAGGCCATTGTAAGGAGATTGGTTGGTCAGTGGCAAAAATCACGCGCTGTATGGCAGGCTTGGCTTTTGGGTTTCGTGCAGGCGGCAGGCCTGACGTCACTAAGAATTTCCTGATTGCGCAGGCTTTGAGAGGTTGGAGGAGAGGTCATGTCGTACAGGATCAGAGAAGGCCGGTGTCTTTCCAGTTGTTACAGAATATGGGCATGAAGTTAGGGGAGGTCTGTAGTTCCAATTTCGAGGAAAGGTTGTTTGGGGTAGCTTTTTCGCTTGCCTTCTTCGGGGCACTGCGGATTGGGGAGCTCGTGAGTCCAAGCGTGTCCAGGCCGGGAGGTTTGTTAGGAGAGGATGTGGATTTATACTCGGATAGGGTGGAGCTAGTGGTGAGGAGGTCTAAGACGGATCAGTTAGGGAGGGGGAAGAAGGTAGTTCTCTTCTCTGTACCAGGGTCGGATATGTGCCCGGTGGCACGGCTGAGGATATTTAAGGAGGTCAGAGTGGGCAGGGAAAGGGATCCTTTGCTGATGCATGCGAATGGATCCTTTTTATCACGGTTTCAGTTCACAAGTGTGTTTAGAACAGTCCTGCGGACGTTGGGCCTCAAGGGGGAGGAATACGCGGGTCACTCTTTCCGCATTGGGGCCGCAACTGAGGCTGCTAGAATGGGATTTGGGGATGAGTTGATTAAGCGTATTGGGCGGTGGGAATCGTCTCGCTTTCGGTCTTATGTTCGTTTAGGGGATTGTTGAGGTTGACCGTGTTTTTTCTGTTTTAGGGCAGCCTCCGTGCCTGATTTGGATTTTAGGACATTCATATGTCTTTTGGGGAGCTTTACGGGCGGATGTCAGACCGAACGGCCGCCAGCTGGGTTTGGATAGAGAGGAGGCAGTGGTTCGCTGGCTGGGAAAACGTGGTATGGTATGGAGTGGAGTGCTGCAGGAATTTCACCGTTTTGTTCGGCTCGATAGGGTTCCCGACATATTAGTTCTGCATGTAGGCGGGAATGACCTTGGGAGCAGACCATTTAGGGAGTTGATACGGGATATCAAGTTTGATCTCCTACGATTATGGGCAATGTTTCCGGATTTAATCACGGTTTGGTCAGACATCGTGCCACGCCATTATTGGAGGGATGCGAGGTCGGCTGACAAGCTCAATAAGGCACGGATTAAAGTTAACAGGGCGATTGGGCGTTTTATGGCCAGGAACGGGGCTGTTGTGGTGAGGCACAGGGAACTTGAGTCTGGTGCCGGGGCATTTTGGAGAGGTGACGGTGTGCACCTGAATGCTGTGGGGATAGATGTTTGGTCTTTGGGACTACAAGAGGGAATAGAAACAGCGTTCCGGATGTGGGGGGGGGGCGCACGGGGTTAAGGGTTTAACCTCGTGCTTTGTGGCGGAGGGGGGTCCTCGAGGTTGGTGGCATTGAGGCTTAATTATGCGGCGGGGAGGGCCCCATGAGGGGGCTGGACTCCCCTGAGTGAGGTTAATTAATGAGCACTGGGTGTGTACAATTGGTGCCCTCGAGCCAATCGCTATCGGCTGGGGGTAAGAGCTCCTGGAAGTGCTTAGAGGTGTGGATATATATTTATTGAGGGCCTCGGGGACCACCTTCCGTGGGAATGTTTTTGGATTATTGTTTAAAATTGTATTGTTCAATAAAGATGGCTGCTGTGGCCAATTTTATCCAACAAGAGAGTTATGTCATTTGTGGGGGGATAGTTGGGCACAGCGATTAGACAATACCCTGTCATGTAGGAGCCGGACTGGAGGCAAAGCCTGGGGGTAGGCTCCCCTGACAGGGTTTGTAGGGAGCTGACTAGCAGTTAGTCATAGGAGGAGTGCTTAAGGAGAGGGTCATAGGGGGAGGGGCTTAACGGGGTGTTGGAGGGGTTTATAAGCAGGGTTCAGGCAGGAAATAGGGGTCACTGGGAGATTTTCTCAAACAGCTCCCACCCACCCTTCCCTATTTTTTATAGTTTAGTTAGAATATTTGATAGGATGTCTTTTTGTCACAGTGGCCTGTGCGGAGGGGGGTCCTCGAGGTTGGTGGCATTGAGGCTTAATTATGCGGCGGGGAGGGCCCCATGAGGGGGCTGGACTCCCCTGAGTGAGGTTAATTAATGAGCACTGGGTGTGTACAATTGGTGCCCTCGAGCCAATCGCTATCGGCTGGGGGTAAGAGCTCCTGGAAGTGCTTAGAGGTGTGGATATATATTTATTGAGGGCCTCGGGGACCACCTTCCGTGGGAATGTTTTTGGATTATTGTTTAAAATTGTATTGTTCAATAAAGATGGCTGCTGTGGCCAATTTTATCCAACAAGAGAGTTATGTCATTTGTGGGGGGATAGTTGGGCACAGCGATTAGACAATACCCTGTCATGGCCTTTATTCACATACAGGCTGGTTATAAAGCTATTGTTGTGAATGCCTTTGGGGTACACAATAGAACCTCACTGCAAATCACTGTAGAATTCTGGGGTACTTGTGTTGTTAGCTTGGGGCTCATTTGTTTTTAAAATCTTCTAGTGACTGGAAATGTACTTAAACGGACTTTGTATACACCCATGGACTTTATAACCTGCTCTTCCCCATAAAAACAAGGTTATAAAGGTGTCAAGTATCTAACAAGCTTGCAGAAATAAAGGCGCAGTAGGCCACATGTAAGAGTGCGATCTGCAGCGTGCAGCGATATTAGTAACAATGCTGCTGTTAATCTTTAGGTGTCCATACGCGGTGCGGTGCGATGCGATCTAGTTCAAAAAGTACGGGCAGCGCATTCTTTATGTGCTGTCACTGTGCAATATAATGTGCACGGGACCGTACATCACACCCAAACATTGCACCGTGTATGGGCATCTTTTGTGCTAAATTTGTTTGGACAATTTTCAAATATCAAGGAACAAACTAATGGGTTTTAAAAAAATAGATTCTCAAACTCGGTCCTCAGGACCCCACACAGTGCATGTTTTGCAGGTCACAGAATCACAAGTGAAATAATTAGTTCCACCTGTGAATCTTTTAAAATGTGTCAGTCAGTAATGAATACACTTGTGCACCTGCCGGGTGACCTGGGAAACGCGAACTGTGTGGGGTCCTGAGGACCGACTTTGAGAACCACTGCTATATGGTATGGCCACACCGGGACCATTACTGTTCTATCTGTTTAATCAATGGCTGCCTAGGAGACAATATACTGTATATACACATACTAATGCACAGTGACTTACCTGCCACTGTCAGGTACACCAGGAGAATATAGAGGGTATATGGGGGTCTCATGTTGCTGTGAGGTCCGTGGCCCCTGTAAGAACAACAGCCCACACCTGGGCTGTAATGGCTGCAGCTACCTCCGTCTGTGCAAACTAGATGTTTACTTTCACTTTCCCTCAGATAGATATTATTAGTGTAGTGACTGAGAGAGACAGCTGACAGGTCACAGGAGACACACACACACACACACACCACACACCACACAATACTGTATCCTAATGCTCCAATACACTGATACATATCACACACTATATATATCACAGGGATACGGTCGTTGGGTCGACATCCCAAAGGTCAACATGAGAAAGGTCGACATGGTATTTTAAAGGATTTTTCTCAAAAATAGGCATTTTTGTTTTTCTTCTCCCACCATCCACTGGGGTGTGGAGGGAGAATAAAAAAGCGTGGCGGGCGAAGCGAGGCATGTGAGGGAACGCGGTAAACTTATACAGTGTCCATGTCGACGTAAGTTGTCTTAGATCCCCCCCCCCCCCCAAAAAAAATAAAACCTTTGTCAAGTTGACCTTTGGCATGTTGACCTAAAGTCCCTCAGGGGGCTCCTTGCAAAATACTGAATTAGGGCCCCTTCCCTCAAAAAATCTATATTGATTTTAACAGCTTTATATTCCGGATTTATGCCTATTATATAAGTTGTTTTTCGTCCTTATAATCTAGTATAGCATATTATCTGTTTTTACACCCTCACTGACTCATACCTCACAACTTTTTGTGACATTAAAATCGTTACAAGAAGGGGCGGGGCTACACAATGGGTGGGTGTGGCCTAGCCTAGCAATCCCCACTATTGTCCCCGCCTTACGCATGAACGTATGAATTTTATACCCAGTGACTGTACTGATTATACAGATGTGTCCCGGGAAATGCTCTTTCCCCTCACGTCCCATTGAAGTGAATAGGAGGCAGGCCCCATGTATGCCTTCTACCATTCATTTCAAAGGCGTAGCGGGAGTGGGAATGGGAGGCGGGCACATATGCTTGCCAGTTTACATTCACTTCAATGGCAGGGAGGGGTGAGAGGGAGTCACACTAAACGCACTGACCAATACAGTCACTGAGTGCAATAATGGGTATTACAAGGGATGGGGCACTTATTAATATTGGATCGGGGGTGTGCTACAATCAGTGTGTGTGTGTGGGGAGTCACATCCTATATATATATAATAAAAGGCTCCTCTCCTCTACGGGAGGAATTCAAGTGTTGTGCGCACCAGTGGCTGCTAGATGACACAACACCTAATGTAGCAATTCATGTGTTGCTCTGTACTGGCATGCACAGCCGCTGGCACTGACACTACTGTAATGTGGTTCCGCTATTTTGATGGTTGGTAACTAGTTACCTTATAGTTTATAATTATACCCAATCACATGGTTGCCTGCATCAGTGACATGCGGTGAGGTTAGTGGTTGGTGAGGCACTGGTTTGGTGGAGCCAGCGACGACGGGGTCCGTGGTGATAGCTGGGTCTGGTTTGCTTCTGCGCTGACAGGCAGGTGTAGGAGCTGCCATCTGCATAAGCAGCAGAGACCGGCAGAGCAGCTTCTGTCTGACAGCGCATAAGCAACCCGGACCCAGCACTTACTACAGACCCAGTTGTCGCTGGCTCCACCAAGTCACGGTGTCTACCCATTGGTCTGCCCACATACCTCTTCTACTTAAAAAAAAAAAGAAAAAAACACTTGTAGCCAAATGTACTAGCCTGTGTTCAGTGGCTGTGCGGAATGCTGGCTGAACTCCGATTTTTTTTTAAAAGGGCAATCATTTACAAGGGATGGGGTTGCCTTGTAAATGTCTGCCTCTTTAAAAGAACTTCTGAGTTCAGCCGGCATCCTGCACAACTAGGGATGCCAATCCCGGGGCATTTTTTCAATCTCGGGATCCGGGATTGAAAAATGCTCAATCCCGGGATTCCCGGGATCCCGGGATTGGCATCCTTAGTTTGCTGGCATGTGCCCTATACCCACCCCCACACCGGCCGACCCGCAGATTTACTTACATTGGCAGGCGGGCGGCCGGGAGTGGTGTGGGTTCTGAGGTGCACGGTGCCGTCGGGCTCGTGCACCTCCTCATATCAGCACTGCAGCCGGGAGGAAGGCGCGGGCCGGCGTCGGTGAAGGGGCGGGCTGGCCGGTGCAGGAGAAGAGGTGGGTGCGGGCGGCCAGGAGGAGTGACACTGACAGCAGTGTGGGGCTGTGGGCGGTGTGCGTGGCCTGCACAGCGTGACCGTCACGCTGCGCAGGCCGCACGCAGGGGTCTGGAACAGTCGGGCAGCGTCTGAGCGAGTGTTCAGACGCTGCCCGGTATTAGACTGCGCATGCGCAGTCTAATACTGAAATCCCGGGATTGGATACTCCAATCCCGGGATTGAAATCCCGGACTTTTTAGGGCCAAATCCCGAGATCCCGCCGATCCCGATCCCGGGATTGGCCACCCTATGCACAACTACTGAACACAGGCTAGTACATTTGGCCAAAATACTTCTTTAATTTAAAAACACACAGATACAGTGCACACTTCTATAACTTTACACACACACACACATACACCTCTATTACTTTACACAAACACACACCTCTGTCACTTAACACAAACACACACAAACACCTGTGTCACTTAACACAAACACAGCCTCCACAATTGCCACACACACACACACACACACACACACAGCACCGTTTTTCACAGATGCTGCTTACCTAAGCAGCACAGACTGGCAGCAGTGAGACAGCATCAGACCGCAATGCGAGATACAGGAGACCCCGGACAGAAGAGGGTGCGGGGTGAGAGACCAAATGGAGCACAGTGTGTTCCCGGAGCCCAGATAACAGCGGGAGCTGTCGGCCTGGCTCCGCTCCGTGCCGCCACCCCCTTCCCCCAATTACATTACAGGTCGGCGGACGAGCCATGCAACGGCTCGTCCGCCTATATAAACGGCACTTACTGTATAGATAGAGTCTCAGTGACAGTAAGGAACGTGCTTTCTGCGTACATGAAAGCACGCCCCTGTCACTGTGGAGGCGCCACTGTCCCCAATCACATCTGCCCTCAGTGACAGGGGCGTGCTTTCATGTACGCAGAAAGCACGTCCCTGTCACTGAGGCACTGCTATAGGTGCCGTACATGCACCTTTTTTAAATGGGCTTTTGCAGCCTGGTGCTCGGCCCCTCCCACTGCCCGCCCCATTTCTAATACTATACTATAGGGAGTGGGAGGCACCGCACTTGGTGCCTCCTAAACTATTAAAAATGAAAAAAGTATTATAATAATACGAAGCATATACTTATGACACATAATATGTGTCATAAGTATTTTCTTTGTATTATTTTATTATATTAATCATTAATGACAGGGGAGGCACTGCCTCCCCATGACTGTGTGTCATAAGTATATGCTTCGTATTATTATAATACCCTTATAATACCTATTATTACACCCCTCAGCCAGTGACTGTACTGATTACACTGATTGTAGCAGCGTAGCAGATCCCCCATCCCTTATAATACCCATTATTACACCCAGTGGCGTAACTAGAAATTTTGCTCCCCCCTGCCAAAAAAAATTCTGGTGCCCCCCACCCCCCAGGTCAAACACACACAAATATATATATATATATATATATATATATATATATATATATATATATATATATATATATATATGAATATCACAATGGCACTGCAAAATATATTGTAAGGCAGGGCTCGACAAATTTTTGTAAAATCTAGGAGCCAGGATGAAAGTTTAGGAGCCAGGCAATCTAAAAATAGGGGAAGTGCACCAAAAATTTACACCCATTACATATTATTCCACATGCCATAATGCCCATTACATGTTATGCCACACTGTAATGCCCATTTTGCATTATGCCAAATGCCGTAATACCTATTACATATTATACCACACCATAATGCTGTATGTTTGTAGGGATCCTGTGTGGTATATATTATATGTATGTGTGTGTGTGTGTATGTGTATGTATATATATATATATATATATATATAATCCTGTGTATATATATGTATAATGTGCTGTGTATGCCTGCTGTATGTGGTAAAGATATTTTATGATTAATGTACTTGCTGTATACTGTATACGTGTCATATGTGTTTGAGATCCTATGTAGGTGTATGTGTGTGTGTGTGTATATTATATATTGTTTGTGCTGTATATACTTGCTATTTTTAGGAATCTACATACTGTATATACCTGCTTTATATAGGACTCTACATGCTGTACATAGGGAACTATGTACTGTATGTAGGGAACTGCTATATATATATATATCTCCCTAATGTCTATAGGGATCTATCTGTAAGTAGGAATGTATGTACTGCATACAGTGATGTACAGTATGTTCAATTTTCGAACATTTGGAAACGTGCTGTATAGTGATCTGTGTACCTGTAGTAGGGATAAGGTTGTGGGGGTGGGGTATTAATATTGGGATGTGTATGTGTTGTATAGGTGTGTGTATATACACCTGTAATTTGTTTTCAGCCTGGACTTACATCATCCAGGGCTTGGAAAGTCACAGGGATCTGTCACTTGTATGATCAAGGGCTGCGAGTGTAGGTGTGGCTGCAGGGCCAGGGGAAAGACCCCTGTATGAGAAGTATGTTGCCGCTATTACAGGCTCTGCAGGGACTCGGCGTCTGTAAGAAGGACGCAGCCAGGGAACAAAGTGCAGAGGTCTCAGGCAGCGTATGGATGAAGCTGCTGGCTGCACTGTGATTGGTTAGTGTGGCGCTGAGGATTTTTATTGGCTGCTGCAGGACCTGCACAGACAGCCCGGGGCTGTGAACTTAAGCTCACCTCACACACACACAGCTGAGGCAGAGAGACGCGGCGGGTAGCGGCAGGCGGCACACTGCGGCAGCAGTGATGAATCAGATGATTGTCAGTCAGTGTCCCGTGCTGGCGCCCACGCAGCCCCCGCTCCCCCAAGCGGCCGCGGGGGCTGCCTTACACAAGCTACGCCACTGATTACACCCCTCAGTCAGTGACTGTACTGATTACACTGATTGTAGCAGCGTAGCCAGTCCCCCATTCCTTATAATACCCATTATTACACCCCTCAGTCAGTGACTGTACTGATTACACTGATTGTAGCAGCGTAGCCAGTCCCCCATTCCTTATAATACCCATTATTACACCCCTCAGTCAGTGACTGTACTGATTACACTGATTGTAGCAGCGTAGCCAGTCCCCCATTCCTTATAATACCCATTATTACACCCCTCAGTCAGTGACTGTACTGATTACACTGATTGTAGCAGCGTAGCCAGTCCCCCATTCCTTATAATACCCATTATTACACCCCTCAGTCAGTGACTGTACTGATTACACTGATTGTAGCAGCGTAGCCAGTCCCCCATCCCTTATAATACCCATTATTACACCCCTCAGCCAGTGACTGTACTGATTACACTGATTGTAGCAGCGTAGCCGGTCCCCCATCCCTTATAATACCCATTATTACACCCCTCAGCCAGTGACTGTACTGATTACACTGATTGTAGCAGCGTAGCCGGTCCCCCATCCCTTATAATACCCATTATTACACCCCTCAGCCAGTGACTGTACTGATTACACTGATTGTAGCAGTGTAGCCGGTCCCCCATCCCTTATAATACCCATTATTACACCCCTCAGCCAGTGACTGTACTGATTACACTGATTGTAGCAGCGTAGCAGGTCCCCCATCCCTTATAATACCCATTATTACACCCCTCAGTCAGTGACTGTACTGATTACACTGATTGTAGCAGCGTAGCCGGTCCCCCATCCCTTATAATACCCATTATTACACCTCTCAGTCAGCGTGACTGTACTGATTACACTGATTGTAGCAGCGTAGCCAGTCCCCCATCCCTTATAATACCCATTATTACACCCCTCAGTCAGTGACTGTACTGATTACACTGATTGTAGCAGTGTAGCCGGTCCCCCATCCCTTATAATAACCATTATTACACCCCTCAGCCAGTGACTGTACTGATTACACTGATTGTAGCAGCGTAGCCGGTCTCCCCCATCCCTTATAATACCCATTATTACACCCCTCAGCCAGTGACTGTACTGATTACACTGATTGTAGCAGCGTAGCCGGTCTCCCCCATTCCTTATAATACCCATTATTACACCCCTCAGCCAGTGACTGCACTGATTACACTGATTGTAGCAGCGTAGCCGGTCTCCCCCATCCCTTATAATACCCATTATTACACCCCTCAGCCAGTGACTGTACTGATTACACTGATTGTAGCAGCGTAGCCGGTCTCCCCCATTCCTTATAATACCCATTATTACACCCCTCAGCCAGTGACTGCACTGATTACACTGATTGTAGCAGCGTAGCCGGTCTCCCCCATCCCTTATAATACCCATTATTACACCCTCAGCCAGTGACTGTACTGATTACACTGATTGTAGCAGTGTAGCCGGTC
Source organism: Crinia signifera (assembly GCF_055691185.1). Lineage (NCBI taxonomy): Eukaryota > Metazoa > Chordata > Amphibia > Anura > Myobatrachidae > Crinia > Crinia signifera. The sequence continues at coordinate 121,748,512 of NC_139227.1, read as the reverse complement.
CCCCATCCCTTATAATAACCATTATTACACCCCTCAGTCAGTGACTGTACTGATTACACTGATTGTAGCAGCGTAGCCGGTCCCCATCCCTTATAATACCCATTATTACACCCCTCAGCCAGTGACTGTACTGATTACACTGATTGTAGCAGTGTAGCTGGTCCCCCATCCCTTATAATAACCATTATTACACCCCTCAGACAGTGACTGTACTGATAACACTGATTGTAGCAGCGTAGCCGGTCCCCCATCCCTTATAATACCCATTATTACACCCCTCAGCCAGTGACTGTACTGATTACACTGATTGTAGCAGCGTAGCAGGTCCCCCATCCCTTATAATACCCATTATTACACCCCTCAGACAGTGACTGTACTGATTACACTGATTGTAGCAGCGTAGCCGGTCCCCCATCCCTTATAATACCCATTATTACACCCCTCAGACAGTGACTGTACTGATTACACTGATTGTAGCAGCGTAGCAGGTCCCCCATCCCTTATAATACCCATTATTACACCCCTCAGTCAGTGACTGTACTGATTACACTGATTGTAGCAGCGTAGCAGGTCCCCCATCCCTTATAATACCCATTATTACACCCCTCAGCCAGTGACTGTACTGATTACACTGATTGTAGCAGCGTAGCCGGTCCCGCATCCCTTATAATACCCATTATTACACCCCTCAGCCAGTGACTGTACTGATTACACTGATTGTAGCAGCGTAGTCGGTCCCCCATCCCTTATAATACCCATTATTACACCCCTCAGCCAGTGACTGTACTGATTACACTGATTGTAGCAGCGTAGCCGATCCCCCATCCCTTATAATACCCATTATTACACCCCTCATGAGCCCCCCCCCCCCCCCCATACATTATAAATTATAATCTACCTAAATGCTCGTTGCCCAGGGATTTCATGTTTGTTGCCAGGGGTTACATGCCGTTGCCAGATATTACATGCTCGTAGCCAGGGTTTTCTATTTATTGGCAGTGGTTTTTGGTTGCTACCAGGGGGTTACATGCTTCTTGCCAGAGAGTTACAAGCCCATTGACAGGGGGATATTCCGGGGTAGCGATATACCTCCAGCTTCTATCCATCTGTACAGTAGGACCTCCTCCAAGGCGGAGGACACTTTTGGGAGGGACAAATTGGAATCTGCAGGCCATGCACACCCACAGCTCCGCCTCCCCCAAGCCACCAATTGGGGCTGCAGTACCATTGTTACGCCCCCGGGACCCGCGTAGAGTTTTCCGACACTTCCGGCATTTTCCCCAGAACAACAAGAGACTTCATCAGAACAACAGGATTCTGCTTAGTGCTTAACACTATTTTTTATGTACCTTTTATTATTATTATTAATGAACATAACTACAGTGTAATGCTGTTTTCAACTCCAATGTTCCTTGCTAAATCAAACTCTCAGAGAAATATAATAAAACATTTTTTTTAATAAAGAACAACTTTTATACATATGTTAAAGTGCCAATGTCAGTCACAGACGCTTGCAGCCTAGCGAACAGGTAGACGCTTTCAGGCGGAACGCCCGCCCCTCTGCACCAATCCCCTCGCTAGTGTACGGTAGCACAGTCCCTTGCATGTGGCCGTAAGGAGGAGAAATGAATCGATAAATGCTCACCATCGAATTAATTCTCCAGTCTACGGTCTGAAAAGTATTGTGAATGGCCTTGATCTATTGAATAATCAACAGATAATAATACACCAAAATACACATTACCATATAGGATCTGCATTGTGAATACCAGTGTGAATATAACATGCTTACTACAATAGATGCCGACACCAAATAAAAATGTAAACATAACACATTATGGTCCTTATTCAGATCTGATCGCAGTACAACTTTGTTCTGAAAATGGGCAAAACCATGTGCACTGCAGGTGGGGCAGATGTAACAGGTACAGAGAGAGTTAGATTTGTGTGAGTTATGTTTCTGTGCAGGGTAAATACTGGCTGCATTATTTTTACACTGCAATTTAGATTCAACACACCCCACCTAAATTTTACTCTCTCGAACATGTTACATCTGCCCCACCTGCGGTACGCATTATTTTGGCCATTTTGAGAACAAATTTGTACAGCGATCAGATCTGAATAAGGGCCGTGTTTCCACAGGGGAGCGATGCTTAATCTTTACGCGCATGTGCAGCCACTTGATGCAAGTGGGCGTGGCAAATTGATTGGTCGCACCCATGGGAGTGTCCAGTGTTTCATGGGCGTTCCCATGGCGATGCCCCCATCTTAGATCTGTAAGCCCTGTAGAAATCGAATGTTTTCGCTCCTACATGCAAGGCTGCGAATGGATGTTTATGCGAAACATCCATTCGAATGCGTGCGGGGAAATCGCGTATTTCGCAGCTTTGCGCGTCAACCAGAATCACCCCCTATATTCCTAATTGGGTGCCAAAATCAGACACTTTCTTGTCTTCTTCATGTGTTCCTTAAATCTCAGTGTCGGAGACGGCAACCCCTCATAAGTAATCATTTTATCTACTATATAAACAAGAGGGGTTCATCTTTATTTAACTGGTTATTAAATGATTTAGTCCCGGTGCCGGGGCTGCCACTAGGAATTTTGGGGCCTGGGATTGATTTCCAGTCCTTACCGCCCAACTCCTGCTCCCTCATCTCCTTCTGTTGAAAGCAGCGGCTTCTTCAAATGCAGGGCGCTGGCGGCCAATTAAAATGCAGCACTGGCTGGTGAGCCAATCAGAGCTCTGATTGGCTAATGGTACACAAGCTCTGATTGACTGAAAAGCCAGTGTAGCATTTTAATTGGTCACCGGCGTCCTGCATTACAGAAGCCTGTGCCTCGTTCAGTGCACTCAGGCAATGTGTGTGTGTGTGTGTGTGTGTGTGTGGGGGGGGGGGGGGGGGGGTTGTGGTGGGCAAAATTAACTGCCCGGGCCCTTCCAGAGGCCGGGGCCCGGGACAGCTGTACCCACAGCACCCCCTGTCAGCGGCCCTGCCTGGTGCAATGGTGTCTCTCTTGCGTTCAGGTCTGAAAAGTAAGTCTATACTTACTTCTCAGATGACCGCTGTCTTCCGAATTCGGACCGGGCGCCGACGTCATGTGACATCATCCGCTCACCCCAAGCAAGCATCGCCATACCTGCGTTAGCCGTGGAACGCTCAGCATTTTTATGAGGATGCCCATAAAACACTGGTGTTCCCCTGCCTGCCCCCATTCCACCCCTCCTGGAGCTCCCGGCGATTGCGCAAACCCCGATCATCAGGAATGGGGCAGAATTATGACCCAAACGAATGAGTCTGAATCGCCCCATAGTGTAAGGTCTGTCCTGCAGCCATCACTGCGGTATTCTGTAATAATCATCAGATCTTGTCCTGTTCCGCCAGTCTCAGAGCGAACGTTTCCTCAATGGTCTGATAGTTATAACAGGCCTCACATCTGATTGTACAGCGTCTGTCCGATTCCTCCGCTGTGAAGGTGACTGTGGAGACGCTGCCAGAACCGTCCTCCAAGTTCTCGTTCTTTATTGTGCCCTCAATAGGAAATACTCCATTATACCAGGAGAACTCGCAGTCCTCCGCGTTACATCCATCTACGTCACATCTAAGTGTGACATCGCCGCCCACTCGGGGGCTGTCCGTCAGGCACTCAATTACTCTTATTTTAAATGGTTTCCTTTCAGCTCCTGTGGGGTAAGAAGGGTTTTCCATTAGTAAATATCACTGTTACTGAGCAGATCTTGACGTCTTCCAGAATCCACCTTTAAAGTCCACACAGATAGTATACAAACTTATTAAGGTATCTACCGGAGCCCACTCATGTACAACATATGCCACCGGAGCCCACTCATGTACAACATATGCCACCGGAGCCCACTCATGTACAACATATGCCACCAGAGCCCACTCATGTACAACATATGCCACCAGAGCCCACTCATGTACAACATATGCCACCAGAGCCCACTCATGTACAACATATGCCACCAGAGCCCACTCATGTACAACATATGCCACCAGAGCCCACTCATGTACAACATATGCCATCAGAGCCCACTCATGTATACCACCCAATCAGCTTACAACTGTCATTTTTTACAACACATTACAGTTATGAGCACCATTTATCATATGCAACATGTTTTATCATTCACAACGAGTTTTATCACTCACTCAATGATAAAGAGCACCTAAGCAAGATTTAGTAGTTTCACACAAGACACTTTATCCATGCACTCATTATATCCCGCATTGATTATTGCAATAGTCTCCTAACTGGTCTTCCCAAGAACTATCTCCATGTCTGTCTGTTGTTACACAGTTTGTTTTATCACTGTCTACAATTGTAAAGCGCAACGGAATCTGCTGCGCTATATAAGATACTGTAACGGAATCTGCTGCGCTATATAAGACGCTGTAACGGAATCTGCTGCGCTATATAAGACACTGTAACGGAATCTGCTGCGCTATATAAGACACTGTAACGGAATCTGCTACTCTATATAAGACACTGTAACGGCATCTGCTGCGCTATATAAGACGCTGTAACGGAATCTGCTGCTCTATATAAGACACTGTAACAGAATCTGCTGCGCTATATAAGACACTGTAAAGGAATCTGCTGCTCTATATAAGACACTGTAACGGCATCTGCTGCGCTATATAAGACACTGTAACGGCATCTGCTGCGCTATATAAGAAACTGTAACGGAATCTGCTGCGCTATATATGACACTGTAACGGAATCTGCTGCACTATATAAGACACTGTAACGGCATCTGCTGCGCTATATAAGAAACTGTAACGGAATCTGCAGCGCTATATAAGACACTGTAACGGAATCTGCAGCGCTATATAAGACACTGTAACGGAATCTGCTGCGCTATATAAGACGCTGTAACGGAATCTGCAGCGCTATATAAGACACTGTAACGGAATCTGCTGCGCTATATAAGACGCTGTAACAGAATCTGCTGCGCTATATAAGACGCTGTAACGGAATCTGCTGCGCTATATAAGACACTGTAACGGAATCTGCTGCGCTATATAAGACTCTGTAACGGAATCTGCTGTGCTATATAAGACACTGTAACGGAATCTGCTGCGCTATATATGACACTGTAACGGAATCTGCTGCACTATATAAGACACCGTAACGGCATCTGCTGCGCTATATAAGACACTGTAACGGAATCTGCTGCACTATATAAGACACCGTAACGGCATCTGCTGCGCTATATAAGAACCTGTAATGGAATCTGCTGCGCTATATAAGACGCTGTAACGGAATCCGCTGCGCTATATAAGACACTGTAAATAAATATGCATGACAGTATCACTTACTTGGAGTCTCTGGAGTATTTCTGCTTCCAGGTACAGGGTCAGGATCTACTAATAATACAACAGAAATACAGAACAGAGTTATTATATAATATACAAAGAAAGTCTCCTTGTGAGCCAGAGGATAACAAAGCAGCCGTATAACTGTATACAGATCTCACTAGAGGCTACATCTTGTCCATACAGCATAAGCCTATGAGAGACACCTTCTTTCTTGTAAATCATTATGGGACTTTCTGCAATGTACTTTCACTTTGAGCTGTGACAGTTTTTAGCCCACAACCACTACACCCCTCCCCCAATATCTATCTGCTCCTACCTCCAATCTCTGTCTTCACAGCTCCCTCTCTCCATATCCAGTAAGTTTGGAACAGATCAGAGTCCCTGCAAAAATTGCTTTCACTTTATGTTATGACATCTTTTAGTACACAAGGGAGTGATTTGGTCCGTCGAGTGGCATCTAGTGGTCGCTGGCGGTACTTCACCTCAGGAAACTGATTTAGGAGCAGAGCAGCAGTGCACTTCATTCTCATTGAATCACTTATGCCTCTGCTGGTTACTGCTAAAGTTTGAAGGACCCCGGTAGTTCTAAAGAACTTCAGCTGGTGGATATCCCTCACAACTGATACATACATTATCCACAGGATCCATCTCCTTTTGATCATCCTATACCTTTGAGGAATCCCAGTCCAAACAAAAGAATGTGTGATCATCTTATTCAACTGATGTACCTTGCCCCCGATGAAGTCAGGATTATGACAAAACGCGTTGGAATAACGGGCTAATCACGATATGTTATAATTGATTGTCAACTGTATAAGAGGATATCCCTATTTGTTGATTCACTGAAATTGTAACATAAAACCTTTATGTTCGTTGCTATGCCCTGAGGGCATTTTTTATTTAATTAGACTTTTTAATGTGATTTTAATTTATTTTGATTAATAATATAAGGTCTGGCACACACTGAAATCCCTTTTTCTATTTCCATTTCTAAATGCTGGGTCCCATCTAAGAGGGAACTCTCTCAGGGTTGCTGATCTTATATATTTTTTAGCGCAGTGTGGGCTCCTGTCCATATATATATATATATATATATGTGGGGGGGGCTTGGGCAACGGCTGTTCTGGGCCCAGGTGGGGGGCATGGCCAATTCAGGGAGGTGTGGCCAGCTCCCCTCCTTAGGAAATATAACAAATATTGGTTATTGTGCTGTTGCGAAGCACAGGGGGACGCCGGCATCGAGAGCTAATGGGCACTGGTGGCAGGCAGCGGACGAGCAGGTGGGATTGACCCGACACCCTTCCCCGCATATCCTGCACACAGGTCCCTGGGTCCAGTGGGGCCACACCACACACCCTGAACCCATGTTTATTTACTCACCTCTCCAGGGACCCGCATTTTCTCTGAAGCAGAGATCACCTGGAAACTAGAGAAGCGGCCATTTTCCAAGTGATTTGAGCACAGTAGAGATTCTGGCACATTAATAAATATAATATTGGGTTAAATATTAACACTTTTTTTTTAGAAAGGTTGACTATAACCAAGATGTTACATAAAGCTGAGGATATATATGAGGTCCATCCAGTCAGAATGATCTTACCTGTGAGACGTAGAATATATTGCTGCTCTCTGATGACGTTTTTGACCGTATGCGCCACCTCACACCGGATGGACGTGTTATGGTCGCTCAGCTCAGGAGTAAACCTCAGGGTGCTGGAACATGTGTATAAACTGTCCGCGCCAATCTGCAGATCTGATGATGTCACAGCGTTACCTGGGAACGGGCTTAATCCTTTACACCATTGCACGTGAATGGATTTTGGTGAGAAACCAGATATTGTTACTGAAAATGATGTTTCCTTCCCCACTTTAGGGTTCGATGGTTGTACAATAATATCCGATAACGAGGGTACTTCATCTACAAACAGAGAATATCACAGTAGGTCAGTTCCTGAGTGATCAGCTGTAAGAATTAGTACTATCAACCTTTTTACAGTATATAAGGGAACATGAGGTAAAAATGTAAAATAAACAGTGGTTGCTTTTACCTATGGGCTGCAGCTCCCAAGACACCCCCCCCCCCACCCTCCCACCCCCCAGGTAAAATCCGCCACTGTCTCTGCCAAAAGTGAAGCCAGATGCCGCCTGTGAGACTGCTCTGGCTTCAATGTGACTGGCAGTGACTTGCTATTGGAAGTCTGACCTGCCAGTCACTCAAGACAGTTGGGACGTTTTGTGCAAAGAGTTTTTGAAATCACAACCAGTGCGCACCCAGGTGTGCAGCAAATTTATAGAAGATATCTAGGAGGTAATTTCACAACCCCTCCAAAACAGAACAAATTGTAACAATAAAGGTGATATCTTCCACACTTATGCGCACCACACTTTCATATGTGCAAAGGAAATTGCTTATCTCAAATCACGTGATCCCAATCTGATCTCTTCTTCAAGTCTCTCAATTTAGTGCCATAAAAGAGAGAAGAATATAGCAACCATAGCGCAAAACAGTTTTAATACAATATTATACACATGGGTTAAAAAACATCAACACGATCCTTGTAGTAGTGGCAATTACCATAAAAATGAGAACTGACAGTAAGTTCTCTAAACAAGCATAAAAATACTTTAAAAGGTGATCCACCCAGTCGCTTCAACAAGGAGAAAAGAAAGTCAACACAATTATAAGGGCTTGTTGAGAACTTAAGATGAACTCAGGCAAAATGTGCGGCTAAGTGCCGTTCCTGGAACTCTGCAGAAGTCCACAAGCAGCATCAATTTCCTCCTGTCCTCACTTCTGGTAGTGGGTCTCCGGGGTCCTTTATAGGCCGACGCATTTCGACCACGTCCGTGGTCTTTATCAAGGCAAGAAGAGGCGAGTGTTCCCTCCCTTCGGGATGCCTCACAGTGCGCAACTGCGGGGCAGCACCAAAAATGACTTCTGCACATGCGCAGTACCGTGGACAATACTGCGCATGTGCCGGACCTGGGAACCTGAATATGCCTCCAGGGGCTGCTGCAAAGGCAGCCCATGGAGGCTTGGGCCAGCATGTGCGCAGTATGTATGAAGATAATACGCATGCGCTGGCCGTGCAGGGGACTGACGGCTGGGACCGGCAGAGGCGGAGAGCACAGCGGTGGCAGCAGCAGTGGAGTGGGCGGCATTACAGCAGCCCCCCTCCTCCGCAAGGGTAAGAGCCACCACTGAGAATAAACACAACTTCCTGAACTAAATCATAGTCTCCTACATGACCCTCTCCATGAGGGAGAAATTGTTCCGTTCCTGGACTTCCCTGGTAATGTATGATTGCCAGCACCTGTGGTGAAACCAGGGTCGGATTAAAGGGGCCCTCTAGCTAGGGTCCCCCTGTGGTTGGCATGTATTTACAGTTTTTTTTTTTTTTTTAGCCAACAGTTTTGTGCATGGGAGTGGGGTAGTGCTGCAGCTTCACCTATCTGCCAATGTGACAATGGTTAATGGCGCTGAGCATCGGGAGCTGAGGCACACTGTCTGCACAAGTGTGCAGTGCATTACTGGGAGCTGACCCATGAGACTGCACAAGAGGTCAGAGGCTTAGAAGCTTGTGCTGAGCTCTGATTGATGGAGCTCACCACATGCTTCTCAAGCAGGGGCGGGCTGGGCCGGGGGGCAGGGTGCCATGTGCCCCCCGGGCCGCTCAATCTAATGTGTGTGGGCCGCCCGTTTGTTTCTGCAGCCACGGCTAACCAGTTTCCGGATGGTCTTCGGAAACATGGCCGCCGGCCTCCTGCACTGAGGACGTCTAGTGCAGGAGGCCGCTACAGAGAGTGGCTGTGGACTCTCTGAGGAGCTCAGACCTCTGTGGCTGCCAGCAGCTGCTGCGCCTGTATCACACTGCATTACAGGCAGCAGCGTGGACAGCACAGAGGAATGAGGATCCCTGGTCAGCGTCCCTGTAGGGATCGAAAAGGGGGCGGGGCTAACGTCTGGAGGGGGCGGAGCCACACGACTGTGAAGGAGATGATGAGCTGCCAGCCTGAAGTGCCCTGAACCAGGTATGTAAAATGTGAGTGTACTTTAACTGGTGTGGGCATGTGTACAAGCAGCGCAACTTGTGTCGGCAAGTGGTGTGGGCATGTGTACAAGCAGCGCAACTTGTGTCGGCAAGTGGTGTGGGCATGTGTACAAGCAGCGCTACTAGTGTCGGCAATTGGTGTGGACATATGTACAGGCAGCGTTACTAGTGTCGGCAACTGGTGTGGGCATGTGTACAAGCAGCGCTACTAGTGTCGGCAACTGGTGTGGACATATGTACAGGCAGCGTTACTAGTGTCGGCAACTGGTGTGGGCATGTGTACAAGCAGCGCTACTGGTGTCGGCAACTGGTGTGGGCATGTGTACAAGCAGCGCTACTAGTGTCGGCAACTGGTGTGGACATATGTACAAGCAGCTTTACTAGTGTCGGCAACTGGTGTGGACATATGTACAGGCAGCGCTACTAGTGTCGGCAACTGGTGTGGGCATGTGTACAAGCAGCGCTACTAGTGTCGGCAACTGGTGTGGGCATTTGTACAAGCAGCGCTACTAGTGTCGGCAACTGGTGTGGACATATGTACAAGCAGCTTTACTAGTGTCGGCAACTGGTGTGGACATATGTACAGGCAGCGTTACTAGTGTCGGCAACTGGTGCCGACATATGTACAAGCAGCGCTACTAGTGTCAGCAACTGGTGTGGGCATATGTACAAGCAGCGCTACTAGTGTCGGCAACTGCTGTGGGCATATGTATAATCAGCGCTACTAGTGTCGGCAACTGGTGTGGGCATATGTACAGGCAGCGCTAGTAGTGTCGGCAATTGGTGTGGACATATGTATAATCAGCGCTACTAGTGTCGGCAACTGGTGTGGACATATGTACAAGCAGCGCTACTAGCGTCGGCAACTGGTGTGGGCATATGTATAATCAGCGCTACTAGTGTCGTCAACTGGTGTGGGCATATGTACAGGCAGCTTTACTAGTGTCGGCAACTGGTGTGGGCATATGTATAATCAGTGCTACTAGTGTCGGCAACTGGTGTGGACATATGTACAGGCAGCGTTACTAGTGTCGGCAACTGGTGGGGGCATGTGTATAGGCAGCACTACTGTTGTTGTGTCTGGTGTCGGTGTGGGTGTTACGTATAAGTAGCACTACTACTGTCAGAAACTGGTGCGGTTGTTATGTATAGGCAACGCTACTATTGTCGGCAACTGGTGTGGGTGTTACGTTTAAGCAGTGCTACTACTGTCAGCAACTGATGTGGACATTATGTACAGTATAAGTTGCGCTGCTGCTGTCGGTAACTGTGTGTATATATATATATAGAAATCCAGGGTGTCCGGCACAGCCTCCTTCAGCTCAATTGCATGGGTGCCCGCAAAAAGGAAGTAGATAGGCTTGTGTAAAGGATGCGGCACACCATTCACGAAAACAAGTACTATTTAATGGCACAAAGGGCAACGTTTCAATGCCTATGTCGGCATTTTCATCAGGCTTATCAATAAGCCTGATGAAAATGCCGACATAGGCATTGAAACGTTGCCCTTTGTGCCATTAAATAGTCCTTGTTTTCGTGAATGGTGTGCCGCATCCTTTACACAAGCCTATATATATAAATATATATATATATATATATATATATATATATATATATACACAGCGCTACTACTGTCGGTAACCCTGGGCCATTATGTAGTCATATGCAGGTGTACTCGGGGCATTGCGTGGAGCATAATGTGTGTCGTAATATCATATGGGCATTATGGTGTGCGGCATATTGTGTAAGGGGCATTACGCTGTGTGGCATAATACATAATGGGCATTACTGTGTGTGGTATAATGTGTTATGGGCATTACGATGTTATTAGTACTTTTATAGGGCCACGCCTCTTCCCCATGAAGTATCGCTCCTACATTTTGCCGCGCTCCTTCGGCGCGCACTCTCCTATTTCAGGTGTGGTTGTGGGGCAAGCACCAATTTCCTTTCTGGCACAGGGTACCAAAGTGGCTAGCAATGCCACTGGTTCTGGCATAACTAGCCAGGGTGAGCAGCCTGTGGTGTCCTATTATTGTTTTTTTTTTTATTAATACATATACGAAAAACCTCCATTTAACGATACGCTTTTACTTATGGGCCGGTGCTCCGGACTTGCCCCCCAGGCTAAAAGTTGCCAGCCAGCCCCTGTTCTCAAGCCCATGTAGGATAGCAGCAGCGGCCTCATCTTGGGAGGGTTTTTAATCAGAGGCAGCGCTGAGTCTGTGAGGTCTCCTACAGTCCTACAGAGTAAGGTGCAGAGGGACAAACACAAGCTTTTCATGTGGTATATATATATATACTTGCAGTCTGGTAACTGAGGAGAGCACATGCACAGAGAATAAGGGGGACCTTTCTGTAGAAAATGTATTGAGTACTCCAACCAAATGAATTATCCACTAGTCTGAGGTCAGTAATTAATTTATCCACCTTCCTGCCAAAATATAAAATTAATCCAAAAATAAAATTTGTTTTGCAAAGAGGTTTATCCATTGTTCCCGCCCTGACGGGTGTCAAGTGGACTACCTCCAAAGGGAGTTAAAAACACACATTTTAAGGAGTGTCTATCCGTATATAATGACTGTAAAAACCAACGACTTCTAAGGAAATCCTTTTTCATCCAAGCGATATAAAGAAATCTTTCTCGTCATTTAAAACTATTAAAAGACCCATGAGATTTATATAATAATTATACCCCTGATAAGTCTCGCTGAGACGAAACGCGTTGGGTACTTGCTTCAAGATAAAAGGAACACCAGTTAATCAAGAACTGATGAGATAAATGCTTTTATAAGTTGAATATTCATTTCATAAATCTTTGATTTCTTAAGGAGTTGAAAGAAAGGAAAATAATTAATTCCCACACAAGGGCGCTAAAATAACACTATTGGGGTGATATTTGTTGAGAAAATCCCACTAGTAGGGGATTAAGTGTTATAAGCGACCAGTTGGATCATTGTGAGCGCAATTTTAGAGATTTTGGGTCTTGATAGATATATAGATATATATATCTATATATGTCCCCAAATAAGACGCGGCACTGGGAGGCTTAAGAATAACAAGTGTATTGAAAAAATATCTGGACACATCTCTGACTTTTCGGGGGGTGCAATTACCCCTTTTTCAAGGTGTGAGAACAACCAGAGGGTACTTGTGTATTTTGGCGGCGCCCATCGCATCGCATACCATAACGTATACGATGGTATAAGATGCGACGCGATATCGTACGATAGTGCACGATGGCATACAATTTTGAAATTGTATGCCATTGTACATGGCATACGATGCCATACGATGCGATTAAACATTGTATAAGCACCCTAATGTGTGCTTATACAATGTTAAGCACCCAAATGGGTGCTTACAATGTTAAATGCACCCCCACGCCACCCCCCCCACTATAAACGTGAACCCGAAGCGTGGCGAGCGCAGCGCGCCCGCGAGGGGTGGCGGTACGCGTCCTACGACCTTTTCATACCCCCACTATCCACGTCGGCGTGCAGTTGAGAATAGAATAGTGTGGCGAGCGCAGCGAGCCACCGAGCCCGAAGCGTGACGAGCGCAGCGAGCCCCGCGAGGGGACGCGGATACCTGTGAAGCCCGCGAAGGGACGCGTTTACCTGTGAAGGTATCCGCGTCCGCTCGCCACGCTTCGGGCTCGGTGGCTCGCTGCGCTCGCCACACTATTCTATTCTCAACTCCACGCTGACGTGGATAGTGGGGGTATGAAAAGGTCGTAGGACGCGTACCGCCGCCGCTCGCCACGCTTCGGGTTCACGTTTATAGTGGGGGGGGGGGGTGGCGTGGGGGTGCATTTAACATTGTAAGCACCCATTTGGGTGCTCAAAAGCACCCTTTAGGGTGCTTATACGATTTTTGGTCGTATAAGGGGTAAAAAATCGCGTCGCATCGCATGCCATCGGGTGCATGGCATGCGATGCGATGTGTCCGTCGTACGACGGACATCGGGGGCGCCGCCAAAATACACAAGTACCAACCAGAGTAAGAGTGTACTAACCTTATATCCCTGACGTCCCCGGAAAGAAGAGTTACCATCACCGCCCCTCGTGCTGCCGGGCGCCATGAGTAGGAAGCCGTCACTGCCACTTCCGGCCTCCTCTCACGGAGAGGGGTAATTGTACCCCAAAACGTCGGGATATGTGACCAGATATTTTTTCAATACACTTGTTATTCTAAAGCCTCCCAGTGCCGCGTCTTATTTGGGGACCTGCACATTGTTTAGTTGATGGCACGGGAGCCGCTGCCAAGGTAAAAGAGTGCTGGACCGATTGGACTAATATATATATATATATATATATATATATCTATATCTATCTCTTATATATTTGGCTACATCTGTCACTCAAAGTGTGTGAGTGTGTGTATAACGCTGGGTGGAGCCTCTGACTCACATGACTGACTCACATGATATAGAACCAACCCAGTGAGCCCACAGACAGTGCCAGACACCCTCTGCCTCCCCATGTTGCCCAGCACTGCTACTCCACAACCACCAGGTGAGCAGCCCCTACCGCCCCCCGCGACCCCCCCTCCCGCGATTCGCGGCAAAAACAATCCCCCTCACACGTGACCCACCCCTCCCGCGATTCGTGGCCAAAACACCCCCCCGCAACCCCACCTCCCGTGATTCGCGGCAAAAAGAACCCCCCGCGACCCCCGCGACCCCCCCTCCCGCGATTCACAACAAACACCCCCCCACGCGCGACCCCCCCCCTCCCGCGATTCGCGGCAAAAACACTCCCCCGCGACCCCCCTCCCGCGATTCGCGGCAAAAAGAAACCCCCCCCCTTGCGCGATTCGCGGCACCCCCCCTCCCGCGATTTCACGGCACCCCCCGAAATTCACAGCAGCCCCAGGATTAAATGGCACTGCAAAACACTGACATACATGGCTATGGTCGACAATGAGTATTACATATTACAATACATGAGTATTTGAAGATTTCTTTTTCTTTTTTTTTTTATGTTTTCATATTCATTGTCATGTGTCGACATGGACAGCAATGAAGTGCCACACTTATGTCAACATTTACATGTGTTGACCTTTCTGTGTTGATTTTTTCCTGTGGCGATTCGCGTCACACCCCCCCCCGCAACCCCTCCTCCCGTGATTCCCGGCACCCCCCCGCGACCCCCCTCCCACAATTCGCGGCAAACCCCCACCGGAACCCCCATGAACCCTGCCCTCCCGCGATTCGCGGCACCCACCCCCCCGCGACCCACCCTCCCGCAATTCGCGGCAGCCCCAGGATTAAATGGCACATGCAAAACACTGACATGGCTATGGTCGACAATGAAAAAGGTTGACATGAGTATTTGAAGATTTATTTTTCATTTTTTGAATGTTTTCATATTCATTCTCATGTGTCGACATGGACACCAATGAAGTGCCACACTTATGTCAACATTTACATGTGTTGACCTTTCTGTGTTGATTTTTTCTTGTGGCGATTCGTGTCACATCCCCCCCCCCCCCCCCGCAACCCCCACTCCCGCGATTCTCGGCACACACACCCCCCCCCCGCAACCCCCCCTCCCGCGATTCTCGGCACCCCACCCAGTGACCCCCCCTCCCACGATTCGCCGCACACCCCCGTGACCCCCTCCCACGATTCGCCGAAACCCCCTGCCCCCGCAACTTCTTCTCCTGCGATTTGCAGCAACCCACCCCCCGCCCACAATTCTCTGCAACCACTCCCCCACCCCCCCTCCCGCAATTCGCAGCACCCCCCCGCGACCCCCCCTCCCGCAATTCGCAGCACCCCCGCGACCCCCCCTCCCGCAATTCGCGGACACCCAAGTTGCAATACAGGCATCTTTCATACAATTCTAACCATATTTCTCATATACAAATGTTCACAAATTAAGGGGGTGCAGCCCCTTACGACGGTGTGAAGAGCGTATATATATATATATATATAGGCTAACCCCTCCCCCCGTGCAGTTACCCATTGACCAAGTTTATACTGCCTTTGCCAGGGCCACCGACAGGGGGGTGCTGTGGGTACAGCTGTCCCAGGCCCCTGGCCTCTGGAGGGGCCCGGGCAGCTGCCCACAGCGACATGCGGCATGGTGCCACCCCCACTCCTGCAGCCACACACACACCCCCCGGCGGCCCCCCAGCCAGGCACGAACAATACACATTGCAACCTGCACTCTGCACAGTGCAGCCTGCAGAGCGCCGAGCCCAGGTCACAGAGGAGCTCGGCGCTCTGCAGGCTGCACTTTTCAGAGTGTGCTCCCGAGGAGATGCACGCAAGGAGCGGAAGACGTGCAGGAACAAGGGCGATGCCGCACTGCTGCAGCTAGGTATGTAATGGTACTCAGGGAGGAGGGGGGCCCGGACTGAAGGTTAGTCCCAGGCCCCTCGATTCCTAGTGGCAGCCCTGGCCTTTACTCGTGTTTTCTTGTGTTTTGACGGTGTAATATTCTCCCACGTAGTTTGCGGCCAGTAATGACAAGTTAGAGGGGGCCCCCCTGTCTAAAGTGCCCCCCCCCCCCCACCGAAGGGTTAATCTGGCACTGGGTGAAACTGAGTTCCACCACCTCTAATGGTAGGAGAAACCCAGAGAAGAGACTCTCAGAAGGACTTGATGGGGGGGCAGAGCTTCATGGCATCAAGCCCTGCCCCTTTTAGAGTAAATCCAGCAATTCACAGCTCTTCAGGAGGGGGCGGGGCTAAATTGTCAGATTTGCACAATTTTAACCCCGCCTCCTCCCCAAAGAGCCGCGAATCGCACGTTTTTCACTCGCTTGCTGTAGCTTGACTACAAAACATGGCTTCTTACCTGGGAGAGTTACATAGAGCTCGTTCCTGACTGCTTCTGCAATATCCTTGTGTTTCACACTGCATGCGTACAGCTTCCCATAGTCCTCAGCGGTGGGTGTTATCCTCAGCGTAAAGGATATTACGCCTCCCTCCACACTGACACCTGTCGCTGCTCCCCGGGATTTCTCCAGCGGCTTATCACACTCTAACCAGTCCACCGCTATGTCCTCACGTGTACAGCCAATCACGTTGCAGCGCAGAGTCAGAGGTTTCCCATAGCGGGGCTTGTCCGGGTCACTGGTGATTTTACTAAGTATGGGAATCCCTGATGAATCAGAAAACATGAAGTCAGCGTTCAGTACAGAATCACATTTACAAACTAACATGTCGGCATGGTCAAAATGACGACAGTGCTTAAAGATGATACAATCAAAAAGTTGAAGGGTTCAAATGGTGATCAATATTGTTCTTCTGCCACCCCCTCCCCCTTTTTCTTTTTTTTTTCTATTCCTCATGCTTACAGTAGGGGGCGATTATCAGGTCTTTGAAAGACTGAATAAAGTGGAGCAGTTTTCCATAGCGTCCAATCAGCTTCTGTCATCTATCTAGCACAGCCTTTGAAATGATAACTAGAAGGTGATTGGTTGCTTAGGGAACCAATCCAAAGAAAGTAACAAACCGTAGAGATGTATCAAACCTTGGAGCGAGGCAGCCAATCAGCTCCCAACTGCCACATTAGAGGCTGTGTTTGAAAAAGTGAGGAGCTGATTGGTTGGCGGAATGCCATAGTTTGGACATGCCAGACATATATCATGTACAAAGACATCTGACTGATAATTACCCTTAAGCTTCATTGTAAATGTTTTTGAAATGGTCTCTGAGCCGTGGGTAATGTCCATATGGATATCAGCGTTATGATCACCAATATTCGGTATGAGCGTCAGCTCTGTGGTACCATAGAATACCCCAGATGCCAGGTCTTGTTGGATCTTCTCTATATGTTGGGCCTGGTCCATCTTCACCAAACCTTTATACCACTGGACTGTACAAACCTCGGGGTACATGTCACTGACCCCACAGGATATTGTCACCGGTTTCCCGATCTCAGGATATACAGGGTCACACGTTATATCACTTACACGGGGTTCAGAGACTGTAATTACAGAACAACAGATGTGTGACATGCAGAACACCATGGAGTCCGAAACAGTGGTATATAGAATAAAACAGTGCTATATACAGTCCAGTATGTAGTATAGATACTATAGTAGTGTTAAATAAAGCATACACTCACCTGCCCCCAAATGGAGGTACAACAAACAAAAGGTACAAAGTGGACATGTGACATTAATAACAAATGCCTGAGGAAGTCAGCTGAGAGTGCAGGTGAAACGCGTTTTAATGGTAAAAAAACCAGCAAAGGTTGGGACCGACTAAAGAAGACTAAGCAGGAATAAGTGGTGACAGGCTGCTCACCCTCCATTCTGAGTTGGGACCAATCCCTATGAGTATATTACACTTCAGACTAAAGCTGGGTGCATTCAACGAGATGGTCAGCGGGTGTCTACACCTGATATGTCTGTGAACGATATTGGGATATTTGGGACTGATATCCACCCAACTCCCCAATATACAGCTTGTAACCAAAATACCACTCAATGGGAGAAATGTACGAAGGTGGGAGTTCTATTTCACATGGGATGTTATAGACAACCAATCAGAATCCACGTCTTATTTATTTAGCACCTTCTAAAAGATAATAGATAGTATCTGATTGGTTTCCCATAGCAACATCTCATGTGAAATAAAACTCACATCTTTGTAAATTGCAAAACTGCACAGGACTTTGTTGTTGCTGTTTTTATTTAGTATTACAGGACTTTCATCGGGCTGCTCCCATCCTATGGAATGCCCTTCCACACATAATAAGACTCTCCACTAGTCTCCAAGCTGTCAAGCGTTCCCTGAAAACGCACCTCTTCAGGCAAGCCTATTATACTCAGGAACCCCCACACAACCTCCAGTAGCATTTATTTCTTATTGCATCACATCAGGACTGTCTTGTAATCTGATGGGACTGCCATGCTATGGAATTCTATCCTTATATATCCCTCCTATTATGCCTATAGATTGTATGCTTGCGAGCAGGGCCCTCCTACCTCTGTGTTGGTTTGTTACTACCCAGTTTGTTTTATCCCTGTTTCCTATTGTAAACGCAACAGAATTTGTTGTCAGTATATAAGAAACTGTAAATAAAAAAACAATAGTATAGTCCTTACTGTGTCTCTTCTCTTCTTCGTGAAATATATGTCTCATTTTTTATTTACTTACTCAGGTCAGTCAATCTCCATTTGACACTTCTGTGATCTACAAGACTGTCATGGAGAACGTCACACCTGAAAATCTTCCCCACGTCCTTTATTGTCGGGTGGAATTTCATAGTGCTGGTGACATAATACAGTCCTTTTCTTTCTGGGAGGGCGTTACTGGTGTGTGAGGAAATGACGGCTCCATCTTCTGTGTACCATGTAACATGTATCCCTGCTGGGTAAAAGGAATGAATTCTACATGATAGATCCATGTGGTCACCCACACAGAGAGTCTTCTGTGTCCTCCTTTGTATTGGATCCAGCACAGGCCGAGCTGCAATATAACACGGAACAGTCGGTAAGGATAAGAGGAGATGAGATATCACACAGTACATTCAGTAAGGATAAGAGGAGATGAGATATCACACAGTACAGTCAGTAAGGATAAGAGGAGATGAGATATCACACATTACAGTCAGTAAGGATAAGATGAGATATCACACGGTACCGTCAGTAAGGATAAGATGAGATATCACACGGTACCGTCAGTAAGGATAAGAGGAGATGAGATATCACACATTACAGTCAGTAAGGATAAGAGGAGATGAGATATCACGCAGTACAGTCAGTAAGGATAAGAGGAGATGAGATATCACACATTACAGTCAGTAAGGATAAGAGGAGATGAGATATCACACAGTACAGTCAGTAAGGATATGAGGAAATGAGTTATCACACAGTACAGTGCATAAGGATAAGAGGAGATGAGATATCAAACAGTACAGTCAGTAAGGATAAGAGGAAATGAGATATCACACACACAGTCAGTAAGGATAAGAGGAGATGACATATCACACAGTAAAGTCATTAAGGTTAAGAGATGAGATATCACACGGTACACATGTGTTTCACCACATATAAAGGCTTTTTCAAGACTTAAAAAAGCCTTTACATGTGGTGAAACACATGTCAGTTTGCTAGGATCCGCTAATGCCACACTTTATAGAAATGAATATCTATTTAAACTAATGAAATGTGTGATGGGGATTGAAAAGTTACATGCAGAATAGCACTAACTGGTTAGTGAGCGCCAATATTAGGAGCTAATAGAATTGAGCTAAGGAACCTCAGGCTAAGTAGAACGATCTAAACAGTAAAGCCAACATTATCCTAAAGTGGTAATAAGGACATAAGTCCCTCACCCTCCTCTGTGTAAAACTCCAACATACATTAATTTCAACCCACATTCCAAATATTACATTTGCGGATCCAGCCGGGAGCCGGGTTGCTGGGTGGGCAAGCTGATACGGCTGGGTTGCTATGTGGGCGGGTAGCCTCATACTGCCGTGAGCCAACGCAACAGAACTGTGTGGGTGGACAGCTTAGACGGGCTGTGCGGCTGTGTGGCCTGCGCATGACCTCTGCCCTGTCACGCTGCACAGTGCTGCACTTCCGGGTACGGGAGAAGCCGGGCAGCGTCTGAGCGGGTGCACAGACGCTGCCCGGCATTAGACTGTGCAGTCGCAGTCTAATCCCGAAATACCAGAATTCGATACTCCATTACCGGGGTTGAAATAAGGTGTTTTGTGGGCCAAATCCCGGGATCCTTCCGATCCCGGGATTGGCCCCCTAGTCAAATGTAACCACTGAGGATCACTGTAGGAAATATGTACATGGTATAGATTCTTTGTAGGCTAAAACTCACCAGTAATCACCATATCCAGTACTTGCTCTGCGGTCTGCCCTGTGGCCGGGTGATGGGTCCTACATATGTATGTCACTCCTTGATCGTCACTCACTTTGGGTTTCAATGTCAAGGCGCTTAAGAAGCTGTAAGATTTATCATTGTGCTCATTCTCTGTTAGGCTGTGGGAATATTTATCATCCTGAATGATATTTCCACTAGAATCCCACATTACAAGTTCTGTTTCCTGGTTCTGATCCTTCCTCAGCCAAGTGATAGACAAAGCTCTGGGTTTAAATCCATTAATCGGACAGGTCAATGTCACCATCTCGTTGTGTGTCAAGTGCTGCGGGGCCACGATCTTCAATAATTTGGGAGCCACTACAGATGAAACAGAGTTTATTCATTATTATTTACAACCAGCACAACTTTAAGTTTTTTGACCACAGTCATATATAACAAAGTAATGTGGTAAAAAGAAGGAAATCCAGTTTTTCTATGATAGATTAATATTTTAACATTTTGTTATTTATAAACAGAAGACAGACCCCTGGAAATTGATAAGTAATACCCCTTTCACATCGCACTTTTAAAACGGTATATTGCCGTTTTTTTCCCTTTTTAAAACGTTTAAGGGTGCACTGTGAATGCACCACAGGCAATTTACCGTTTTAAGTTAACTGGCATTTCGAACCGTGTAAAAAGCAGAGTCCTACACGGTTCCTTGCCGTTTTTTGTGCAATGTGAATGTGTGCAGTTTGTCTGAAACGGTATTTCAGGCAAACAACACAAGCACAAGCACTGATAGCCCCCCCCCCCCCCCTCTGGAGATAGCGCGTTATTTCCACTTCACTGCAGGGACCCCGGCAGCATCATACTCAGCGCCGCAGGCGCAGGGACCTCCAGGCTCTCCCTTAACAGGTACCTCCGCGCCGCACGGACGAGCACCGGGGATGGCGCTGATCAGTGCATTACACTCTGCCTTGAAACGTGTTCAGATTGAAACGTTTCAACTGCAATGTGTAATGACACTGAACCTGCTTTTAAAACGTTTAATCTGGCCACTATTAAGGCTCTGACCCGTTTTAATTACCGGTTTAAAATACCGGTTTTTAAAACGGGTCTGCGATGTGAAAGTGGTATAATAGGTATAGAGGGGTGATCGTAACATCCTATCTGTCATTTTCACCCATCGTACACATATTCCCATATGGGGTTGGGATCGTTTGGTCTACAGCATGTTGGTCGACAAGTATTAGGTCAACACCGTTAGGTCGACATGGTTCTAGGTCGAATATGCTGCATGTCCCCTGGGATGATGCTGTGTATGATGTGCTGCACATCCCATTGGATGATGCTGTGTATGATGTGCTGCACATCACATGGGACAATGCTGTGTATGATGTGCTGGACATCATATGGTACAATGCTGTGTAATATGTGCTGCAGGTCACATGGGATGATGCTGTCTATGATGTGCTGCACGTCACATGGTAAAATGCTGTGTGATGTGCTGCATATCACAGGGGATGATGCTGTGTATGATGTGCTGCACATCACATGGGACGATGCTGTGTATGATGTGCTGGACATCATATGGTACAATGCTGTGTAATATATGCTGCAGGTCACATGGGATGATGCTGTCTATGATGTGCTGCACGTCACATGGTAGATGTGCTGCATATCACAGGGGATGATGCTGTGTATGATGTGCTGCACATCACATTGAATGATGCTGTGTATGATGTGCTGCACGTCACATGGGAAAATAAGTACAGAGGAAGCAATGAATTGGATGCAATCCTGCGACACAATGTAAAGCCGCTCAGAACGTTGATAGTGTGTATGCTCTGTATCTGTGTTCTGGGATTATTGACACTGGAATGATACATTATATAGGGTGTACTATAGAAGAACCTTACCACCAATGACGCTCAGTGTCCTCCATACACAGATCGGTGACGTCAGAGCCGGGTGCACTACATGTACAGACAGTACTGCTCCGTTATCTTCAGCAATGCTGGGAGTTATATGAAGAGAACACTGACAGCTGGAAGTACCGAGTCTGCTGGTCTTTATAACAGGAACCAATACCAGCTGTAGGGGTCTCTCCTCGTGATTTGCAGCCCCATTAATCAGCACCTGGGATTCCTCTAACGGTATAACCACCTGGTCGCCCTCAGTGCCGTCATCTCCCGTCATGCCGGCTGGGGGAGTGGGGTCTCGGGAACTCCAGGTGTGGAGATCAATCGTCTTCTCTCCTCGACTCAGACGTACAACGATGTCAATGTCATTGGGCCTGAAGCCCGTGATCTGACAGGTGAGGGTCGTCCTGGTCATGTCAGTCATCTCCTTATTGCCTGAAATCTGAGAAACACTGGGAGGGACTGCGGGAAATAAATAATATCATGTAATAATTTGTGTATAAAGCCACACAAGGTAACAGTGTGAACTGTGCATTATATTGTATGGATGATAAATGTGCGGCTATATTTTCACTGCATAGGGAGCCTGTAAACTCCACCCGCCGGGCGAGCGAATGAACACCCCCCCACCACCATCCCACCGCCGCATGCGAATGGATGTGTACGCCCAGTGCTTTCTTGGGGTGCGCATAAACACTGGGCGTTCCCCTCCCCCAACCCGATCTCTGCCCCCTCCCCATGTGCTGCACATACTTTTTGTACTAGATCTCATCTCATCTGATGTCATCGCAAAACCGAGATCGGATGAGATGCGATATTGTATACAATAATTGTAACGTGTATGGGCACCTTTAGTGTGCGAACGCCCGACGAGTGTAATACTCGCCGAAAGCGTTCGCACATCGGATCTGCATATGAGTATATTTGCGGACACGCATGTGCAGATCCGAAACATAGGTCCCCGCAGGGACTTCTCAGGGGACCGATCCAAGCGGAATCAGACTCCTGTTTGTTCCCCATGGTGTTATCACTCATCTCGGCTAGAACTTCAGGAACCTGCGACCTGAAATGTGTCCTCTTCACTGCATGCGCCATGAGGTCCAACCGGGGTTCTCCGGATAATTGGGGTTATTCTGGTTCACTCACAAAGGCAAACTCCTTCTCAAATGGACAAAACCATGTTCACTGCAGAAGGGGCAGATGTAACATGTGCAGAGAGAATTAGATTTGGGTTACACATTTTACATTCCCCCCCCCCCCCCCCCCCCCTGCAGTGCATATGGTTTTGTCCATTTGAGAAGGAATTTGCCATTACGAAGGAACCAGAATAAGGGCCAATGTCCTCAGTATCTAACAATATTATGTATTCTGGTACTCGCCGCTCCCTCTACTGCTTTCCCTGTTTTGGGTTGGTTGCTCCTCCCCAGAAGCCTGTGCAGGTGAGGGCTTCTTATACTTAAGGGCAGGTTTTGTGGCCTGTTAATTAGAGTAATAGTATAGTACTCACCTTTCTTAAATCTTTTACAGTAAAGAACTACGGCTGAGACGAGGAGTAATGTAGAGAAGAGTGTCCCAATCACAGCTTCAGCAACTGCGCCACTGTTATCTTCTCGCTCTGTCATCATAGAAGTCACATTATTGTGCGTATTTACAGAATATTTATCCTGTGCGATAGCAGATTGTCAGAATATCAACATTAAGGTTAGGGTTAGGCTGCGGGAGGTTAGGTTTAGGATACGGGGGGGTTAGAGTTAGGCTGCAGGTGGTTATGGTTAGGCTGCAGGGGATTAGGGTTAGGCTGCATGTGGTTAGGGTTAGGCTCCGGGGGGTTAGGGTTAGGCTGCATGTGGTTAGGGTTAGGCTGCAGGAGGTTAGGGTTAGGCTGCAGAAGGTTAGGATTAGGCTGCAGGTGGTTAGGGTTAGGATGCGGGGGTTAGGATTAGGCTGCGGGGGTTAGGATTAGGCTGCAAGTGGTTAGGGTTAGGCTGCGGGAGGTTAGGGTTGAGCAGCAGAGGGGTGTAAGGTTGTGGGAGGTTAGGATTAGGCTGCAGGAGGTTAGGATTAGGCTGCGGGAGGTTAGGGTTAGGCTGCGGGAGGTTAGGGTTAGGCTGCGGGAGGTTAGGGTTAGGCTGCGGGGGGTTAGGCTGCAGGAGGTTAGGGTTAGGCTGCAGGAGGTTAGGGTTAGGCTGCGGGGGGTTAGGGTTAGGCTGCAGGAGGTTAGGGTTAGGCTGCAGGAGGTTAGGGTTAGGCTACGGGAGGTTAGGGTTAGGCTGCAGATGGTTAGGAATAGACTGCAGATGGTTAGGATTAGGCTGCAGGAGGTTAGGGTTAGACTGCAGGAGGTTAGGGTTAGACTGCGGGAGGTTAGGAATAGGCTGCAGATGGTTAGGGTTAGGCTGCACGTGGTTAGGGTTAGGCTGCAGGAGGTTAGGGTTAGGCTGCAGGAGGTTAGGGTTAGGCTGCAGATGGTTAGGGTTAGGCTACGGGAGGTTAGGGTTAGGCTGCGGGAGATTAGGGTTTGGCAGCAGAGGGGTGTAAGGTTGTGGGAGGTTAGGGTTAGGCTGCAGGGGGTTAAAGTTAGGCTTTGGGGGGTTAGGATTAGGCTGTGGGAGGTTAGGGTTAGGCTGCGGGGGGTTAGGGTTAGGCTGCGGGAGGTTAGGGTTGGGCAGCAGAGGGGTGTAAGATTATGGGGGTTAGGATTAGGCTGCGGGAGGTTAGAGTTAGGCTGCGGGGGGTTAGGGTTGGGCAGCAGAGGGGTGTAAGGTTGTGGGGGTTAGGGTTAGGCTGCGGGAGGTTAGGGTTAGGCTGCGGGAGGTTAGAGTTAGGCTGCAGAGGATCTGCGGACATCTCTTCCCTCCCTGAGAACGCCTGGGCACGTCTGCGGCTTCCCAGAAAATGTCCGGTTACCACCTGTCCATGAAATAGAGAGGGCATTGCAATTAGATACATAGGCTATTTTTTGGACTGGTCCTGCCTTCAAACCCATGGTGTCATATGTGTGGGCGGGGTCAATGGCAGAAGAAAGTAAAGAGCTGCTCGGTGTTTCCTTGATAATATGATTGGCTAGCGTTAATTCAGTAATGAGCACAATGTTGACTGGTTATAGTAGGTTCTCTCCGTATCTTATTATTATTACAGTTCCACTGATCTGACAGTTGTGTCTATTACATTACTGTAAGGATTTACTGACCTGTCACCGTCAGAGTAAAGTTCCTCACCAGGTCCTTCTCCAGAGACCTGTGGGTCACGATGCAGGAATATGTGTTCTCATCATCGTCCATAGCTGTAGGATATAACGTCAGATGACTGGTCACATTAAACGTGTCATCGCCATTAGTGCCTGCTTCCGTGGTACAGGTTCCCCTATCCAAGGCCACGCAGCCGGAGGAGCCTTTATTGTGTCGGACCCAGCGTATGGTCACCGGCTGGGGAAAAAAATTGGTGGCTTCACACGTCACTGATCTCTCCGCCCCCAGCTCAATACGGATGGTATCTTCCGGGATCAGGGTGATGGATGGACGGGCTTAAAGACAAGACATTACATCACTCGCTATAGACCGTACAGGAAAAGAGGCAGAAAAGGTCACCGTACAAAGGGTCCGATTCAGACCTGATGGCACAGCTGCGAATTTGCACAGCGGCCGAATATCTATGAACCATGCGTATTGGCCGCAATGCACATGCGCGATGCCTGTCAGCGATAAAGTCCTGCTACTTTTTCTATTCGCAACACAGTAGGCTTAATTGTATTGGTCAGAGCCCAAATTTAAATTGTGGGAGGAAACCCAGGCGGACATGGGAATAATATACCAAAATCTCACAGTTCGGGCCATGGTGGGAATCGAACCCATGACCTCAGCGATGTGCGGCAGTAATGCTAACCGATCCGTACTTCCCCGTATATATAACACATGGTGGGGATAGAACCCATGACCTCAGCGCTGTGAGGCAGTAATGTAACCATTACACCATCCCCGTACTGCCCCGTATATATAACACATGGTGGGGATAGAACCTATGACCTCTGTGCTGTGAGGCAGTAATGTAACCATTACACCGTCCGTACTGCCCTGTAAATATATAACACATGGTGGGGCTAGAACCCATGACCTCAGTGCTGTGAGGCAGTAATGCTAACCATTACACCGTCCGTACTGCCCCGTATATATAACACATGGTGGGAATAGAACCCATGACCTCAGTGCTTTGAGGCAGTAATGCTATAACCATTACACCATCCGTACTGCCCAGTATATATAACACATGGTGGGGATAGAACCCATGACCTCGGCGCTGTGAGGCTGTAATGTAACCATTACACCGTCCATACTGCCCCGTATATATAACACATGGTGGGTATAGAACCCATGACCTCAGTGCTGTGAGGCAGTAATGTAACCATTACACCATCCGTACTGCCCCGTATATATAACACATGGTGGGAATAGAACCCATGACCTCAGCACTGTGAGGCAGTAATGTAACCATTACACCGTCCGTACTGTCCCATATATATAACACATGGTGGGAATAGAACCCATGACCTCAGTGCTGTGAGGCAGTAATGCTAACCATTACACCATCCGTACTGCCCTGTATATATAACACATGGTGGGAATAGAACCCATGACCTCAGTGCTGTGTGGCAGTAATGCTATAACCATTACTCCATCCGTACTGCCCCGTATATATAACACATGGTGGGAATAGAAACAGTGCTATTTTTCAGCAGGAACCAGCAGGAACTCAGTTCCTGAACCTCTAATTAAATATGACATCATCAGGAACTGAAAATGTACTTTCCATAAGATAAATTTGATTTAAAAGTCACCTGTGAGTGCCTTTGTTTCTAAATACAATATATACATCTATCTCTCCCTCCCTCTCTCTATTATATATGTTTTTTTTTTATTTAATTGATCCACCCCCAGACCTGGAGTTCCTGAACCAATTTTTCCAGAAAAATAGTACTGAATAGAACCCATGACCTCAGCGCTGTGAGGCAGTAATGCTAACCATTACACCGTCCGTACTGCCCCGTATATATAACACATGGTGGGGATAGAACCCATGACCTCAGTGCTGTGAGGCAGTAATGCTAACCATTACACCGTCCGTACTGCCCCGTATATATAACACATGGTGGGGATAGAACCCATGACCTCAGCGCTGTGAGGCAGTAATGCTATAACCATTACACCATCCGTACTGCCCCGTATATATAATACATGGTGGGGATAGAACCCATGACCTCAGCGCTGTGAGGCACTAATGCTAACCATTACACCGTCCGTACTGCCCCGTATATATAACACATGGTGGAGATAGAACCCATGACCTCAGCGCTGTGAGGCAGTAATGCTAACCATTTTAGAGGTATGTCTCATTGTCAATCAACAAAGAGAATTTTTCAAAATGATTGGTTGGCTGGTTCCTGGGGAGGGTCCAGCCACAACAAATAACAGTGCAGTCAGACTTATAGGGAAGGACCAGTCCACAATAGTCGTTTGATGACATCAGAGGGGGTGTCGGACCAACGGAAAAACTCCTCCTCTGTGGCTTCACACTCAGGCATCATTTTCAAGGTTACTACAGCAGCAGAGGGGTCAATTATATCATTCTATTACCACTCACCTGACACCTGCAGAGTACATGTCCCCTCTGTCCCATCAGGAAAGACTTTAACAGAACAGGTATATTCTCCTTCATCAGAGAACTGGACACTTGGGATGTGCAGCGCGGCGTTTCCTCTGTATAACTCACTCTCCACCATGTAAGATCCTGCTCTGTATCTACGTATAATTTCAGGAATATTACCATACACAGTGTCAGTGATTCCATTCTGTGTCCTGGTCCACAGCACCCCAATAGGTCTATTGGGTTCAGCATCAGAGATATCACAGGGGATGGTCACATTCTCCCCCCGCAGTGCTCCGATGAGGGGCGTACTCATAGTGACCCTCAGCGCATCTAAGGAAGAAAGAACAGTGGATAAATTAGATGCTGTGCAACCTGGTACGGTGTCATGTCGACCTAGCTAATGTCGACGTAATGCTTGTGTCGACATAATGACCCTGTCAACCTAAGCCCAATGTCGACCTTTTCAGGTGTCTACCTAGGGTGACCAACTTATCCCTTTAATCCGGGACACATATTAATTACACAGGTTCGGTGGCTGGCTTTCACCTGGTTTTAAACTGCCACAGAACCTGTGTAATTAATATGTGTCCCGGATTAAAGGGATGAGTTGGTCACCCTATGTCTACCTAAGGCAATGTTGACCTTCCTGTAGTGGACCCTGGCTGCAGTGTACTAATAAAGCTGTCTAACATGTGAGGGCTACATGCAAAAGCAGCCAGTATTTACCCTGCACAGAAAACATATGACTGTATTTGGACCCCTGGCATTGCAACATGGTTTGTTCCAGACACAAAGTTAATTGCTTTTTTTTACATTACTTATCCCTATTTTAAACCAGCCTAAATAACCCAGTACAGGAGCATGCAGAAACCTGGGTTTGCATTATGCCAGGACAGGAGGAAGGTGTAAAAGGGGTGCGAGTGCGACCCAGCTTGTTGGTATGAAAGGTATTACAAACATGGATCATTCCCACTGCGAGTTAAGGTCACACCAAGGTTTATTTGAGTCCTTACATAGGACATACACCAGGGAAGGGCTCTATTGATGCAGAACTCTGTGTTTGCAGTTATCACCTTGTGATGTCTGTTGCCTGGTTACCGTTGTTACTCTCTGTTACAAGGAACACGTGTAACCTTTTTTGCTGACACAGTTCAGAGAAATGTATTGTAGTTTCTTTGTCAAATCCTATTTATGATCATCTCTGTTAAACTGTGATCACAATTCTGCAGGAGACCCTTGTACAGGTTGGGGAACTATTTCTGTTGCCTGGAGAACCGATTTCTAGGAGCCGGACTATGGGGGTTATTCTGCTTGGTACGGTGGGACCGAATACGGGCGGATTGTTTTTTCACGGATGGGTCTCTCCGTGCGAAAAAACCTGTCCGCAAGAGTACGGTCATTGTAGGTGGCATGTGGGCGTTTTTATGGGAGCGGCCGGAATAATGAGGAAAACTGGGCGTAAACATGGGCGTACACGGGGGTGT
Organism: Crinia signifera; assembly: GCF_055691185.1. Classification (NCBI taxonomy): domain Eukaryota; kingdom Metazoa; phylum Chordata; class Amphibia; order Anura; family Myobatrachidae; genus Crinia; species Crinia signifera. The sequence continues at coordinate 121,719,289 of NC_139227.1, read as the reverse complement.
GCACACAAAATGTATGGTGCTACTACCGCTCGATCGGCGAACGCACCGTGCATTTTGGACCAAAAACAGGTGGACGCCAAAGATAACACCAGACCACCCCTAGAGATACCGCATGAGAGCGGACGCCTGGGTCTGCTAATTAACACTGATTACTACACCTGAATGTAATAAGTAATGCTGCAGCCTATTAAGTGAAAACCATGATTTCACTACCTGCAAGCCACACACAGCCCTCAAACACATTGGAAGCTTATCTTTCTACACTTTTCTACATGTAAAGGTTGGTTTAATTGTAGGTAAGATTCATTCTAAGACCTGCTTATATATGGCAAGGTAGTTATTTTCCATTCAGAAAGTGTTTTTGTATACTTTAAAAAGCAGGACACTCAATTCACAGAAGTCGACATGTGTCAACTTTTTCACTGTAACACAAACATAACAGTTTTTTATATGAAAAAAGACACATAAAACACATCTAAGAGCAACAAGGATGTTTTTGGACTCAATTTCTACTTGCACTGTAGTTTCACCGACCTAACCAGAATAAGGCCCTATTTCTCAAGCTTGTTTAGCCTGTTCATAGAATCTAATTATACTGAGCTGAGTATTCAGAGTGATTGGCGCATGGTGACTAATACCCCTTTCAGACATACGCGAAAATCCCAGGTTTTTTCACATGAACGCGCCCAAACCCGGGACTAGTGTATGTCTGAAAGGGTATACCCGGGATTTCATTCCCGGATACTGAGCACCTACAATTGACCAGGGTTTTTCCCGGTATTTAACTCCCGGGTATAATACCCGGCTTATGTCTGAATGGGTTTACCCGGGTTTTTTCCGTTTTAAACATGTGATGTTGCTTTTTTTTGCTGCCGGGCTTGTCCCATTTTAATGATGAAACACTGAAATGCTTGGCTTATGTGTGAAAGGGGTCTACCCGGGTTTTTCCCAGATTTGAGGTGTAGTGTGAAAGGGGGTCTGTTACTAAAATCCCAGGAGTGACCTGGGTTGAAAATCCAGGGTAAACCTGGACAAAATCCCGGGTAGTATGTCTAAAAGGGGTATTACCTGCCCCTGTCACACATCACATACGCTATTAATCACACAGGGCGCGGGGTGACTTACCTGCCCCTGTCACACATCACATACACTAATAATAATCACACAGGGCGCGGGGTGACTTACCTGCCCCCGTCACACATCACATACACTAATAATAATCACACAGGGCGCGGGGTGACTTACCTGCCCCCGTCACACATCACATACACTAATAATAATCACACAGGGCGCGGGGTGACTTACCTGCCCCTGTCACACATCATACACTAATAATCACACAGGGCGCGGGTTGACTTACCTGCCCCTGTCACACATCACATACACTAATAATAATCACACAGGGCGCGGGGTGACTTACCTGCCCCTGTCACACATCACATACACTAATAATCACACAGGGCGCGGGGTGACTTACCTGCCCCTGTCACACATCACATACACCAATAATCACACAGGGCGCAGGGTGACTTACCTGCCCCTGTCACACATCACATACACTAATAATCACACAGGGCGCAGGGTGACTTACCTGCCCCTGTCACACATCACATACACTAATAATCACACAGGGCGCGGGGTGACTTACCTGCCCCTGTCACACATCACATACACTAATAATAATCACACAGGGCGCATGGTGACTTACCTGCCCCTGTCACACATCACATACACTATTAACCACACAGGGCGCGGGGTGACTTACCTGCCCCTGTCACACATCACATACACCAATAATCACACAGGGCGCAGGGTGACTTACCTGCCCCTGTCACACATCACATACACTAATAATCACACAGGGCGCAGGGTGACTTACCTGCCCCTGTCACACATCACATACACCAATAATCACACAGGGCGCAGGGTGACTTACCTGCCCCTGTCACACATCACATACACTAATAATCACACAGGGCGCAGGGTGACTTACCTGCCCCTGTCACACATCACATACACCAATAATCACACAGGGCGCGGGGTGACTTACCTGCCCCTGTCACACATCACATACACCAATAATCACACAGGGCGCAGGGTGACTTACCTGCCCCTGTCACACATCACATACACTAATAATCACACAGGGCGCGGGGTGACTTACCTGCCCCTGTCACACATCACATACACTAATAATCACACAGGGCGTGGGGTGACTTACCTGCCCATGTCACACATCACATACACTAATAATCACACAGGGTGTGGGGTGACTTACCTGCCCCTGTCAGGGACATAAGGAGGAAGAGGATATCTGGGGGTTTCATTGTCATGTGTGCCAGTGAGTAGTGAGTAACACACCGATCTTTGTCCCATAGTCTCACTACAAACACCTGCGTGACACTTCCTGTACACAGAGAGCAGGTAGTAACACACGCACCTAGTTCCCAGCAGCTTCTGTACTCACTGTAGTTTCCTGAGCGCCTGTCTGTAATGCAGATCTGCGACATAGATTCCATTTGTGGGAATAGGAAACATGGGTCCAATATGTATGTTTATAACCTCATTCACAGACATATCACACTAACGCTGAGAATGGCCGTATACCTGCAAATAAAGCATGAAGTCAGCAGGAACAACATGGTTCAAATCATATGACAAAAATGATCGACACACATATTTTAAATATTTTTTGGTTCTTGTTTCTTAGCACGGCGCCCAGTTTTTCTACGTATGGCACCGTAGGGAAATCGCATCGCATGGGCCATTATAGTGGCATGCAATGCGATTTTTTCATGTCTTTTTTTATTTCATTTTACACCACAATATTGCATCGCAGTGCATGTCCCGCAAAATAGCATGCGATTTTATAGGGTGTGGGATGCCATGACATTAGGTATCCAATAATATGATTGTATGTCCCAAAAATAGATTTAATGCACCCCCCCCACTATCCACGCCACCCCGAAGCGTGGCGAGCAGAGGCGGAACGCGTCTTCCGACTCTTTCATTGCCCCACTATCCACGTCGACGTGGAGTTGATTTCATGTAGTGTGGCGAGCATAGCGAGTCACTGAGCCCGAAGTGTTGCGAGAGCAGCGAGCCCCGCGAGGGGACGCGGATTACTTTACATGTATTCCGCGTCCCCTCATGGGGCTCGCCACGCTTCGGGCTCGCCACACTATATAAAATCGACTCCACGGAGGACGCGTTCCGCTGCCGCTTACCACGCTTTGGGGTGGCGTGGATAGTGGGGGGGTGCGTTAAACCTATTTTTTGGGACATACAATCATATGATTGTATACCTAATGTCATGGCATCGCACGCCCTATTAAAAAATCACATGCGATCGCATACAATTTTGCGGCAGATGCAATGCGATGGCCCGGGGCTGAGAGAGCAGTGAATAAATGACATAGGAAAATCGCATCGCACATCGTATGGCCCTAAAATGGCCCCATGCGATGCGATTTCACTACGCAGAATAGCCCACGAAGCAAATTGCTTCGTGGGCGCTGTGCTAGGAAACAAGAACCTATTTTTTTAAATGTGTTTCAATATTGCCATTTGCTTGGGCTACGACTAGGAACAGTACCCTCGCCCGCACCGTGGCAAATACAGGGAGCCCGTTACAGTACACATTCCTACTAATGGTTCATCATACAAAATGACACCCCAAAATAAGTATTTAAAAACGTGTGTTGACCCTTTTCATGTCGACTTTCTCAGGTGTCTAACATTTTGACCCAGTCATTCCATACGTTTAAGAAAGGAAAGGGGGACCGGCCTCTCTGTGCGGCATAGCGAGGATCCCAGGCGGAATACTATCTGCCTTCTTTTTAAAGAAATTTGTGAAGTCGTGATGGTCACGATGTTCCAACCATCGATGTTTGTACTGATATTTCAAATATATATATATTTTTTAATAACATTTTATTGGATATAGAAATGTTTTCCTAAACTAATTCAATAATTCAAAGAAATATGTGGTAAAAGCAGTCACTAGTGACCCCCGTTTTTTTAGGGGGTTATTCTGGTTGATTCGCAAGGCTGCGAGTCCACCAAACTCTGCCTTGTGAACGGAGGCCTGGCCGCCACCCATTCGCAGCGTGGGTTCGCACGCACTGGCTGTGAATTGATGTTTTAAACATCCATTCGCAGCCTGCGGGGGAACACCGATATCATTCGATGGTTGCCGACCATCGAATGATGTGGGAGGCGCACGCACATCTAAGGTTGCTCAGAGCAAGGAAGTGGGCGGGCAGCTGGCATCCGGGGATGTCAGCTACCCGCCCCCGTGTCATTGGCCCAGTAGCATGGGAACGCCCATGAAACGCTGGGCGTTCCCATATGCAAATAGCTGGTCCGCCGCCCCACGCCACATACTTGGGTGCATACGCCCAGCAAACAATCTGTTCGCACATGCGCCTACCATCGATGCCCTTGCAAAGATTCTGGTCCGAACGGACCAGAATAAGGGCCTTGGTTTGTTATTTAACCCTCTGCCAATGCCAATGTTGTTGTAAGAGATCCTCAAAATATCCGCTAAAAATGCCAGCGCCGCTCACAGCGACTGCTCTTGTTTTTGGGTGCAATATTTACCGAAACTTCAATGACGTGACTTGGCGCTCAAACGGTTAAACAACTTTTCTTTATTAAATCAAAACAACAATTAACCCATAAGTCGCCCAGTTAGTGAGGTCACCAAACACGGGAGGCGTTCCGGCGTTATCGATGTCTGACACTGTGGAGCACTTTGCTGCTGGAAAACAGATCTGGGAACAGGCCACAGCCGGATTTATGTGACTCCCGTCCCCCTCTCATCTGTACTTGTAGCACTCAGCAGTTTGATCATGTTGCAGGCTGGTGATGTGAGTGTATCACTGATACTATCAGGCCCTTCAATGTATCGCTAGTCCCGGGGATGACCTCACGCCAAGAAGGTCTTATTATAGCTGCATCTGGTCCTGGAGATGTGGATCGGGTTTAACTCCTCGCTCAGATACTTCTAATATATTATTTATGTGTCTTAAGCATTTACCATTAACTACGCTGCACAATTCCTGCAAGGTGCACAAACTGCGGCATTGTGGGAAGGTGATCTCGGGGTGCTGGTTCTTGTCTTATATCACTGGTATAATGATCTGCCTGGGGGCTGACTGTGCATCTTGTTAGTACATCCCCTTTATAACACTCTTCTCCCCTGTCATGCTGCTGTTCTGATTGGAAGGATAAACTAGTAAGGGGTCGTTGCACATGCTGGGTTTGTATTATCCATTGCGGTGGGCACCTAGAGCTTCATTGTGGTGCAGCGTGGCAGGGAAGATACATAAGCAGCTTGGATACCCTGAAGAGTTTAGATACATTGGGCAGGTTAGATACTGCACTCCAATCTTTGCACTGTCCCATTGGCAGTAATGAGTTGTTAAATCGTGAGCGCTTGGCGTTTCTACTGACAGTCAGGATATGTCCGCCATCATGCTGGGTAAGGATTCAAATGGTCAGCAGTAGGATCAGTGAAATTTCCATCAATTTGCCAATTTTTGTTAACCCTTTGAATGCCAACATCGCTCACATTTGTTATATAAATTCAAAATTGCACAAAAAAAAAAGATATTTCCTATATCAGGTAACATTACCGGTCATTATGATGAATAAAAATGTTTGCTTGGCAATTTTCACACCTATTTTGACAAACTCCCACGGCACTCATAGGGTTAAGCATTCGAAGGCTACCCACCCCCGCACCGATCCCAACCTCTAGGCTCCTCCCACAGCCTAACTCTCCCCGCAACCTAACCCTAACTTCCCCCACAACATCACATGCCTGCAGCCTACCCCCCCCCCCCTCCTAGCCTGACCTTTACACACACACACACACACACACCCCTAACCTTCCTGCCTGGAGACTAGCTCTCCCCCACACACTCAGAGCCTAACCCTTACCTTCCTGCCAACTAACCCTCACTCCGGAGCCTGACCTTCCTGCCTGCAGACTAACCCTAACTCCACAGCCTGACCTTCCTGCCTGTAGACTAACCCTAACTCCGGAGCCTGGCCTTCCTGCCTGTAGACTAACCCTAACTCTGGAGCCTGACCTTCCTGCCTGTAGACTAACCCTAACTCTGGAGCCTACCACTCCAGCCTAAAGTCCCATACACACTAGACGAAATATCATTAACAATATGAGCGATAATGATATACCATTCATACTGTACATATTGTACACTCAATCTCGTTACTGATGAGCACTCTCGCAGGTAACGATATATGCCATGTACATGTTGACTATATAGTCAGAGACTGCATGGTCCACTGGGGGCCGGGTGACGTCTCTGAACGATATCGTGAATGTGTGTATGAGCAGCATTGTTTGTCCGGGAGCCCCAACTATAGGGCTACTGATATTGCTTATGGAGTGTAGCCTCTAGTGTGTATGGGGCTCAAGACTGCGCACACACTACACCAGGGGTAGCAAACTCCAGTCCTTGAGAGAACAGTTAACGTTAACAGTTAACGTTTTATATGTCTCCTCACAGAATCACAAGTGAAGTAATTAGCTCCACCTGTGGATCTTTTATAATGTGTCAGTCAGTAATGAGTGCACCTGTGTACCTGCGAGGTGAGCTGGAAATGTGACCTGTTGGTAGGGTTACCACCTAGTCCCTTTAATTCCGGACACATGTTAATTACACAGGTTCTGTGGCTGTTTAAAATCAGGTGAAGTGGAGTCTTGAAGTCAGCCAGCCACAGAACCTGTGTAATTAATATGTGTCCGGAATTAAAGGGACTAGGTGGTAACCCTACCTGTTGGTAGCTCTCGAGGACTGGATTTGGCTACATCTGCACTAGACAATATAATAAACCATATGCACAATAACAACCATTGTTATATTTTCATGCATGTCGTCTAGTCTGTACACACTATATCGTTATCGGTGCGTGCTCCCGTGGGTCGTTAGCGATGCCCTGCATTGCCGTACGTCTAGGACAGACTTTCCCAACCATGTCCTCAAGGCACACCTACAGTGCAGGTTTTAGTGATAACCAGGCTTGAGCACAGGTGACTTAATTAGTATCTGAGTGAATCTGATTAAACCATCTGTGCTGAAGCCTGGCTATCACTAAAACCTGTACTGTTGGTGTGCCTTGAGGACCGTGGTTGGGAATGCCTGCTCTAGGGCAGTGGTAGCCAACCCTAGTCCTCGAGAGCTACTAACAGTGCATGTTTTGCAGGTCTCCTCACAGAATCACAAGTGAGCTAATTAGCTCCATCTGTGTATCTTTTAAAATGTGTCAGTGATTAATGAGTGCAGCTAGGTTGTCTGGAAACTGTGCACTGTTGGTAGCTCTCGAGGGCTAGGGTTGGCTACCACTGGTCTAGGATGACGGAGGCTATTGCTAGCGCCACTGCCCCCCCCCCCCCCTCGCACCGTTGCACTTGGTATTGGCAAGTGTGTATGCACTTACCGATGTCGGCTACCCCGCCAAGTCCCGCCGCTGCCTATATAGCGCTGGGTACCCATAGTACCCACAGACTAACCCTATTCCCGCATGAAGCCTAGCCCCACCCCTTTCCTTAATGGCAGCCTAACCCACTCCTTCTGCAGCCTAATCCTAACCCTAATACTTTCCGCTGTGACCTTTCGGGATCAGACGTCAGTATTATGCGCATCTGGATTCTGACTGTAGGAATGCAGACTATGGGGGTGATTCAGGCTGGTTTGCAAAAGCAAACTCCTTCTTTAATTGGCAAAACCATGCTGCACTGCAGGTGGGGCAGATGTAACATGTGCAGATAGTTACATTTGGGTGGGGTGTATTCAAACTGAAATCTATATTGCGGTGTAAGAATAGAGCAGGCAGTATTTACCCTGCACAGAAACAAAATAACTCACCCAAATCTAACTCTCTCTGCGCATGTTACATCTAAACCCCCCCCCCCCTGCAGTGCACGTTACATGTGCCCTCCCCCCCCCCTGCAGTGCACATTACATCTGCCCCCCCCTGCGGTGCACGTTACATCTGCCCCCCCTGCAGTGCAGAACAGTTTTGTCCATTAAAGAAGGAGTTTGCTTTTCCAAACCAACCTGAATCACCCCATTATCTCTCTATCACAGCGGTCATACAGATAAAATAAAAATCTGCTTTACTACAGCTACAAACCTCCAGCCTCTGTGACAGATCCAGGGGGAGCCCTGCAGGTCCTCTCTCTCTCTATGGTATTAATTTAGTAAAGTTTCACAATGTGATGTCACCGGCGCATCCAGGGACAGGAGATGCCGCTGAAGAGGATCCTGAAGGCCGCTGTGGACATCAGGGGACCAGGTAAGTATGAAAAAAAAAAATCCAAAATATGCAAAAATCCCTTATCCAAAATGCTCATGGTCCCGAGCATATCGGATAAGGGATACTCTACCTGTGTGTGTATATATATATATATATATATAGAAAGAAACAGGCTGGCACTCGTGGGTCTTTGCAAAAAAATCAGTGTATTCACAACAGGTGAAGTCCAACGTTTCGGGGCTGCGCCCCTTTGTCAAGGTGCGCCCCTTTCGCAGCCCCGAAACGTTGGACTTCACCTGTTGTGAATACACTGATTTTTTTGCAAAGACCCACGAGTGCCAGCCTGTTTCTTTCTACATTACCTTCGACTGATGGGCACCTGGGCAGTTGCCCTATAGGAGTGAGTGCCGGACCGCATTGCTGTATATATATATATATATATATATAGTAAATAACAGCAGGCTGGCACTCCGGGGTCTTGTCAAAAACGAGTTGTATTCACAGCAAAAGAAACCAACGTTTCGGGGGTGGTCCCCCTTTGTCAAGGTGTGTGGGTGATACCACCTTGACAAAGGGGGACCACCCCCGAAACGTTGGTTTCTTTTGCTGTGAATACAACTCGTTTTTGACAAGACCCCGGAGTGCCAGCCTGCTGTTATTTACTATCAATTTCCCCCGGTAGGGCACCAGGGCAGTTGCCATCAGAGTGGAGAGTGCCGGGCCGCAACAAACTCTATATGTATATATGTGTGTATATATATATATATATATATATATATATATATATATATATATATATATATATATATGATTGCTTTTGGCTGCTACAACTGCACCATTAAACCACAAGCCTTAAGTAAATGAATGGCCCTAGGCTTAGTCAACTGTTACATGCAAGACTGCAAAGTATTTAACCATTTGCGTGCTAGTCCGAGACTTTTTACTACCAGGAATCCCAGCGGTACTAAGGGGTCTCGAAATCAATTAACCCTGTGTCTGGCAGAGGTAGCCGCCTATATTGGTGGGTACTGTACTGTGGCCCTGCCTACGTGGCCCCAAGCACAGATCACCCTGCAGATACAGATAAGGCTCCTGTGCGTGCCGGGAATCTGTCATTTGTGACACTTCACTCTTCACGCCCCAGAATAACGCTCACTCGTGTTCCGTCTCCCCTCTCAGAGACCCAGATACCACAACACAAGGCCCCAGTGTAATAGGAGCACTTCAATGATGCTCAAGTGCCTTTTACTGTTTAAAAATTCCTCCTTGGTATTGGATGTCGCTACAGCCTTACAAATCAATCACAATAATAAGTGCAATAGAAAATGTTGTGCGATAAAGGTTAAATGAAGGATTAGCAGCATTATATGAAGCAGCTGTGCAGGAACGGATGACGGAACAGTAGCAATGAGGAAACACATGAATGAATTCAGCTGCTCCGGAACCCTAGATCATAACAAGACACCACACACAAAACCATCATCCGCACCCCAAATCGTCCCCGCATCCCTCAAACCTCCCTAGGAAGGGGTAAAATAAGCCAACCAGCACTCAGTAAATTGTGGGTTCACCAAGGCCACGGTTTAATGTGTATAATTAGTTGCAGAATTATGGACCCCGCCAGGTGCTACGTCTTACTGCTGGGGGCTTCCTAGCAAAGGATTCTAAAGACATCAGTCACATTTCTATATTTGTCTGGTCTGTGACCTGGAGCAGTCTCTGCAGAGCAATAAGTGAGATGGGCAATAGAGTAATGAACATGAATAGGAACCAAGTGCAGTTAAATATTCTTTATACTGAAAAATCATCTAAACATATAAAAAGATGAGATTAAGCGCAGGCTGGTCAAACAGAGAAATCACTGATGATCTACAACCCCTGAGAGGTGTGATCAGTACTGCATAGAATATTCCACAGGAAACTCAAGGGTTCAATCAATAGGATAATATATTCCAGGGTCAGGTGGGTTCCTCCGCAAACAGTGTGAACTTGGGCTTCACCTTAACCGATGCGTTTCGTTTTCGAATAGTGCTCTTAGGAGAAAAGGAAATTGTGCCCAGGTTACTCCTGTCCTCCTCCAGTTGCCGGGCTGAACACTTAGGCGTGGGCACTCGGACTGTATTCCCAAACTTGGAGTAGTCCACTGAGTACATACCATCTTCTTCCGCTATGACGGGGACAAACCTCTGCCCCCAGAGGATCTCATCCGCCAGGTATGAAGTCCTTGCTTGAGTGGTGATCCCTGTGGTCTCCACCACACCTTCTAAGATGACAACGATCTCCAGGTCTTCGTGGTGGGTCAGGTCAGTCGCTGAGATGTCATATAGCGGGCTGTCCTTATTGATGGTGTGACATATGATGAGCGGGGAGACCAGGAATATCCCATTTGTGCTTACAGGGTTCTCCATTTGGATGTCTATTTGGTTGAGCGGTAGGACTTCTCCTTCTTGACTGTTGGACTTCCTCACCACCTGCATTCGGATGGTGGCACTAATGATCATACTCTTCCTCAAGTCTCCAACCCTGAACATGAAGCAGAGCCTGCCATTCCTGAGAGCGATCACAGCGTATTTACTAAAGATCAGGGTCTCGGCCCTGCGGTGGGCTTGTGCGGTCTTCATGAAGATACAGCCCAGCATGATGGCATTATTGACCAGCCCCACAATGTTTTGGATGATGAGGATCAGGATTGCAGTGGGACACTCCTCTGTGATCATCCTCCCTCCAAACCCAATTGTCACTTGGACCTCAATGGAGAAGAGGAAGGCGGCTGTAAAGGACTGGACACTGGTCACACATGGCACAAAGCCCTCTTCATTGTTGTCCAGGTCCCCATGTGCAAAGGCAATCAGCCACCAGATCATGCCAAAGAGGAGCCAGGTGCAGAGGAAGGACATGGTGAAGATGAGGAGGGTGTAGTGCCACTTGAGGTCCACCACTGTGGTGAAGACGTCCAGCAGGAAGCGCCCCTGCTCCCTGATGTTCTTGTGGGCCACATTGCAGGTCCCATTCTTGGCCACGAACCTGGCTCTCCTCTCCTTGGCTTTGTACCTGGGCTCATTGAGGTCCTCTGCCAGGCGGGTGGTGAGCACATACTCCTCGGGGATGAGCCCCTTCCTGGACAGCATGGCCCACCGGGCAGATAGGGAAAGCTTTGCAGTGAGGTTCTGCGTCTCTGGCTGTGTTCGTCCGGCTCCCTCCTCCGGTCCTTGCAAGGAGCTCCATCTGTCCACGCCAATCAGCGGGCACAGGGAGGAGGGGTGAGGGGCTCGGGTAGCCGGGTGTTCAGCAGCTGCAGCAATGCTGGGTGGGCCATAGTGTCCTCTCTGACACCGGGTTGCTGCAGGTCACAGCCGGGCACTCCGAGATCAGCTCCGGTCCGGTGCACAAGGGGACGCAGCAGCAGCTACTGTGCACTGGCTCTGTCTGCAGCTGGTGTAGTACCAGTAGTGGCCGCTAGATGGAGCAGCTGTAGCAGCAGAATGTATGTGTCATCTACAGCCATGTGTAGCCGCCAAGAGGGCGCATCAGTAACTACTAGGGATCTGCAGCCGGTGTATTACCAAGTGCGGCCGCAAGAGGGAGCCGAAACCCCAGGAATTTTGTGAAAGCGAATTGCAAGACAAAGAAAGAACGATTTGCAGAACGCAGGTATCAGGGACCCCTATATCATTTATATTAATCTCTATACATATTCTGATTCACTGATAATATTTAATTCATTTATATTTGTCTCTGCCAGAGCTAGGGTTACAATCTAAATTCCACATTGCGTGTTACACTCTAGTGATATTATATAGTCAGAAGCCAATTAATTTACCAGGATTATACAGGATATCAGGACAGGACAGAACAGAGAATTCCGATGAACCTGGGGTACAATGATCGTCCCATAACACCAGCATAAAATGTATCTGTACATTAGCCTGAGCCCACATGGTGTTGTCTCAGATATTTATCCACTGCCTGTCTCCCCAATCACCCACTATCCTCCTGTCACCCCTGCCTCCCCAGTCACCCACTATCTCCCTGTCCCACTAACTCCCCAATCACCCACTATCCTCCTGTCACCCTGCCTCCCCAGTCATCCACTATCCCACTGCCTCCCGAGTCACCCACTATCTTCCTGTCCCCCTGCCACAGCAGTCACTCTCAATCTCCCTGTTAGCTCTGCCTTCCCAGTCACCCACTATCTCCCTGTCCCACTGCCTCCCCAATCACCCACTATCCCCCTGTCACCCTGCCTCCCCAGTCACCCACTATCTCCCTGTCCCCCTGCCACCGCAGTCACTCTCTTTCTCCCTGTTACCTCTGCCTTCCCAGTCATCCACCATGTCCCTGGCGCCCACCATCTTCCTGTACCCTTGGGAGTAATATTGTGTGACCACACACCTTCTGTATGAAACCACGCCCCTTTTTTTGCATAAACTGGCACCAAAACATAAATCTGCATGTCAAAAAAATGAAGCTTGTGCCATTACAAAGGTTCTGGCTGAAACTAGTGAAATGCAGGCCCGGTACTTGTGTACTAGCACGGCACCCATCACATCGCAGACCATATCGCATGCGATGCAATGCGATATCGGCCTATGTTCTACAATGCCATACAATATGATGGGATGCGATTATAAATTGTATAAGCACCCTAATGGGCGCTTACAATGCTTAAATGCACCCCCACGCCACCCCCCAAGTATAAACGTGAACCTGAAGCGTGGCGAGCGCAGTGAGCCCGCGAGGGGCGGCGGTACGCGCCCTACGACCTTTTCATACCTCCACTATCCACGTCGGCGTGAAGTTGATTGTATAAAGTGTGGCGAGCGCAGCGAGCCACCGAGCCCGAAGCATGGCGAGGGGACGCGGATACCTTCACAGGTATCCGCGTCCCCTCGCTGCGCTCGCCACACTTTATAAAATCTACTCCACGCCGACGTGGATAGTGGCGGTGTGAAAAGTTCGTAGGACACGTACCTCTGCCCCTCGCGGGCTCGCTGCGCTCGCCACGCTTCGGGTTCACGTTTATACTTGGGGGGTGGCGTGGGGGTGCATTTAAGCATTGTAAGCACCCATTAGGGTGCTTATACAATTTAATATCGTATATGGGTCAAAATCGCATCGCATGCCATCGGGTGTATGGCATGCGATGCGATAAAAAATCAGGCAACTAATTATCGTGGGCGCCGTGCTAGTACACAAGTACCGCGGGCCCCTCCCACTGCTTGTGCCAGGTGATACAGTCACCCAATGTGATCACATCCTGCAGTGCGATGTTGGGCGCCGATATCGCATCCAGATTGCATTGATGATAAATGGGCCCCTACCTCAGATAACTACTGCACCTGATCAGGGTTCCTAATTTAGCCCCCAGGTACCAGGAACATTCTGCATTAAATGTCCCAGTCATGAGCACTGCAAAAAGGATGATTGATTCATGAATTATGAATGATGTCATTTCCCAGTCACAGGACAGTCATCTTATAACACGGCAGCCTGATACCAGCAGCGGACATTTCCTATTGGTCCTTGGTGGGGCCTAGTCTATGGATTGTGCTGTAGACAGACCATGTCATTATACCACAGGTGCAGCATTATAACATGGATGTGGCAATATAACACAGACTTGGCATCATTTCGCAGATGTGGCACCATGCCAGGGATGTACCATTATAATGCAGATTTGCCATTATTACACAGATATAGGACTTTATTCAGGTCCGTTCGCCCCCCCCCCCTGCGTGTTCGCCCGGGGGAGCGATGTTTGGCATCTGTGCATCTGCTGATGGCGGTTGCGAACGGGCACGGCGAGCTGCAAGTTCACCGACTCATTCACACCCACCAGTGTGGGCCATGGGAACGCCCAGCATTTCATGGGTGTTCCCACGGAAACGCTGGACGTTGCCATGGAAATGAGGCAGTGACGCGACTGCTGGGTGCGGGAAGCTGACATGACCGGATGGTCGGCAACCATCGAATTATTCGGTCCCCGCACCCGAGGCTGCGAATGGATGTTTATGCAAAACATCCATTAGCAGCCGTGTGGGGTACTTGGCGAGGGGGCGGGGCAGCTGTACGAGTGGTGGGCGGCGTTAAATCCTCACGCTGTGAACTCTGCAGTGTTGTGTGTGGATCAGAATAAGGTCCATGGTGTTATAACACAGAAGATATGTTATTATACAGATGTAACATTACATTAAGGATGTGACATAGGACGAGATGTACTAACCATTGGAGTAATAACCCACCAGCCACAGTACTTTATCTGGCCGGAGCAGTCCACTTTCCGCAACACTGGACTGGACCTGCTCCCTCCCTGACAGCAGGGCCGGATTTAAGTGTCATAGCGCCCCGAGGCACCATATTTTTTTGACTGCTTTTCTGAGGATAGGGAGAGGCAGTGGGTGACAGTGAGAAGGTGACAGTAGGGAGGTGTTGGGGAGAGATACTGGGATTCAGAGAGGCAGTGGGTGACAGGGATAAGGTGACAGTAGAGAGGTGTTGGGGAGAGATACTGGGATTGAGAGAGGCAGTGGGTGACAGGGATAAGGTGACAGTAGGGAGGTGTTGGGGAGAGATACTGGGATTGAGAGAGGCAGTGGGTGACAGGGAGAAGGTGACAGTAGAGAGGTGTTGGGGAGAGATACTGGGATTGAGAGAGGCAGTGGGTGACAGGGAGAAGGTGACAGTAGAGAGGTGTTGGGGAGAGATACTGGGATTGAGAGAGGCAGTGGGTGACAGGGAGAAGGTGACAGTAGAGAGGTGTTGGGGAGAGATACTGGGATTGAGAGAGGCAGTGGGTGACAGGGAGAAGGTGACAGTAGAGAGGTGTTGGGGAGAGATACTGGGATTGAGAGAGGCAGTGGGTGACAGGGATAAGGTGACAGTAGGGAGGTGTTGGGGAGAGATACTGGGATTCGGAGAGGCAGTGGGTGACAGGGAGAAGGTGACAGTAGGGAGGTGTTGGGGAGAGATACTGGGATTCGGAGAGGCAGTGGGTGACAGGGAGAAGGTGACAGTAGAGAGGTGTTGGGGAGAGATACTGGGATTCAGAGAGGCAGTGGGTGACAGGGAGGTGACAGTAGAGAGGTGTTGGGGAGAGATACTGGGATTGAGAGAGGCAGTGGGTGACAGGGAGAAGGTGACAGTAGAGAGGTGTTGGGGAGAGATACTGGGATTCAGAGAGGCAGTGGGTGACAGGGAGAAGGTGACAGTAGGGAGGTGTTGGGGAGAGATACTGGGATTCGGAGAGGCAGTGGGTGACAGGGAGAAGGTGACAGTAGAGAGGTGTTGGGGAGAGATACTGGGATTCAGAGAGGCAGTGGGTGACAGGGAGAAGGTGACAGTAGGGAGATGTTGGGGAGAGATACTGGGATTCGGAGAGGCAGTGGGGGACAGGGATAAGGTGACAGTAGGGAGGTGTTGGGGAGAGATACTGGGATTCAGAGAGGCAGTGGGTGACAGGGATAAGGTGACAGTAGAGAGGTGTTGGGGAGAGATACTGGGATTCGGAGAGGCAGTGGGTGACAGGGATAAGGTGACAGTAGGGAGGTGTTGGGGAGAGATACTGGGATTCAGAGAGGCAGTGGGTGACAGGGATAAGGTGACAGTAGAGAGGTGTTGGGGAGAGATACTGGGATTCGGAGAGGCAGTGGGTGACAGGGAGAAGGTGACAGTAGAGAGGTGTTGGGGAGAGATACTGGGATTCAGAGAGGCAGTGGGTGACAGGGATAAGGTGACAGTAGAGAGGTGTTGGGAGAGAGATACTGGGATTCAGAGAGGCAGTGGGTGACAGGGATAAGGTGACAGTAGGGAGGTGTTGGGGAGAGATACTGGGATTCAGAGAGGCAGTGGGTGACAGGGATAAGGTGACAGTAGAGATGTGTTGGGGAGAGATACTGGGATTGAGAGAGGCAGTGGGTGACAGGGATAAGGTGACAGTAGGGAGGTGTTGGGGAGAGATACTGGGATTGAGAGAGGCAGTGGGTGACAGGGAGAAGGTGACAGTAGAGAGGTGTTGGGGAGAGATACTGGGATTCAGAGAGGCAGTGGGTGACAGGGATAAGGTGACAGTAGGGAGGTGTTGGGGAGAGATACTGGGATTCGGAGAGGCAGTGGGTGACAGGGAGAAGGTGACAGTAGAGAGGTGTTGGGGAGAGATACTGGAATTCAGAGAGGCAGTGGGTGACAGGGATAAGGTGACAGTAGAGAGGTGTTGGGGAGAGATACTGGGATTCAGAGAGGCAGTGGGTGACAGGGATAAGGTGACAGTAGAGAGGTGTTGGGGAGAGATACTGGGATTCGGAGAGGCAGTGGGTGACAGGGATAAGGTGACAGTAGGGAGGTGTTGGGGAGAGATACTGGGATTCAGAGAGGCAGTGGGTGACAGGGATAAGGTGACAGTAGAGAGGTGTTGGGGAGAGATACTGGGATTCGGAGAGGCAGTGGGTGACAGGGAGAAGGTGACAGTAGAGAGGTGTTGGGGAGAGATACTGGGATTCAGAGAGGCAGTGGGTGACAGGGAGAAGGTGACAGTAGAGAGGTGTTGGGGAGAGATACTGGGATTCAGAGAGGCAGTGGGTGACAGGGATAAGGTGACAGTAGGGAGGTGTTGGGGAGAGATACTGGGATTCAGAGAGGCAGTGGGTGACAGGGATAAGGTGACAGTAGAGAGGTGTTGGGGAGAGATACTGGGATTGAGAGAGGCAGTGGGTGACAGGGATAAGGTGACAGTAGGGAGGTGTTGGGGAGAGATACTGGGATTGAGAGAGGCAGTGGGTGACAGGGAGAAGGTGACAGTAGAGAGGTGTTGGGGAGAGATACTGGGATTCAGAGAGGCAGTGGGTGACAGGGATAAGGTGACAGTAGGGAGGTGTTGGGGAGAGATACTGGGATTCGGAGAGGCAGTGGGTGACAGGGATAAGGTGACAGTAGAGAGGTGTTGGGGAGAGATACTGGGATTCAGAGAGGCAGTGGGTGACAGGGATAAGGTGACAGTAGGGAGGTGTTGGGGAGAGATACTGGGATTGAGAGAGGCAGTGGGTGACAGGGAGAAGGTGACAGTAGAGAGGTGTTGGGGAGAGATACTGGGATTCAGAGAGGCAGTGGGTGACAGGGATAAGGTGACAGTAGAGAGGGGTTGGGGAGAGATACTGGGATTCGGAGAGGCAGTGGGTGACAGGGATAAGGTGACAGTAGGGAGGTGTTGGGGAGAGATACTGGGATTCAGAGAGGCAGTGGGTGACAGGGATAAGGTGACAGTAGAGAGGTGTTGGGGAGAGATACTGGGATTCAGAGAGGCAGTGGGTGACAGGGATAAGGTGACAGTAGAGAGGTGTTGGGGAGAGATACTGGGATTCAGAGAGGCAGTGGGTGACAGGGATAAGGTGACAGTAGGGAGGTGTTGGGGAGAGATACTGGGATTGAGAGAGGCAGTGGGTGACAGGGAGAAGGTGACAGTAGAGAGGTGTTGGGGAGAGATACTGGGATTCAGAGAGGCAGTGGGTGACAGGGATAAGGTGACAGTAGGGAGGTGTTGGGGAGAGATACTGGGATTCAGAGAGGCAGTGGGTGACAGGGATAAGGTGACAGTAGAGAGGTGTTGGGGAGAGATACTGGGATTCGGAGAGGCAGTGGGTGACAGGGAGAAGGTGACAGTAGAGAGGTGTTGGGGAGAGATACTGGGATTCAGAGAGGCAGTGGGTGACAGGGATAAGGTGACAGTAGAGAGGTGTTGGGGAGAGATACTGGGATTCAGAGAGGCAGTGGGTGACAGGGATAAGGTGACAGTAGGGAGGTGTTGGGGAGAGATACTGGGATTCAGAGAGGCAGTGGGTGACAGGGATAAGGTGACAGTAGAGAGGTGTTGGGGAGAGATACTGGGATTGAGAGAGGCAGTGGGTGACAGGGATAAGGTGACAGTAGGGAGGTGTTGGGGAGAGATACTGGGATTGAGAGAGGCAGTGGGTGACAGGGAGAAGGTGACAGTAGAGAGGTGTTGGGGAGAGATACTGGGATTCGGAGAGGCAGTGGGTGACAGGGATAAGGTGACAGTAGGGAGGTGTTGGGGAGAGATACTGGGATTCGGAGAGGCAGTGGGTGACAGGGATAAGGTGACAGTAGGGAGGTGTTGGGGAGAGATACTGGAATTCAGAGAGGCAGTGGGTGACAGGGATAAGGTGACAGTAGGGAGGTGTTGGGGAGAGATACTGGGATTCGGAGAGGCAGTGGGTGACAGGGAGAAGGTGACAGTAGAGAGGTGTTGGGGAGAGATACTGGGATTCGGAGAAGCAGTGGGTGACAGGGAGAAGGTGACAGTAGGGAGGTGTTGGGGAGAGATACTGGAATTCAGAGAGGCAGTCGGTGACAGGGAGAAGGTGACAGTAGGGAGGTGTTGGGGAGAGATACTGGGATTCAGAGAGGCAGTGGGTGACAGGGAGAAGGTGACAGTAGGGAGGTGTTGGGGAGAGATACTGGGATTCAGAGAGGCAGTGGGTGACAGGGATAAGGTGACAGTAGAGAGGTGTTGGGGAGAGATACTGGGATTCGGAGAGGCAGTGGGTGACAGGGATAAGGTGACAGTAGAGAGGTGTTGGGGAGAGATACTGGGATTCGGAGAGGCAGTGGGTGACAGGGAGAAGGTGACAGTAGGGAGGTGTTGGGGAGAGATACTGGGATTCAGAGAGGCAGTGGGTGACAGGGATAAGGTGACAGTAGGGAGGTGTTGGGGAGAGATACTGGGATTCAGAGAAGCAGTGGGTGACAGGGAGAAGGTGACAGTAGGGAGGTGTTGGGGAGAGATACTGGAATTCAGAGAGGCAGTCGGTGACAGGGAGAAGGTGACAGTAGGGAGGTGTTGGGGAGAGATACTGGGATTCAGAGAGGCAGTGGGTGACAGGGAGAAGGTGACAGTAGGGAGGTGTTGGGGAGAGATACTGGGATTCGGAGAGGCAGTGGGTGACAGGGATAAGGTGACAGTAGAGAGGTGTTGGGGAGAGATACTGGGATTCAGAGAGGCAGTGGGTGACAGGGATAAGGTGACAGTAGAGAGGTGTTGGGGAGAGATACTGGGATTCAGAGAGGCAGTGGGTGACAGGGATAAGGTGACAGTAGAGAGGTGTTGGGGAGAGATACTGGGATTCAGAGAGGCAGTGGGTGACAGGGATAAGGTGACAGTAGAGAGGTGTTGGGGAGAGATACTGGGATTCAGAGAGGCAGTGGGTGACAGGGATAAGGTGACAGTAGGGAGGTGTTGGGGAGAGATACTGGAATTCAGAGAGGCAGTCGGTGACAGGGATAAGGTGACAGTAGAGAGGTGTTGGGGAGAGATACTGGGATTCAGAGAGGCAGTGGGTGACAGGGATAAGGTGACAGTAGGGAGGTGTTGGGGAGAGATACTGGGATTCAGAGAGGCAGTGGGTGACAGGGAGAAGGTGACAGTAGGGAGGTGTTGGGGAGAGATACTGGGATTCGGAGAGGCAGTGGGTGACAGGGATAAGGTGACAGTAGAGAGGTGTTGGGGAGAGATACTGGGATTCAGAGAGGCAGTGGGTGACAGGGATAAGGTGACAGTAGGGAGGTGTTGGGGAGAGATACTGGGATTCAGAGAGGCAGTGGGTGACAGGGATAAGGTGACAGTAGGGAGGTGTTGGGGAGAGATACTGGGATTCAGAGAGGCAGTGGGTGACAGGGATAAGGTGACAGTAGAGAGGTGTTGGGGAGAGATACTGGGATTCGGAGAGGCAGTGGGTGACAGGGAGAAGGTGACAGTAGAGAGGTGTTGGGGAGAGATACTGGGATTCAGAGAGGCAGTGGGTGACAGGGATAAGGTGACAGTAGAGAGATGTTGGGGAGAGATACTGGGATTCAGAGAGGCAGTGGGTGACAGGGATAAGGTGACAGTAGAGAGGTGTTGGGGAGAGATACTGGGATTCAGAGAGGCAGTGGGTGACGGAGAAGGTGACAGGAGAGAGGTGTTGGAGAGAGATACTGGGATTCGGAGAGGCAGTGGGTGACAGGGATAAGGTGACAGTAGAGAGGTGTTGGGGAGAGATACTGGGATTCAGAGAGGCAGTGGGTGACAGGGATAAGGTGACAGTAGAGAGGTGTTGGGGAGAGATACTGGGATTCAGAGAGGCAGTGGGTGACAGGGATAAGGTGACAGTAGGGAGGTGTTGGGGAGAGATACTGGGATTCGGAGAGGCAGTGGGTGACAGGGATAAGGTGACAGTAGAGAGGTGTTGGGGAGAGATACTGGGATTCAGAGAGGCAGTGGGTGACAGGGATAAGGTGACAGTAGGGAGGTGTTGGGGAGAGATACTGGGATTGAGAGAGGCAGTGGGTGACAGGGAGAAGGTGACAGTAGAGAGGTGTTGGGGAGAGATAATGGGATTCAGAGAGGCAGTGGGTGACAGGGATAAGGTGACAGTAGGGAGGTGTTGGGGAGAGATACTGGAATTCAGAGAGGCAGTGGGTGACAGGGATAAGGTGACAGTAGGGAGGTGTTGGGGAGAGATACTGGGATTCGGAGAGGCAGTGGGTGACAGGGAGAAGGTGACAGTAGAGAGGTGTTGGGGAGAGATACTGGGATTCGGAGAAGCAGTGGGTGACAGGGAGAAGGTGACAGTAGGGAGGTGTTGGGGAGAGATACTGGAATTCAGAGAGGCAGTCGGTGACAGGGAGAAGGTGACAGTAGGGAGGTGTTGGGGAGAGATACTGGGATTCAGAGAGGCAGTGGGTGACAGGGAGAAGGTGACAGTAGGGAGGTGTTGGGGAGAGATACTGGGATTCAGAGAGGCAGTGGGTGACAGGGATAAGGTGACAGTAGAGAGGTGTTGGGGAGAGATACTGGGATTCGGAGAGGCAGTGGGTGACAGGGAGAAGGTGACAGTAGAGAGGTGTTGGGGAGAGATACTGGGATTCAGAGAGGCAGTGGGTGACAGGGATAAGGTGACAGTAGAGAGGTGTTGGGGAGAGATACTGGGATTCAGAGAGGCAGTGGGTGACAGGGATAAGGTGACAGTAGGGAGGTGTTGGGGAGAGATACTGGGATTCAGAGAGGCAGTGGGTGACAGGGATAAGGTGACAGTAGAGAGGTGTTGGGGAGAGATACTGGGATTGAGAGAGGCAGTGGGTGACAGGGATAAGGTGACAGTAGGGAGGTGTTGGGGAGAGATACTGGGATTGAGAGAGGCAGTGGGTGACAGGGAGAAGGTGACAGTAGAGAGGTGTTGGGGAGAGATACTGGGATTCAGAGAGGCAGTGGGTGACAGGGATAAGGTGACAGTAGGGAGGTGTTGGGGAGAGATACTGGGATTCGGAGAGGCAGTGGGTGACAGGGATAAGGTGACAGTAGAGAGGTGTTGGGGAGAGATACTGGGATTCAGAGAGGCAGTGGGTGACAGGGATAAGGTGACAGTAGGGAGGTGTTGGGGAGAGATACTGGGATTGAGAGAGGCAGTGGGTGACAGGGAGAAGGTGACAGTAGAGAGGTGTTGGGGAGAGATACTGGGATTCAGAGAGGCAGTGGGTGACAGGGATAAGGTGACAGTAGGGAGGTGTTGGGGAGAGATACTGGAATTCAGAGAGGCAGTGGGTGACAGGGATAAGGTGACAGTAGGGAGGTGTTGGGGAGAGATACTGGGATTCGGAGAGGCAGTGGGTGACAGGGAGAAGGTGACAGTAGAGAGGTGTTGGGGAGAGATACTGGGATTCGGAGAAGCAGTGGGTGACAGGGATAAGGTGACAGTAGAGAGGTGTTGGGGAGAGATACTGGAATTCAGAGAGGCAGTCGGTGACAGGGAGAAGGTGACAGTAGGGAGGTGTTGGGGAGAGATACTGGGATTCAGAGAGGCAGTGGGTGACAGGGAGAAGGTGACAGTAGGGAGGTGTTGGGGAGAGATACTGGGATTCAGAGAGGCAGTGGGTGACAGGGATAAGGTGACAGTAGAGAGGTGTTGGGGAGAGATACTGGGATTCGGAGAGGCAGTGGGTGACAGGGATAAGGTGACAGTAGAGAGGTGTTGGGGAGAGATACTGGGATTCGGAGAGGCAGTGGGTGACAGGGAGAAGGTGACAGTAGGGAGGTGTTGGGGAGAGATACTGGGATTCAGAGAGGCAGTGGGTGACAGGGATAAGGTGACAGTAGGGAGGTGTTGGGGAGAGATACTGGGATTCAGAGAAGCAGTGGGTGACAGGGAGAAGGTGACAGTAGGGAGGTGTTGGGGAGAGATACTGGAATTCAGAGAGGCAGTCGGTGACAGGGAGAAGGTGACAGTAGGGAGGTGTTGGGGAGAGATACTGGGATTCAGAGAGGCAGTGGGTGACAGGGAGAAGGTGACAGTAGGGAGGTGTTGGGGAGAGATACTGGGATTCAGAGAGGCAGTGGGTGACAGGGATAAGGTGACAGTAGAGAGGTGTTGGGGAGAGATACTGGGATTCAGAGAGGCAGTGGGTGACAGGGATAAGGTGACAGTAGAGAGGTGTTGGGGAGAGATACTGGGATTCAGAGAGGCAGTGGGTGACAGGGATAAGGTGACAGTAGAGAGGTGTTGGGGAGAGATACTGGGATTCGGAGAGGCAGTGGGTGACAGGGAGAAGGTGACAGTAGAGAGGTGTTGGGGAGAGATACTGGGATTCAGAGAGGCAGTGGGTGACAGGGATAAGGTGACAGTAGAGAGGTGTTGGGGAGAGATACTGGGATTCAGAGAGGCAGTGGGTGACAGGGATAAGGTGACAGTAGGGAGGTGTTGGGGAGAGATACTGGAATTCAGAGAGGCAGTCGGTGACAGGGATAAGGTGACAGTAGGGAGGTGTTGGGGAGAGATACTGGGATTCAGAGAGGCAGTGGGTGACAGGGATAAGGTGACAGTAGGGAGGTGTTGGGGAGAGATACTGGGATTCAGAGAGGCAGTGGGTGACAGGGATAAGGTGACAGTAGAGAGGTGTTGGGGAGAGATACTGGGATTCGGAGAGGCAGTGGGTGACAGGGATAAGGTGACAGTAGAGAGGTGTTGGGGAGAGATACTGGGATTCGGAGAGGCAGTGGGTGACAGGGAGAAGGTGACAGTAGGGAGGTGTTGGGGAGAGATACTGGGATTCAGAGAGGCAGTGGGTGACAGGGATAAGGTGACAGTAGGGAGGTGTTGGGGAGAGATACTGGGATTCAGAGAAGCAGTGGGTGACAGGGAGAAGGTGACAGTAGGGAGGTGTTGGGGAGAGATACTGGGATTCAGAGAGGCAGTGGGTGACAGGGAGAAGGTGACAGTAGGGAGGTGTTGGGGAGAGATACTGGGATTCAGAGAGGCAGTGGGTGACAGGGATAAGGTAACAGTAGAGAGGTGTTGGGGAGAGATACTGGGATTGAGAGAGGCAGTGGGTGACAGGGATAAGGTGACAGTAGGGAGGTGTTGGGGAGAGATACTGGGATTGAGAGAGGCAGTGGGTGACAGGGAGAAGGTGACAGTAGAGAGGTGTTGGGGAGAGATACTGGGATTCGGAGAGGCAGTGGGTGACAGGGATAAGGTGACAGTAGGGAGGTGTTGGGGAGAGATACTGGGATTCGGAGAGGCAGTGGGTGACAGGGATAAGGTGACAGTAGAGAGGTGTTGGGGAGAGATACTGGGATTCAGAGAGGCAGTGGGTGACAGGGATAAGGTGACAGTAGGGAGGTGTTGGGGAGAGATACTGGGATTGAGAGAGGCAGTGGGTGACAGGGAGAAGGTGACAGTAGAGAGGTGTTGGGGAGAGATACTGGGATTCAGAGAGGCAGTGGGTGACAGGGATAAGGTGACAGTAGGGAGGTGTTGGGGAGAGATACTGGAATTCGGAGAGGCAGTGGGTGACAGGGATAAGGTGACAGTAGGGAGGTGTTGGGGAGAGATACTGGGATTCGGAGAGGCAGTGGGTGACAGGGAGAAGGTGACAGTAGAGAGGTGTTGGGGAGAGATACTGGGATTCGGAGAAGCAGTGGGTGACAGGGATAAGGTGACAGTAGAGAGGTGTTGGGGAGAGATACTGGGATTCGGAGAGGCAGTCGGTGACAGGGAGAAGGTGACAGTAGGGAGGTGTTGGGGAGAGATACTGGGATTCAGAGAGGCAGTGGGTGACAGGGAGAAGGTGACAGTAGGGAGGTGTTGGGGAGAGATACTGGGATTCAGAGAGGCAGTGGGTGACAGGGATAAGGTGACAGTAGAGAGGTGTTGGGGAGAGATACTGGGATTCGGAGAGGCAGTGGGTGACAGGGATAAGGTGACAGTAGAGAGGTGTTGGGGAGAGATACTGGGATTCGGAGAGGCAGTGGGTGACAGGGAGAAGGTGACAGTAGGGAGGTGTTGGGGAGAGATACTGGGATTCAGAGAGGCAGTGGGTGACAGGGATAAGGTGACAGTAGGGAGGTGTTGGGGAGAGATACTGGGATTCAGAGAAGCAGTGGGTGACAGGGAGAAGGTGACAGTAGGGAGGTGTTGGGGAGAGATACTGGAATTCAGAGAGGCAGTCGGTGACAGGGAGAAGGTGACAGTAGGGAGGTGTTGGGGAGAGATACTGGGATTCAGAGAGGCAGTGGGTGACAGGGAGAAGGTGACAGTAGGGAGGTGTTGGGGAGAGATACTGGGATTCGGAGAGGCAGTGGGTGACAGGGATAAGGTGACAGTAGAGAGGTGTTGGGGAGAGATACTGGGATTCAGAGAGGCAGTGGGTGACAGGGATAAGGTGACAGTAGAGAGGTGTTGGGGAGAGATACTGGGATTCAGAGAGGCAGTGGGTGACAGGGATAAGGTGACAGTAGAGAGGTGTTGGGGAGAGATACTGGGATTCGGAGAGGCAGTGGGTGACAGGGAGAAGGTGACAGTAGAGAGGTGTTGGGGAGAGATACTGGGATTCAGAGAGGCAGTGGGTGACAGGGATAAGGTGACAGTAGAGAGATGTTGGGGAGAGATACTGGGATTCAGAGAGGCAGTGGGTGACAGGGATAAGGTGACAGTAGAGAGGTGTTGGGGAGAGATACTGGGATTCAGAGAGGCAGTGGGTGACGGAGAAGGTGACAGGAGAGAGGTGTTGGAGAGAGATACTGGGATTCGGAGAGGCAGTGGGTGACAGGGATAAGGTGACAGTAGAGAGGTGTTGGGGAGAGATACTGGGATTCAGAGAGGCAGTGGGTGACAGGGATAAGGTGACAGTAGAGAGGTGTTGGGGAGAGATACTGGGATTCAGAGAGGCAGTGGGTGACAGGGATAAGGTGACAGTAGGGAGGTGTTGGGGAGAGATACTGGAATTCAGAGAGGCAGTCGGTGACAGGGATAAGGTGACAGTAGAGAGGTGTTGGGGAGAGATACTGGGATTCAGAGAGGCAGTGGGTGACAGGGATAAGGTGACAGTAGGGAGGTGTTGGGGAGAGATACTGGGATTCAGAGAGGCAGTGGGTGACAGGGAGAAGGTGACAGTAGGGAGGTGTTGGGGAGAGATACTGGGATTCGGAGAGGCAGTGGGTGACAGGGATAAGGTGACAGTAGAGAGGTGTTGGGGAGAGATACTGGGATTCAGAGAGGCAGTGGGTGACAGGGATAAGGTGACAGTAGAGAGGTGTTGGGGAGAGATACTGGGATTCAGAGAGGCAGTGGGTGACAGGGATAAGGTGACAGTAGGGAGGTGTTGGGGAGAGATACTGGGATTCAGAGAGGCAGTGGGTGACAGGGATAAGGTGACAGTAGAGAGGTGTTGGGGAGAGACACTGGGATTCGGAGAGGCAGTGGGTGACAGGGAGAAGGTGACAGTAGAGAGGTGTTGGGGAGAGATACTGGGATTCAGAGAGGCAGTGGGTGACAGGGATAAGGTGACAGTAGAGAGATGTTGGGGAGAGATACTGGGATTCAGAGAGGCAGTGGGTGACAGGGATAAGGTGACAGTAGAGAGGTGTTGGGGAGAGATACTGGGATTCAGAGAGGCAGTGGGTGACGGAGAAGGTGACAGGAGAGAGGTGTTGGAGAGAGATACTGGGATTCGGAGAGGCAGTGGGTGACAGGGATAAGGTGACAGTAGAGAGGTGTTGGGGAGAGATACTGGGATTCAGAGAGGCAGTGGGTGACAGGGATAAGGTGACAGTAGAGAGGTGTTGGGGAGAGATACTGGGATTCAGAAAGGCAGTGGGTGACAGGGATAAGGTGACAGTAGGGAGGTGTTGGGGAGAGATACTGGAATTCAGAGAGGCAGTCGGTGACAGGGATAAGGTGACAGTAGAGAGGTGTTGGGGAGAGATACTGGGATTCAGAGAGGCAGTGGGTGACAGGGATAAGGTGACAGTAGGGAGGTGTTGGGGAGAGATACTGGGATTCAGAGAGGCAGTGGGTGACAGGGAGAAGGTGACAGTAGGGAGGTGTTGGGGAGAGATACTGGGATTCGGAGAGGCAGTGGGTGACAGGGATAAGGTGACAGTAGAGAGGTGTTGGGGAGAGATACTGGGATTCAGAGAGGCAGTGGGTGACAGGGATAAGGTGACAGTAGAGAGGTGTTGGGGAGAGATACTGGGATTGAGAGAGGCAGTGGGTGACAGGGATAAGGTGACAGTAGAGAGGTGTTGGGGAGAGATACTGGGATTCGGAGAGGCAGTGGGTGACAGGGAGAAGGTGACAGTAGAGAGGTGTTGGGGAGAGATACTGGGATTCAGAGAGGCAGTGGGTGACAGGGATAAGGTGACAGTAGAGAGATGTTGGGGAGAGATACTGGGATTCAGAGAGGCAGTGGGTGACAGGGATAAGGTGACAGTAGAGAGGTGTTGGGGAGAGATACTGGGATTCAGAGAGGCAGTGGGTGACGGAGAAGGTGACAGGAGAGAGGTGTTGGAGAGAGATACTGGGATTCGGAGAGGCAGTGGGTGACAGGGATAAGGTGACAGTAGAGAGGTGTTGGGGAGAGATACTGGGATTCAGAGAGGCAGTGGGTGACAGGGATAAGGTGACAGTAGAGAGGTGTTGGGGAGAGATACTGGGATTCAGAGAGGCAGTGGGTGACAGGGATAAGGTGACAGTAGGGAGGTGTTGGGGAGAGATACTGGAATTCAGAGAGGCAGTCGGTGACAGGGATAAGGTGACAGTAGAGAGGTGTTGGGGAGAGATACTGGGATTCAGAGAGGCAGTGGGTGACAGGGAGAAGGTGACAGTAGGGAGGTGTTGGGGAGAGATACTGGGATTCAGAGAGGCAGTGGGTGACAGGGAGAAGGTGACAGTAGGGAGGTGTTGGGGAGAGATACTGGGATTCAGAGAGGCAGTGGGTGACAGGGAGAAGGTGACAGTAGGGAGGTGTTGGGGAGAGATACTGGGATTCGGAGAGGCAGTCGGTGACAGGGAGAAGGTGACAGTAGGGAGGTGTTGGGGAGAGATACTGGGATTCAGAGAGGCAGTGGGTGACAGGGAGAAGGTGACAGTAGAGAGATACTGGGATTCAGAGAGGCAGTGGGTGACAGGGATAAGGTGACAGTAGAGAGGTGTTGGGGAGAGATACTGGGATTCGGAGAGGCAGTGGGTGACAGGGATAAGGTGACAGTAGGGAGGTGTTGGGGAGAGATACTGGGATTCGGAGAGGCAGTGGGTGACAGGGATAAGGTGACAGTAGAAAGGGTGTTGGGAGAGATACTGGGATTCAGAGAGGCAGTGGGTGACAGGGAGAAGGTGACAGTAGGGAGGTGTTGGGGAGAGATACTGGGATTCAGAGAGGCAGTGGGTGACAGGGAGAAGGTGACAGTAGGGAGGTGTTGGGGAGAGATACTGGGATTCGGAGAGGCAGTGGGTGACAGGGATAAGGTGACAGTAGAGAGGTGTTGGGGAGAGATACTGGGATTCAGAGAGGCAGTGGGTGACAGGGATAAGGTGACAGTAGAGAGGTGTTGGGGAGAGATACTGGGATTCAGAGAGGCAGTGGGTGACAGGGATAAGGTGACAGTAGAGAGGTGTTGGGGAGAGATACTGGGATTCGGAGAGGCAGTGGGTGACAGGGAGAAGGTGACAGTAGAGAGGTGTTGGGGAGAGATACTGGGATTCAGAGAGGCAGTGGGTGACAGGGATAAGGTGACAGTAGAGAGATGTTGGGGAGAGATACTGGGATTCAGAGAGGCAGTGGGTGACAGGGATAAGGTGACAGTAGAGAGGTGTTGGGGAGAGATACTGGGATTCAGAGAGGCAGTGGGTGACGGAGAAGGTGACAGGATAGAGGTGTTGGAGAGAGATACTGGGATTCGGAGAGGCAGTGGGTGACAGGGATAAGGTGACAGTAGAGAGGTGTTGGGGAGAGATACTGGGATTCAGAGAGGCAGTGGGTGACAGGGATAAGGTGACAGTAGAGAGGTGTTGGGGAGAGATACTGGGATTCGGAGAGGCAGTGGGTGACAGGGATAAGGTGACAGTAGAGAGGTGTTGGGGAGAGATACTGGGATTCAGAGAGGCAGTGGGTGACAGGGATAAGGTGACAGTAGAGAGGTGTTGGGGAGAGATACTGGGATTCGGAGAGGCAGTGGGTGACAGGGATAAGGTGACAGTAGAGAGGTGTTGGGGAGAGATACTGGAATTCAGAGAGGCAGTGGGTGACAGGGAGAAGGTGACAGTAGGGAGGTGTTGGGGAGAGATACTGTGATTTGGAGAGGCAGTGGGTGACAGGGATAAGGTGACAGTAGGGAGGAGTTGGGGAGAGATACTGGGATTCAGAGAGGCAGTGGGTGACAGGGAGAAGGTGACAGGAGGGAGTTGTTGGGGAGAGATACTGGGATTCAGAGAGGCAGTGGGTGACAGGGATAAGGTGACAGTAGAAAGGGTGTTGGGAGAGATACTGGGATTCAGAGAGGCAGTGGGTGACAGGGAGAAGGTGACAGTAGGGAGGTGTTGGGGAGAGATACTGGGATTCAGAGAGGCAGTGGGTGACAGGGAGAAGGTGACAGTAGGGAGGTGTTGGGGAGAGATACTGGGATTCGGAGAGGCAGTGGGTGACAGGGATAAGGTGACAGTAGAGAGGTGTTGGGGAGAGATACTGGGATTCAGAGAGGCAGTGGGTGACAGGGATAAGGTGACAGTAGAGAGGTGTTGGGGAGAGATACTGGGATTCAGAGAGGCAGTGGGTGACAGGGATAAGGTGACAGTAGAGAGGTGTTGGGGAGAGATACTGGGATTCGGAGAGGCAGTGGGTGACAGGGAGAAGGTGACAGTAGAGAGGTGTTGGGGAGAGATACTGGGATTCAGAGAGGCAGTGGGTGACAGGGATAAGGTGACAGTAGAGAGATGTTGGGGAGAGATACTGGGATTCAGAGAGGCAGTGGGTGACAGGGATAAGGTGACAGTAGAGAGGTGTTGGGGAGAGATACTGGGATTCAGAGAGGCAGTGGGTGACGGAGAAGGTGACAGGATAGAGGTGTTGGAGAGAGATACTGGGATTCGGAGAGGCAGTGGGTGACAGGGATAAGGTGACAGTAGAGAGGTGTTGGGGAGAGATACTGGGATTCAGAGAGGCAGTGGGTGACAGGGATAAGGTGACAGTAGAGAGGTGTTGGGGAGAGATACTGGGATTCGGAGAGGCAGTGGGTGACAGGGATAAGGTGACAGTAGAGAGGTGTTGGGGAGAGATACTGGGATTCAGAGAGGCAGTGGGTGACAGGGATAAGGTGACAGTAGAGAGGTGTTGGGGAGAGATACTGGGATTCGGAGAGGCAGTGGGTGACAGGGATAAGGTGACAGTAGAGAGGTGTTGGGGAGAGATACTGGAATTCAGAGAGGCAGTGGGTGACAGGGAGAAGGTGACAGTAGGGAGGTGTTGGGGAGAGATACTGTGATTTGGAGAGGCAGTGGGTGACAGGGATAAGGTGACAGTAGGGAGGAGTTGGGGAGAGATACTGGGATTCAGAGAGGCAGTGGGTGACAGGGAGAAGGTGACAGTAGGGAGGTGTTGGGGAGAGATACTGGGATTCAGAGAGGCAGTGGGTGACAGGGATAAGCAGCACTTAATCCCTGGTGCCAGAAGCTCACAGCTCCTCCTGTCACTGACATTACAGGGCTGCTCTATCCGGCGAAGGGTGTTCAGCATTCGATCCCCGGCGTCGGTTCACGCAGGTGCTGCAGGCACCACTTGCTGCCCCCAGCAGGTGCCCCCCATAGGCCCGTGCCTAGAGGACCTAGTGCAGGGCTGGGCAACACCGGCCCTCCAGATGTTAATGAACTACACATCCCAGGATGCTTTGCATTAGTTTTGCTATGTAGCCATGCTGAAAATGATACAAGGCATGCTGGGATGTGTAGTTCATCAACATCTGGAGGACCGGTGTTGCCCAGCCCTGGCCTAGTGGGAAATCCATCACTGTCTGACAGTCCTTGTATCCCCAGCTCATAGCCGCCTCACCTCTGCTCTCTTACTGACAGTCCCTGTATCCCCAGCTCAAAGCCGCCTCACCTCTGCTCTATCCCTGACAGTCCCTGTATTCCCTGCTTACAGCCGCCTCACCTCTGCTCTATCCCTGACAGTCCCTGTATTCCCTGCTCACAGCCGCCTCACCTCTGCTCTCTCCCTGACAGTCCCTGTATTCCCTGCTCAAAGCCGCCTCACCTCTGCTCTCTCCCTGACAGACCTGTACTCCAAGCTCACAGCCGCCTCACCTCTGCTCTCTCCCTGACAGACCTGTACTTCAAGCTCACAGCTGCCTCACCTCTGCTCCAGTGGCGTAACTAGAAATTTTGCTCCCCCCTGCCAAAATAAATTCTGGCGCCCCCCCCCCTATTTTTGGTAAAACAAACAGGACTGACTCTTGGTAATTCGGTTCCCAGCGCGACCTGTAGAAATATCCCCTTATAAACTTAAAAAAAAAAAAACACAAATAATTTATAAAGAAAATAAATAACCTATAGAGTGCCCATTCCAAAAAGGGAGAGTAGCAATGTTTAGTACAAGATGCCACACACCATAATGCCCTTTACACAACATGCCACACACCGTAATGGCCCAGTACTCCTGCTTATACATATGACACCTACAGTAGCGTCCTTTACACAATGCACTTCATACAATGCCCCCAGTAGTGCCTCTCACTGGTCTGAGTAGGCCACATAGTCCTCTAGGCCATAAATGCGACATCCATGAACACAGTATCTCAGCACAGCAAGATGTCACGTGAAAGAGAAAGCTCATCCTATTTAAATTAAGCTGACTTTTGTCTTTCATGAGTGCAATGGTGACATCAACTCTTCTCCTAGTAAAGCATGAAGGTATGAAAGTGGCCATTCCTGCATTGCCTTATTGCTTGCTAGGACCCAAATTATATGCAAAAAAAGCACAAGCAAGGGGGGATTGGGTTTAGGTACTAGTGATTTAGGGTTAGGCTGTGGAGGGAGATTTGGGGACATGCAAGGCAGGGGTTATGGTCAGGCTTTGGGGCTTGGGAGGTTAGGTTTATACACCGCCCAGTGTATTAAGATTCACACGCAGCACAACAAACAATGGGGTAATTTTACAAAGACGTGAGTTATATTGAACATAGAATGTTGCCCATAGCAACCAATCAGATTCTAGCTTTTATCTTGTAGAATGTGCTAAATAAATAATTAAATAAATAAATAGTAGAACCTGTTTGGTTGATATGGGCATCATTCATAGCACGCCCATCTTAGTAAATGTACCACCATGTGTGCCCAGGTCGCGTGGGTGCATCTGTATGTGCTGGATTGCATGAATACCTTGGATGAGCTTATTCTTTTGGGACTATATTTATATAAATAAATATATATGATATATATAGATATATAGATGATAAATATCAGAAATCTTCAGAGATCCTCACACTTAGTATATTTAAACAAATAAAATAAATGGAAAAAACAGCCCCCATGTACTGTACACACACACAGCAAATAAATACACAAATGATTGCCACACTGACACTCCACATCTACAGTATATTTGACCCTACTTAAGCAATTACCTGTATTCTAAAAGTGAAGAGCCTTGCAGGACTCGGAGGCTGGGCTGATGCTGGCTGGGAGGAGACGAGTCAGTGCTGCAGAAGGGAGGTCAGGGGACAGGAAGGGAAGACTTTGTATATGAGCTCCGCTCATTGGTAGCAGGTCCCGGGGGAGGGGCTGGCTCCAGCAGCTGTGTAACTCAGGAAGCTGCGTGTGACAGACACACTGACACTGCCAACTGCTCCAGCCCTGAACCTCTACACCTGAGGACATGCTGGGGCTGCGGGGCAGGTGTCAGACGTTCAGAGCAGCCAGGAGAGCACTCATCATTCCTCCCGGCCGTCCCTTGCCCAGCCCGCACTGACTGCCTGTTTATAGCAGTCAGACACTCACCCAGCCAGTAAAGGAAAGCCACAGGGAGCCCGGAATAATTAGCAGCGCCAGCGCAGCGTGTAAGGTGGGTGGGCAGCAGGCAGGGTGGAAGGGGAACGCTCTCAAGGCTGTCTGTGTGAGGACGCTCAGTGACCCTGTCACTGCGTCCTCACACAGCCAGAGGCGGAGAAGTGGCTGCTGCAGCTCTCTTGCTGCTGGCTCTGTTAGAGAGTGAAACTGCGCCCCCGGGGCGCCTGCTCCCCCCCGCCATCGCTGGGGCTGCGGAGGCTTATTTACGCCACTGCTCTGCTCTCTCCCTGACAGACCTGTACTCCAAGCTCACAGCCGCCTCACCTCTGCTCTCTCCCTGACAGTCTCTGAATTCCCTGTGAGCACTGCACTTTTGGGGGATTTTACTATACAAATGATTAGAATAATATACAGATGTCATTGTTTCAGTTCTAAATATCTTTGTATTATTTAAATAATTTGGTACTTGTTTCCTAGCAGGGCGCCCATCGCATCGCATACCATAAGGCATACGATGGTATGCGATGCGATGTTAGCCGATGTTATACAATTTTAAATTGTATAAGCACCCTAATGGGTGTTTTCAATGTTAAATGTGCCCCCTATAAGATAAATAATTGTATAAGCACCATAATGGGTGCTTACAATGTAAAAATCACCCCCACACCACCCATACTATCAACGCCAACCCGAAGCATGGTGAGCGCAGCAAGCCCGCGAGGTGCGGCGGTACGCGCCCTCCGACCTTTTCATACCCCCACTATCCATGTCGGAGTGGAGTTGATTTCAGTTAGTGTGGCGAACGCAACGAGCTACGAGCCCGAAGCATGGCGAGCGGACGCGGAATACATGTAAAGTAATACGCGTCCCCTCGCAGGGCTCGCTGCGCTCGCCACGCTTCGGGCTCGGTGGCTCTCCACACTATATAAAATCAACTCCACGCCAACGTGGATAGTGGTGGTATGAAAAGCTCGCCACGCTTCAGGTTGGCGTTGATAGTGGGGGTGCATTTAACATTGTAAGCACTCATTAGGGTGCTTATACAATTTAAAATCGCATCGCATGCGGACATATGGCATGCGATGCGATGCCGTACGACTGAATATCGTGGGCGCCGTGCTAGGAAACAAGTACCAAAAATTGTTATAGTCAAAACTCACATTTTCTGTAGCATGGGTCCCCTGCCCGCACGTCACTGGTGGCATTATAAAACAGATGTAGCATTATTTATTTATGTATGGATGAATGTGGTGTTATAGTACAGATACGACATTATACCACAGATATGGGAAAGATGTATCAATAGATTATCAAAGCTTGGCAAAAGATAAAGTAGAAAGAAATAAAGTAGTAGCCAATCAATTTCTGCTGTTACCGACTTTATTTAAAAAATGACAGTTAGGGCCATATTTTATCTTTCTTCAAGCTTTGATAAATCTCCCTGATGGCGGTATAATACAGATAAAGCATTATATCAGGATTTTCTGTAATAATTTTGATGGGACATTATAACCAGCCGGTATTACCATGTTCAACTTTTGAAATAAATTATTTTCGAATTGTCTCTGTTAGGGATGCGGTCATTTGGTCTACAGCATTAGGTCGACATGGGAAAATGTCGACATGGGTCTAGGTTGACATGGGAAAAGGTCGACATGGTTCTAGGTCGAAAGGTCGTTAGTTCGACAGGTCATTAGTTCGCTAGTGTCTAGGTTGACAGTCAAAAGGTCGACATGGGGTTTTCCAATGTTTTTTTAGCTGACAGGCGGTAGTTCCTGCCCTACCATCCACTAGGGCGTCGTGGGAGAATAAATTAGTGCGAGCGCAGCACTATAAACTGTGTCCATGTTGCATGAGTTGACATTCAGGTAAAAAAACTGTGAAAAACCCCATGTCGACCTAATGACTGTCGACCATCATGCTGTAGACCAAATGATCCCAACCCCTCTGTTATCCATAAACCACGCAGTAACAGACATTGCTGAACGTGTCAGAAGATTCTAAAGGGCCAGACACACGATTTGGGCTGATTTCACCTGATTCCGACTGATAGGCCACAATGGCAGGTATATGACATCCGCTCTGATGCGTGGCTCTGTCCTCATTGGATCAGAGTTGGAGGTCAGAACTGCCTGCACGTCCGACCCCCGACCCCCTTCCGGCGGCAGGGAACAGGGTCGCATGCTATACATGACATGCCAAAGTACCGCGTGCGATCATGCTGCCCTGGGCGGTTCAAGGGGGATTG
Organism: Crinia signifera; assembly: GCF_055691185.1. Classification (NCBI taxonomy): domain Eukaryota; kingdom Metazoa; phylum Chordata; class Amphibia; order Anura; family Myobatrachidae; genus Crinia; species Crinia signifera. The sequence goes on along the minus strand of NC_139227.1, from coordinate 121,684,435 downwards.
GATGGCCATACACTGCTGCGACTAATGTATGGCCAGCTTACGGGGTATATTTACTAAACTGCTATGTTTTGGTTGCTATAAGCAGCACTTCTCTAAACCCGCACCTTAGTAAATACTGTATACCTTATGCAACATTGAGTCACTCTTGTTTTTTTCCTTTGGAATTTACATTAATAGGAAGAAATGTCCAAATTGGTATTTGTCTAGGGCGAGATGTTGGTGATACCCACAGGCGGGGTCCTCTGTGTCTTCAGCAGAGCATTGACATCGGTTTCCTGAGCTCTGGGGATTTGGGTTATTTGAGGTTTTTCAGCCTACTCCCATCTCTCCAGGAATTGAATCGTTACATGTTGATGTCTGTGAGGTCAGGAGGCAGATTCACCTGGTATTTAGGGAAGAGCCGAAGTCGGCGCAGTCAGTGAACGTCTCCCTGAAAGAGGCTGATTGTAAGAGACGCCGATTCCAATAGGTCAAACTGTCCGAGTCTGTCTGAGTCATCTCCATTACTGGACAACTATTACAGGATCCCTGAGTATTCTATCTATATCTATCTCCCCTCTCTGGTGCTTGACCTATCAGCTGTCACCTATCAGGAGTTGGGCCTACCAGTTGTCACCTGTGATGATCAGGGAATATCAGTTGTCACCTCTAAGAAGCTGGGTCTATCAGTTGTCACACGTGAAGCATTCTATCAGTTGTCACCTCCCAGGTGCTGGGCCCAACAGCTGTCACTTCTCAAGAGTTGGGGCCACCAGCTTTCACCTGTGACGATCAGGGCATATAAGTTGTCACCTCCAAGAAGCTGGGTCTATTAGATGTCACACGTGAAGCTTTGTATAAGTTGTCACCTCCCAGCTATTGGGCCCGCCCATCAGCTGTAATTTCTCATTCATTGGGCCTACCACTTGTCACCTGTGACGATCAGGGCAAATCAGCTGTCACCTTTAAGGAACGGGGCTTATGATGCCGTCTCTTGGAAGATGGGATTATTAGTTGTAACTGTTGAGGAGTTGGGTCATCATTTACTAAGGAATTGGACCCAGCTACGGCCATAATCCAATGTGATCTTCCTAGAAGCTACTGCAGTTGTGACCAAGCCCTCCTCTTATCTCTCTCCGGTGACGGGAGGCCATGTTATTACAATGAATAAATAAGGCCTTACAGTATATCAGTAATAGTTACTAATGTAAGTTGGCCAATACCACCAATATATCCGATTGGGTAAATGACTGTGCTGAGGGGTTCAGTGTCCTGAGGGAACTAATACAGTTTGGCGTCACCTGTATGTCCCCGACTGCAGTGCTGCAGACAGGTGCAGGTGGCGGCCATCTTGCAGCTTCTGCCTGACTGCTCAGGGTCCTACACTGCATCACAGGAACATCACCAAAAGCCGGGATACTGATTACTGGCACTTTGTGTAGTTATATTTAGCACATAGGAAAGAGAAATGTATACGAGGACTGAGGCTTATGAACACCACATAAGTGTCTTGGATGACTGAGCAAAGACGCTGGAACAAAATATGGTTTATATTAGTATCGCCACCTAGATGGGGGTTGGTGCGCGTTTATTAAGGGGTCTGCTGCTGTGCAAGGTAATAACACAAACTATGTAACAATGAGAGGTCTGTGCCAGCAATCCCACCAAATCCCTACGTGTAAACGCAGAGCCCCACCGCCTGCTGGGAAACCGGGGCATTCATATTAAATGAACATTCCTTACCCACAATGCACTGTGGTTTCCTACTGTATGTTTGTGAATCCCCCACCCAACCCCCCCTGGGGCCTGAACCTCTCACAGCTCCAGAAACCTTAACATGTTTGGTGGACGGGTTCTAGGTTGGGAAAAGGAGGCAGCATGACAGTAATACGGGGAATATTGATATACGTGTCTTGTGGCCCTAGCCAAAAGGGCCACCACGGGCAGGATTTGCCCCCTTGTGAGATGGGATGCAGATATATTACTTGCACATAATCAGACACCGTCTGTAAATAACTGAAAAATCAGGAAAAGCTCTTTATTATGAAACAATTAAGATTCTTTTTTTTTATATTTACACATTATTTACACAATTAAAAAACTAGTTGATTGGTGAATTGCACTTCTGGCAGGTTTCCGCGTCTCGCTACTTATCGGCTTGTACGTATGAGGCGAACATGCTGTCATCCCGCTCCAGGAGAACCTCCGGCTTGTCGTACTCCATAATGGCGCCTCGCTTCATTACGATGACCATATCTGCATTCAGGATGGTGTGTACCCGATGCTGGGGGGCAGAGAGAGAGGCATGAGACGTGCCCGCCACACATACCGGCGTATACCCCGTGCTGGGGGGCAGAGAGAGAGAGAGGCATGAGACGTGCCCGCCACACATACCGGCGTATACCCCGTGCTGGGGGGCTGAGACAAAGAGAGAGGCATGAGACAGTGCCCACCACACATACCGGCGCATACCCCATGCTGGGGGGCTGAGACAGAGAGAGAGGCATGAGACAGTGCCCACCACACATACCGGCGCATACCCCGTGCTGGGGGGCTGAGACAGAGAGAGAGGCATGAGACGTGCCCGCCACACATACCGGCGTATACCCCGTGCTGGGGGGCTGAGACAGAGAGAGAGGCATGAGACACTGCCCACCACACATATTGTACCAGGGGATGGTACGGGGTGTGATGGGGTTAGTATGTACCCAGTGCCAGATCATATCCATACTCCTCCCAGCCAGTATTTCTGTGTCACCCCAGACCTCCAACCTCATTACCACGGTCCCCCGTTTACCTGACAGCCAGAATCCTTTACCTGACCTAGTTACACCATACAATACCCACTACCAGAGCTTATTGGTTGCCATGGGTTACAGTTACTCCAGTGACTCTGCGGCAGTCTGCATGTGCAAGAAATGAAAGCACAGAGATTGCGTTGCACCTTAGTACGGACGTGATAATGACCTCGCTCCATCCGGTATGACTATCAGACGTGTGCAACAAACACAGAAGCGGAATATTTACACATTGATAATGAGCCGCATAAAGGTTCACAGGCAGAAATAAACCTCATGATCCTATCGGAAACTATAACGTCTAGTAAATCAACCTGAAAGCTCGTTACCGTACGTGAAACTAGCGAGGGATCCAGTGATCCGTAAATGAATAGAATGATATAGATATATAGGTGGAATGTCGTTACTAGATCTGCAGTATATAACATCAAAGACTTTCCCCCAGTGAGCGCCCGGGGAGCCACAGGCAGAAACATTGCAGTGTGGGGTGCGGACACACTGCAGACTGAGCTGCGACGTCACGTGGGCGCCTGACCCACTTCTCTCCATCACAGGAGAGAACACTGGGTATGTTTCTTATGCAGAGAGCAGACGGAGGGAGCACTAATCTTGTGCAGGGAATCTACATGCACCGCGCTGTCAGTTTAACCCTGTGTCGGCATAGTAGCTGTATTACACTGCATCTCACTCTGCACCGAGGTACTATACACTAGGCAGTAGCACGGGGCCCCACAAGTCATGGGGCCTTCTAGCAGGGGTGCGCTGGATTATACCCCAGCACACTATGGAAGCAGGAACATAATTACATGTCACAATGATGATCTATTCGGTATCCTACACTGCACAGAAGTTTAGAGAAGTTTATGGGCGGGATGTACTAAAGTAAAGAGCGGTAAAAGACCAATTTTCTGGGTTTTTAGCCCCGGCGGGGCTTTGCTGCGGAGGGTTACAAGGTAGAATCCTATTGGACCACCCTGCAGTGCTGCTGTGTGAGGGTTCCACACAGATCCCTCCCAGCATGCCCACAGCTGCCGGCGTCTTTGCGCATGCGCAGATCCGGACGTCCGGGCAGCCATGGGGATCGCAAAGGGCAGCTGTTATCAGGACAGCTGCCTTTTTGTGTTGCTCACATGTTAGTACATATGCGATGAGCATCACGCCGATGGGAGATGGGATGTGCCGCTGCTGATTGGTGCATCCCGCCCCATGTGTGATATGACGAACAAAGGCTACAGCGTTAATCATACACAATCAGAGCAGCCAGTCAGCATGCCTCCCGTGCCAGGAGAATCACATTGGGTAATTCAGGGTAAGATACACAGGCTGTTGTTTGTGGAGTGTTTGATAGGGGGCGCTGCAGGATAATCAGATGAGGGGTACCATTGCAAACAGGCTGTAGGCCTACTGAGAAATCAAGGCACCAAGTCCTGGGGCTGTGCATGGGTTTGTATTTGGGCACTAGGCTATTGCACCTAGAGGAGCAGACAGGTCATTCCGTAAACAATATGAAGGTAAAAGAATAGGGCCCAAATTAGATCATGTGGTTTATCAACCACTTAACTGACAAATACTCAGGACCGGATTAACAAGGGGCCAACAGCGGTGGTAGTCTCGAGGGCCCCCACACAGTGTCACTCTGACCCTGCCAATACATGCTGCTGATGAGAGGACTCTGTAGGGTGTCTGGGCATGGAGAACAGAGACGGAAACAGGCCATCACCATGGGAGGTGAGTAATCTGGGTGGACATGGGAGGGGCCAATGGCATGTGGCCATATTGGGGGAGTGGCAAAGGACCATTTTATTGGAGGCGGCCCTCACAAGCCCTATTGTTACTCACCGCTATAGTGACCACAGTGCGCTCATCAAACGCCGTCATTACCACCTTCTGTAGGATGTTCTCCTGCAAGATGAGACAATATGGGTCACAGTGGAGACACCACCCACAGATCAGAGTGCCCCCCCCCCACGTAATAACTAAGGGCCTAATTCAGAGGTGAGAGCTGCAGCGTCCGCTCTAGAACCTGTTGCCGGAGTCGCGGGTGCAATAATATGCGGTAGAGTGGGGATCTATATGCATCTCCCCCACTGATCACACTTACCGTGGCCATATCTATGGACGCCGTGGCCTCATCCATGATTAAAATGCTGCTTTTCCGCACGAAGGCCCGCGCCAGGCAGAAGAGCTGTCTCTGGCCCACGCTGAAGTTCTCTCCACCTTCTGTGACCGCTGCATCTGTGGAGGAGAGACCCCGAGTGTCAGTACATTGTTCCCAGCAGTAACTATCTTTCTAGCCATTGGATCTATCAGTGTCTGGTGCCCGTATTTCTGTAGTTCCAACTTATATACTTCTTGTTTATGTCAGGATAATATTGTCAGTGTGATAAATATAGATTTATAAAGGTGTGCAGTTTAGGGCCCCTCCCCCCATATATTTATAAGTGACAGGTAGAACAGTGGGAGGTGCCACGTTACTGAGTACACCATAATCTCACCCAGGCCCCCCGGTAACGCCTTCACCACGTGTTTCAGCTGAGCTATTTCCAGGGCCTCCCACAGCACACAGTCCGTGCACTTGTCCTCAGGGTCCAAATTAAATCTGAAAACGAAAATAATTATATACATATTTCAGGGTAGAAAAAGCCAGGTACATGGTGGTCCAATCTGTAGCTCACACTCCACTTTCAGCAGTGAGGTGATCAAGAGAAAAGTGAAAATATTGGGGTATTCAGAGGACACAGGAAGGTAGAGAGAGAGAACCCGAGCAGAACATGGAAGGAGGAGAGAGCAGGGAGGGGAAGCTGAGAGCGACCAGTAAGCAAGTGGTGGGAGGGGCCTGTGAGGAGCTGAGAGCGACCAGTGAGCAGGTGCTGGGAGGGGCCTATGGGGAGGAGCTGAGAGCGACCAGTGAACAGGTGCTGGGAGGGGCCTGTGAGGAGGAGCTGAGAGCGGCCAGTGAGCAGGTGCCGGGAGGGGCCTGTGAGGAGGAGCTGAGAGCGGCCAGTGAGCAGGTGCCGGGAGGTGCCTGTGAGGAGGTGCTGAGAACAACCAGTAGGCAAGTGGTAGGAGAGGCCTGTGAGGAGGAGCTGAGAGCGACCAGTGAGCAGGTGCTGGGAGGGGCCTGTGAGGAGGAGCTGAGAGTGGCCAGTGAGCAGGTGCCGGGAGGAGCCTGTGAGGAGGAGCTGAGAGCGACCAGTGAGCAGGTGCTGGGAGGGGCCTGTGAGGAGGAGCTGAGAGCGACCAGTGAGCAGGTGCTGGGAGGGGCCTGTGAGGAGGAGCTGAGAGCGGCCAGTGAGCAGGTGCCGGGAGGGGCCTGTGAGGAGGAGCTGAGAGCGACCAGTAGGCAAGTGGTGGGAGGGGCCTGTGAGGAGGAGCTGAGAGCGACCAGTGAGCAGGTGCTGAGAGGGGCCTGTGGGGAGGAGCTGAGAGAGACTAGTGAGCAGGTGCCGGGAGGGGCCTGTGAGGAGGAGCTGAGAGCGACCAGTGAGCAGGTGCTGGGAGGGGCCTGTGAGGAGGAGCTGAGAGCGACCAGTGAGCAGGTGCTGGGAGGGGCCTGTGAGGAGGAGCTGAGAGCGGCCAGTGAGCAGGTGCCGGGAGGGGCCTGTGAGGAGGAGCTGAGAGAGACCAGTGAGCAGGTGCCGGGAGGGGCCTGTGAGGAGGAGCTGAGAGCGACCAGTGAGCAGGTGCTGGGAGGGGCCTGTGAGGAGGAGCTGAGAGCGACCAGTGAGCAGGTGCTGGGAGGGGCCTGTGAGGAGGAGCTGAGAGCGGCCAGTGAGCAGGTGCCGGGAGGGGCCTGTGAGGCGGAGCTGAGAGCGGCCAGTGAGCAGGTGCCGGGAGGGGCCTGTGAGGAGGAGCTGACAGCGACTAGTAGGCAAGTGGTAGGAGGGGCCTGTGAGGAGGAGCTGAGAGAGACCGGTAAGCAGGTGCCGGGAGGGGCCTGTGAGGAGGAGCTGAGAGACCAGTGAGCAGGTGCCTGTGAGGGGGGTTCCGCCACGGTTTTATGTGCGTTCCCTGGCCATTGGGAGGGAGGGCTGCTGCCATAATCAGAGGCCTCCTTCTCCCCATGACCTTAGCTGTGCAGAGTAAGTTCTGGCTCACTCAGCACCACGAGAAAGGGGAAAATCATTCGACGGTGAATGATTTTTCCCCTGTGTGCACGGTGGCATATCCGTTCCCAGCCATGCACAGGGGCGGAGATGCATTCCGCAAGGCGGTGGCTATCTGCTCGCTCAATGAGCAAGTCCGAATCAGGCCCTATATCTGTTAATTCCAACAGATTATTTTCCCATAATTCACTTCTTCTGAGCTGTAACTTTATCTGCATTCGGCACAGAGCAGCTTGTCATGGAGATATACCGTATATTATATATAGCTATATTATAGATGACATCTCTGTCTCATTTACCTTATGCTGCCGCTGAACAATATGGGATCCTGCAGAATGATTGACAGCCGCGATCTCAGCGTCTGCAGTGGCAGTTTAGCGATATCAATTCCATCAATTATAATCCGACCTGGCAATAACAGACGTAAATGTTGTGAAATAAAGTAGAAAGCGCCAGCACCTCCAAACACCGAACCCCAATACAGACACTGGATACCTCTGTCTGGGGGGGGGGCAGGAAAGATCTGCTTCTAAGGGAGGAGGGGGTGCAGAATAGATCTGGCTCCATGGGAAGAGGGCTGCAGAACAGATCTGGCTCTCTGGGGGAGGGGTTGCTGAGCAGATCTGGATCTCTGAGGGAGGGGCTGCAGAACAGATCTGGCTATCTGGGGGAGGGGCTGCAGAACAGATCTGGCTCTCTGGGTGAGGGGTTGCACAATAAATCTGGTTCTCTGCTTTGTGAATGCTTATCGCTTACCTTGGAAAGTGTCCACCATCCGAAAAAACGCCAGCGAGAAGGAGGATTTGCCGCTGCCGGTTCTCCCACAAATCCCGATCTGTTGTGGAAAGACACCGGAGGCTTAGCACATTTCAGTAGCTCTGGATATGTTCACTGTGCTGCTTGTGCAATAGTTGCAATAGTGCTAAACAAGCACTATTCTCTATATGAAAGATCTGTGAGACTTGCCATGTGACTGTGGTCACCATAGAAACGCATGCAGATAGGTGACTGCAGACCTGTACACATTTTGCAGGTAGCAAGCCTTAAACAGGTGACAGGAAAGGAGTGTTTCATGCAGGTTAGCTAATGACAGTCTGCGACCTCTTCAGTTATGGAATTATCTGAGAGGATTAATACTACACCAGGAAGTATTAATACTACACATGGCAAATGTACTGATACCTTCTGTCCGGGAGTGATATGAGCGTTGACGTGTTTAAGAACCGGCTTCAGGGAACTGTCATAGCGGACACTTAGGTTCTGGATTTGGATATCGCCGTTCTCCGGCCAGTTTTGCGGGATCTGAGACGGTGCTGCATGTGGAGAACACGCATAAATTATCCATGACATGCTAATTACCCCTCATTATGTAGCCGGCAGCAGACCCTCCTCACTCACACAGCAGCCCCTTGTAATTTTCTGGTTCTGTCTTCAGGAGGCTGTTAATCCTCTTCACAGACCCCAGCTGGATCTCCATGTCTGAGAGATTGCGCACCATCCAGTTCAGATAGTTAGAGACCTGCAGAAAACGCAGTTATTTCATTGGTCAATGTGATCGGCTATTCATATAGGGCATACATAGTCTGCAGCACTTTACAGAGAATATATGGTCATTCCTGTCAGAATCTGATTGGTTCCTCTGGGCAACATGCAATTAAGTGGTCACATATGCGCACTGGCGCGAGTGGCAGATCTCCGGAAGCCGGATCTGCAAAGATCTCTGAATAATGTCCATTGTTACCCATTTATCATTCACCCCTTGTGTCCGGAAATAATCACCCAGACGTTTATTACCATCAGAGCGTAAGTCAGTCCCAGCCCGACCAGGCCAGCCGTGAGGTTGTACTGGAAATAGTTGATGATGGAGGCGACGGCCGCTACTAGGACAACACAGGCGCCGATGTATTCCTGGAACAGAAAATGTGTTCATGTTATTCCAGAAAGTGCAATGGAATCCAGCACTCCACAGTGTATATACCACAACTTGCCCTGGTGCCTGATCCAGTCCAATAGTACAGCAGGCGAAGAAGGCAGCACTCAGGGAACTTCTTAGAAGAATAATGCTTTATTGCATGAAGGTAAATACCGACACGTGTTTCAAGCCTACGCTCTTCCTCAGGGTACAATGTTGTACATTGAGGACGAGCGTAGGCTCGAAACACGTGTCAGTGTTTACCTTCATGCATTAAAGCATTATTCTTCTAAGAAGTTCCCTGAGTGACGCCTTCTTCGCCTCCTGCATCTACTGTATATACTATATATATATATATAAAATAACAGATAAAAGAGAGTCTGGTGGCATGTGATATAAAATTGCTGAAACTACAGGAACAGAGAGTGTGAAGGCGTCTTGCAAAAGAAGGAGCGCACAGCCACCTTACTGCAGACAGTGTGCTCTATGTCTCACATATGTGTATTAAAGAGAGAGGCCTCACCATACAGACACCTGACTGCGCGAGCAACACACTCACCATGCGCACTTCTAGCCAGCGATTGGCCGCCGTGAGGAACAGCGACGCAATGTTGTTGGAGTCTGTAAGAGCCAAAAGCTTCTGACGAAATCTGGCCTCATACCTAGGGGGGGAGAATGTCACCATTTACTCATACATGACATCCAGCTGTACAGACATGTATATAACATGTGACATGCGTACGGAATATGTAACACATAACAAACGAATGACGCAAACAAGCATAACACATGTGATATGTGCATAGAACATGGATTATAGGTGCAGAACATGTAACACAGTACATACACACGGAGGAAATAATTGTCCAGGATATACATATACCTGTATGTGCAAAATGAACATACAGTACATCCAGAGGGTCGTGGTGTATAAGTACTGACAGACCCCATGATACTGAACACATGAACATTACAGGGTGATGTAGTGTGCGCTACATGTAAATAGCCGCAGGTGTAACATATGACGCAATTCCGTATGTCTGCTGGATCAGACGCATTTTAAGACTGAATGAACCAGGATTATAGGGTCACATTAATAAATACGAAGGTCACCTTTACCATGTACAATATAATTAAATAAAAACCCAAATGCAAATTAAAGTGCTAATTCAATTCAAGATAAACATTTGGGCAGTACGGATGGTGTAATGGTTATAGCATTACCGCCTCACAGCGCTGATGTCATGGGTTCAACTCCCACCATGTGTTATATATACGGGGCAGTACGAATGGTGTAATGGTTAGCATTACCGCCTCACAGCGCTGAGGTCATGGGTTCAACTCCCACCATGTGTTATGTATACTGGGCAGTACGGACGGTGTAATGGTTAGCATTACTGCCTCACAGCACTGAGGTCATGGGTTCTATTCCCACCATGTGTTATATATACGGGGCAGTACGAATGGTGTAATGGTTAGCATTACGGCCTCACAGCACTGAGGTCATGGGTTCTATTCCCACCATGTGTTATATATACGGGGCAGTACGGACGGTGTAATGGTTAGCATTACTGCCTCACAGCACTGAGGTCATGGGTTCTATTCCCACCATGTGTTATATATACGGGGCAGTACGAATGGTGTAATGGTTATAGCATTACTTCCTCACAGCACTGAGGTCATGGGTTCTATCCCCACCATGTGTTATATATACGGGGCAGTGCGGATGGTGTAATGGTTACATTACTGCCTCACAGCGCTGAGGTCATGGGTTCTATCCCCACCATGTGTTATATATACGGGGCAGTACGGATGGTGTAATGGTTATAGCATTACTGCCTCACAGCACTGAGGTCATGGGTTCTATCCCCACCATGTGTTATATATACAGGGCAGTATGGATGGTGTAATGGTTATAGCATTACTGCCTCACAGCGCTGAGGTCATGGGTTCTATCCCCACCATGTGTTATATATACAGGGCAGTACGGACGGTGTAATGGTTAGCATTACTGCCTCACAGCACTGAGGTCATGGGTTCTATCCCCACCATGTGTTATATATATGGGGCAGTATGGATGGTGTAATGGTTACATTACTGCCTCACAGCACTGAGGTCATGGGTTCTATCCCCACCATGTGTTATATATACGGGGCAGTACGGATGGTGTAATGGTTATAGCATTACTGCCTCACAGCGCTGAGGTCATGGGTTCTATCCCCACCATGTGTTATATATACGGGGCAGTACGGATGGTGTAATGGTTATAGCATTACTGCCTCACAGCGCTGATGTCATGGGTTCAACTCCCACCATGTGTCATATATACGGGGCAGTACGAATGGTGTAATGGTTAGCATTACCGCCTCACAGCGCTGAGGTCATGGGTTCTATCCCCACCATGTGTTATATATATGGGGCAGTATGGATGGTGTAATGGTTACATTACTGCCTCACAGCACTGAGGTCATGGGTTCTATCCCCACCATGTGTTATATATACGGGGCAGTACGGACGGTGTAATGGTTATAGCATTACTGCCTCACAGCACTGAGGTCATGGGTTCTATCCCCACCATGTGTTATATATACGGGGCAGTACGGATGGTGTAATGGTTATAGCATTACCGCCTCACAGCGCTGATGTCATGGGTTCAACTCCCACCATGTGTTATATATACGGGGCAGTACGAATGGTGTAATGGTTAGCATTACCGCCTCACAGCGCTGAGGTCATGGGTTCAACTCCCACCATGTGTTATGTATACTGGGCAGTACGGACGGTGTAATGGTTACATTACGGCCTCACAGCACTGAGGTCATGGGTTCTATACCCACCATGTGTTATATATACGGGGCAGTACGGACGGTGTAATGGTTAGCATTACTGCATCACAGCACTAAGGTCATGGGTTCTATCCCCACCATGTGTTATATATATGGGGCAGTATGGATGGTGTAATGGTTACATTACTGCCTCACAGCACTGAGGTCATGGGTTCTATCCCCACCATGTGTTATATATACGGGGCAGTACGGACGGTGTAATGGTTATAGCATTACTGCCTCACAGCACTGAGGTCATGGGTTCTATCCCCACCATGTGTTATATATACGGGGCAGTACGGATGGTGTAATGGTTATAGCATTACCGCCTCACAGCGCTGATGTCATGGGTTCAACTCCCACCATGTGTTATATATACGGGGCAGTACGAATGGTGTAATGGTTAGCATTACCGCCTCACAGCGCTGAGGTCATGGGTTCAACTCCCACCATGTGTTATGTATACTGGGCAGTACGGACGGTGTAATGGTTACATTACGGCCTCACAGCACTGAGGTCATGGGTTCTATTCCCACCATGTGTTATATATACGGGGCAGTACGGACGGTGTAATGGTTAGCATTACTGCCTCACAGAGCTGAGGTCATGGGTTCTATCCCCACCATGTGTTATATATACGGGACAGTACGGATGGTGTAATGGTTAGCATTACTGCCTCACAGCACTGAGGTCATGGGTTCTATTCCCACCATGTGTTATATATACGGGGCAGTACGAATGGTGTAATGGTTATAGCATTACTTCCTCACAGCACTGAGGTCATGGGTTCTATCCCCACCATGTGTTATATATACGGGGCAGTGCGGATGGTGTAATGGTTACATTACTGCCTCACAGCGCTGAGGTCATGGGTTCTATCCCCACCATGTGTTATATATACGGGGCAGTACGGATGGTGTAATGGTTATAGCATTACTGCCTCACAGCACTGAGGTCATGGGTTCTATCCCCACCATGTGTTATATATACAGGGCAGTATGGATGGTGTAATGGTTATAGCATTACTGCCTCACAGCGCTGAGGTCATGGGTTCTATCCCCACCATGTGTTATATATACAGGGCAGTACGGACGGTGTAATGGTTAGCATTACTGCCTCACAGCACTGAGGTCATGGGTTCTATCCCCACCATGTGTTATATATATGGGGCAGTATGGATGGTGTAATGGTTACATTACTGCCTCACAGCACTGAGGTCATGGGTTCTATCCCCACCATGTGTTATATATACGGGGCAGTACGGATGGTGTAATGGTTATAGCATTACTGCCTCACAGCGCTGAGGTCATGGGTTCTATCCCCACCATGTGTTATATATACAGGGCAGTACGGACGGTGTAATGGTTAGCATTACTGCCTCACAGCACTGAGGTCATGGGTTCTATCCCCACCATGTGTTATATATAAGGGGCAGTATGGACGGTGTAATGGTTAGCATTACCTCCTCACAGCACTGAGGTCATGGGTTCTATTCCCACCATGTGTTATATATACAGGGCAGTACAGCACTGAGGTCATGGGTTCTATCCCCACCTTGTGTTATATATACGGGGCAGTATGGACGGTGTAATGGTTAGCATTACTGCCTCACAGCACTGAGGTCATGGGTTCTATTCCCACCATGTGTTATATATACAGGGTAGTACGGATGGTGTAATGGTTACATTACTGCCTCACAGCACTGAGGTCCTGGGTTCTATCCCCACCATGTGTTATATATACAGGGCAGTACGGACGGTGTAATGGTTAGCATTACTGCCTCATATCGCTGCGGTCATGGGTTCTATCCCCACCGTGTGTTATATATATACAGGGCAGTACGGATGGTGTAATGGTTATAGCATTACTGCCTCACAGCGCTGAGGTCATGGGTTCTATTCCCACCATGTGTTATATATACAGGGCAGTACGGATGGTGTAATGGTTAGCATTACTGCCTCAAAGCACTGAGGTCATGGGTTCTATTCCCACCATGTGTTATATATACGGGGCAGTACGGATGGTGTAATGGTTACATTACTGCCTCACAGCGCTGAGGTCATGGGTTCTATCTCCACCATGTGTTATATATACGGGGCAGTACGGATGGTGTAATGGTTATAGCATTACTGCCTCACAGCGCTGAGGTCAGGGGTTCTATCCCCACCATGTGTTATATATACGGGGCAGTACGGATGGTGTAATGGTTATAGCATTACTGCCTCACAGCGCTGAGGTCATGGGTTCTATTCCCACCATGTGTTATATATACGGGGCAGTACGGATGGTGTAATGGTTAGCATTACTTCCTCACAGCGCTGAGGTCCATGGGTTCAACTCCCATCATGGCTCTAACTGTGCGGAGTTTGTATATTCTCCCTGTACTTGCGTGGGTTTCCTTCAGGTACTCCGGTTTCCTGCCACATTCCAGGGCCGTCTTAACATAATCTTGGGCTCCATGGTAAAAAAAAATCACTGGACAGATCCGGGACAGATACAGGGGGAGACAAGGTGATACCTGGGCAGGCATCGTGAAGGGGCTGTAGGTGCAGTGGTGGAGCGGGCAGTCCGGACTCCGCAGTGTCCAGGATGCGTTGAGTGAGTGGACACTGCGGACAGCGGCGGCAGAATTTGAAAATTCTAAAGGTGCCCATACACTAGTAAGATTTATTTTCAGATCTGGCTGGTTGGAACAAAAACATGGTTATGGATGAGTGACAGTTTGTCAGTTTTCCAGCATTTCCAAGCAAATGGTCAACTGTCATTTGCTCTCATCCATAACCATGTTTTTGTTCCAACCAGCCAGATCTGAAGATAAATCTGCGTGTGTATGGCCACCTTAAAGATAGAGCCCTCTCAGCCAATCAGCGGCCGGATTATATTTTGAATTTTCTAATTCTGCCGCCATGCGCTGTCCGCAGTGTCCGCTCACTCAGCGCATCCTGGACGCTGCAGACTGCTCGTCAATGCGGCTGGGAGCTTGTATAGGTATTTGCCGGGGGTGAGTCCCCCGGAGGAAGCAGTTAGGGGTAGTAGACTCACAGTAGACTCGGAGCAGACACTTCGGCACGAGCATGCAGGTGGCAGCCGTGTGCATATGCTGGGGTTGGGGGACCAGCAGGATGTACACTCCGCCGGCAGCGAAGAGGAGCAGGACAGGGGGGAAGAGGAGGAGAACAGCAGAAGTGGTGCAGCATGCTGTGCACCGTGTACTGCGTGGAGAGTGAGCTGATACCAGGGTCCCAGTGGGGGACGGGAGTGCTCCTTCTCAGCCCGGCTAGTCTGTAGCTGTCCCCCTTCCTGAACAGCAGCCTGGCCAATGCAGGCAGCCACAAGGTAGTGATAAGCTGCCATGTGTGTGCCTCTGCTGTGCTACAGGACTGCCCGTCAATGCGGCTGGGAGCTTGTATCGGTGTTTGATGGGGACCGGAAAATAACAATACAAGCTCCCAGCCGCCGCTGCTCCCAGGGGCAGCTGTCTTTCCCATTGGGGTGGGCCCCTAGAACAGTTGGGCCCCTGCAAAACTTCCCATTATGCCCAATGGGAAAGACGGCACTGCTCCCAACAAATTAACCCTAGAATGTCTGTGTGTGCATGTACATGTGGTAGTGAATATAGATTGTAAGCTCCACTGGGGCAGGGAATGATGTGAGTCTTCCATATTCCCATTTAGGATTAATCATCACAACCTGAATCTTAACACAAGTAACAAATAATGCAAATAGATGGTCCCACATTTAACACTGAACATAAAGATTCTTAGAAACACTGAAGGTATGTACAGAGGACCCAGGCATGTACATTGTATATGTAACCATGAACGCTGAACATGTAACTAAACGTGTAGGACACAAAACATGTAAAACAGTAGCAGTGTAACAGTGAAAACATACAGAATATACATTACCTAAAGGCTCGTATGGTTGTGAGTCCCTCCACGGTCTCTGAAAAGTGCGCCAGTAGGGGGAGCTGTGTGCTGTCCTCCAGCTGCTGCAGATCTCTGGGGTAACATATAATGATATATTAGTACATCAGCAGCTGCACGTGAACGAAGGTTTACATCTCCTATCACAGAATGTACATTGTAATCTCTCTGATACCACTATATACATCTGTATATGTCCTCTCTATCTGGATCGGCAGACAACGTAGGTGAGTGGTATCGTCCTTCAATATATGGACTGGAATGTGAGTGGATGGTATCATCCTTCTCTATATGGACTGGTATGTAGGTGAATGGTATCATCCTTCTCTATATGGACTGGTATGTAGGTGAATGGTATCTTCCTTCTCTATATGGACTAGTATGTAGGTGGATAGTACCTGCCTTATCTATATGGACTAGTATGTAGGTGAATGGTATCTTCCTTCTCTATATGGACTGGTAAGTAGGTGAATGGTATCTTCCATCTCTATATGGACTGGTAAGTAGGTGGATGGTATCTTCCATCTCTATATGTACTGGTACGTAGGTGGATGGTATCTTCCTTCTCTATATGGAATGGTACGTAGGTGGATGGTATCTTCCTTCTCTATATGGACTGGTAAGTAGGTGGATGGTATCTTCCTTCTCTATATGGACTGGTACGTAGGTGGATGGTATCTTCCATCTCTATATGGACTGGTACGTAGGTGGATGGTATCTTCCATCTCTATATGTACTGGTACGTAGGTGGATGGTATCTTCCTTCTCTATATGGAATGGTACGTAGGTGGATGGTATCTTCCTTCTCTATATGGACTGGTAAGTAGGTGGATGGTATCTTCCTTCTCTATATGGACTGGTACGTAGGTGGATGGTATCTTCCATCTCTATATGGACTGGTACGTAGGTGGATGGTATCTTCCTTCTCTATATGGAATGGTACGTAGGTGGATGGTATCTTCCTTCTCTATATGGAATGGTACGTAGGTGGATGGTATCTTCCATCTCTATATGGACTGGTACGTAGGTGGATGGTATCTTCCTTCTCTATATGGAATGGTACGTAGGTGGATGGTATCTTCCATCTCTATATGGACTGGTACGTAGGTGGATGGTATCTTCCTTCTCTATATGGAATGGTACGTAGGTGGATGGTATCTTCCTTCTCTATATGGACTGGTACGTAGGTGGATGGTATCTTCCTTCTCTATATGGAATGGTACGTAGGTGAATGGTATCTTCCTTCTCTATATGGACTGGTAAGTAGGTGGATGGTATCTTCCTTCTCTATATGGACTGGTAAGTAGGTGGATGGTATCTTCCTTCTCTATATGGACTGGTACGTAGGTGAATGGTATCTTCCTTCTCTATATGGACTGGTACGTAGGTGGATGGTATCTTCCTTCTCTATATGGACTGGTACGTAGGTGGATAGTATTTTCCTTCTCTATATGGACTGGTATGTAGGTGAATGGTATCTTCCTTCTCTATATGGACTGGTATGTAGGTGGATGGTATCTTCCTTCTCTATATGGACTGGTATGTAGGTGAATGGTATCTTCCTTTTCTATATGGACTGGTATGTAGGTGGATGGTATCTTCCTTCTCTATATGGACTGGAACGAAGGCGGATGGTATCTTCCTTCTCTATATGGACTGGTACGAAGGCGGATGATATTGTCCTTCAATATATGGACTGGAATGTGAGTGGATGGTATCATCCTTCTCTATATGGACTGGTATGTAGGTGAATGGTATCTTCCTTCTCTATATGGACTGGTAAGTAGGTGGATGGTATCTTCCATCTCTATATGGACTGGTAAGTAGGTGGATGGTATCTTCCATCTCTATATGTACTGGTACGTAGGTGGATGGTATCTTCCTTCTCTATATGGAATGGTACGTAGGTGAATGGTATCTTCCTTCTCTATATGGACTGGTACGTAGGTGAATGGTATCTTCCTTCTCTATATGGACTGGTACGTAGGTGGATGGTATCTTCCTTCTCTATATGGACTGGTCCTTCAATATATGGACTGGAATGTGAGTGGATGGTATCATCCTTCTCTATATGGACTGGTATGTAGGTGAATGGTATCTTCCTTCTCTATATGGACTGGTACGTAGGCGGATGGTATCTTCTCTATATGGACTGGTACGTAGGCGGATGGTATCTTCCATCTCTATATGGACTGGTACGTAGGTGGATGGTATCTTCCTTCTCTATATGGAATGGTACGTAGGTGAATGGTATCTTCCATCTCTATATGGACTGGTAAGTAGGTGGATGGTATCTTCCTTCTCTATATGGACTGGTACGTAGGTGAATGGTATCTTCCTTCTCTATATGGACTGGTACGTAGGTGGATGGTATCTTCCTTCTCTATATGGACTGGTACGTAGGTGGATAGTATCTTCCTTCTCTATATGGACTGGTACGAAGGCGGATGATATCGTCCTTCTCTATATGGACTGGTATGTAGGTGAATGGTATCTTCCTTCTCTATATGGACTGGTATGTAGGTGGATGGTATCTTCCTTCTCTATATGGACTGGTACGAAGGCGGATGGTATCTTCCTTCTCTATATGGACTGGTACGAAGGCGGATGATATCGTCCTTCTCTATATGGACTGGTATGTAGGTGAATGGTATCTTCCTTCTCTATATGGACTGGTATGTAGGTGGATGGTATCTTCCTTCTCTATATGGACTGGTACGTAGGCGGATGGTATCTTTCTTCTCTATATGAACTAGTATGTAGGTGGATGGTATCTTCCTTCTCTATATGGACTGGTATGTAGGTGAATGGTATCTTCCTTTTCTATATGGACTGGTATGTAGGTGGATGGTATCTTCCTTCTCTATATGGACTGGTACGAAGGCGGATGGTATCTTCCTTCTCTATATGGACTGGTACGAAGGCGGATGATATCTTCCTTCTCTATATGGACTGGTATGTAGGTGGATGGTATCTTCCTTCTCTATATGGACTGGTACGTAGGTGGATGGTATCTTCCTTCTCTATATGGACTGGTACATAGGTGGAGGGTATCTTCCTTATCTATCTGGACTGGAATGTGGGTGGATAGTACCTACCTTATCTATATGGACTGGTATGTAGGTGGATGGTACCTGCCTTACCTATATGGACTGGAATGTGGGTGAATGGTATCTTCCTTCTCTATATGAACTAGTATGTAGGTGAATGGTATCTTCCTTCTCTATATGGACTGGTACGTAGGTGGATAGTATCTTCCTTCTCTATATGGACTGGTATGTAGGTGAATGGTATCTTCCTTTTCTATATGGACTGGGTACGTAGGTGGATGGTATCTTCCTTCTCTATGTGGACTGGTACGTAGGTGGATGGTATCTTCCATCTCTATATGGACTGGTACGTAGGTGGATGTTATCTTCCTTTTCTATATGGACTGGTATGTAGGTGAATGGTATCTTCCTTTTCTATATGGACTGGTATGTAGGTGGATGGTATCTTCCTTCTCTATATGGACTGGTACGTAGGCGGATGGTATCTTCCTTCTCTATATGAACTAGTATGTAGGTGGATGGTATCTTCCTTCTCTATATGGACTGGTATGTAGGTGAATGGTATCTTCCTTCTCTATATGGACTGGTACGAAGGCGGATGGTATCTTCCTTCTCTATATGGACTGGTACGAAGGCGGATTGTATCTTCCTTTTCTATATGGACTGGTACATGGGTGGAGGGTATCTTCCTTATCTATCTGGACTGGAATGTGGGTGGATAGTATCTACCTTATCTATATGGACTGGTATGTGGGTGGATGGTACCTGCCTTACCTATATGGACTGGAATGTGGGTGGATGGTATCTTCCTTCTCTATATGAACTAGTATGTAGGTGAATGGTATCTTCCTTCTCTATATGGACTGGTACGTAGGTGGATGGTATCTTCCTTCTCTATATGGACTGGTACGTAGGTGGATGTTATCTTGGATCTCTATATGGACTGGTACGTAGGTGGATGGTTTGTTCCTTGTCTATATGGACTGGTACGTAGGTGGATGTTATCTTAGATCTCTATATGGACTGGTACGTAGGTGGATGTTATCTTAGATCTCTATATGGACTGGTACGTAGGTGGATGGTTTGTTCCTTGTCTATATGGACTGGTACCTAGGTGGATGTTATATTAGATCTCTATATGGACTGGTACGTAGGTGGATGGTTTGTTCCTTGTCTATATGGACTGGTACGTAGGTGGATGTTATCTTAGATCTCTATATGGACTGGTACGTAGGTGGATGGTTTGTTCCTTGTCTATATGGACTGGTACGTAGGTGGATGTTATCTTAGATCTCTATATGGACTGGTACGTAGGTGGATGGTTTGTTCCTTGTCTATATGGACTGGTGAGCAGGTGGATGGTATCTTCCTTCTCTGTATGGCTCAGTATGTACGTGTAAATTGGCCGATGAGAAATTGCTGGGTGCACTCTGGATAATTCACACTGGGTTTTAATGATTTCGTAATGTTTAAAATTAACTTTCATTGTTCTGTATTTAAAAATGTGTGACCCTGTAATTATCATTCAAAGACAAGAAGGTGTTATAGTCAGAAAATGGTGATTTAGAACCAGAGGTTAGTGTGTGGGTGCCGTCTGACTATATTATGAAATGTTCTTATTTCCCTTCTATATCTTTATCACTTTATGCCTTTCACCAATTGTATCTCAGGGATAAGTATCTTCTTTTTATTCTCATGCATTGTTATCATAACCAAAACTATGGGCAAAACCATGTGCACTGCAGGTGGGGCAGATGTAACATGTGCAGAGAGAGTTAGATTTGGGGGTGTTATTTTGTTTCTGTGCAGAGTAAATACTGGCTGCTTTATTCTTACACTGCGATTTAGATATCAGTTTGAACACCCCCCCTGTATGTGGACATTATCTCTTCTCACTATATGGACCAGGATGGGAAGGTGTTACATGTTGAAGCAATAGAATAACAGCACAGGGATTTCCTCTCCCAATCAGAGGCTTCCATTAGAACACATGCACCCTGGCAGAGATAGTCACAGATGCACCACAGAAACCAGCCCTTTGTAGTAGCGTCCTCATCGGTGCGGCTGGATCGCTTCTGCAGTTATAGAGCCTCGTCTTCCATTTGGGAACGTGCACAATGTTGTATAATTTCAATAGGAAGATTATGGGACATTGGGGTTGCTACTAGGCGATATCACATCATGTACTGTATAGCAAGTCCCCTCAGCGGCCGGATGCAGAGGGAGAGGGATTTATTGGGAGGCGTCCTTATCAGAGGAGAGTGCGGAGTTGGCAAGGTCACCCTTATGCTATTTAGGGAGAGTCCTTACACTCAGTGTCCTCCATCTACAGGCTGGTGCCTGGATATAGAGTTCTGTATCTGTAATACAGTCTGCGTCCAATGCAGCAGTAAAGTGATATATACCTCCCAGGACACTGCGGATGCACAGGGTACAGTGTGTGGTCTCCTCTATAATCCAAGGTGGATGTTGCTGCATCATCTCTATTCTTAGTTATAACTTTCTACATGTTACCTCCCAGCTCGCTACAGGTTACTACATATACCTCCCTGCTCACTACAGGTCACTAGTTATACCTCCCTGCTCACTACAGGTCACTAGTTATACCTCCCAGGTCACTAGTTATACCTCCCAGCTCACTACAGGTCACTAGTTATCCCTCCCAGCTCACTACAGGTTACTACATATACCTCACAACTCTCTACAGGTTACTACATATACCTCCCAGCTCTCTACAGGTCACTAGTTATACCTCCCACCTCTCTACAGGTTACTACATATACCTCCCAGCTCGCTACAGGTCACTACATATACCTCACAACTCTCTACAGGTTACTACATACACCTCCCAGCTTACTACAGGTTACTAGTTATACCTCCCAGCTCACTACAGGTTACTAGTTATACCTCCCAGCTCACTACAGGTTACTACATATACCTCCCAGCTCGCTACAGGTCACTACATATACCTCACAACTCTCTACAGGTTACTACATACACCTCCCAGCTTACTACAGGTTACTAGTTATACCTCCCTGCTCACTACAGGTTACTAGTTATACCTCCCTGCTCACTACAGGTTACTAGTTATACCTCCCAGCTCACTACAGGTTACTAGTTATACCTCCCAGCTCACTACAGGTTACTACATATACCTCCCAGCTCGCTACAGGTCACTAGTTATACCTCCCTGCTTACTACAGGTTACTAGTTATACCTCCCAGCTCACTACAGGTTACTAGTTATACCTCCCAGCTCACTACAGGTTACTACATATACCTCCCAGCTCGCTACAGGTCACTACATATACCTCACAACTCTCTACAGGTTACTACATACACCTCCCAGCTTACTACAGGTTACTAGTTATACCTCCCAGCTCACTACAGGTTACTAGTTATACCTCCCAGCTCACTACAGGTTACTACATATACCTCCCAGCTCGCTACAGGTCACTACATATACCTCACAACTCTCTACAGGTTACTACATACACCTCCCAGCTTACTACAGGTTACTAGTTATACCTCCCTGCTCACTACAGGTTACTAGTTATACCTCCCTGCTCACTACAGGTTACTAGTTATACCTCCCAGCTCACTACAGGTTACTAGTTATACCTCCCAGCTCACTACAGGTTACTACATATACCTCCCAGCTCGCTACAGGTCACTAGTTATACCTCCCTGCTTACTACAGGTTACTAGTTATACCTCCCTGCTCACTACAGGTTACTACATATACCTCACAACTCTCTACAGGTTACTACATATACCTCCCAGCTCGCTACAGGTCACTAGTTATACCTCCCTGCTTACTACAGGTTACTAGTTATACCTCCCTGCTCACTACAGGTTACTACATATACCTCCCACCTCTCTACAGGTTACTTCATATACCTCCCTGCTTACTTCAGGTTACTAGTTATACCTCCCACCTCTCTACAGGTTACTACATATACCTCCCAGCTCGCTACAGGTCACTAGTTATACCTCCCTGCTTACTACAGGTTACTAGTTATACCTCCCTGCTCACTACAGGTCACTAGTTATACCTCCCAGGTCACTAGTTATACCTCCCAGCTCACTACAGGTCACTAGTTATCCCTCCCAGCTCACTACAGGTTACTACATATACCTCACAACTCTCTACAGGTTACTACATATACCTCCCAGCTCTCTACAGGTTACTACATATACCTCCCTGCTTACTACAGGTTACTAGTTATACCTCACAGCTCACTACAGGTCACTAGTTATACCTCCCTGCTCACTACAGGTTACTAGTTATACCTCCCTGCTCACTACAGGTTACTACATATACCTCCCACCTCTCTACAGGTTACTACATATACCTCCCTGCTTACTTCAGGTTACTAGTTATACCTCCCACCTCTCTACAGGTTACTACATATACCTCCCTGCTCACTAAAGGTTACTACATATACCATCCTGCTTACTACAGGTTACTAGTTATACCTCCCTGCTCACTACAGGTTACTACATATACCTACCACCTCTCTACAGGTTACTACATATACCTCCCTGCTTACTTCAGGTTACTAGTTATACCTCCCACCTCTCTACAGGTTACTACATATACCTCCCTGCTCACTACAGGTTACTACATATACCTCCCTGCTTACTACAGGTTACTAGTTATACCTCCCTGCTCACTACAGGTCACTAGTTATACCTCCCAGGTCACTAGTTATACCTCCCAGCTCACTACAGGTCACTAGTTATCCCTCCCAGCTCACTACAGGTTACTACATATACCTCACAACTCTCTACAGGTTACTACATATACCTCCCAGCTCTCTACAGGTTACTACATATACCTCCCTGCTTACTACAGGTTACTAGTTATACCTCACAGCTCACTACAGGTCACTAGTTATACCACCCTGCTCACTACAGGTTACTAGTTATACCTCCCTGCTCACTACAGGTTACTACATATACCTCCCACCTCTCTACAGGTTACTACATATACCTCCCTGCTTACTTCAGGTTACTAGTTATACCTCCCACCTCTCTACAGGTTACTACATATACCTCCCTGCTCACTACAGGTTACTACATATACCTCCCAGCTCGCTACAGGTCACTACATATACCTCCCACCTCTCTACAGGTTACTACATATACCTCCCAGCTCGCTACAGGTTACTACATATACCTCCCACCTCTCTACAGGTTACTACATATACCTCACAACTCTCTACAGGTTACTACATATACCTTTCCAGCTCACTACAGGTTACTACATATACCTCCCAGCTCTCTACAGGTTACTACATATACCTCCCAGCTCACTTCAGGTTACTAACTATACCTCCCAGCTCACTACAGGTTACTAACTATACCTCACAACTCTCTACAGGTTACTACATATACCTCCCAGCTCGCTGCAGGTCACTAGTTATACCTCCCTGCTCACTACAGGTTACTAGTTATACCTCCTAGCTCACTACAGGTTACTAGTTATACCTCCCAGCTCACTACAGGTTACTAGTTATACCTCCCTGCTCACTACAGGTTACTAGTTATACCTCCCTGCTCACTACAGGTTACTACATATACCTCCCAGCTCACTACAGGTTACTAGTTATACCTCCCAGCTCACTACAGGTTACTAGTTATACCTCCCAGCTCACTACAGGTTACTAGTTATACCTCCCAGCTCACTACAGGTTACTAGTTATATCTCCCAGCTCACTACAGGTCACTAGTTATACCTCCCTGCTCACTACAGGTTACTAGTTATACCTCCCAGCTCACTACAGGTTACTAGTTATACCTCCCAGCTCACTAAAGGTTACTAGTTATACCTCCCTGCTCACTACAGGTTACTACATATACCTCCCAGCTCGCTACAGGTCACTAGTTATACCTCCCAGCTCGCTACAGGTTACTACATATACCTCCCTGCTCACTACAGGTTACTACATATACCTCCCAGCTCCCTACTGGTCACTACATATACCTCCCAGCTCACTACAGGTTACTAGTTATACCTCCCAGCTCACTGCGCGTCACTAGTTATACCTCCCAGCTCACTACAGGTTACTAGTTATACCTCCCAGCTCACTACAGGTTACTACATATACCTCCCAGCTCGCTACAGGTCACTAGTTATACCTCCCAGCTCACTACAGGTTACTACATATACCTCCCTGCTCACTACAGGTTACTACATATACCTCCCAGCTCACTACAGGTCACTAGTTATACCTCCCAGCTCACTACAGGTTACTACATATACCTCCCTGCTCACTACAGGTTACTACATATACCTCCCAGCCAGTGTTCCCTCTAAGCTGTGCGCACGTGCACACACCTTGACGAGCGTGCGCACAGACATTACAACAGAGCGCACAAAGCAGCAGTGGTCCCTTTTTGCAGTTGTGGACTCAATTAATGTGTGTTTCACCCATTAACTACATTGTCTGCTGTATTTTGAATGTTTAAATGTTTAATATAATTTTGAAGTAAAGTTAACACAAATGCTGAACGTCATTTTCCAGTTATATATAAGTGACGCACAAAAATGTAAATTTCCTTCCAAAGTTGCACAGCCAAAATCTTTTGCCGCACACAGCCTTCGTAAAATTAGAGGGAACATTGCTCCCAGCTCGCTACAGGTCACTAGTTAAACCTCCCAGCTCACTACAGGTTACTACATATACCTCCCAGCTCACTACAGGTTACTACATATACCTCCCAGCTCACTACAGGTTACTAGTTATACCTCCCAGCTCACTGCACGTCACTAGTTATACCTCCCAGCTTACTACAGGTTACTAGTTATACCTCCCAGCTCACTACAGGTTACTACATATACCTCCCAGCTCACTACAGGTTACTAGTTATACCTCCCAGCTCACTACAGGTCACTAGTTATACCTCCCTGCTCACTACAGGTCACTAGTTATACCTCCCAGCTCGCTACAGCTCACCAGTTATACCTCCCAGCTCACTACAGGTCACTAGATATACCTCCCAGCTCACTACAGGTTACTATTTATACCTCCCAGCTCACTACAGGTCACTAGTTATACCTCCCTGCTCACTACCGGTTACTAGTTATACCTCCCAGCTCACTTCAGGTTACTACATATACTTCCCAGCTCTCTACAGGTTACTAGTTATACCTCCCAGCTCACTACAGGTTACTACATATACCTCCCAGCTCACTACAGGTTACTACATATACCTCCCAGCTCACTACAGGTTACTACATATACTTCCCAGCTCTCTACAGGTTACTACATATACCTCCCAGCTCACTACAGGTTACTAGTTATACCTCCCAGCTCACTACAGGTTACTAGTTATACCTCCCAGCTCACTACAGGTTACTACGTATACCTCCCAGCTCGCTACAGGTTACTACCTCCAAGCTCACTACAGGTTACTACATATACCTCCCAGCTCTCTACAGGTTACTAGCTATACCTCCCTGCTCACTACAGGTTACTACATATACCTCCCAGCTCACTACAGGTTACTACCTCCAAGCTCACTACAGGTTACTACATATACCTCCCAGCTCACTACAGGTTACTACATATACCTCCCAGCTCGCTACAGGTTACTACCTCCAAGCTCACTACAGGTTACTACATATACCTCCCAGCTCTCTACAGGTTACTATTTATACCTCCCAGCTCACTACAGGTTACTACATATACCTCCCAGTCAGAGGGCCGCAGCAGATCCCATACCACCATTTGGAGTTTCCTGGTGATCTGATGGTTCTCTGGACTTCCAGGGTTTAACCTGTAACTAGTTAATAAAATCCATGTAAACTATCTGCATCCTTGACATAATATGGGCCTAGATCTATACACGCCAGATGAGGCTATCACAGCAGGTCTGCATTACACACCACGTTTGCCCCAATGCATCCTATGTCACAATGGGCCTAATTCATGTTTGTGTGCAATCCTATCTATGCGATGGAGCTGCTAATGTTAGCCAGTGAAGCCACTGCCCTAAAATGGAAAGAGACGCCCACCACAGCCATCGCAACTCATTCGAAGCTGCGTACACATTTGCATCCTATAGGCAGAAATGAGGAACATTGGGTGCAAGGGTTGCCCTATGGCTATGCAGACTGGCAGTGGCAATGCTAGTGCCACGTTTCTCTGTGCGCAGCACATGATCATAGTTGATGGCGGATATACACCCCCAAAGCGGCCGTAACACACGTACTCCCTCCCCCACTCCCCATAAAAACAGACCCTAACTGTCAATCACTCTGCGATTAAGTCCTTGCTTCAAACTCGATTGTGCGCACTGCGATCGCTGCACATGTGCAGTGCGCCAATAATCAATCTGCTGCGACCACTGCATACAAACATGAATTTGGCCAATGCCTTCTGTAACGTCAGACAATGTATTGTGCAATGACACAGAACATAACATCCATAGAACTTACTAAGAATATTACCTGGATGCCACTCTGAAATACTTCTGGATAAAGTAACATGTGATCACCAGAGGGACCAATGAGATGACAAAGATCGGGGTGACGTATGAGATCACCGCCAGCGCAGACACACACAGCAGAGTTGAGCGGCTCAAGCACTCCAGAGTAGCGGGGATGTGCTGGGGAAAAAGAGTAATGGTGATGTTATTACATGCTCTCATCGTACGTATAACACTTCAATGTGATTATTACATACACCAATCAATGACCGAGATATCCCCTAGTGTGTACCCAGCTTATGTCCATGTATAGTGGTCATCCTCCACTCTTTCCTTCTCTTCCCCAATTCAGTCCCAAAGCTGTTGTTCCCATCTCTAAGCTATTTGCAGGATCCGGTCTTTTCTCACCGTGGAAACTACTACAACTCTTATCATCTCCCATATGGATGACTGTAATCTGCTCCTCTCTGGCTTTCCAAATTCCTGCCCTCAATCTTCAATTTATTTTTAACTCTGCTGCCCCCCTCATTTTCCTCTCCTGTCGCGTTATGTCTGCTGCCTCCTCCATCAATCACAGCAGTGACACTTTGTCTCATTGGTGAACCTAAAACTTCAATATGATCTATCGGCAGCTGGGAGGAGCTGTCCCTGATTACTGGAAGCTGGGAGGAGGAGCTGTCCCTGATTACCGGCAGCTGGGAGGAGGAGCTGTCCCTGATTACTGGAAGCTGGGAGGAGGAGCTGTCCCTGATTACCGGCAGCTGGGAGGAGGATCTGTCCCTGATTACTGGAGCTGGGAGGAGGAACTGTCCCTGATTACCAGCAGCTGGGAGGAGGAGCTGTCCCTGATTACCAGCAGCTAGGAGGAGGAGCTGTTCCTGATTACCGGCAGCTGGGAGGAGGAGCTGTCCCTGATTACCAGCAGCTGGGAGGAGGAGCTGTCCCTGATTACCGGCAGCTGGGAGGAGGAGCTGTCCCTGATTACTGGAAGCTGGGAGGAGGAGCTGTCCCTGATTACTGGAAGCTAGGAGAAGGAGCTGTCCCTGATTACCGGCAGCTGGGAGGAGGAGCTGTCCCTGATTACTGGAAGCTGGGAGGAGGAGCTGTCCCTGATTACCGGAAGCTAGGAGGAGGAGCTGTCCCTGATTACCGGCAGCTGGGAGGAGGAGCTGTCCCTGATTACTGGAGCTGGGAGGAGGAACTGTCCCTGATTACCAGCAGCTGGGAGGAGGAGCTGTCCCTGATTACCAGCAGCTAGGAGGAGGAGCTGTTCCTGATTACCGGCAGCTGGGAGGAGGAGCTGTCCCTGATTACCAGCAGCTGGGAGGAGGAGCTGTCCCTGATTACCGGCAGCTGGGAGGAGGAGCTGTCCCTGATTACTGGAAGCTAGGAGAAGGAGCTGTCCCTGATTACCGGCAGCTGGGAGGAGGAGCTGTCCCTGATTACTGGAGCTGGGAGGAGGAACTGTCCCTGATTACCAGCAGCTGGGAGGAGGAGCTGTCCCTGATTACCAGCAGCTAGGAGGAGGAGCTGTTCCTGATTACCGGCAGCTGGGAGGAGGAGCTGTCCCTGATTACCAGCAGCTGGGAGGAGGAGCTGTCCCTGATTACAGGCAGATGGGAGGAGGAACTGTCCCTGATTACCAGCAGCTGGGACTGGGAGGAGGAGCTGTCCCTGATTACTGGAAGAAGGAGCTGTCCCTGATTACTACCAGCTGGGAGGAGGAGCTGTCCCTGATTACTGGAAGCTTGGAGGAGGAGCTGTCCCTGATTACCGGCAGCTGGGAGCAGGAGCTGTCCCTTATTACCAGCAGTTAGGAGGAGGAGCTGTCCCTGATTACCGGCAGCTGAGAGAAGGAGCTGTCCCTTGTTCCCATCTCTAAGCTATTTGCAGGATCCGGTCTTTTCTCATCGTGGAAACTACTACAACTCTTATCATCTCCCATATGGATGACTGTAATCTGCTCCTCTCTGGCTTTCCAAATTCCTGCCCTCAATCTTCAATTTATTTTTAACTCTGCTGCCCCCCTCATTTTCCTCTCCTGTCGCGTTATGTCTGCTGCCTCCTCCATCAATCACAGCAGTGACACTTTGTCTCATTGGTGAACCAAAAACTTCAATATGATCTATCGGCAGCTGGGAGGAGGAGCTGTCCCTGATTACTGGAAGCTGGGAGGAGGAGCTATCCCTGATTACCGGCAGCTGGGAGGAGGAGCTGTCCCTGATTACTGGAGCTGGGAGGAGGAACTGTCCCTGATTACTGGCAGCTGGGAGGAGGAGCTGTCCCTGATTACCGGCAGCTGGGAGGAGGAGCTGTCCCTGATTACTGGAGCTGGGAGGAGGAACTGTCCCTGATTACCAGCAGCTGGGAGGAGGAGCTATCCCTGATTACCGGCAGCTGGGAGGAGGAGCTGTCCCTGATTACTGGAGCTGGGAGGAGGAACTGTCCCTGATTACCGGCAGCTGGAAGAAGGAGCTGTCCCTGATTTCCGGCAGCTGGGAGGAGGAGCTGTCCATGATTACTGGAGCTGGGAGGAGGAACTGTCCCTCATTACCAGCAGCTGGGAGGAGGAGCTGTCCCTGATTACCGGCAGCTGGGAGGAGGAGCTTTCCCTGATTACCGGCAGCTGGGAGGAGGAGCTGTCCCTGATTACTGGAAGCTGGGAGAAGGAGCTGTCCCTGATTACTGGAAGCTGGGAGGAGGAGCTGTCCCTGATTACCGGCAGCTGGGAGGAGGAGCTGTCCCTGACTACTGGAAGCTGGGAGGAGGAGCTGTCCCTGATTACTGGGAGCAGGAGCTGTCCCTGATTACCGGCAGCTGGGAGCAGGAGCTGCTCCTGATTACCGGCATCTGGGAGGAGGAGCTGTCCCTGATTACCGGCAGCTGGGAGCAGGAGCTGCCCCTGATTACAGGCATCTGGGAGGAGGAGCTGTCCCTGATTACGGGCAGCTGGGAGGAAGAGCTGTCCCTGATTACCTGCAGCTAGGAGGAGGAGTTGTCCCTGATTACTGGCAGCTAGGAGGAGGAGCTGTCCCTGATTACTGGCAGCTAGGAGGAGGAGCTGTGCCTGATTACGGGCAGCTGGGAGGAGGTGCTGTCCCTTATTACCAGCAGCTAGGAGGAGGCGTTGTTCCTGATTACGGGCAGCTGGGAGGAGGAGCTGCCCCTGATTACCGGCAGCAGGGGGGAGGAGCTGTCCCTGATTACCGGCAGCTGGGAGCAGGAGCTGTCCCTGATTACCGGCAGCTGGGAGCAGGAGCTGTCCCTGATTACCGGCAGCTGGGAGCAGGAGCTGCCCCTGATTACCGGCAGCTGGGAGGAGGAGATGTCCCTGATTACCGGCAGCTGGGAGGAGGAGATGTCCCTGATTACCGGCAGCTGGGAGGAGGGAGCTGTCCCTGATTACCGGCAGATGAGAGGAAAATGGACCTGCTGGGATTCTGTATACCTATAGCTACAATACCCGGAGCCCTGATGTACGGAATGACGGAGCTCACCTGGTCTATTGTGTTAAAATCAGCGGAGAATCTATTCAGAATACTCCCCAACGGCGTAGTTTCAAAAAATCTGAAAGACAAAATAGTATAACATTCCAATTACTTAAAATTAATTTGAAAAAAAGGTACTTTGTGTATTATCACGGCGCCCCCGATTTCCGTCGTAGGGCATTGTACAATCAAATATCGGTCGCATCGCATGCGATAATATCGCATGCGATGCGACCCGATTTTTAAATGTACAGGCACCCTGATGGGTGATTCCTATGTTAAATGCACCCCCAGACCCGATTTTTAATTGTACAGCCACCCTGATGGGTGATTACTAAGTTAAATGCACCACCATTGTTAACGCCACCTCCACTATCAATGCCAACCCGAAGCGTCCTCCGACCTTTTCATACCCTCACGCGGATTACTTTACATGTATTCCGCGTCTGCTCGCCACGCTTCGGGCTCGGTGGCTCGCTGCGCTCGCCCTACTATATAACATCAACTCCACGCCGACGTGGATAGTGGGGGTATGAAAAGGTCGGAGGACGCGTATCCACCGCTCGCCACGGTTCGGGTTGGCATTGATAGTGGGGTGGCATTTAACAGAGTAATCACCCATCAGGGTGCCTGTACAATGTAAAATCGGCTATGATCGCGTTGCATCGCATGCCATTATAATGGCATGCGATGCGAAGCGATATTAAAATTGTAGTCGGCCCTGAAAACCCTGCAGGTGTCGGTACGGTCAGTGCCAATGACCGCTCATACATTAGCGCACAATTAATTGGATAAGGAGGAGCGAATTTACTAAGATGGGAGTTATATTGACGATAGGATGTTGCCCATAGCAACCAAACAGGTTCTATCTATTATCGTCTAGAATGTGATAAATAGATAAGAAGTAGAATCTAAAAATAATAATATACTTGCCACACAGCGTGGTTTGTCCAGGTACAAAGATAATCTGGGTACAGACTGGCAGATACCTGTATATCTCTGGACTGATCGGGCAGCATAATCATCACGCACACTGCGCCATCGTGACTGACACCCTGCATTTACTTGTGAGCTATCAATCACCGCCAGCTCCTGGTGCCACGCGGATCACCTGTACACACATGGCCATGCACCGATATATCTTTAGATACAGATGGAGCTGGTCCCTTCATTGCTGGCGCTGCGCCTGCATCTGGCGAAGAGACGCCCCATCTGACTGAGACGCGCGTGCATCTCAAACGCACGCGCGTCTCAGTTTCCCGTCAGGAGGGGGGGACGGGAACCCTGTCCGTCTCCGCTTCAGGGAGACGGACAGGGTTAGGGGGGGCGAGGTGGCGGGGACCCGGGGCGACCCTCGGCGAAGCGGCGGGGACCCCCTTTGTAAGGTGACGCGCACGCATCTCGTGCGCGCCTCCCCTTATGGCGGCTGGCGGGGAATGGCGGATGGCGAATCTTCCGCCATCCCCTACAAGAGCGAGTCCCGCTCCATCTGTACATCGGCCAGCCGCCGTGATATATGTTCACAGACATGTCGCTGGTACACACTGGCCAATCACTGAACGATATGTCAGCTGATCAATTGATTGGCAAATATATCTGCAAGTGTGTACCAAGCTTAACTTTGTCTTTTTTGCTTTACACCAGGGGTTCTCAACCTCGGTCCTCAGGACCCCACACGGTTCACGTTTCCCAGGCCACCCGGCAGGTGCACAGGTGCATTCATTACTCATTGACACTTTTTAAAAGATCCACAGGTGGAGCTAATTATTTCCCTTGTGATTCTGTGTGGAGACCTGCGTGAGGGCCGAGTTTGGGAACCTGTGCTTTACACCAAATTCAGGTAAATTTACTAAAGCTTCTAAAAATGAAAAGAGGTGATGTTGCCCCTAGCAACCAATCCGATTCTGTCTTTCATTTTCTAGGATGCTATAGAGAAATGATTGATTGTGATTGGCAACATCAGCTCTTTTCATTTTTAGAAGCCTACCCCTCAGAATCAAGAGACTGACTAAGTCTAAGGGGCTTATTTACTAAGATGGGGGTTCTATTGCAGATGGGATGTTGCCCATAGCAACCAATCAGAATCTACTTATTTATTTAGCACCATCTAGAAGATAATAGATAAAGGGCCAGATGCACTAAGCTTCAAAGTGATAAAATGGAGAGTGGTAAACAGCCAGCCAATCAGCTCCTACCTGCCATGTTACAGGCTGGGTTTGAAAAATGTCAGGCAGGAGCTGATTGGTTGGTTGTTTATCAATCTCCATTTTATCACTTTTAAAACTTATATGGTGGTTTAGATGATCCCCCAAACTGTCATTTTTATAAATGTTAATGTCCATAATGAGATTGTATTTAGCTCCTATATGTGATTTAGAACAGTTCCCAGTTCTCAGTCCAACACACGAGTGGCACAACCCTGCGTCTCGCCCATTCCCAGCATCTGTCAGTGATGCCAGTAATCAGACCGGTACCTCATTGGCGCCAGGATGATCGCATTCAGCAGGCTGTTGTGCAGTTTCTTAGCGACGCGCAGTCCCGTCCATTCCACAGCGATGGAGGTGGCGAGACACATGATGATCGCCAGGCAGGACAGGATGCTGAACACCATGGAGTACGGAGAGTGGTCAAAGTGACAGCTCTGGGGGGGAAGATGATGGGAGTTATAGTGTCTTTATGAAGCAGAACAGAATTGGTTACACAAACGTTATAATATAATACACAGGAGATGCTAATAGAAGTAATAATTCCAATAAAAAAAAATCTGTATAAAGTGAGCTCTGATGTCATAGTTTATAATGTACAAGTCCTAGGGTCAGATGCTGCAGCGCCCATGTGTGCGTCTTATGCCGGTATTGCTCCTGCGGTTATACGCTAATACCACTACAAGCTGATGCACATCCCTGTGCCTGCGCGTGTAAGCGCTCGGACTTCCACATTCAGTGCCGACTACCTAGTGCCGGGAGGGTGGGATGATAAGCAGGGCCGCCGAGAGGGGGGTACTAATTACCTGGGCCCAGGCTTGCTGGAGGGGCCCGGCGAGGGCCCTGGTCCGACCCCCTTCCACCTCCGTCCATCCCTGGCAGCAGCACACACTTCTACAGCATGTGCTGTGCTGACAGCAGGCTCAGCATGAGTGTCTCACTGACAGCGTGAGAGGTCATGCTGAGCCTACTGTCAGCACAGCACATGCTGTAGGTGTGTGCTGCTGCTGACTTGGGGGCACACAGTTACTGCGCCCCTCGACTTTAGAGTGTTTTTTTCACCCCCAAAATTTTACTAGGTCCCGGCATACCTCTCGGCTGCCCTGGCGATAAGCACGTGTGAAGATGTATGTAGTGTAATCGGGATTAGCAGTGGCGCTGTAGATCACAGCATCAGGATATATATATATATATAGAACATTCGCTCAACTGCGTGCAACCTCGACAGTGCGTCCATCTTGGATGTGTCACCATTGTACAGCGCATGAGGAGATAATGCCCCACCTGTCCATGTTTATAACTCAGGTTGATGTGATTTATACAGATAATCACTAACGGTCACAGAAATCCTGGGTGACTTGTAATATCGCAGCGACTATATTACCCCATATATTCATTCACAACTCTGCGGATAACAATCCCCTAAATCTTCTAATTACAGTGAATGTTCCCGGCCGAGCGTTACCTGCCCCCCGCAGTCGGCCGATGACGCATTGGAGATAGTGTCCGATGTCCACTTAGCCAGCCAGAAATCGGTGGCCACCATCAGCAGGTGTTTGAGGAGCTGGGAGAAGACAAGGACGGGGAGGAGGAGGAAGCCCGTAGCACTCAGGTATTTGCCGCATGCTCTCCACGGCATCTTCGCCCTCTGGTGTAAGACGGACGAGAGATTGTCATCGTCATCATCGCTGTCCGATATCTCTTCTGTAGAGGAGGCACAACAACCGGATGAGTGATACGTAGCAATGTAACAAGGGCCCTTATTCTAGTTGATTCGGTCGGATGCGTATTTCGGACAGGAACCGAGTGTTCTTAGCCCCGCCTACCGTACGGATCGCTCACACTGTCTGAATGCGGTAAGACACCGAGCGAACGGGCCGCGAGTGGATGTTTCATGTGAACACCTCCTCCATCTGTGGGAACCTGACCATCAAATGCTGGACCGAGCGGTCAGACAGCACCGAGTGCTCCAGGACACTCGGGCATTTCTCCGTGCAAAAGCAGGGATATGGGCGGGCAGCTGGCATCCGGCTATGTGAGCTGGCCGCCCCCCACATGTGCGTCACGGCCACATTACCATGCGTACCAGGGCCATAGGGACAATATCAGAAGCAGGGTACTGCAACTCCTTACCCAACCCCCCCAATGTGCCAAGCTTCCGCTGTACCCTCTCTTGCAGCATGCTTCCGGCAGGTTCTGTCCACTTGCCGTTATATAACTTACCTATCACATCTTATGCACAGTACTAAGCGTCATCTGAAGCCAGCGTGCCTATCTGTCCCTGTGCTCATTTACCTTCATCATCTTCATCATCTCCAAATAACGCCTCTCTGGGGAGCACAGGTCTCTTTCTGTTCTTCCTCTCCACCGGGGTCTTACTCTCTATGATCTCCTGAGGGTACAAAGGTCTCAGATGTCATTGAGGTGACACATGATATTAGGACGGAAATAGATTATTTGGGGTTTATAGTGTCTGTAGCCTGCGTACATTATGTATAACATCTATCAGCTCCATCAATGGACAATACATTCTAATATTCTTCCTTAAACACTAGGACGATAGGAACATAGAGGATGATTCTGGTTGGCTCCTAAGCTGCTCAGATCGCCGGGGATGTGAAATGAAAACACTCGCATGTCTCCACAGCAGCAAAAATCCCACTGCCTATCTGACCCTCACCTGTGCCCCATACCAATATAACCCTCACCTGCCCCACTGCCTATCTGACCCTCACCTGTGCCCCATACCAATATAACTCTCATCTGCCCCACTGCCTATCTGACCCTCACCTGTGCCCCATACCAATATTACCCTCATCTGTTCCCCATGGCCTATCTGACCCTCACCTGTGCCCCATACCAATATAACCCTCACCTGCCCCACTGCCTATCTGACCCTCACCTGTGCCCCATACCAATATAACCCTCACCTGCCCCACTGCCTATCTGACCCTCACCTGTGCCCCATACCAATATAACCCTCACCTGCCCCACTGCCTATCTGACCCTCACCTGTGCCCCATACCAATATAACCCTCATCTGTTCCCCATGGCCTATCTGACCCTCACCTGTGCCCCATACCAATATAACTCTCATCTGTTCCCCATAGCTCACCCTCACCTGTGCCCCATAGCCTACTGTATCTCACCCTCACCTGTGCCCCATAGCCTACTGTATCTCACCCTCACCTGTGCCCTATAGCCTACTGTATATCACCCTCCCCTGTGCCCTATAGCCTACTGTATCTCACCCTCACCTGTGCCCCATAGTCTACTGTATATCACCCTCACCTGTGTGATCCTAGCCTACAGTATATCACCCTCACCTTATGTCTTAGGTGGTGATGGCCTAAGATGTGTATATATCAGCAGCCACTAGGGGGCGGTATGCCAGCCTCCAAACAAGGAAAATGAACAACACAAACCAAGTGGCCCCTTATAATACATCAATCACAAATTATCATAATATTGATATTTATTAATACAATATAAAACACTCGGGAATAAACAAACTAGCCATAACAATTACTGCCCCTATTCAGCTGATATCACTCGGCGGTGCACATATAAACATTCAATGTAGGCAATTGGTAATAACTGAATAATTGGCTGGGCGGAGGGCAGCGTCTCAGTAGGCAGCAATGTTCGCTGCTTACTGAGCCAACCTGAATTAGGGCCACCTTGTATTATGTATCCTCACTGAGCGGAGCTGCAGAGCATTACACATCCGCAGGGATAATACTAGTTATGTAGGGAAGATATATGTAGAGCAGCATATGGGAACGTGGCGTCTGGTCCTGGGAATAAATAGTAATAATGACCCGGCACCTTCTCCAGCTCCTGGTCCTGGCGATTCATCAGCGTCTTCCAGTGTTCATACAGCTCCGGGTCAGATTTCTGGATGTCCTTCAGGGTCCCTTCCCTCTGGATGGTCCCGTCCTTCATTGCAATAATCTGCAGGAGACCAGACATACAGAGGACATTGGTTCCAGGACAAAACCACAGATACACTGGTCAGAGATTAACACATATGTGACATACCCAGTCAGTGTGATACCAGTGCTACCCCTTACCCAGTGTAGTACCCGTGGTGCCCCCTTACCCAGTGTAGTACCCGTGGTGCCCCCTTACCCAGAGTGATACCGGTGGTGCCCCCTTACCCAGAGTGATACCGGTGGTGCCCCCTTACCCAGAGTGATACCGGTGGTGCCACCTTACCCAGAGTGATACCGGTGGTGCCACCTTACCCAGAGTGATACCGGTGGTGCCCCATTATACAGTCAGTGTGGGGGACACAGTATATGACAGTAGATCCGTGTAGGACCAGTGGTGCCCCCTTACCCAGTGTGATAGCAGTGGTGCCCCCTTATAAACTGTGATAGCAGTGGTGCCCCCTTACCCAGTGTGATAGCAGTGGTGCCCCCTTACAAACTGTGATAGCAGTGGTGCCCCCTTACCCAGTGTGATAGCAGTGGTGCCCCCTTCCCCAGTCAGTGTGATACCAGTGCTACCCCTTACCCAGTGTAGTACCCGTGGTGCCCCCTTACCCAGTGTAGTACCCGTGGTGCCCCCTTGCCCAGTCAGTGTGGGCAACACAGTATATGACAGTAGATCTGTGTAGGACCAGTGGTGCCCCCTTACCCAGTGTGATAGCAGTGGTGCCCCCTTCCCCAGTCATTGTGGGGAACACAGTATATGACCGTAGATCTGTGTAGGACCAGTGGTGTCCCCTTACCCAGTCAGTGTGGGGGACACAGTATATTACAGTATCAGTGTGATACCAGTGGTGCCCCATTTGTCAGTCAGCGTGGGGGTCACAGTATATGACAGTAGATCTGTGTAGGATCAGTGCTGCCCCCTTACCCAGTCAGCGTGCGGGAGGTACTGCAGCTTGTGTGTGACTAGTACAGTGGTTCTTTTGTTGTCTCTCAGCATCTTCAGGATCCCTTCTTGCATGAGATGGTCGCTCAGGTGAATGTCTAGAGCGGAGAATGGGTCGTCCTGGTGGCCGGAGGCAAGAGAGCATGTGTTACAGGGAAGCCCTCCACCAGGGGTCTCATAGCACTCAACCAGGGGTCTCCTAGCACTCAACCAGGGGTCTCATAGTACTCAACCAGGGGTCTCATAGCACTCAACCAGGGGTCTCATAGCACTCAACCAGGGGTCTCATAGAACTCCACAAGGGGTCTCATAGAACTCCACCAGGGGTCTCATAGCCCTCCACCAGAGGTCTCATAGCACTCAACCAGGGGTCTCATAGCACTCAACCAGGGGTCTCATAGCACTCAACCAGGGGTCTCATAGCACTCAACCAGAGGTCTCATAGCACTCAACCAGGGGTCTCATAGCACTCAACCAGGGGTCTCATAGCACTCAACCAGGGGTCTCATAGTACTCAACCAGGGGTCTCATAGTACTCAACCAGGGGTCTCATAGCACTCAACCAGGGGTCTCATAGAACTCCACCAGGGGTCTCATAGCACTCAACCAGGGGTCTCATAGCACTCAACCAGAGGTCTCATAGCCCTCCACCAGGGGTCTCATAGCCCTCCACCAGGGGTCTCATAGCCCTCCACCAGGGGTCTCATAGCCTTCCACCAGGGGTCTCATAGCCCTCCACCAGGGGTCTCATAGCACTCCACCAGAGGTCTCATAGCCCTCCACCAGGGGTCTCATAGCCCTCCACCAGGGGTCTCATAGCCCTCCACCAGGGGTCTCATAGCCCTCCACCAGGGGTCTCATAGCCCTCCACCAGGGGTCTCATAGCCCTCCACCATGGGTCTCATAGCCCTCCACCAGGGGACTCATAGCCCTCCACCAGGGGTCTCATAGCACTCCACCAGGGGTCTCATAGCACTCCACCAGGGGTCTCATAGCACTCCACCAGGGGTCTCATAGCACTCAACCAGGGGTCTCATAGCACTCAACCAGGGGTCTCATAGCACTCAACCAGGGTTCTCATAGCACTCAACCAGGGGACTCATAGCACTCCACCAGGGGTCTCATAGCACTCCACCAGGGGTCTCATAGCACTCCACCAGGGGTCTCATAGCACTCCACCAGGGGTCTCATAGCACTCAACCAGGGGTCTCATAGCACTCAACCAGGGTTCTCATAGCACTCAACCAGGGGACTCATAGCACTCCACCAGGGGTCTCATAGCCCTCCACCAGGGGTCTCATAGCCCTCCACCAGGGGTCTCATAGCCCTCCACCAGGGGTCTCCTAGCACTCCACCAGGGGTCTCCTAGCCCTCCACCAGGGGTCTCATAGCACTCCACCAGGGGTCTCATAGCCCTCCACCAGGAGATCTGCTGAGTGGCCTAGAACTGTATCACAGACATAGATCTTCCACATTCCACCATTCATAGACCCAGCGCGTCTCAGATCTATCACACAAATATAAAACAAATGGACTTCATAGTACCTCAATCAGTGACTAGGGCAAGCGTATTCAACATGGAGCTGCTGGGGAACTACACATCCCAGCATGGCCTCCCAGAGTTTTAGCATGTCCTCATAGCAAAACAGTGGCAGTGGCATGCTGGGATTCGTAGTTCCACAGCAGCTGGAGGGCTATATGTTGCATACCTCTAGGCTAGGGGATTGGGGAGAAGCAATTCCAATTCTGCACTCTTTGTGGACCCCTGATGCTGCTGTGATCTTCTGTGAACATGGAGGACCAGTGAGCGACATCACATCAGGCACAAGTGAGTAGAATTCGGTACTTACCAGGAATACCATGCTTGTTTGCTGGTACAAAGCTCTCGCCACGCTTATACGCTGGCGCTGACCTCCTGACAGGTTAATACCCTGAAAATGTACAAAATTCCAGGTCATGAGAAGTTGCTATTGGCAACCAATCAGATACTATCAATTATCTTCTAGAGCCTTGATGGCTGTTGTTGAACTACACATCCCAGCATGCTCTGCTTCAGTTTTGCTATTTGGCCATGCTAAATCTGATGCAAAGCAACAGCTGAAGTGTCGAGGTAAGCCATCAAGGTTCTAGAAGATAATTGATAGTATCTGATTGGTTGCCCATAGCAACATCTCTTGAGGGCTCTAATAGGGAATATATGAGGATAAATGTAGCTTAAATCATGGCGATATCCTGTCCCAGTAACACAGGACCCCTCTGCTGCCCCCACTGGCAAAACAAGATCACAACATACTCTCTCTCCAATCTGTGTCTGATCACCATGCGGAAGGATGTCGATATCCGGTTGGAGGGAACAGGCGTCGATGATGGTTTTGTATCTGTACACAAATTTATATATTTTACTTTGGGCAATATACTGCAATATTTCAATAACTGAGGCATCACATAGTAAAAGTTCTGATGTCATCACATAAAACGGGAAATCCTGATGTCATCACATATAACGGGAGGTTCTGATGTCATCACATATAACGGGAGGTTCTGATGTCATCACAAATAACGGGAACTTCTGATGTCAACACCTCAGTGTTCCTTAGAAAACCTTCTTGTATAATAAATTTAATTATGTAAATTAAATGGATATTAGAAGTTAATTGCCTATAGTATTTTGCTTTTATATAGTTACAGAATTCTACAGTGACTTCTAATATCCATATAATTTATAGTCCTGAATGGACCATCCTATATACAGCAAATTATTATCTTACCCCCTTCTCTCTGTCAGAAGTGTCGCATATTAGCGTTATACAGTGCATGAGAGATTGGGAATTTACATACTTCTGCTTAACGAAGGGGCTCTCAAATGTGATGTTCTCTTCCACCGTCGCATTCAGAAGCCAAGGTTTCTGGGAGGCGTACGCCACGGCACCCCTCCGCCTGAAAAACACAGAGTGAGTTACACTCCGCACACTACCAGATCCTCACACAGTGATCAGAAAGGTCTAGTATGCATACCTCCCAATATGACCCTCTCCAGGAGGACACAGTGCTCTGTTCCTGGACTTCCCTCTTAATGTATCATTGCCAGCACCTGTGTTGAACAGGTTAATTGCTGAGAAAGGCGTTTCAGCACAGGTGATGGCAATCATACATTAAGAGGGAAGTCCAGGAACAGAGCGATGTGTCCCTCCTGGAGAGGGTCGTGTTGGGAGGTATGAGTATGTGTTGTATCAAGTAAAAGTATACATGAGTTAGGATTCTCATCTGACTAAGGAATACTGCAGCTGTCATATTTTGTTAGCGTTAATGCAATGTGTATTAAGAATTTTCTATATTGATTTATGTATGTATGTATGTACGTATGTACGTAGTTATGTATGTAAATGGTAAAACAGCCTGCATGTTGTGCATATGACAGATCCCGATGCCAGGGACATGTTCGTCTGTACTGATTTAGATAAATCACAGGTTCTCAAACTCAGTCCACAGGGCCCCACACAGTGCATGTTTTGCAGGTCTCCTCACAGAATCACAAGTGACATAATTAGCTCCACCTGCGGATCTTTTAAAATGTGTCAATGAGTAATGAATGCACCTGTGCACCTGCCAGGTGACCTGGAAAACGGGTACTGTGTGGGGAGGACCGATTTTGATAACCCCTGGGATAAAGCACAATAGTTTGGCTTCATTCATGAACCACTTAGTGCAGTGATAACTCCAGGACCCAGATGCAGAAACTACTTTTAATTCGTCAGTCATCGGATACATTATCTGTGTCCAGACCTCTGATTATAACATATAAACCGTATGGCCAAACACAGCGACTCCAGCCAAGATCTGTCAGCTCCTATTTCCTGTATAATTGTATTAATGTTCCCTCGAGGCCGCTCAATCTAATAACACAGAACAATTACATTCCGACATGTTGCCACTTACATGTTATCGGACAGATGGCCATTTAATAAACTGTCTGTCTGACACTGCAAAGCATTGCTACGTGTTTGATCAAATAACTGGTATGCCGCTGATTAAATGGGAGCGATTAAATGATATCCAGGGGCGGCTGGAGCAATGTTCACTGCCCAAATCATCTGCTCCCAATATCTATGTGCTTGCTGGTTCCTCTGGGGATTGACAGCTCTGTCTGCATCAACCAGGAATCCTAAGCCTGCCCCCAAATTCCCATTGGATAGTTTCAGAGGGGGCATGGCCAAATGAAAAGTCCCGGGAGCCGTATGTTATCTGATGCACAGAGAGCGCTGATAAAGTATGTGGTGGATTGTTTTTAAGTGTTTCCGTGATTTTTATACTCTGTGGGCAGCGCGGAAGGTGTAGTGGTTAGTGTCACTTCCCTACAGCTATGAAGTCATGTGTTTCATGACAAACACTGTAGGAGTTTGTATGTTTGTATGAACAAAACACTGTAGGAGTTTGTATGTTCTTCTCATGTTTGTGAGGGTTTCTTCTGCTTCTCCGATTTCCTCCAACGCTCCAAATACTAATGAGGTAGTAGGGAATATAGAGGAAAATGTGGCGCTGGGACTGATGTAAGTGGCTGGTACATTCTGTAAAATGCAACATGATATGTGCGCGATATAAATAGCAGTTACTATATATATTAAGCGTTGAAATAAATGGATCACCTGATATCCACGTCTGCGGCCGACTCCCGCTCTGTGCTGTACAACAGTAAGCAGACAGTTAGCAGTCTCCCTGTATTCTTTGCACTACATCACTGCTGAACTATTTACAACCTCGCACTTTCATTGCACAAAATCTGTACAAATATTTGCGTAAAACCAGCACAATATCAGCATATATATAAACTATATAAATGGATTAACACCTTACATAATAAATCAAAATCTAAAAAGGCTGATTTACTTGTTGGGCCTTTACAATACGAGCAGGGTCACCAAGAACCTTAGTGGGCCCAGGTACTGAGGGCGTGGCCAGATCTAATGTTAATTAGCCTTCACTCCTTGCTACTCTTTCACGAATATGATGCTACAAATCATTTATGCAAATTCTGTGAGAACTCACACCTTACAGACAGCCTATAACACAACACACAGTGGTAACAAATATTGTGGGTCCTGTGTGTGAATTTAGCAAAGTTTAGGACACAATTATAGCAAATCCCCTACTCATTATGATAAACCAGAAATGACATTTCCAAAACGATTATCTCATTTTGTTTACAGGACATTTCCGGGATGAGCGCTGCAGGAACGCGGTCGGTCTGTTATTACGGCTGCCTTTTTTTTTTTTTTTTTTTTACTATTCAGAGTAAAAGGGGGTTATTCAGCTCGGCCAAGCACGAATGCAGTCCAGGGACCAATGGTGCGGATCTGTGCTCGCTCAGGTTCCTGGCTATAATCTCACCTGTTGTCTTCTCCTGCGTCGTTGTCAGGGTCACTGCTGTAAAATAATTCACATATCATTTAACATTGTAAATGAGAGTAATCTGCTGCTGAATAAACATATTACAGGCTGATTTATGCACGGAACATTACCTTTATAACCGCACTTAGCGCACTACGTCTGTACGGTTACCCGGCCTGTGTATCCATGATATCAAGCTGCATTATTCCTGCGGCTGATTTCTACATCCGTCTAGACATGATAAGATGCCTAGTTGTTTCTCTGCTTCTCAAAAGAACATTGTGTTCTAATAAGAGGCGCAGAACCACGTAAGTGAATAGCCCTAATTACCATCACACAACCGTACATGGAAAGATCTGTCGTACATTACTGTTGTATGTTCAGTGTTCCATGAAGAGATCAATCAGGCTAATTACTGACATATTCTGTGCTGTCATAGGGCCTTATTCTAGTTCACTCTTAGAGGCAAATTCCTTCTCAAATGGACAAAACCATGTGCACTGCAGGTGGGGCAGATGTAACATGTGCAGAGAGAGTTAGATTTGGGTGGGGTTTTTCTTCAAAGTGAGATCTATATTGCAGTGTAAAAATAAAGAAGTCAGTATTTACCCTGCACAGAAACAAAATAACTCACCCAAATCTAATTCCCTCTGCACCTGTTATATCTGCCCCCCTGCAGTGCACATGGTTTTGTTCATCTGAAAAGGAATTTGCCTCTAAGAGTGAACTAGAATAAGGCCCATAGTGTGACAGCAGCAAATATACAGAGAGCGGACACTGCGCTAGATGCTAGATATTCCGGACTTTCTCTGATATAAATACACCATTCCGTCAGACACGACGTACCTGTTCCAGCACACATCACCAGAAATCCGATGCATTTCCCCAAGGGTGGCCAACAGGAGGGACGACTTCCCGCAACCCACCTGTCCCACGATCATTGTCAGCAGACCTGCGGGGGCAACGGAACACACCCGTCACTTATACAACAATGGTGTTATCTGGGAACAGCAATATAATATATAGGGTAGAAGTGAGGGGCTGAAACAGCTGCTGCAGAACCTCTTGTGGTGTCTGCCAGCATCATCATAAACAGCATCGACAACCCGCATGGATTCTATCAATCACCTTAATATGCATCAATCTTAA
This sequence comes from Crinia signifera, assembly GCF_055691185.1. NCBI lineage: Eukaryota > Metazoa > Chordata > Amphibia > Anura > Myobatrachidae > Crinia > Crinia signifera. The sequence goes on along the minus strand of NC_139227.1, from coordinate 121,640,297 downwards.
GCCTTGTACACACTAGACATGAAAGTAAAAGATATCACTCAGAAGGTCCCTACTGTACAATATATTTTACTGTCTTGACTACTGTGTACACTCAACATTGTTAACGATGTGCACTCCCTCGTTAAAGACCCCCTCCCTCACCCTTTCCCATCACTCCCTCCACATGGTCGTTGGCAAGTTTGTACATTGCAGTACCGGCAATATGGTTAATGATATCGGTAGTGCTGCATATTGGGGGTTATTCTGGTTCTGGCAGCCTTGCCAGTCCACAAACCCCACCCGCCAAATGCCGGGCCGCCAGCCCCCCTTCGCAGCGTGTGTTCGCACGCAGGGGCTGCGAATGGATGTTTAACAAAAACATCCATTCGCAGCCTGTGGGTGAACACCCGCATCATTCGATGGTCGGGAGGAAGTGGGCCGACAGCCGGTGATGTCAACTGCCCGCCCCCGACGCCACAGCCCGATTTCCAAGGTAACGCCCATGAAGAACGGGGCGTTCCCATGATCACGACTATCTGCCGCCGCACCACGCCCCCTAGCTGCAGCTTTGGGTACGTGCTCCTGGCAAACAGCCTGTTCGCCGTGGCCGCACACACCCTGCGTCTGCATATGCGCAGAAATGCAAACTGGTCTATGCGAACGGACCAGAATAAGGGCCATTGTGCACTTACGGACCATAAGAATGTGGATGACAGACAAACAGATCAACAGACAGACAGATAGAGAGAGATAGACAGACAGACAGACAGATAGAGATAGAGAGACAGACAGACAGATAGAGAGAGATAGACAGACAGATAGACAGATAGATAGAAAGAGATAGATAGACAGACAGACAGACAGATAGATAGATAGACAGACAGAGAGAGACAGACAGACAG